>NC_138779.1:159034333-159749333 GCF_965119305.1 Pelophylax lessonae
TTAATGCCTTAGCCTGCAGGACTCTCAAGAGCTTTTATCTTGTCAAGTTGTAGTAGAATTGAATTCAGTCTACTTACTCCTAGATCGCTGTTCAGTGCTAGTTAAGGTCATGCCCATCTTTCTGGGGCCTGGGATCCTGAGCATTATCTGGACTATATCCTGGTGTTGGCTCACTCCAGGAATTTTCTCATAGACCACCGGGATCAAGTCTTGCAGACCCTATCAGAATTTGGGTGGATGGTGAATGTGCAGAAGAGCCAACTTGTTCGTACCAATGCCTAACCTACCTGGGCAGGGGTTTCAGTACAGTCCAATAAAAGATTTTCCTGTGAATAGAGGAGATCGATTGAGTCTGTGCAGAGACCGAGGGGATTAGGTCCTCAAAGGAAATCACGGTTCGTCTGGGGATGAGTTTTTTTTAGGTCTCCTGAAGGCCTGTGTCCCAGCAGTGCCTTGGGCACAGTGGCACAGGAGAAGGTTTCAGTTCTGCCTTCTAAGCCAGTGGCGCCGCAGTTCTCTCAACCAGAGGTTCCAGGTTCCTCGCTTAGTTTCCAACAACCTTCTGTGGTAGACCAAGAGGAGCAACCTCTCCCTGGGCAGGGCCCGTCAGCCCTGGAGACTGGATCATGATCACTTTGGATGCCAGTCTCCAGGGTTGGGGGACGCATTGCCTACAACTGAAATTGCAGGGAGTGTGGGACCAGAGTTTGCCATGTTCCTCGAATCTCCTAGAACTAACAGTGGCCAGGGAGGCACTGAAGACGTTTCGGCCCGTAATCCAAGGCAGGAGAGTCAGACTTCTCATGGACAATACGACGGCAGTATCGTACATTGTGAAACAAGGGGGGACAAGAAGTCTGCAACTTCTCCAGGTAACTGCAGAGGTCTTCTCCTTGGCTGAAGCCCACTTGCTGGACCGTTCAGCATCATGTCTCCTGGGCCCTCAGAATACCCTAGCAGACCAGTTGAGCAGGAACTTCGCCAACTACACAGGATGGATGCTAAATCCAAAATATTTGTTGAATTTTCACACAATGGGGAGTTCCCGAGATAGACTTAATGGCAACACATTTCAACTGTCAAGTTTTTTCCCCACTTATTTTGCCCGTAAGCTCTGGCCCAGGATGCTCTCTATCAGAAGTGGGGCTTCAAGCAGGTCTACCTATTTCCACCAATTTACTCTGATCCACAAATCATTGGTGAAGATCATGGAGGAGGGAGTACCCGCTATTGTGATAGCTCCATTCTGGCCGAGGAGGCCATGCTTTCCCCTTCTTGGCCATCTGGCGGCGTGTCCTCCAATAAGGCTCCCTCAGGTCAGGGACCTTCTCATCTGCAAGGCCACACTCACCCCAAATCGGCCCATCTGGCCTTGACTGCATGGAATTTGAAAGGAGCAAGCTCCAGAACCTGAATCTCTCTGACTCAGTAATGTCCACCATTCTGTCATCCAGGAAATAATCTACTAAGGCCACTTATTACAGAGTGTGGCAGGGGTTCGAGGCTCTCTCAGTCCAACTGGGATTTTCTTTCCATTTCCCCTCAGTGGTGAATATGTTGGATTTTCTGCAGTACGGCCTCGACTCAGGACTAAGCTTCAACATGCTTAAAGTACAAATTTCAGCACTTTTCGGCCCTTACCAATACCTCATGGTGAAAGGAGTATCTAGTAGTTGGATTCCTCCGTGCGGCAATCAAGATATACCCGCCTATTCGTCCTTTTGTAATGTTCTGGTACCTTTGGGTACCCTAATTACTCTTTCATAAGTGTATGCGCCCCACCATTCTCTTTTGGTAAGGTGCGCATACACCTTTAAGACTGATGCTGTCATCACTGAGCGCCGGACTGGATGGCTATTTAGATCGCCGGCTCTCACTCACATGTGTTCGTTCAAACTGCTTTGTGCCTTGATGCTAATCTGTCTTGAAGCTCACATGCTTGCAAGCATACCTCGCTGTCGGAACCACGCTGCGCTGATCTCTGTATCCCGCTACGGGATCATCCGCTCTTGCCGAACCTCTCCTCTGCTACATTGCTATTAGTGATAAGTACCTGTCACGGAACCATGAACCAGACGTACAACAACAGATAAGTGAAAATAAGACAGCTTTATTGAAAAACAAGCTATAAAGCAAAAGTCCAAACGGATGGCGAAACCGATGCAGAGTCTTTGCGAAGCCAGGATCAGGAACCAACAGGGTAGTCAGACGAAGCCAGGATCAGGAACCAACAGGGTAGTCAGACGAAGCCAGGATCAGGAACCAACAGGGTAGTCAGACGAAGCCAGGAACAGGAACCAGAAGTAGCAGCAGTCTTAGTAGCATGTGAACACAGGAGGACCAAGCAGGGAACTGAAGCCACAGACCTCCTATATATATGAGCTAGGCATCCAGCTCCTCCCAGTGGGAAGGAGGAGCCGCAGGGTGGGAGGCTACAAGAAACCCAGAAACCAAGATGGCCGCCAGCACATGTCAAACGAAGGAGAACAGCAAGAAGGTAAGACCATGACAGTACCTCCCCCTCAAGGGCCCCTCCTCCGCGGAGTAAAGAACGGTTTCTGAGGGAAGCGTGCGTGGAAGGCTCGGAGCAAGGCAGGAGCATGGACATCTGCGGAGGGAACCCAGGAACGCTCCTCTGGACCATAACCACGCCAATGAACCAAAAACTGCACCTGACCGCGGACCAGGCGTGAGTCCAGGATATTGCTCACCTCATACTCCTCACGATTGCCCACTCGGACCGGACGAGGCCGAGGAACCGAGGAAGTGAAACGATTACACACCAGAGGCTTCAACAGGGAGACATGAAACACGTTGGAGATCCGCATGCCAGGAGGAAGCGCAAGGGCATAGGCTACCGGGTTTACCCTGCGAAGCACTCGGAAGGGACCAACAAAGCGAGGCGCCAGCTTGGGAGTGGGCACTCGAAGGTTGAGGTTGCGGGTGGACAACCATACACGGTCTCCGGCCTGGTAGGAAGGAGCAGGCGCTCGTCTGCGATCAGCCTGGAGTCTCTGGCGCTGCGCAGAGACCTCAAGGGACTTCTGGATCTGTACCCAAGAAGCACGTAGGACGGAAAGGTGATCCTCCACAGCCGGAATATCCTGGGGAGAGAATACCTCCGGTAACACGGCAGGTTGGAACCCATAGTTGGCCAAGAAGGGAGACGTCCCAGAGGAAGAGTTCACCGCCGTGTTCCTGGCAAACTCAGCCCAAGGCAGGAGGTCAACCCAATTGTCTTGGTGATCGGAGACATAGCAACGAAGGAATTGCTCCAAGGCCTGATTGGATCGTTCTGCGGCCCCATTGGACTGAGGGTGGTAGGCCGAGGAGAAGGAGAGATGAATCCCCAACTGGGAGCAAAAGGCGCGCCAGAACCTGGACACAAACTGACTCCCCCGATCCGACACAATCTCCTTGGGCAAACCGTGCAACCGGAAGACCTCCCTGGCAAAAATCGTGGCCAACTCCTGTGCAGAGGGTAACTTCTTGAGGGGAACACAGTGGCACATTTTGGAAAACCGATCCACAATCATGAGAATGACCGTATGGCCTCGGGATGCAGGGAGGTCCACAATGAAATCCATCCCCAGGTGTGACCATGGGCGCTCCCCGGTGGCTAAGGGTTGCAGAAGACCCACCGGAAGGTGCCGAGGGGACTTACTCTGGGCACAAACGGAGCATGCCGCTACATATGCGGCGATGTCGGAACGTAGGGAAGGCCACCAGAACAGACGTGAAACAGCCCAGGACAGCTGATTCTTTCCAGGATGCCCCGCGGTCTTGGAGTTATGGTAGGTTCGCAACAACCGAGTGCGCAACTCCTCAGGCACAAAACATCTGCCGTTGGGTCTCCCAGAGGGAGCACCGGCTTGAGCCGCCAAAATCTGCTCACCCAGGGGAGAGGTCAGGCTGGTGCGAATGGCGGCCAGGATCTGATTCGGAGGTATGACCGAAGTCGGAATCGACTCCTCCCTGGACAGGTCGGAGTACTGCCGTGATAAGGCATCCGCCCTGATGTTCTTGGAACCGGGTAGGTAGGAGACCACGTAATTAAAACGTGACAAGAACAGAGCCCATCTGGCCTGACGTGGTGTCAATCTCTTGGCCTCAGAAAGGTAGGTCAGATTCTTGTGGTCCGTCAGGATGAGGACCGGAACCACCGAACCCTCGAGCAAGTGCCTCCATTCTTTAAGAGCCTGCACGATGGCCAATAACTCCCTGTCACCAATCTGGTAGTTGCACTCAGCAGAAGACAGTTTCCGGGAGTAAAACCCACAAGGAAGCAGAGGACCCTCTGGTGATCTACGCTGAGACAGAAGGGCGCCTACTCCAGTCTCGGACGCGTCCACCTCGAGGACAAAGGGCAACCCAGGGTTGGGATGCGACAGAATCGGAGCCGACACAAAGGCGGACTTTAGAGCCTCAAAAGCTCGGATGGCCTCGGGCGGCCAGACCTGGGAATTACTGCCCTTCCTGGTCAGATCCGTGAGAGGTTTGGCTAGCATGGAAAAGTCCCTGATGAACTTCCGATAATAATTGGCGAAGCCCAAAAAGCGCTGCAGGGAACGAAGACCACTGGGCTGGGGCCACTGTAAGACAGCCGAAACCTTTTCAGGATCCATGGAGAACCCTTCAGCGGAAATGATGTAACCTAAGAAGGTTACCTGGGATCGGTGAAATTCGCATTTCTCAAGCTTACCGAACAGCTTGTTCTCTCGTAACCGTTGCAACACTCGTCTGACATCCAGAATGTGGGTCTCCATGGACTCAGAATATACCAGGATGTCATCCAAATAGACCACCACACACTGCTGCAACAGGTCACGGAAAACATCGTTGATGAATTCCTGAAAGACTGCGGGCGCATTGCACAGCCCAAAGGGCATAACCAAGGATTCATAATGACCGGTCCTGGTGTTAAACGCGGTCTTCCACTCATCGCCCGCCTTGATCCTTACGAGGTTATATGCCGCCCTCAGGTCGAGTTTGGTAAAGACCGTAGCCCCTTTAAGACGGTCGAACAGCTCGGAAATCAAGGGTATCGGGTAAGCGTTCTTGATCGTGATGCGATTGAGACCCCTGTAATCGATGCAAGGCCTCAACTCACCGCCCTTCTTTTTCACAAAGAAAAATCCAGCCCCTGCCGGGGACGAGGATTTGCGAATGTGACCGCGTGAAAGCGCCTCCCTCACGTACTCCTCCATGGCCTCATTCTCTGCTACCGACAGTGGATAGACTTTGCCACGAGGAGGAACGGCACCAGATTGTAACTCGATGGCACAATCGTATGGACGGTGCGGAGGTAGGGCAACCGCGCGCACCTTATCGAATACATCCCGGTACTCCTCGTATTCAGGGGGCAACAGAGAGTCCGAGGAAGTACACAGCAACTTGACAGGCCCATGGATGCAACTAGCCCCACACTGCGGTGACCACGAGAGGATCTCGGCCGATCTCCAATCGAAAATCGGATTATGCTTCTGGAGCCAGGGGTACCCCAAGACCACCGAGTAGTGTGGAGACGAAATAACCTGGAAGCAGACCGACTCTCTGTGAACGGCACCAATGGCTAACCCCACTGGAAGGGTCTCATGAGTCACGTGTGGCGGCAGAAGGGGTCTGCCGTCTATCGCCTCAAGAGCCAGAGGAGAACCCCGAGCCTGCAGAGGAATGGAATTGGTGGCAGCGAACACACTATCAATGAACAAACCACCAGCACCAGAGTCCACCAACGCCTGGGTCGTCACCGAGCCCCCGACCCAGGAGAGGACAACAGTGATCAGTGGTTTGTCAACACGGGAAACCGGGGACGAGGAGACTCCACCCAAGATCTGCCCCTGACAGGATCTCAGGTGCGAGCGTTTTCCCGGACGGTTTGGACATGCCAACCGAAAATGCCCACCGAGACCACAGTACATGCATCGGCCCTCGCGTCTCCGGAGTACCCTCTCCCCCTCGGACAGGCGAGCAAACCCCAGCTGCATGGGTTCACCCCCAGACAAGTCATCCCCAGGAGGCGTGGGAGGAGAGGGAGGCACGGGTGGGACAGCAAACGTAGGCGCCAATCTGTTAGGAGGCCTCCGCAGACTCTCCTTAAAGGAAGGTCTCTCCCTGAGTCTGGTGTCAATCAAAATCAGGAAAGAAATAAGGGACTCGAGCTCCACTGGTAGGTCCTTAGCTGCAACCTCATCCTTCAAGGCATCCGAGAGACCATGAGAGAAAGCAGCGACCAGAGCCTCATTATTCCAGCCCACCTCTGCTGCCAGGGTACGAAACTCAATGGCGTATTCAGCTACGGATCGTGAACCCTGTCTGATGGACATAAGGAGCTTCGCAGCAGAGGCAGCACGAGCCGGCACATCGAATACCTTCCGAAGAGAAGCAACAAAACCGGAAAACTCGGCAACCACCGGATTGTTGTTCTCCCATAAAGGGCTGGCCCAGGCCAAGGCCTTGTCCGAGAGCAGCGAGATCAGGAAGCCCACCTTTGATCTCTCAGTAGGAAAGGCATGTGGCAGCAACTCGAAATAAATGCCCACCTGGTTAAGGAAACCTCGGCACTGAGTTGGCTCTCCCCCAAAGCGCTGTGGAAGGGGGGCAGAACCGGACATACCCCGAAACACCGCAGGCGCAACAACAGGTGTCGGGGTAGACTCTGGCGCAACAACCGGAGCGGACCCAGGAGCGACAACCGACCCATCGGCAACGGGAGCGAAATGAGCCGTGCGTTCAAGCAGGGATTGCAACGCCACGGCGAACTGACCCAACAGGTGATCCTGCTGATCAAGTCTGGCAACCAACGTGGGTAGTGAGGATGGCCCTGTACCGTCAGAATTCATGGCCTGTGGTACCGTGCGTTCAAGCAGGGTTTGCAACGCCACGGCGACCCGACCCAACAGGTGATCCTGCTGATCAAGTCTGGCAACCAGCGTGGGTAGCGAGGATGGCCCTGTACCGTCAGAATTCATGGCTTGGTCCTAATGTCACGGAACCATGAACCAGACGTACAACAACAGATAAGTGAAAATAAGACAGCTTTATTGAAAAACAAGCTATAAAGCAAAAGTCCAAACGGATGGCGAAACCGATGCAGAGTCTTTGCGAAGCCAGGATCAGGAACCAACAGGGTAGTCAGACGAAGCCAGGATCAGGAACCAACAGGGTAGTCAGACGAAGCCAGGATCAGGAACCAACAGGGTAGTCAGACGAAGCCAGGAACAGGAACCAGAAGTAGCAGCAGTCTTAGTAGCATGTGAACACAGGAGGACCAAGCAGGGAACTGAAGCCACAGACCTCCTATATATATATGAGCTAGGCATCCAGCTCCTCCCAGTGGGAAGGAGGAGCCGCAGGGTGGGAGGCTACAAGAAACCCAGAAACCAAGATGGCCGCCAGCACATGTCAAACGAAGGAGAACAGCAAGAAGGTAAGACCATGACAGTACCCCACAGGGGAAACCTCTATAACCTTTATACTAAAGCTTACACTATCTAGCTCTGCATACTAAGGACTATTACTACATCTGCATTATCTAAGATTGCTAGCTCTTGAGCCTAATACCACCTGTTCTTGCACTGGGTTGATCTCTCTTGTATGTCCACCTGCTACTCTGTCATCTACTACCATACATGATTGCTAAACCTATCTGCATCCCATCTGCTACTATCTTACTTTCAAGAACATTTCCTTTCAAGTGTCTGTCATCTACCATCTCTACCCAACCTGTCTCTTCAGCCTATCATCACTGTGTTACTATATACATAAGTCACTCTAGGAAACATCTTATTGAGTGTGTGTATTTACTTGCTGAATTAAGATCATCCACACATGATGAGTCATTGAGAGTTGGGAATGGTGTCTCAGCGTTTCTCTACATGACTACTGAAGTGGAATATTTCTGCAGCTGAAAATCCACATCATACGTAAAACGCAGGAGCGTTACACCTTTTCTTTCCAAAGTGGGATTTACCGTTAGTATTAACGGGGTTGCTACAAAGCCCTTTTTTTTTCCCCCAGATTCAGACAGTCCTTTATGGTACCTGACATTAAAGACGTTTTTTTTGACAGTTTTGGTCTCAGCCAGACGAGTCTCAGACACTGCGGCCTTCTCCTACAAAGAGCCGTTCTGCACCTTCCTTCAGGACAGCGTGGTGTTACGACCTTCTACGAAGTCCCTTCCTAAAGTCTCGTCGGAATTTCATTTTAATTGGGAATTGGTCGGCCTTTTCCCCTTCTCAATCAGCCTTGGAGGAGCCTAGATGGTATGATCTGGATATGAAGTCTCTCCCACAGACATAGCTGCCCAGAACGGTCTCGTTCCGGAAAACAGATGCTCTTTTTTTCTATTCGCAAAGGGTCCCAGGATGAGTATGCCGGCCCCTCCAAGAGTCCTCTCGACAGGGATAGTTAAAGCAATCCAAACAGCTTACTCCCTGGAAGGCCTCCCCCCTCCTCAGGAGATCCGAACACATTCCACAAGAGCGGGGTCATCCTCCTGGGCAGCTTGGTCCAAAGTATCGGCAGACGTGGTCTGTAAGGCAGCAGGTTGGAGATCTCCTAATACCTGCATAAAACACTATAAGCTGGATGTGATGTCATCCCAGTATGCTCAGATGGGAGCTTCAGTATTGTCTTCTGCTTTATCAAGATATTAAAATTTGTTTCTTGCAGCAGTACCTGGTGTTTGTAATTTATTCTTCCCACCCTGTGTTTTGGCTAGTTAAGTCCCGTAGTATGATGGCATGACGCAGAGCCAGGAAAATTGAAAATTGTTACCAATACTTACCGTAATTTTCCTTTCCTGGCTCTGCGTCATGCCAGCACAAAACCCTCCCTGGTCTGTCACGAGCTCATACAGAACACCTCCACCAGGTACTGCCTGCCTTTTATGCTATTTCAGGGATGTCCTATGGGGGTCAGAGGGGCGGAGTTGACCCGTAGTATGATGGCATGACGCAGAGCCAGGAAAGGAAAATTACGGTAAGTATTGGTAACAATTTTCCATTATATATGTATATATATATATATATATATATATATATATATATTGTGACAGGAAGTCAGATAAATTTGTGGATGTTGTCACAGACAGGAGACATGTCTGCTTGGTTTAGACAATTCACCAATTACTATAGGGTGTCGGCTGCAAAGGTAGCCAGGACGGCTTAAGGAAGTTGAAAGGCCTTCAGCTGTTTGGAATGAGGAAGTTAAGGCCTCTATAATTTGTCCAAAGGAAGTCTATTGATTGCTGCCTCCCGACGCTGTGTGAGCTAGGGAGAGGAGGACAGTCAGATGTGTGCCTCCCGACGCTGTGTGAGCATGGGAGATGGAATGCCCCCTGAAGCTGTGTGAGCATGGGGAAGACCTCCTGAAGCGATGTGCGCTGAGGAGGGTAAAAAGGGTGAAGACTTCTCAAGGTGAGAAAATGAACTATTTCTATGTGAAGAGTGTTAAGAGAAAAACCAATGTATGTTTTCTATGTGAAAGGAAAGTCCAATGAACATGTGCTGTGTGAAGAGAAAAGGGACATTCTCTATGGGAAGAGATAATAAATGGACTATTGATAGTCTGCTGTATGATCAGCCAAGTCTGCCCAACAGTAGGTTGGGGACAGACTTCCTTAGATAGGTTCCTGTGTGTGAGAAGGTAGCCGCCCACAGTGGCAAGGATTTATTTTGTGTTTTATTTTATTTTGGATGTTTTTGACGCTTGCACTTGGGTGAAGAAAATTGCATGAATAAACCAAACTGTTGTTTGCAACCACTTCTCGGCTATCTCCTTGTGTAACGAACCCCCCCAAGGGGTCATCCACACCCGCCACCGAGCCAGTGTTAATTTCGTCGACTAAAACTGACTAAAACGTTTTAGTCGAGTAAATTAACACAATTTTAGTCGACTAAAATATGACTAAAACTAAAACAATTCAGATGACTAAAATACGACTAAAACTAAAATGGCATTTTAGTCATAAGACTAAAACTAAATAAAAAATTGACATCATCAAAATTAACACTCCTCTGCTGGCCATTTCTATATCGGCAACACAATTCCATCCAGAGCATTTAATAATAGCACATTAAAGTTTAAACATGTATTGCACCACCGCATACGCATAAGTAAGGAGCATCTACTAAGCTGCTGAAAACCAAACAATTAAGAAAAAGGCTTTTCCTATATTTTTCCCTAATATTTAATGTTGGTAATATATTCAGGTAATATGTGCAATGACATTACAGCCAATGGAGTTTACAGCAGTGTTAATTTTGTCAACGAAAAAGTTTTCGTCACCGCTTTGGTCACAGACATTTTTCAACTGACGAAAACGAGACGCGAAGTATAGCACATTTTCGTCATATGACGACAACTATGACGAAAATCAAATCCGTTTTCGTTAACGAACGAAAACTAAACAAGAATGTGAGGCAGGGACATTTACCCAACTTCGGGTTTTCACAGAGCTCCGACTGTGTGGCGTCTGGTGTGGCGTGCCCCGTGACGTCCGATGTGAGGAGTGGACTACTACAAGAGAGTCGACTTGAGACCAGTCACCTGACCTCAACAGAGCACTGCAGCTGCAGCACTACAGCCAGACGCGCCAGGCCCGACTCATCACACGGCACTGGCACTCGGCCACCACCACATCCAGAGCAGAGCACCCACTGTGAGTTAACAGCCAGGTCAGCTATTACTGCCTCCCCGAGTCCCCTCAGACCACTCACCAGTCACCACTGGCATCCGATTCCGCCATCCATCCAGGACTGTGTGCGTGCATATAGGCCGCTGAGGCCCGCCCGGCCCATCCTGTTCAACAACTTCAGTTCAGAGTCAGACCAAAGACCACCCTTAAACCTGAGACCCCCATCCAGCACTCTGAGCAGCACTGTGTGCACTCACTGCACTGACTGCAGGCAGCAGCATTACAGGCCTCCTCTCTGACCTGACCATAACCATTTAGATGACTAAAATTAGTTTTAGTCGACTAAAATGTAGGACGTTTTAGTCGACTAAAATGTAAGATGTTTTAGTCGACTAAAATGTACTGGAGTTTTAGTCGACTAAATACTACTAAAACTAAAACATTTGCAGAAGACTAAAATGGGATTAAAACTAAAATGCCATTTTAGTCCTAAGACTAAAACTAAATTGAAATTTGCTGCCAAAATGAACACTGCACCGAGCTAATCCCCTCACTATATATATATATATATATGTGTGAAAGAAAAGTGCGCTGATCAGTGATATGCTGCTCCCAGAAAAAATGTAATTAAATGTGTAATGAAGTGGTGCGCTATATCTAGATAACTGTGCAATAATTTGCAACCAATAAATTATACACCTTCATAAATCAAACAAAGAATATGGTGCAATGTGTACAATATACAATATTGTATAAAGAAAAAAGTCCCAAGACACCAACGTGTCGATATTAGACAATCTTCAGTGATGTGATAAGTGACAGATGGTGTTGAAAACAAATGGTGACTTGAATTCCCTCCACCTGTTGGAATTCCTCCTAACCGGACGGAATAAAGTAAGTGCTCTCCTTAGCAAAATTAAACGATCCCAGTGCTCTAAAATCAAACAATGGTGATCCCCACCGTGCGTTCAAAGTGGCCCGCTGGGCTTCTTACCAGATGGATAGAGATAACATGCGTTGTTATACTCCTCTCAAACGAGTGTGTCTCTATATCCAGTTGGTATTGACGGCCTCTGATGGATATGGATACCAGATACTACTACGCTGCTCTCAGGCGAATCAGACCTTGTATGCAGATGGCACTGACAGCCGCTTGTTCAAAGCGTTAGGAAAGATCGTTGCATTCCGATAAGTAAGGCTTGGCGTTCGCTCTGCAGACAGTCTGTGTCTCGCGTCATCCAACTAAATCTGCACAGGACAGAAGATCTCCTGTCCTGTGCAGATTTAGTTGGATGACGCGAGACACAGACTGTCTGCAGAGCGAACGCCAAGCCTTACTTATCGGAATGCAACGATCTTTCCTAACGCTTTGAACAAGCGGCTGTCAGTGCCATCTGCATACAAGGTCTGATTCGCCTGAGAGCAGCGTAGTAGTATCTGGTATCCATATCCATCAGAGGCCGTCAATACCAACTGGATATAGAGACACACTCGTTTGAGAGGAGTATAACAACGCATGTTATCTCTATCCATCTGAATGCAACGATCTTTCCTAATGCTTTGAACAAGCGGCTGTCAGTGCCATCTGCATACAAGGTCTGATTCGCCTGAGAGCAGCGTAGTAGTATCTGGTATCCATATCCATCAGAGGCCGTCAATACCAACTGGATATAGAGACACACTCGTTTGAGAGGAGTATAACAACGCATGTTATCTCTATCCATCTGAATGCAACGATCTTTCCTAACGCTTTGAACAAGCGGCTGTCAGTGCCATCTGCATACAAGGTCTGATTCGCCTGAGAGCAGCGTAGTAGTATCTGGTATCCATATCCATCAGAGGCCGTCAATACCAACTGGATATAGAGACACACTCGTTTGAGAGGAGTATAACAACGCATGTTATCTCTATCCATCTGGTAAGAAGCCCAGCGGGCCACTTTGAACGCACGGTGGGGATCACCATTGTTTGATTTTAGAGCACTGGGATCGTTTAATTTTGCTAAGGAGAGCACTTACTTTATTCCGTCCGGTAAGGAGGAATTCCAACAGGTGGAGGGAATTCAAGTCACCATTTGTTTTCAACACCATCTGTCACTTATCACATCACTGAAGATTGTCTAATATCGACACGTTGGTGTCTTGGGACTTTTTTCTTTATACAATATTGTATATTGTACACATTGCACCATATTCTTTGTTTGATTTATGAAGGTGTATAATTTATTGGTTGCAAATTATTGCACAGTTATCTAGATATAGCGCACCACTTCATTACACATATATATATATATATATATATATATATATTGTAAGGGATTAGCTCGGTGGTAGGCGTAGATGACCCCTTGGGGGGTGCGTTTTCACAGAGAGCCAAAAAGTGCTTGCAAACAACAGTTTGGTTTATTAATGGTGTTTTCTTCACCAGACTGCATGCAGCAAAAACATCCAAAATAAAATAAAACAGAAAATAAATCCTTGCCTCTGTGGGCGGCTACCTTCCCACTCTGGAACCTACCTAAGAGTCTGTCTCCAACCTACTGTTGGGCAGACTTTCTTGTCCTACAGCGGACACTCAATAGTCCATTTATAATATCTTCACAGGGCAAAACAGTCCTTTATTTCTTTCACACAGAAACAGTTCGTCTTCTCACCTTTGAGACGTCTTCACACTTGGTTACCCTCCCTGGTACACATTACTCCGGTGGGTCTTCTCCCAGGCCCACACATCCTGTCAGGAGGCACACGTCTGACTGTCCTCCTTCTCCCAGCCCACATGGCTTCAGGAGACAGCTTCCGGAGGCAGCAATCCTCAGACTTCCTTTGGACAATTATAGAAGCCTTAACTCCCTCATTCTGAACAGCTGAAATCTGTTCAGCGTCTTTAGACATTTCTTCTGGCTTCTGCAGCCGACACCCTATAGTAATTGGTGAATTGTATCTCCGATCTGTGACAACAATCACAGATTTATCTGACTTCCTGTCACATTTACTTGACGTCCTGTTACATATCCCCCCCCCCCCTTGTCTCAAGCCTGGGGTTGGGACACAGTTTTCCAGACACGCATGTGTCTGGCATTGCTCGGCTCTCTCCATCAGCCATTATCCTCCATGCCAACATGAATTTACAACTGCCAACCTCTGTTGAAAGGCCTGCAGGGGTGGCTCTCTCTCCAAGTCCGTCAGCTTGTCCACATACACTTGTTTTGGCTGATCCTCTCCATCTTCATATAGCCAATTCTCTGTATTTTCAAGCTTCAGGATGAAACTGTTTCTGTCATCTTCATTGACAGATTTCTCATATACATATTCCTCAACTGCATTTTTGGCATTATTTAGCTCCTTCTCAAGTTTGTCCTGCATACAAGTTTGTCCTATCCGCCATGGGGGACCGTGATCCATAGGCAACTCAATTGTGCTAGTCTTAATGTCTTCAACATTCTTGAGTTTTCCACAAAACTTTGAGAACCTCTGCTTCACTAAGCTTTGTTCCAAGTAGGGACTCTTGACGTCCCTCTGTGACTTGAGTTGCCTCTCCATACAGCTGTACACAATCATTGACTCTTTGTTTCTTGTGCTTAGCTTGCTCTAAGATGCTGTGCAGAGGATTTTCTATTTGCGACAACAGGCTGTCACACATTTCTTCAAAGTGACCCCTGTTCCTTTTTCCAGAGACATCAATATCATTCACCCAACATTCCATATTCAGAGGCAGATCTGAAACATTTGCACTCATCCACTTCTTAAACTTTTCGCCCTCCTGAGCAAGTCGCAGTAAAGGCCTACTATTTGATTTGATATCCAGTTTATATTTCTTGCCAAACTCTTCACAGAAGTAGCCAACCAGAACATCATCAACTTTCCTTCCACCAACATAGGGGTCAAAGGCAACAACACAGTCTATTACAGGTTTCTTCAATGCACTTTCTGCTGAACTATTTGACCACTCAAGGTCACCTGGTTCCTTTTCTTTATCTGAACTCCACATGGAATGTATCTCAAGATCACGATCAACCTTCTGCCACTTATCTTTCACCAGTTCCATTTTGGAAATATTCCCTGAAAGGCACTTATTCATTTGCTTCACGTTTTCACCAACAGCCTTAGTTTTCTCCACTAGGTGGTGTTTGCTTTTTTCTCCCAGCTTTATATCACTTGCTTTAGTTTTCTCCGCTTTAGTTTTCTCCACTAGGTTTTCAGCTTGAACTGAGAAATCACCACATTTCTTACCCAGCTCCTTTGTTTGCTGAAGTTCTAATGATACATTTTCCAATGCTTGAAGTTTTTGAAGGAACTGTTTATTCCAGAGGGGTGATTCAAACAACATGTCATCACATTTCTGATGCTCACTCAGGACAGACCCCAAAACACTGATCCTTTTAAAATTTGCATCAGGCACACTATCCCGTCTTTGGGAAAGATCCTTTGTCGCCTGTAATTCCTCTTCAAGTTCTTCCAACTGAGTATTCATCTCTTCTACTTGCTGTTCTAAGGCTCGCTTAGACTTTTCTAGCTCCTGAACGTTTTTCTCAACATCATCCTTGGAGCTGACCAACTCTTCCATCTCTGTACACAGCTGTTTGTTAACTCTTTCTAGTTCAACCTTACACTCTAGAGCTTCCTCCAAGCAGCGAGCCAAGAACAGGGCTTTGCTCTCTTTCTCCCGAGCCTCTGCTTTTGCACGGTCACGTTCTTCTGCATATTTTGCAGACACCGTCTTCTCCTCCCCAAGCATCTGATCAAACTTCTTTTGCTTCATCTCCAGGTTGGACACAATCTGATTCTGGTGATCCAGATTCACACTCAGTTCATCCAATTCCTGCTGAAGTCTTGTCTTGGTCTTCTCAAGCTTGTCATAAGCAGCTGTTTTTTTCTCATAGCATTGATTAGCAACTTCAAGGTCTTTCTGCAGTTTCTTTTTCACAACTTCAACACTCTCTAATGAATAAACGCTTTCTTCCATGCGTTTTTTCATATCCGCTATCTGAGCTTGCAATGTTGCGACTTGCTCTGATAGCTTTTTCTTTGCTTCCTCCTCCTCTTTAAATTGTTCCAGGAAGCCATTTTTCTCATCTTCCCTTTGTTTGAGCTTTGTGCTAAAACTTAGCCTTTGACACCTCTCTTCCTATAAGAGTTCCTGCGTGTCTTGCAGCTGCGATTCCAAGATAGAGAAATCCTTGGCAATTTTTCTAGATTTGCTGTCTGCTTGAGAAAGCTGATTTGTAACATTGTCCAGCTCAACCTGCAGTCGGTTTGCCTTCTCTGACAGCTTAGCACACACTCGGTCACCTTCTGACACCTTGACTTGCGATTCCTGCAGCTGTGCCTCTACTTTTTTTCTCTTGTGTTCCGAATCTCCTTTTCCCTGCATAAGAGCTTGCACCTCATTGACTAGCTTCTGGGAATGAGACTGTAATTCTGCCACACAGGCTTCTTTCTCCTTTAACTGCTGCTGGACACGTTGGACTTCATCTTTCCAACTTTCACAGTCCATACGCAATTCATCTACCACACTTCTCAAAGTGGTGAGCTCACACATAGTACTCAGTAATTTAGCCTCTCTTTCACTTTTCTCCTTGTCCCTGAGCGACAATGTCGTTTTCAGAGCGATATTCTGTTCCTGCGCCCCCTGCAGGTCTATTTTGGTAGCTTCCAAAGACTGAAGACTTTTTTTCAGCTGATTACGCAACTCCAACATTTCACACATACTTTGCTTCTGCAAAGTCTGAATTCCAATTTCCTTTTCCATGAGGATGGTATCTTTCTCCATTATAGTCTCTCTGCGTTTTTGTGCAACTCGGAACAAAGAAGAGCAGTGGATTCTTCCCACTGGAACACCTGAGCCTGCACGTTTCTATGCTCCACCCTAAGCAACTCCAAGGCTTGTTCCTTTTCTTCCATTTCCCGTTGCAAGGCATCCAACACAGTCCTGCACACATACTCGGTTTTCTCCAAACAGATTTCCTCCATTGGCTGCTGGCGTCTCTGTTTCCAGCCTGCCATGCTTTCTTGGTGAGCCTTTTGTTGAGCTGCAAAACTCTGCTGGTTCAGCATCTCCCCCATTTTGGGTTTACTTTTCATCTGAGAACACTGCGTCTCCATAGCAGTTTCATTTGCCCCAGTGTTGCTAGGGACAACAACCTTTCTCTTTAGCCGATTCTTTTCAGGCATTGATGGGGCTGGTTCAGACGGTAACATCCCCTCCATCCATAGAATCCGGTCCCTCATTTCAGCGATCCTTGCATCTTTCAGGCGTTTCGATCGCCCCATCTTTAGTCACTCCACAAAAAAAATGTTTCAAAGTCCAGAAAAACTTTTAAGACCACTGTCTCTTTAATAACTTCGTAGTTTTTCTCTCTCTTGCAGGATTTCCTTTCCTGTACACACAGTTTGTGCAGTCCCTTGCACCCGACACAGTTTATCAAAAATTTTGAGACCGCTGTCTCTTTAAAACACTTTTTTTCTCTTTCAGGATCTTCTCTCCTGCACACATAGATTGTGCAATCTCGTGCACCAGACAAAGTTCATCAAACATATGCACTTCCTTGCAGAGATCTCTGCTTCTGCCCACTGCATACCTCCACCATATGTAAGGGATTAGCTCGGTGGTAGGCGTAGATGACCCCTTGGGGGGTGCGTTTTCACAGAGAGATAGCCAAAAAGTGCTTGCAAACAACAGTTTGGTTTATTAATGGTGTTTTCTTCACCAGACTGCATGCAGCAAAAACATCCAAAATAAAACAGAAAATAAATCCTTGCCTCTGTGGGCGGCTACCTTCTCACTCTGGAACCTACCTAAGAGTCTGTCTCCAACCTACTGTTGGGCAGACTTTCTTGTCCTACAGCTGACACTCAATAGTCCATTTATAATATCTTCACAGGGCAAAACAGTCCTTTATTTCTTTCACACAGAAACAGTTCGTCTTCTCACCTTTGAGACGTCTTCACACTTGGTTACCCTCCCTGGTACACATTACTCCGGGGGGTCTTCTCCCAGGCCCACACATCCTGTCGGGAGGCACACGTCTGACTGTCCTCCTTCTCCCAGCCAACATGGCTTCAGGAGACAGCTTCCGGAGGCAGCAATCCTCAGACTTCCTTTGGACAATTATAAAAGCCTTAACTCCCTCATTCTGAACAGCTGAAATCTGTTCAGCGTCTTTAGACATTTAGACATTTCTTCTGGCTTCTGCAGCCGACACCCTATAGTAATTGGTGAATTGTATCTCCGATCTGTGACAACACTCACAGATTTATCTGACTTCCTGTCACATTTACTTGACGTCCTGTTACAATATATATATATATATATATATATATATATATATATATATATATGTGTGTGTGTATATATATTGTGACAGGAAGTCAGGTAAATCTTTGGGTGTTGTCACAGACAGGAGATACGTTTCTGCTTGGTTTAGACAATTCACCAATTACTATCAGGTGTAGGCTGCAGAGGTAGGCAGGAAGGTGTACGGAAGTTGAGAAAACTTTCAGCTGTTCAGAATGAGGCAATCAAGGCCTCTATAATTTGTCCAAAGGGAGTCTATTGATTGCTGTCTCCTGAGGCTGTGTAAGCTTGGGAGAGCAGTCAGATGAGAGACTTCTAAAGGTGAGGTGTTGAACTTTTTCTGTGTAAAGAAAACACAAATGGACATTTGAGTGTCTGCTGTAGGATCAGCAGTGTCTGCCCAACAGTAGGTTGGGAAGACTCCTTAGGTAGGTTCCTGTGTGTGAGAAGGTAGACGCCCACAGCGGCCAGGATTTATTTTGTGTTTTATTTTGATTTTTGATGTTTTTGCTGCATGCACTTGTTTGAAGAAATTGGAAGAATAAACCATAAACTGTTGTTTTCAACCACTCCTCGGCTATCTCCCTTTGTGACGAACCCCCCCCCAAAGGGGTTATCCACACCTGCTACCGAGCTAATCCCTCACATATGGTGGAGTGCCGCGGGCAGTTAAAGTAAACCCAAAATGGAAGAGATACTGAAACAACTGATTATATCGAATGCAACCCAACAGCAGGCAAATGCAGCTCAACAGCAGGCAAATGCGGATTTTCAGCGGAGCTTTGCAGCTCAACAACAGGCTCACCAAGAGAGCATTGCAGCTCAACAACAAGCTCACAGAGGCCATTGAAGGCTTGGAACAGAGACACCAGCAGCAAATGGAGGCCATTGTGAAACAGCTTCAGAGACAGCAGACCGAGGCTGGGAGTCAGGCCAGTAACATACCGACTTTTCGGGTAAACCACTTATTGCCAAAGATGACTACAGATGAGGACCCTGAGATGTTTCTGACCACGTTTGAAAGAACAGCGGAGAAAGAGAGTTGGCCTAAAGAACAGTGGGCTGGACTAGTGGCCCCCCTATTAGCTGGAGAAGCCCAAAAGGCATATTTTGACTTGGAACTTGCAGATGCAAAAAACTATGATTGATTAAAAGTGGAAATATTGGCACGTTTTGGGGTAACCTTGGATGTCCGTGCTCAGCGGGTCCACAATTGGAGTTATCAGCTGAAGAAGCCACCCCGGTCGCAGATGTATGACCTCATCCATTTGGCTAAGAAATGGCTGCAGCCAGAAATTCTGTCCGGACCAAAAATTTTGGAGCGAGTAGTCATGGACAAATTTCTTAGGTCTCTTCCTAACACCCTGCAGAAATGGGTGAGCCATGGTGGTCTGGAAACCGCAGACAAATTAGTAGACCTGGTCGAAAGGTACCTAACAATGGAGAATTTGACCTCTTTTCCCAGAGATACACAGACTTTTCACCCCAAGACCAGACCCTCCCCACCTATAAGTAAGACTGCGTCAGGGAATGGGGGTGGAGAGAGGATCCAAAGAGCAACTAGAGGTATTAGCAGGACTACTAATAATGTTTGGCGAGAGCGGCCTGGAAGACCCATCCCACAGGAGAGGACCGGAAGGTTGATTTGTCACCGTTGCCGGGAAGAGGGACATGTAGCAGCGGTTTGCCCAGCGGTTTGCCCAGTGGATGATGAACCCATGCATTGTGACTTCCTGACAGAGAGACGACAGTCCCTTTTTGCAACCACATACACTGCAGTAAAGGGGAATGAGAAACCTTTATATAGAATGTGTTTAGATGGTAAAGATGTTGTGGTATTGTTGGATTCAGGTAGCCTGGTAACCTTAGTGAGTAGTGATCTAGTGGTGAAAAAAAAGTACATCCTAGGAAAATGGCTGTAGTTTGTGTACATGGGGACACTCGAGAATATCCGGTGACTACAGTTACTTTTGAAACATCCCTCGGTATCTTGTGTCACCAAGTGGGTTTAGTTCCCAAACTGCCACATGACGCCATTGTGGGAAGGGATTTCCCAAAGTTCTGGGAACTCTGGGATTGCCCAGATTCCCCAGTAGGTGGTTCTTCTGAGCCTGAACCATCTACTCCAGAATCCTCTAACTGTGAGGATTATCCTGAGTTTCCGTGCTCAGTCTTAGCCGGGGAAACACCAGTCCCTAGGGAGGAGCCTGCTACCTCAGAAGAGAAACAGCGGCCGTTAGGGTTGGATGACCTTAAGGTGCACCGAGAAAATTTTATCACTGAGCAATTGAGGGACCCCACATTGCTAAGAGCCCGGGAGAATGTAGTGAAGATAGATGGGGAGTTAGTTAACCCTGACGAGAGGATTGCCCTCCCTTACTTCATTATTGAAAGGGACCTCTTATATCGAGTGTCACAGAGGATAGAGGACACCGTTGAGCAACTGGTAGTGCCTAAACCGTACCGCAAGATGGTTTTGGAACTGGCCCATGGGCACATTCTTGGGGGCATTTGGGAGCAGAAAAAACCCGGGAGAGAATCACCCAGAGGTTTTATTGGCCTGGGATCACTAAGGAAGTGGAATTGTACTGCTCTTCCTTTCCAGTGTGTCAGATTAATGCACCCATGCCCCATTTCCGCAGTCCGTTGGTACCCCTGCCCATTATCGAGGTCCCTTTTGAGAGGATCGCCATAGATTTAGTTGGGCCCTTACTGAAGTCCACTAGAGGGCACCAGCACATCTTGGTAATAATGGATTATGCCACCCGTTACCCAGAAGCGATTCCTCTCCGAAATACCTCTGCTAAAACCATAGCCAAGTAGTTATTTCAAGTTTTCAGCCGGACGGGTCTGCCTAAGGAAATCCTAACTGACCAGGGCACCCCGTTTATGTCTAGGGTGACAAGAGAACTTTGTAAACTCCTGAAAGTGACCCAGTTACGTACCTCAGTATATCACCCTCAAACAGATGGGTTAGTGGAGGGGTTTAATAAAACTTTAAAACAAATGTTGAGGAAGGTGGTGGATAAAGACGGAAAGAATTGGGATTATCTGCTCCCTTATCTGATGTTTGCCATAAGAGAGGTTCCCCAATTATCCACAGGGTTCTCTCCGTTTGAGTTGTTGTATGGGAGGCACCCCTGGGGCCTACTGGACATTGCCAGGGAAACATGGGAGAGTGAGAGTTCCCCTCATCGAAGTGTGATTGAGCATATGGCACAAATGCAAGATAGAATTGCCCAAGTGATGCCGATTGTGAAGGTACATTTAGCCCAAGCCCAGTTGGCTCAACAAAGGATTTACAATCGTGGGGCCCAGGTCCGTTCTTTTGCACCTGGTGATAGGGTGTTGGTGTTGGTCCCCACGGTCGAAAGTAAATTCCTAGCCAAATGGCAGGGTCCCTATGAAGTGTTGGAGAAAATAGGGGTGGTGAATTATAAAATTAGCCAACCGGGAAGATGAAAACCTGAGCAGCTCTATCACGTGAACTTGTTAAAACCATGGAAGGATAGAGAGTCCTTGGTCGCTGAGACTACCTGAGTTTCTGCTCCATTTAACCTGGCTGTCCCTGAAGTTGGGATAGCAGAGACTCTGTCCAAAATTCAGAAAAAGGAGGTTAAAAAATTTGTGCTCCATAATAGGGAGAAGTTTTCAGACCTGTCAGGTTGGGTCTCTGGAGTTAAACATGACATCATCACCACACCAGGGGATAAGGTCAAGTTAAAGCCTTATAGAATTCCAGAAGCCCGGCGAGAGGCCATTCGCCAGGAAATAAAAAAAATGCTTGAGTTGGGGGTGATAGAAGAATCAAATAGTGATTGGTCCAGTCCCATTGTCTTAGTGCCCAAACCAGATGGAAGTTGGCGGTTTTGTAATGATTTTCGCCGCCTGAATAAAATCACTAAGTTTGACACCTATCCTATGCCCCGCATAGATGAACTAATTGATCGCCTAGGCACTGCCCGATACATGACCACGTTAGACCTTACCAAGGGTTATTGGCAAATTCCTCTCTTGGGGTCGGCCAGGGAAAAAACAGCATTTGTAACTCCAGATGGATCTTTCCAATATCGGAGGATGCCTTTTGGGTTACAGAATGCTCCTGTCACATTCCAACACACCATGGATAAGACCCTTCGGCCTCATCAAGCCTATGCTGCTGCATACCTCGATGACGTGGTCATTCACAGTGAGGATTGGGACTCACACTTACCAAAAGTTCAGGCTGTGTTGGATTCAATCTGGAAGGCTGGATTTACAGCCAATCAAAAAAAAATGTACCATTGGGCTAGAAGAGGCGAAGTATCTGGGGTATACCATTGGTAGAGGTATAATCAAGCCCCAAATAAACAAAGTTGAGGCTATTAAGGATTGGCCACGTCCCACCAACAAGAAACCGGTTCGTGCATTTTTGGGGATTGCAGGTTATTATCGCCGTTTTATTCCCCATTTTGCCTCACAGGCTGCTTCCCTGACCAATTTGACCAAAGGGAAGGAGTCTGTCATGATCAAATGGACTCCTGAGGCAGAAACAGCTTTTCAGGCTTTAAAACAGGTCTTATGTAGTCAGCCAATTTTAAAGTCGCCTGATTTTTCACGAGACTTTGTGGTCCAGACAGATGCATCAAATGTGGGTTTAGGAGCTGTACTGTCCCAGATTATCAATGAGGAAGTACACCCTGTTATGTACCTCAACCGAAAGTTGAAGGCCCATGAGGAGAATTATGCCACCATTGAGAAAGAGTGTTTGGCGGTGAAATGGGCTTTGGATTCTCTCCGGTACTACCTCCTGGGTAGACAGTTTGAACTGGTGACGGATCATGCCCCATTGAAGTGGATGGCACAGAACAAGGAGACCAATAGGAGAATAAATAGGTGGTTCCTAGCCCTTCAGGAATTTAGTTTTGTGGTAACGCATCGCCCCGGTGTTCAAATGGGGAATGCAGATGGTTTGTCCCCAAGCACATGCGTGCCTGGCAACCTGTGTCCCAACCCTAGGGTTGAAACAAGAGGGGGGGGGGTATGTGACAGGAAGTCAGGTAAATCTATGGGTGTTGTCACAGACGGGAGATACATTTCTGCTTGGTTTAGACAATTCACCAATTACTATCAGGTGTCAGCTGCAGAGGTAGGCAGGAAGGTGTACGGAAGTTGAGAAAACTTTCAGCTGTTCAGAATGAGGCAATCAAGGCCTCTATAATTTGTCCAAAGGGAGTCTATTGATTGCTGTCTCCTGAGGCTGTGTAAGCTTGGGAGAGCAGTCAGATGAGAGACTTTCTTAAGGTGAGGTGTTGAACTTTTTCTGTGTAAAGAAAACACAAATGGACATTTGAGTGTCTGCTGTAGGATCAGCAGTGTCTGCCCAACAGTAGGTTGGGAAGACTCCTTAGGTAGGTTCCTGTGTGTGAGAAGGTAGACGCCCACAGCGGCCAGGATTTATTTTGTGTTTTATTTTGATTTTTGATGTTTTTGCTGCATGCACTTGTTTGACGAAATTGGAAGAATAAACCATAAACTGTTGTTTTCAATCACTCCTCGGCTATCTCCCTGTGTGACGAACCCCCCCCCAAAAGGGGTTATCCACACCTTCTACCGAGCTAATCCCTCACATAATATATATATATATATATATATATATATATATATATATATATATATATATATATATATATATATAATATATATACATATACATACATACACACACATATATATATATATATATATATATATATATATATATATAATGTAAATGTTATGTGTTTTGTGCAACGTTTGAATTTCCCTCCCAGTTCCGCTCCCATGCAGCATTGCTGCTGCAGGGAACGGAACCAGGAAGTCATCATACCGACGGAGAAGTGTCGGGGATCGCCAGGAGAAGGTAAGGGACAGCGCTGCATGCTCTGCACATCTACCCTGAGCGTGACTCGGGGATACCAATCCTAGCATAAAAAATCCACCCCGAGTCACGCTCGGGGATACCGCTAAGGGGGTTAAAGAATGGATGCCGACTGGCTCTTTTCAACCAGAAGAACAGGTATTAGTCCCTGAGAGGGTGGATTATCTGTACAGGCTAATTACCATTAGTCTTCTGGTCAGTGCAATGTTGTGGAGGATTTGCACCTGTGGAGGAATGGATTGGCTATGCACTTGGTTTTCTTTTTGCACTGATGGTTGATAGCTAGGAGTATTACCACTAGAACATTTTGATGCCCTATTTGAACACTATTCATTTATTAATTTTTCTTTGTAATTGAATATGGTACACTTTTATAGCATTTTGATGCATATGGTTTTACCAGGAGTATATCATTTGTTTTTTAGAGCTGCACTTTTTTCATTTTTTGATTCATAGTTTTTAAATGATGATTTTATTAAGGGAAAAAAGCTGTCCAAACCTACTTAGCCCTATGTGAAAAAGTAATTGCACCCTAAACCTAATAACTACTTGTGCTACTCTTGGTGCAAACAACTGCAATCAAGTGTTTGTGATAACTGGCAATGAGTCTTTCACATCGCTGTGGAGGAATTTTGGCCCACTTTAATTCAGCCACATTGGAGGGTTGTCGAGCATGAACATCCTGTTTAAGATCATGCCACAGCATCTTAATCGGATTTAAGACTTTGACTAGGCCACTCCAAAACCTTAATTTAGTTTTTTTATTACCTCTTGGATGAGTCTTTGTTGTAGTCTTGGAGTAGTTTTGGTAGGTCGACCAGAGAGCTTCTATTTAAGTCATTTCTTGATTCAACAGGTCTGGCAGTAATCAGGCCTGGGTGTGGCTAGTGAAATTTAAGCCCCGTACACACGATCAGATTATCGAACGATCTGTCGTCCGTTTTTTGTGGCATGCTAGTCTGATGTGGAACGTGAAGAGGTTATTTTCATACGAATTTTCCCGTACGACAGAATTCTACTTCAGAAGTGATGTCATGTGTTGGATTGCTTTGTATGTGTTCTTTCGTCTCTGAGCATGCCTAGTCTTGCTCTTAAGATTTTTTTTCCGTCGAAATCTGTACTAATGAGACAAAAATCGGACGTTGTATTACAGATGACAAAAATTTTATAGCCTGCACATCAGGATTTTGTCAGCCGAAAAGTCGGAGTTGGCTGTCGAAAGCACCATACTAACAATCCGAAAATCGGCAGATCAATCGTCGGACAAATTTTCCCTACAGATTTTCTTATCGTGTGTACGGGCCTTTACTCAGCTTTCCATAAAAATGTGGTTTATCACAGTTCATTCCTGATTTAGCAAAGGGGGAGGGGGGGGAGGGAGCAATTAACTTTTCACATAGCAGCTTTTTTCCCTTAATAAATGAAATCATAATTTAAAAACTGCATTTTGTATTTACTGGGGTTATCTTTGTGTAATATTAAAATTTGTTTGATGATCTGAATCATTTAAGTGTGATAGATATGCAAAAAAACATGAAGGAAGAGGGTAAATACTTTTCTCTGTCGCTCATTGACAGACGTAGTCCTCGTTGATTAATAACAACTCGGGTTATACTGCCCTCTACAGGAGTAGGACTAGACAGGAAAGAAAACGTTCTGGCCACACCCTAGGGGCAGTCCCAGAGGGTATATCCTCTCACTTACTGCTACAGCAAATCAGTTTTTTTCTGTCTAGTTAGGAGTAAGGACCTAGATTCCTTGCTAGGATCTTCGGTCCTGGCAAGATTTTTTTTTAGAAATACTTTTTTAGACAGCTTTTTTTCTCCAGTGTTCCTGTGAGATCTTCAAGCAAGTACGCTGAAACTGGGCGACGGGCTGGATGTTGAGATCCAGTGGTCACCCCAGTTCAGCCTACGAGCGCGTGCAGGCCATAGCTCTGCGCTGGGTCGGCCGCGACATAGTCCCACTGGACGGGGACTGACCCTGTGAGTTAAACGTCTCGCCTGGACGCCAATGACCAACAGAGTCACGGCGTCCGTATTGGTCGACAGCCCCCCCACCCCGGTGGAGAGGGGTTCTATCAGGAGTTGGCGCCCGCCTGGTTCCGGTATGGTGAGTAGAATGTTCCCCCTCTCCCCCTGTCGGGTTGTTGGTGGACGCGGGCCCCTCTCTGGGATGGTCGGACACTTGGTTTTCTGGGTCTCCCCTCTATCCTATAACAGGTCACAGATCCCCCAATTTGAGTGTGATTTTTGTGAATAGAAACCAGGAGGCTTGGTTTGGGAGCTGACTATCTAAAGTCAGTATATGACTGTAAGGGTGACTGAAGTCAGTGGCAGACTACTAAAAGGCATTACTATTGAGGTATAGAGGTATCCTACCTGTCTAGTGTGTACACAGGCCGATGCCTATGCCTGAGTTACTGCAGCCACAGATCGCCATCCCTCCAGAAAGCCGGTCACTTCCAGGCTGAGGCACTTCCGCAGGCCGCACAGGCCGAATGCACACATCCCGCAGGCCGCTTGCAAGCCGCCGCTATCCTACACAGGCCGCCGCCATTTTCCTGCAGATCGCACGAGGCCGCCATATTGGCGTAGCCTCGTGTCTCCAACATGGGGGCGGCCATGTTTGAGGTGACCAAACACCTCGTGGAGTAATTGGGAGGCGCCGGAAGGCGTGTAAAGGGGCGGAGCCGCCTCCTTGGCCCAGGGAAAGCAAGCCAAAGACTTCCTGTCTGTAACAGACAGTGCTGGAAGCAGGTTGATAAGAAACTTCTGTGCATCAGGTGAGCCTTGGGGTCTCTCTCTCTCTTTCTGAGGGGTCCAAGCAGGTAGACTGAGGGGCGCTACTGCGCTGGGGGACTAAGTTTAAAAAAAAAAAAAATGTTTTTTTCTTGCAATTAATTTTTTGGTGTTTGCTGGCAAGTGTCTTGTTACATTAACCCTGCCACTCATGTATCCCCACCTGATCCCCTCGGGGTGGCCGCAGGACCCTCCAGTACCCCACTTGTGATGAGGCATTATCAGCAGTTTTGGAGTCTTTGGTATCCCGGGTGGAGGTAGCCTGTCAGGGACGGGGTCAAGAAAAGCGACCCCCGCCTACCCCTATGTCATTTGATACTTCAGATACGGATTCTGAGCTGGTCATTGCCAGGAAACCTTGAATCTTGAGGTTACACCGGCAGAGGTAGCTGAGACTCATATTCCTTTTTTGGTACTAGCAAACCTACCAAAATGGTGAAGGGTTTCCCTTGCCCAAATGGGGTCTTCCATAAACGAGCCCCTGCTATTTCCAAACGCATTGATAGGCGCTATAATTTTGAGGAATCCCTCATTACAAAGATGGACGGTACCACCAATAGTGGACTCACCGATTTCCAGACTAAATAAAGCCACTGTTATCTCATTGGATTGACAGAATAGGCCCCACCCATCTCTAGGGTGGGGTGACGTCTTCACCGGTTTTCGGATCCAGGGCTGTCCAGAATCCCGGATAAAGGGGTTCGCAAGGTCATATGGTCGGGATACAAGATCGAGTTTCGATCACTTCCACCGGTGCGATTCTTCCCTTCCAATATTCGACATCCCCGGGTCGCTTAAAAAGCTTTGCGGGGAACAGCTTGATGCAACAAGCAGTGGTAGTTCTCATTCCTTGGAAGAGTTCTAGTTGAACCATAGGCGTGCGCACAGGGTGTGCCGGGTGTGCCCGGACACACCCTAATCACCTAGGGCACATTAGCATTATCGCTCTGTTTGCCAGTGAGGAGATGGGAAAGATCTCCCTCGGACCTGCTCTGCCATAAGAGAAGTGCCACACACTTCTATTTCACTTTGCCAGCAGGGAGAGTAATGTATCGGGGCCATGTACATGTAGGCAAACACATGCATGTGTATTTAAACTTTGGGGTGCACACCCTAATGCAATAGGCTGCGCACACCTATAAATCGAACCTGTTCACAATGCCCAGGAAAAAGGGCTAGGTGCGTCCAATTCTGGTCTTGGAAGAGATGGAGTCCATCCATACAGTGGTGGCCTCCCTGCATCAGGGGGATTTCCTGGCGTCCATAGACATTTAGGATGCCTATCTTCATATCCCCATTTTTGCAGGACATCAGCGTTTTCCTTGCTTTTCCCAAAGATCATCTCTGGTTCCCACCAGGAGACTGAACTATCTGGGCCTAATTTTGGATACATCCTTGGCAAGAGTGTTTCTCCATGCGGAGAAACTCCAGAAGATTCAGTCAATGATTCGGATGTTGCTGTCCGTCAACTGGCTGGGATTGATGGTCACCTCCTTAGAGGCAGTACCGTTTGCCCAGTCTCATACCCAAATTCTCCAAAGAGGAGATTCTTCTCATATGAAATCGGAATCCCGATTCCCTGGACAATCGGATCCGATTGAGCGTGCAGACCAGGGAGGCTCTGGTCTGGTGGCTTCGGTCTCCGATGCTCAGCCAGGGGAAGTCATTTCTTCTGATAAATTCCAGGTTACCGATAAAGGTGTTGGAACTGAGAGCGATCAGACTTTGTCTGATTTACTGGACCGAGCAGCTCCAGGGCAGTCTGGTTCGGATCCAATCGGACTATGCCACGGTTATGACTTATGTCAATCACCAAGGGGCACCAAGAGTGCCCTGGTGGCCATAGAAGTGGCCAACATTCTTTATTGGGGGAACAGTTGTTCCAGTTCTCTCCGCGATATTTATCACGGGGGTGGACAGGCAGATTATTTCAGCCGTCAGATTCTGGATCAAGAGGAATAGTCTCTTCATCCAGAGGTACTTCACCAGCTGTCCCTTCATTGGGGCACCCCGGATATGGATCTGTTGGCAAGTTGGCTCAACAGGGCTCGCGCCCGCGATCCTCTAGCGGACGCAGCAGACGCGCTGAGCGCCCCATAGGGGAAGTATCAGCTACTGAATGTCTTCCCCCCTCTCAAGTTACTGCTGAGATTTCTCCGCAGGATAGAGGTGGAGGGAACTCCAGTTATCCTGGTAATTCCGGGCTGGCCTCGTCAAGCCATGTACGCCGACTTGGGCAGGCTAGTCGCAGACGCTCCTTGGAGACTTCTTCTCAGGGAGGATCTGCGGTCTCAAGGACCGATCTTCCATCGTGCTTTACAGTCGCTGGTTTTAACGGCCTGGCCATTGAGACCCAGGTTCTGAAGGACAAGGGGTTGTCAGCTTCAGTTATTCCTACTCTAATTAAAGCAAGGAAAGCGACTTCTAGCAAATTCTATTATCGCACATGGAACACTTATATTGCGTGGTGTGAATCGTTGGGCTTTCTCCCACGTACCTATTTGGTGACCCGAATTTTGGCTTTTCTGCAAAAGGGGGTTGAGCAGAAACTATCCTTGAGCACTATCAAGGGACAGGTTTTCAGCGTTGGCAATCTTCTTTCAGAAGCCGCTGGCTACTCATTCCTTGGTGCGGAATTTCATCCAGGGGGTGCGGCACTTAGCTCCGCCAGTGCGCGCGCCCTTACCGCCCTGGGATCTAAATTTGGTTTTGTCGGTTCTGCAGAAACCTCCCTTTTAAAAGATCAGAGAGATTCCCTTGCTTACATTGTCCCAGAAGGTGGCCTTCTTGGTGGCTATCACTTCTGCACGCAGGGTGTCAGAACTGGCTGCATTATCATGCCATTCCCCATACCTAGTGGTTCATAGGGATAAGGTAGTTCTTCATCCGAAGCCATCCTTTCTTCCTAGGGTGGTTTCAGATTTTCATCTGAATGAAGATATTGTGCTACCTTCCTTGTGTCCTAAGCCCAATCATCCTCAGGAATGTGCGTTGCATTCCTTGGATGTAGTTCGGGCAATCAGGGTATACCTGAAGACTACGGAATCGTTCCGTAAAACGGATTCACTTTTTGGGATCACGGATGGCCCCAGAAAGGGGTTGCCTGCGTCTGCCGTGACTATCTCCAAATGGATTAGACAGACGGTGGTACAGGCTTATTCTATGTAAGGGTCGGAATCCTCTGTTCCCTGTTAAGGCGCACTCTATTCGGGCGCTCAGTACTTCCTGGGCCTACCGCCATCAGGCGTCAGGGGTCCAGGTTTTCAAGGCGATTACTTGATCGTCGGTTCATACCTTTACAAAATTTTATAAAGTTGATGTGATGGCATCGTCGGATGCCTCATTTGGCTGCAAGGTTTTGCAGGCCGCAATTTGAGGAGACCGTTGGTCTACCTCGAGGGTTTGTTGGGTTTTTTCACTTAGGTCTCATCTTTTTGCTCGATGAGTCCTTGATGCTTCTGGTTGGCTCCGGTTGGGCCTTCTGGATTTTGATTTCTGTTATCCCACCCCTCATTTGTGGCACTGCTTTGGGACGTCCCGAGTTGTTATTAATCAACGAGGACTACGTCTGTCAATGAGCGACAGAGAAAAATGGATTTTTGTAAAATCTTACCGTAAAATCCTTTTCTCTTAAGCTCATTGACAGACGTAGTACCCGCCCCTCTGTTTTTGAGTTGGGTTGGGTTAAATTCTCTAAACACTGCTTTGTGACATAACTGATTTGCTGTAGCAGGAAGTGAGAGGATATACCCTCTGGGACTGCCCCTAGGGTGTGGCCAGAACGTTTTCTTTCCTGTCTAGTCCTACTCCTGTAGAGGGCAGTATAACCCGAGTTGTTATTAATCAACGAGGACTACGTCTGTCAATGAGCTTAAGAGAAAAGGATTTTACGGTAAGATTTTACAAAAATCAATTTTTTCATAGCACTGTATGTGTATATACAGTTGGGCTCATAAGTTTACATACCCTGGCTGAATGTATGATTTCTTGCCCATTTTTCAGAGAATATGAATAATAAAACAAACTTTTCTTTCACTCATGACTTCTTTTGTACTTTGTATTCTCTACTTACAATGTTGAAACTGTTTGTTATGCAACTTATAACTAATAAAAAATATTATTAAGAAAAAAAAAATGGCCTGGGCCGAAAGGGGATGAAAGTGTCTGGTATTGAGGTAGTTCGAGACTACGAAAATTAACAATTGTGAATTTGAATGCATTTCCTTTCAGTATGAATAGGCATTGTCTTTTTCTATGGGGGAGGGGGGGGGGACCACACTTAAGTTATTGTCATTGGTAATAAAATAAATATAGATATTTTATGGAATATCTTTTTTTCAGCATTTGGTGACATTCACAATTGATGAGGATGATGATGTGCATACAGTAGAGGATGCCATTCGTAAACTAACAGCGATGGATGCTAAAAGTAAAGTCTGGATCCAAGAAATGGTGTTACAAGTAAACAGCTCCACAGTTAAACTCCTGGATATTGAATCCAAGGTGAGTTCCTCAGGAATGTTGAGCAGTTTTTCTGAAAAAAATATATATAAAGCATAATAGTTTGATTTGACATTGCTCACATACAGGTGCATCTCATAAAATTAAAATATCATCACAAAGTACATTTATTTCAGTAATTAAAATCAAAAAGTGAAACTCATATAATTTATATGGATGCATTTCACACAGAGTGATATATTTTAAGCATTTCGTTCTTTTAATTTTGAGGATTATGGCTAGTGAAAACCTAAAATATGGTATCTCCGAAAATTTGAATATTACATAAGACCAAAAAAAATAAAAAAATAACGATCAAAGTTTAAAGTTTTTTTTTTTCTTCTCTCCTCTTTCTCTCTCTCTCTCTCCTCTCTTCATACTAGGTTTGCTTCCCCTCACACCCCCCCCCCCCCCCAAACGGCACCATCTACGACTATCCTCTGAAATACGCACACCTCTGTAATCCTTTAGTTCATCTCTTTACACTACCCCTTTTCTCTATATTTTGCATGATAGCGTACATTGACAACCCTCAGCCGCTAGGCAATCGGATGGTTGGCCCAACCCTTGTTGAGGAGGTATCTCCCCGGGTTTGGTCACAGCAAGATCCCCTCGGGGGTGCCTGGACCCTGTGAGGACTAACAAGATGATCTAGGTAACTGTTTGCCCACTTTCACCCACACTGGGCTCAATTTATACTCTCTTCTTACAGTTAAATGTATCAATATCACACCTTTGTCTCTTTCGAACTCATTATGTTGTTATTATGCCTTTATCTCAATACTGTTAACCATATGGCCTCTGTGCATTGCTTTTTGTCATGTACACTTTATTTGTTGAAATTCTAATAAAACCTTTTGAAAGAAAATTGAAAAAAAGAAATGCTTGAAATATATCACTCTGTGTGTAACACATCTATAAAATATATGAGGTTCACTTTTTAAATTGAATTACTGAAATAAATTTACTTGTTGATGATATTCAAATTTCTTGAGATGCTCCTGTAGATGGTGGTGTTGTCAAACACTGTTCTGCCTCTCCAGTCTAAGCATTGAAAGTGTGATCTCTGTAACTTAGTTATGATGAGATAGCAATAACCCAATTCAAGTTCTATAAGCTTGGCAATTTCCACAGCTAACACAGCTGCACAAAGTTCAAGCCTTGGTACAGTATGTGCAGGTTTTGGTGTGAGCTTGGCCTTGCCCATGATAAATCCTACACCCACTTCACCACTGGGATCCCTGGCTCGAAGATGAGCCACAGCAGCGGTGGCTTCATTGGATGCATCGGAGAAGACATGGATCTTTCTTCTGGTGGCATTCCTTAAGGATGCAGGGGTGTAAGAGTGTGGTATCTGGAGTTGTTCTAATGGTTTTAGATACTGTTTCCAGGATTCCCACCTTTGCTGTTTTTCCTTGGGTAAAGGGGTATCCCTGCCTGAGCTTTCAGAAGTAAGTTGTCTCAGCAGTATCTAACCCTGAATGGTGAGAGGTGCTATAAAACCCAACGGATCATAAATGCTGTTCACTGTAGACAAAACTCCTCGCTTTGTGAATGACTTCACAGGCTGATGCTTGAAATGTAAATGTATCTTGCTTAACATTCCAAAGAAGTCAGAGACTGCGTTGTGTAACGGAAGTTCAGATCCTAGTTGAAATCTATTCACACTGACAGCATAGTCATCAGAAGGAAAGGCTCTCATGACCTTGTCACTGTTGGAGATGATTTTGTGAAGTCTGAGGTTTGCAGTAGCAAGCATGTTCTGGGTTCTTTGTATACTACGTGTCCACTCTATATATATAATCCTTATACTCAAAATGTAATTAATGAAAAAAAAAAATCATGTGCACAGTGTTACTATTAAACACATTTTCCCCAAAGGATACGTGAGAAAAAACAAAAATATTTACAAGCATGTGCCCAGTGAAAATTCTGTGCACAAAACTAAAATTCAGCACAAGAAAACATTACATGTCCAAAATATGAATAGCAAGCATGTATCCAGTGAAACAATCCATGCACAGTGCTCTTCTTTTAAATAATTGGTGCCAATCCGTGACTTCTCATACAATCTGTTGTGTTCCACACCCCAAATGTGAATACACTTACCAGACGATGTGGACCCCCTAGTGTTACTGCATGTGGGTCTATAATGCTTAAAACTGGTAAGTGTTGGCACTTCTTGAAATACCCCAATGATTATTTTATAAGGCTGGTGGAAGCCTGTCGTGCAGAGAAGGCTTACCGTTGCCGGTGGGCGGAGCTTGGATGTAAACCCCTGAGGTGAGTAGCACAGGCTAGCCTGAGGTGCGGAGTCTAAGCATCCACCGGTCTTCACCAGAGCCTCTGATGGTGAGGATGGATTTGGCTGCAGGTGGATACCAGGTCGCGAACCCTAGGTTCGCCCCACCAGAGGGTAACTGATCAAGGTCCAAAGATGGATGAGAAGACAAGGAGGATCCAGAAGAGTAGTCAAAACGAGCCGGGGTCAGGACAGGCAGCAAACAAGCGAGGTCAGGGACTAGTCAAAGGTCAATAGGAATCAAACAGGAATCAACAGGATGCCGGTTCAGGAACACAGAAGAGCTGAAGACAAAACAGCAAAGTGCAAATGCACCATCTGTCTTTAAATAGGCCTTCTTTGGTGCCAAAACATCCAGGTCAATGCGTGCGCAATAGCGAAGGCACATGCGCATTGGCTAATGCGTATTAGCCAGGAGCTAATTCGCGCATGCGCATTAGCCATTTAGCGGTTTCTAACATTGCCCCCCCCCCTTAACCTTCCTAGCGGTATTCCCGAGTGTGGCTTGGGGTAAAATTTCAGTGCCAAAAGGTACCGCTAGGAAGATCGCTGGATCCTGGTAGAGGGGTTACTTACATTGTCACCGGGATCCAGCAATGTATCCCTGCGGTGTGCGGCGGCAGATCTTCCTCCCAATGCTCTGTGTGCCCCGGCTTAAGTCTCCTGTAGAGAGGGCTTTGCGGTTTGCCCGGCGGTCGTATCGCGGCAAATTTTGCTTGTTCGCTACCCGCCAAATTTGCAAACACATGGCGTCGTTCCCGGCGGCCATATTAGTTTAAATTGGTGAGAACTTTGACCCATGGCACAGCCGTCAGGTGGAACGGGACAGCCAATTGAAACATTCCAGCACATGGACAGTCCCCCTACCCTATAAATAGACCGGCCATTTCACATTCCGCTTTCTGCCAGTGTAGGGAGAGGTCTGCTGTGCTCATGAGGGAGAGTTTGCTAGACACAAATAGCGCTGTGAAGATCCACAAAAGTCCTTTTCAGGGCTGGTATTTCGGTATAGGTCTACTAGTATCTTTTTAGACTAGGGAGAGGTATCCAGTCGTTGCTTTATGGGCAGTTAGAGATCGGCTGCAGTCACACAAATCGCTCTGTTAATGTCCACAAAAGTCCTTTTCAGGGCTGGTATTTCGGTATAGGTCCAGTCTCTCTTCAGTGTAGGGACAGGTATCCAGTCTGTGCTACAAGCAAAAAGAAACAAAAAAGGGGCGCACTGACCTAGCGCATTATCCTCAATAATATGGCTTTATTTGAACAACATAAAAATGGCTACTCACAAACAGAAGTAGTAAATAATCATATCATATCAGGGGCTCTGAGGAACAGGCTAAGCCTCGAAACGCGTCAGCCTTCATCTTAACAGGACTATATACTAATGCATGGACTATTCCTGACACTGGAGCGATTGAGCCTGATATGATTATTTACTACTTCTGTTTTGTGAGTAGCCATTTTTATGTTTTACAAATAAAGCCATATTATTGAGGATAATGCGCTAGGTCGGTGCGCCCCTTTTTTGTTTCTTATTGCTTGTAGTACTGTTGGACTACCCCAGTCCTTTTGGGGCAGCAAGACTCTAGCCATCTGAGACGCCATATGTGAGTCCTGTGGGAAGTGTGGTCGGGGAGCTTGGATTCTAAGCGCAGTAGAGAGAGGTGGTATCACCATATTTTTTTTGATCCAGTCTGTGCTGTAGGGGCAGTTAGAGATCGTCATCTGCAGTGACACAAATCGCTCTTTTAATGTCCACAAAAGTCATTTAAAGTGCTGCAATGTCGGTATAGGGTCTATTACAGTCTCTTCAGTATAGGGGCAGGTATCCAGTCTGTGCTGTAGGGGCAGTTAGAGATCGTCAGCAGTGACTCAAACCGCTCTGTTAATGTCCACAAAAGTCATTTAAAGGGCTGCAAATTTTTTTGGTATTGCTGTGCAGTGCACTAAAAAGGGGGGTGAGGGAGGGGGGTAATCCACAGTATAATATACATTGTAGAAAGCATATAAAGTGGATTAGTAGTATTATTGTGACAGGTGTGGTGGTGAGACTGAGCGTTTCTGCAGCAATACTACACACAGTGACAAAAGCACTTATGTATTATAACTTGTGTGATAGACCAATTGCCCCCCCCCCCAATACCACATACTGAAGTGGGGTGTTATCTGAGTATACTTTTACATGTTTATTTGTATCCTGCAACAATATTGCCTCTTTTGCTGAGTGAAGTCTGGTACACACAGTGCCAAACTCACTGGCCAATTTTTTGAACTGGTGTGATAGACCAGTGGCCCCAATACCACATATTGAAGTGGAGTGTTACCTGAGTAAACTTTTACAAATGTATTTGTGTCCTGCAACAATATTGCCTCGTTTGCTGAATGAAGTTTGGTACACACAGCGCCAAACTCACTGGCCAATGTTTTTTACTGGTGTGATACACCAATGGCCCCCCAATACCACATATTGAAGTGGGGTGTTATTTAACAGTATAATTTTCTAAGAGTGTATTTTATTCCTGCAAAAATTTCGCCTCTTGCTGTGTAAACAGTGCTTCAAACAGTGACAACATATCCTGGCCAATTATGTAGAACTGGTGTAATAAACCTGTGGCCCCCAATACCACATATTGAAGTGGGGTTTTATCTGAGTAAACTTTTACAAGTGTATTTGTGTCCTGCAACAATATTGCCTCATTTGCTGAGTGAAGTCTGGTACACACATCGCCAAACTCACTGGCCAATTTTTTGAACTGGTGTGATACACCAATGGCCCCTCAATACCACATATTGAAGTGGGGTGTTATTTAACAGTATAATTTTCTAAGAGTGTATTATAGTCCTGCAAACATTTGGCCTCTTGCTGTGTAAACAGTGCTACACACAGTGACAACAGTTACTGGCCAATTATTTGTAGAACTGGTGTAATAAACCTGTGGCCCCCCAATACCACATATTGAAGTGGGGTGTTATCTGAGTAAACTTTTACAAGTGTATTTGTGTCCTGCAACAATATTGTCTCCTTTGCTGAGTGAAGTCTGGTACACACAGCGCCAAACTCACTGGCCAATTTTTTGAACTGGTGTGATACATCAATGCCCCCCAATACCACATATTGAAGTTTGGTGTTATCTGAGTAAACTTTTACAAGTGTATTTGTGTCCTGCAACAATATTGCCTCATTTGCTGAGTGCAGTCTGGTACACACAGCGCCAAACTCACTGGCCAATTTTTTTAACTGGTGTGATACACCAATGTCCCCCCCAATACCACATATTGAAGTGGGGTGTTATTTAACAGTATAATTTTCTAAGAGTGTATTTTAGTTCTGCAAAAATTTGGCCTCTTGCTGTGTAAACAGTGCTACACACAGTGATAACAGTTACTGGCAAATTATTTGTAGAACGGGTGTAATAAACCTCTGGCCCCCCAATACCACATATTGAAGTGGTGTGTTAAACTGAGTAAACTTTTACAAGTGTATTTGTGTCCTGCAACAATATTGCCTCGTTTGCTGAGTGAAGTCTGGTACACACAGCGCCAAACTCACTGGCCAATTTTTTGAACTGGGGTGATACACCAATGCCCCCCAATACCACATATTGAAGTAGGGTGTTATCTGAGTAAACTTTTACAAGTTTATTTGTGTCCAGCAACAATATTGCCTCATTTGCTGAGTGAAGTCTGGTACAAACATTGCCAAGCTCGCTGGCCAATTTAACAGTGCTACACACAGTGATAACAGTTACTGGCCAATTATTTGTAGAACTGGTGTAATAAACCCGTGGCCCCCAATACCACATATTGAAGTGGAGTGTTATCTGAGTAAACTTTTACAAGTGTATTTGTGTCCTGCAACAATATTGTCTCCTTTGCTGAGTGAAGTCTGGTGCACACAGCGCCAAACTCACTGGCCAATTTTTTTAACTGGTGTGATACACCAATGCCCCCCCCCCCCCCAGATACCACATATTGAAGTGGGGTGTTGTCTGAGTAAACTTTTACAAGTGTATTTGTGTCCTGCAACAATATTGCCTCATTTGCTGAGTGAAGTCTGGTACACGCAGCGCCAAACTCACTGGCCAATTTTTTGAACTGGTGTGATACACCAATGTCCCCCCAATACCACATATTGAAGTGGGGTGTTATTTAAGTAAACTTTTACAAGTTTATTTGTGTCCTACAACAATATTGCCTCGTTTGCTGAGTGAAGTCTGGTACACACAGTGCCAAACTCACTGGCCAATTTTTTGAACTCGTGTGATACACCAATGGCCCCCCAATACCACATATTGAAGTGGTGTGTTATTTAACAGTATAATTTTCTAAGAGTGAATTTTAGTCCTGCAAAAATTTGGCCTCTTGCTGTGTAAACAGTGCTACACACATTGACAACAGTTACTGGCCAATTATTTGTAGAACTGGTGTAATAAACCTGTGGCCCCCCCAATACCACAGATTAAAGTGAGGTGTTGTTTAACAGTATACTTTTCTAAGATTGTATTTTAGTCCTGCAAAAATGTGGCCTCTTTTGCTGTGTTAACTGTGCTACACACAGTGACAACAGTTACTGGCCAATTATTTGTAGAACTGGCGGACTGACGGACCGGCAGATAGGGAGGAGAGGCAGGCAGAACTTGCATTGCACAAGAGGTACAAAGCAGACTGCAAATGTATCAGGAACGAGCCATCAACCATGTACAGTCACATCTGGCGCTCCCAGGACGCCGCCACATGGCTCCGCAGTGTGGGCTTTTTTTAATGTGTCCGTTGCTGACAACAGTGTTGCCATCTGCAGCCTTTGCAGTCAACGCATAAGTTGAGGTAAGCCCAACACTCACCTAGGGACAACCGCCTTAAGAAGGCACCTGAAATCCCATCACCAAGCCCAGTGGGAGCAACACTGTCAGAACCCACAAAGCCACACTCCATGCTCTCACTGTACAGCCTCTTCTCCTTCTCCTGTCTCCTCACAGTTGTCCAACACTCCATCTTCCATGATGCCGTCGTCACGGTGTTCTGGAAAAAGGCAGGCTTCTGTGGCTCAAATGTCGGAGCGTAAAAAAAAAGTATCCGACTACATCGGGTTAACGGCCGATGTGGACGCTCTGAGGAGTGATGAATCCCTGGACTACTGGGTGGGCAGGCTTGATCTCTGGCCAGAGCTTGCAGAATTTGCAATGGAACTTTTGGCTTGCCCCCCGTCCAGTGTCCTGTCCGAAAGGACGTTCAGCGCGGCAGGGGGGATCGTGACCAATAAGCGCACTTGCCTAGCTCATGACAGTGTAGACTACCTCAAATTTATAAAAATGAACGAGGCATGGACCTCCGAGGAATTCAACACATGTGACCACCAGTAGACCATGTTTCATGGAAATTCCTCATCACTGGCCACAAATATCTGTCAGACCGCCATCCACCCACAACCATTCCTGATCCTTGTCTTTGCTAAATGCAGCGGCATAAAAGGCATTTCATGTCCATTGAATGGCTAATTATTGGGGCCTATACAGGCCGAAACTTACTGTTCTGTATACTGTGAATGCCTAATGTACCTCCAGCCATCAAATACTACGTTCTTTGTTGTCAGTTCAACTCATGTGAGCTAATTTTTGGGGCTTATATAGGCCGACACTTACTTCTGTATCCTGTGAACGCCTACTGTACCTCTAGCCATCAAATAATAAGTTCTTTGCTGTCAGTTCAACCCATGTGAGCTAATTTTTGGAGCCTATACAGGCCGACACTTACTTCTGTATACTGTGAATGCCTACTGTACATCTAGCCACCAAATACTAAGTTCTTTGCTGTCAGTTCAACCCGTGTGAGCTAATTTTTGGAGCCTATACAGGCCGACACTTACTTCTGTATACTGTGAATGCCTACTGTACCTCTAGCCATCAAATACTAAGTTCTTTGCTCTCAGTTCAACCCATGTGAGCTAATTTTTGGAGCCTATACAGGCCGACACTTCTGTATACTGTGAATGCCTACTGTACCTCTAGCCATCAAATACTAAGTTCTTTGCTGTCAGTTAAACCTATGTGAGCTAATTTTTGGGGCCTATTTATGCCGACACTTACTTCTGTATACTGTGAATGCCTACTGTACCTCTAGCCATCAAATACTAAGTTCTTTGCTCTCAGTTCAACCCATGTGAGCTAATTTTTGGAGCCTATACAGGCCGACACTTCTGTATCCTGTGAACGCCTACTGTACCTCTAGCCATCAAATACTAAGTTCTTTGCTATCAATTAAACCAATGTGAGATAATTTTTGGAGCCTATACAGGCCGACACTTACTTCTGTATACTGTGAATGCCTAATGTACCTTCAGCCACAGAATACTACGTTCTTAGCTGTCAGGTAAACCCATGTGGGCTAATTTTTGGGGCCAATACTGGCCGACACTACTTTATCCTGTGAATGCCTAATTTTTCAGACTGGAAATGAAAATCAATGGGTCTGTAAAGGTTCCGCCAAATTGTGGAATGGATGTGGACCCATTTTACAGAAGTGTGAATGGACCCTATATGTATTAGACATGTATTTACTGGCTGCTGTCAGTTCTGGCGGATTTATGAAAAAAAAAAGATTTTTTTTTTCTGTAAAAAAAAAAAAAAAATTTAGGGCAACTTTTTCAATTGCAATACTTCTATTATGACATTGTCCATGTGCTGGGACTATTTGTGCACAGCTAGTACGTCTTTTGTGGCTGCAAATATGACCTAAAGATTTTTAAAGGTCGCCTCCTATTAAAGTCAATGGGGCCCACCGCGAACTTGCGGTTCGCTGAATTTTGAGAAAATTTGCAGCTGACGTTCGCAAACCGCCCCAGCCGATGTTCGTCCATCTCTAGTCTCCTGCAACGTGACGTTCGCAGGGGGGGTGGAACCTGCGGCAAATTCAAAAGTAAAACACACCAAACACACTGATACATTGCAAAATAAAATAAATTCACATTTGTTTGCCCCCCAGTGCCCTTTCCTGCAGTTTTACTGTACTATGTATATATGTATATACAGGGCTTTTTTTTCAGCGGGAACGTGGGGGAACTCAGTCTGAATGTATGCAATGTCAAAGGGGTGCTGAGGCCAGTGGTGTGAGCTGAAGGGCCTATTAATGCTGGCTGCTGGGGGATCTATTGTTGCTGGGAATAATCTATTGTTTCTGGCGGGTATTTTGTTGTGGGTGGGGCTTTTTTTGCAGTGTAGGATTTATTGTTGCTTGGAGGAACTATTGTTGCTGGGGGGCTATTATTTTTGGGGGGGAGTCTATTGTTGCAGGGGAGGATTTATTGGAGGAGGGACGTTGTTGCAGGGGAGGATTTATTGTTGCTGGGGGGCTATTGTTGCTGATTGCAGGGAATCTATTTTACTGTTTTCTCTATTGTTGCAGGGGAAGATTTATTGCTGCTGGGGGGGATCTAATGTTGGGCGGGGGGTCTATTGTTGCTGATTCCAGGGGATCTATTTTACTGCTTTTCTAGTTATCATTAACAAATTCCATATAAATTACCTAGAACCACAACATGATACTTGGTTCTGTATTCACTAAAAGTTGGGGTACTGGGAGGTGGGCAGAGGGTGGAACCAAAGGACAGCGCTCGTAGGTGGGTAGGGAGTGGAGACAAAGGGTGACTCAAAATAGGGGAGTACCTGCACCTATTCTCTAAGAAAAAAAGCCCTGCGTATATGTGTGTGTATATGTATGTATGTATGTATGTGTATATATATATATATATAATATAAATATATATATATATATATATATATATATATATATAAAATATGTGTGTGTGTATATGTGTGTGTATATATATATATATATATATATATATATATATATATATATATATATACAAATATATATTGTGGCAGTGCAACTAGGGGCAAGCAGGTATTTCATCCAGGATTATCAACCAGGCAGGTTGAGAGGCTCCAGGAGGACTGTTATAATGGGCGAAGACTGGGTTTTCAGTTTTCCCTATGGTGGATAAAGTCCAGTTGGTGACCTGGAGTCTGGAGATTTCCAAGCGATCTGGGTGGGAGGAAATCTCCAATCCTAGGACCAGGTCTTAGGAACAGCCAGCACACTGATTGTGCAGGTGGATCTGGGCCTTTTAAGACAGACAGGACCAGAGTTCTGGGCTCCACGCTCCCGAAGGAGTCCTGGTGTGCAAGGGAGAAGGGTGCATGTTTGCACGGTACAAGTAGATGGTGAGCCTTTGGGCTGGAACAGCAAAGGAAGCTGGAGAAAGTGTGCTAACGGAGGTACAGTGTTTTTACAGGAACTCTGGTAGATGGCCAAGAGGATCGAGGCTTAAAGCCTGCGCAGCGGTGCTTCTAGAGAGCCAGGTGGCGTTGAATTTTTCGTTTTACATTATTTCTGTGGAAAGCTGAAACCCCTGCATGGGCAACTATTATGTTATTGGACTTATGTTTCTTTATATTTTCCTTTTAATAAAAGTGGGCCAACAAGCCCTTAAACAGCACAACTGCGTGGACTAAGCTCACTGGTAGGCTCTGCACTCAAGCTAAACACAAGTGGTGCTCAGATGCGGGCAAAACTGACGATCCTTGCATAAACCAGTGAGCTATTGCCAGAAACTGCCTGTGCTTTGCAGTGTGTGCAGCAGGTGTTATACCTGGAAGGAAGAGGCCCCTTAAAGAGACCGTGCTTCTGTTGTTGCTCTGTGCAGTGGAGTGACTACAAGTATGGAGTCTGCCAATGTTTGAGTCTGCTATGGACTGGTGCAAGCGGCACCTGGCAGCACTGAACCAAGCCAAAGAAGAAAGCAAGCCAACTTTCAGTACAAGGAGAGAGCTGCAGGACATTGATATCTGGGAGAGGGGTGTTGTTGCCCCTGGCTATGCTGCTGAAGATGAACCAGTAGCTGTGGTGGAAAATTTGAATGTGTCACAGCTTGAGACCGGGTTCAGCAGAGGAAAGCCTGTGATATGTACCAGGAGAGAGGCTGACCAAAGGCTAGGACCGAGAGTGGTTGCCCGTAGCAACACAGAGGAGGCCAGTCGGGCTGTCTGTGGACATGGGGTGTGCCTGCCAAGGATTGTGGCAAGTGGCGTCAGGAGGAGCCGCAGGGAAAGCGTGTTGGAAAGAGCCAGCAAAATGCAGCTAAGCAAATGCCATCTCCCATAACAACAGGAGAAAGTTGCAAATTACAATGCCTTGAATGTGGTCAACTTGGGCATGGCATTTTTTCTTGTCCCACATTATGGAAGACTGCTGGAAATAATGCTGCTGGGCAAAAGGCATTGTCTGCAAGCCCAGGTTCCGGTGCAAATGTGTTTGCTGTCACCCCTGGCAACAAGGAGTCTCCTGTTGTGCCTGCAGGGGGGTGCTAAACATTTTAAAATGCCAGCTGTAAATTCATCCTGTGGCCACCAGAGGGAGTTGGCCAGTGAAAGTGCAGCAGAGGACTGGTTCACGAGATATCGCACTCAAATGAACATGGTGACCCCTACTACTGCGGTGGGTAAGAATGTCTTTAACCACTTTAAGACCAGAGGATTTTCCTGCTTTACGTCCAGACCACTTTTTGCAACTCGGCACTGCGTGACTTTAACTGACAATTGTGCGGTCATGCAATGTGGTACCCAAACGAAATTTACGTCCTTTTTTCCCACAAACAGAGCTTTCTTTTGGTGGTATTTGATCACCTCTGCGCTTTTTATTTTTTGCGATATTAATAAAAAAAGAGTGAAAATTTTGAGAAAAAATGACATTTTCAACTTTGTCTTTTCAAAAATATCCAAAATACTCAATTTATGTCATATTTTGACCAAAATGTATTTAGCTACATGTCCTTGACAAAAAAATCTCAATGAGCGTATTTTTATTTGTTTGCGCAAAAGTTATAGCGTCTACAAACTATGGTGTAAATACTGAAATTTACGCAGCTTTAATTTCTGACTGCCTATCTCATTTCATGAAGTGCTAAAATGGCAGGGCAGTACAAAACCCCCCCCAAACTACCACTTTTTGGAAAGTAGACATCCTAAGGAATGTCCTGAGAGGCATGTTGAGCTCATTGAATATTTTATTTTTTTGTCACAGGTGTTTGAAAAATGACTACAAAAAAATAACATTTTTTTTTTACACAAAGTTGTCATTGAAATTATATATTGCTCACACATGCCATGGGTATATGTGTAATCACACCCAAAAATATATTCTGCTGCTTCTCCTGAGTACAGGGATACCACATATGTGAGACTTTTTGGGAGTCTAGCTGTGTACGGGACCTCGAAAACCAATCCCCACCATCAGAATTTCAAGGGGCGTACATTTTTCATTGCATTTTCTCACTACCTATAACGGTTTAGGAGGCCCTGAAATGTCAAGATACCACAACCCCCCCCCCCCCCCAAATGACCCCATTTTGGAAAGTAGACACCCCAAGCTGTTTGCTGAGAGGCATGGTGAGTCCATGGAATATTTTATATTTTGCCACAAGTTTTGGGAAAATTACAAGTTTCTTTTATTTATTTTTTAACACAAAGTTGTCACTAAAAGATACATTTCTCACACATGACATGGGTATATGTGGAATGATGGCACCCCAAAATACATTTTGCTGCTTTTCCTGAGTATGGGGATACCCCATGTGTGAGACTTCTTGGGAGCCTAGCTGTGTACGGGACCCCGAAAATCAATTTCAATCTTCAGGTTTTCTAATGGCGTAAATTTTTGATTTTACTCCTCACTACCCATCACAGTTTTGGAGGCCCTGAAATTTCAAGATAGCACCAAACCCCCCCAAATGACACCATTTTGGAAAGTAGACACCCCAAGCTATTTGCTGAGAGGCATGGTGAGTCCATGGAATATTTTATATTTTGCCACAAGTTCCGGGAAATATATATATTTTTTTTAATTTTTGTTTTTTTACACAAAGTTGTCACTAAATGATATATTTCTTACACATGCCATGGGTATATGTGAAATGACACCCAAAATACATTCTGCTGCTTCTCCTGAGTACAGGGATACCCCATGTGTGAGACTTTTTTGCAGTCTAGCCTAGTACAGGACCCCGAAAATCAATCACCACTTTCAGGCTTTCCAAGGGCGTAAATTGTGGAGATCTGCAAAACACTCATCGTGCCTCTCTGCAAATAGCTTAGGGTGTCTACTTTTCGAAAAGGGGTCATTTGGGGGGGAGGGGGTTGTGCTGTCTTGGCATTTCATGGCCTCCGAAACTGTGATAGGTAGTCAGGAGTGAGATCAACAATTTCCGCCCTTAGAAAGCCTGAAGGTGGGGATTGGTTTTCCGGGTCTTTTACGCGGCTAGACTGCCAAAAAGTCTCACACATGGGGGTATCCCTGTACTCAGGAGAAGCAGCAGAATGTATTTTAGGGTGTCATTTCACATATACCCATGGCATGTGTGAGCATTATATCATTTACTGACAACTTTGTGTAAAAAAAAAAAAAAAAAAAAAACAATAAAAATAAAAAAAAAACAATAATTTTCCCGAAACTTGTGGCAAAATATAAACTATTCCATGGACTCATCATGCCTCTCAGCTAATAGATTGGAGTGTCTACTTTGCAAAATGGGGTCATTTAGGGGGGTATTGTGCTATCTTGAAATTTTAGGGCCTTTGAAACTGTGACAGGTAGTGCAGAGGTAAAATAAGCAATTTACGCCATTAGAAAACTTGAAGATGTGGATTGGTTTTCGGGGTCCTGTACGCGGCTAGAGTGCCAAAAAGTCTCACACATGGGGTATCCCTGTACTCAGGAGAAGCAGCAGAATGTATTTTGGGGTGTCATTTCACATATACCCATGGCATGCGTGAGCAATATATCATTTAGTGAAAACTTTGTGTAAAAAAAAAAAAATTCCCGAAACTTGTGGCAAAATATAAACTATTTCATGGACTCACCATGCCTCTCAGCAAATAGCTTAGAGTGTCTACTTTGCAAAATGGGGTCATTGGGGGGGTTCTGTGCTATCTTGAAATCTTAGGGCCTCTGAAACTGTGACAGGTAGTGCAGAGATAAAATACACAATTTACGCCATTAGAAAACCTGAAGATGGGGATTGGTTTTCGGGGTCCCGTACACAGCTAGGCTCCCCAAAAGTCTCACACATGTGAACTCAGGAGAAGTCTCACACATGTGTACTCAGGAGAAGCAGCAGAATGTATTTTGGGGTGTCATTTCACATATACCCATGGCATGCGTGAGCAATATATCATTTAGGTCCGGTTCACACTTATGCGATGCGGGAAGGCTGCGAATCACAGCGATCCGATCCTGTGCGAACTGCAAGTTCACACTGCCATATGCGATACGCTGGGGGTGTCAATGTAATCTTAACGACACCCCCAGTTTGATCGCATATCGCAGTGCGATCTTGCAGTTCGCACAGGATCGGATCGCACAAGTGTGAACCGCTGTGCGATCCGATCCTGATGCGGCTGCCAAAAAGGGTCCCTGTGCATGTTTGCTGTGGGTGCGGTGCGAATTTAGCCATACAAAGTGTATGGCTAAACTCGCACCGCACAGCCGATCGCATGTAATGAAGGAGCAGTGCGCTCCGACATTACATGCGAACCCCGCACTCGCATAAGTGTGAACCGGGGCTCAGTGACAACTTTGTGTTAAAAAAACAAAAAAACAAAAACAAATTGTAATTTTCCTGAAACTTAGGGCAAAATGTAAAATACAGTACTCCATGGACTCAATATGCCTCTCAGCAAATAGCTTTGGGTGTCTACTTCCAAAAAGGGGTCATTTGGGGGATGTTTGAACAGTCCTGGCATTTTATGCTCAATCTTAGAAACACATCACCCACTCTTCTAACCACTTGAAAACCAAGCCTTTTCTGTGACTTTTTGTTTACATGAAAAAATATTTTTTTTTTTTTAGGAGAAAATTACTTTGAACCCCAAACATTATATATTTTTTTTAAAGCAAAGGCCCTACAGAACAAAATGGTGGATGTTACAATCTTTTTTTGTCACACGGTATTTGGGCACACATTTTCCAAACGCAATTTTTGCGTTAAAAAAACACTTTTTTTTTATATTTAATGCAGAAATACACTATATAATTCCTAATTGTTTGGTAAAATGTAAAAGATCTTATGCCGAGTACATAGACACCAAACATGACATGCTTTAAAAATTGCGCACGCCCGTGCAGTGGCAACAAACTATGTACGGTTTTAAAAGCCTTTAAAAGTCTTTACAGGTTACCAATTTGGACTTACAGAGGAGGTCTACTGCAAGAATTACTGCCCTCGACCTAGCATTCGCGGCGATACCTCACATGCATGGTGCAATTGCGGTTTACATATGACACTAGACCAACGCTTGTGTGCGCATTTGCGCGCAAGCACAGGGGGACAGGGGGGGCTTGATTTTTTTTTTTTTTTTTTTTGATTTGCTTTTTTGTGTTATTTTGACACCTTTTCTTTCATTTTTTTTTTTCATTTTTATTGTTATCACAGTGAATTTAAAAATCCCCTACAATAGCAATCTGTGGTGACAGGTACTCTTTTTACTCTTTTTAAAAAAAATTGGGGTCTTTTAGACTCTAGATCTCTCCTCTGACCTTAACGCATCTGACCACACCAAAATTGGTGTGATAAAATGCTTTCCCAATTTCCCAATGGCGCTTTTTATTTCTGGCGAAACAGAAGTCATGAATTGCTCGTAGCTTCCGATATCTTAGGCCATAGAGATGATTGGAGCCATTCACATCTCCAATCAGCTCTATGGTTAGATAACTGAACCACCGACTGCACTCTCGGGTTAACCAGTGGGACAGGAGAGCCCGAGAAAAACCACAGAAGGCGGCAGGAGGGGGGGGGGGGTTGAGTCCCCTCCCACTGCATGTAAAAGCAGTCTAGCGGCCAATTATCCGCTAGGATTTCTTTTACATGTAAGCCGACCGCTGGCTGTAAAAAACAATACCAAGATGATGCCTAAATCTACAGGCATCATCCTGGTATAACCACTCAAGGTCCAGCAACGTACCAGTACATTGCTGGTCCTTGTTTGGCATATAGTGTAGGTTTTTTTTTTTTTTTCATGCAGCCTGTGGGCTGAACAAAAAAAAAAAGAGAACCTAACAGAAATCAGCACAGGAATATTGTGTAGTATTACTCATCATTAACCGCCCAAACAACCACCCACTGAATTTAATGATGGGTATACATGACAATATTCCACGTATACCTAAAGCTATTTTAACTGCAGTGCTGAAATCAGCCTCTATCACCACAGCTGCTGCCAGCAAAGGTATCCATATATGCTGAGCGCAAACGCTGTTTGTGTCAGAATATATAAAATCAATGTGGCAGCCGATGAGTACCTGCAAGAGAAACAGGTTAACAACAGAATGAAAAACAAAGTACAGTAAAAGTACAGTAGGAAGTGTAGAACATAAAAAATGACTGACACGACAACTATTTTTGGCTTTCTTATGTTATGTATTTTTTATTTTTTTTTCCTCAAACGTCGAGTTCCAGATTCCAGGTTAGAGTCTCAAAATGACGATAGCCTTTGAACAGCTTTTGAGACCCTGTGTAAATGTGCCCTAAACTGTGCCGTGCTGTACCCTACGCTAATAATCCACTAGTGTGTGGTAGCGACGGAAACAGTCACCGTGGCAAAGACCAGGTTGGTCAGGACAGTCGGGACAATAATTTCGGGTGTCACGCCTAAATTTTAGGGGTATCTTTGGGTAGGGAAAATGCCTCTCATGCAGCCGGCTCACTGCATCTGGTTGGGGAATTTGGGCAGGAGCACCAGCTGGATACAGAAGGGCTCTGATTATCTCTTCTTGGAATTGAAAGAAGGATATTGTTCCGGCAGACACTTTGTATAAGACAAAAGAGTTGTAAACAGCCAACTGAAATAGGTATACAGACACTTTTTTGGACCAGCGTCTGGCCTTACGGGCAATTAAGTACGGTCCCATCATCTGGTCATTGAAGTCCACCCCTCCCATTTTACGGTTATATGTGGACACAGAGGGGCTTCTCAACAACAACACCGGTGATCATAGTAATTTTGAATGCCGTGTCTGGGTGAATGGAGGACAGAACGAAAACGTTCCGTTTGTCCCTCCACTTCACTTCAAGCAATTCATCGCACCTCAAGCAGGCTCTTTCCCCCGAGCTCAGTGGGGCATTTACTAGCTGTTGGGGGAATCCCCGGCGATTAGATCGCACGGTGCCACGAGCGCCAATTTGTAATTGAAAAAGGTGTCTAAAAAGTGGCACGCTTGAAAAAAATTGTCCACGTACAAGTGGTACCCCTTTCCGAATAAGGGTGACACCAAGTCCCAAACGATCTTGCCGCTGCTCCCTATGTAGTCTGGGCAGTCGGGGGGCTCCACAGAGCTATCTTTTCCCTCGTAGACACGGAAATTAACTGTATAGCCTGTGGCCCTGTCAAACAGCTTATACAACTTAACCCCATATCTTGCACGCTTGCTGGGGAGAGACTGTTTGGCTAGCAAGGCGGCCAGTAAACTTAATCAGGGACTCAACGCAGATATCTTGTTGGGGGTAAACAAGGCTGTGAACCACTGATTGAAGTGGTCTACGAGGGGCCGCATTTTGTGGAGCCGATCATGTTCAGGGTCTCCCCGAGGACGACAGAGTTCATTGTTGTTGAAATGCATGAAACGAAATATTTGTTCGTATCGAGCCCTGGACATAGCAGCAGAGAACACGTGAATTTGATGAATTGGGTCAGTGGACCAATATAACCACAATTCATTCTTTTTTTGTAATGCCCGTGTTGAGGGAAAGGCACAGAAAGATTTTAAAATCGTAATATGATTCCAGGCGATTGGTCTGGCAAGGGGTCAAATTGGGTTGGCGGCGATGAATTGTGCGTATAAATTTGATTGGTCCACAATAGATCTGAAAAGATCTTCAATGAAAAACAGCTCAAAAAAGTTAATGGGATTAAAACCAGCTGTTTCCACTTGGATTCCAGGTTGGGCAGTACTGGCGCTGTGGAATCTGTGGGCTGCCAATTAGGAAATGCCAGCGCTTCAGGGAGGACACTATGGGCTCTACGAGCCTGTCTCCGAATACGCGGTGGGCTGTGGGCCACTACTCGTGCTAGCCACCGCACCAGCTTCAACTGCACTTATGGAACTCGCCACGTCACCAAGTGATACTGCAGTGCTGGTTGTACTAGGTCCAGGGTGTACTAGGCCGCTCGTGCTTGCCAGATCACGAGAAGTGTGAGCGGCACTAGTACTGGCACTCTGCTGCATACGAGAAACTTCCGACCTTAGCAGGGACCTCTCTGTCGCCGGAGCTATCTGTCAGGGAGCTGCTGCTGTCATCGCGTTCGTATACTGACCCTGATTCTGCCAGTGAGGCTTCCCCATCACTCTCATCTGACATGGTCAGTATACTGTAAACCTCTGCACTACTGTACAAACGTTTGGTCATTTTAGTAACTAAATTTACCGGTACAGTAGTGTGACTACTAGGTAATAAAAGCACCTGGTTGTCGAGGACTATTTGGTCGCTGCAAAAAAAAACTGCTAGTGCTAGCAGAAATCAGGCCTGACTCTAACGCAGCAGTTTTGTGTGATTGGTGTTTTTTGGAAGTGACAGTAATCTATTGATTACTACACTTGCCTGGGTAGGGTGGGCTAAGCAGAGGGGTTAAACGCAGGTGTTAGCAGGAATCAGTGCTGATTGTGCAAACACTGCGTTTTAGGAACACTAAACTATGGGGACGCTAGTATAGTTCTGATCAGATATTGATCTGTTCAAACACTATACTAGTAATGGAGGTGTGTATGTGTGTGTGTGTGTGTGTGTGTATGTGTGTTAGTGTACTTGACTCTAACTGACGCTTATCAGTAGTTATCTGATATACTGTATATATTCGTGAACTGTGTAATAGGGAGTGAAGGGGTTAACTGGGGGTGATCAAGGGGTTAAAACTTTATTAGGGGATAGATGGCGGGTGCCCTCACCCTATTTGGGCCTAAGGCAAGCGCAAATTAGGCTCACAAGTGACACTTATACAGTGATCAGTAAAAGATCTGTATACCACTGTATATAGTGTTCACTGTGCGGGGTTTGGGGGGTGATCAGGGGTGATCAAGGGGTTTAATGTGCCTATGTGCGATAGTGTTAGTGTGCTGCTTGGTGGAACTCAAGTTTTTGATGTCTCTCTGCCTTCTCCTGGAACCGAAAGGGCTCCAGAAGGGACAGTTAAATCACTTCCCCTGCCTGTGTTTACATTACACAGGCAGGGGAGAGGTTACTTATTGGCTGGAACCGATCACCAGAGCCAGACCAAAAATCATTGGTCTGTATCTGGTGACTGATCGGTTCTCTGCCGAATCAGACCAGAATCGGCTTCCGCGGCGCGCGGGAGCGCGCTCTGGGAGCCGTGATCGCGCCCGACGTAGGTCTACTTCGCTGGACGGGATCGTGCCACTTTCCCACAGTACGCTTAATGTGAGCGGTCGGCAAGTGGTTAATGAATTGGCTGGAACTGCTGGTTTCATGTTTGAACAGACTGGTTATGAGACTGTCCATTATGTGAGAATGACCCCCGTTAGTGGGACCACTAAGGGTGCTCTTGAAAGTGACTTTTCCTTGTTTCCTGCTCAGTGGGGAGGCAGGGGTTAAATTTAAGCCTGCACCTGTCTGTGGTTCTCAAAAGAGCAATAGTGAGGTATTTAATGTCTGCCAGTCTCAAGTTGGTAGTGGGCTAGGACAGCCTGCAAGAGTTAAAAATGTGGTCAATGTTAATAATAATACAAAATGTACTGCTGTTGGGAAAACCCCAGGTTCGATCCAAGCAAAATCTGTAATCAAGTGTGGGCCGTTGCCCATAGCAACTGATGTTAAGACAGCACAGTTGTCCCTAGAAAACTCCAGGGAACTTCATATGTTGGAGCCAGAGTTTGCCCTGGACAACCGTGATGTCACTCCGGAGGGGCAGAGTGAAACTGCAGCATTTAATAAAAAGGTATTAGAGCAATCTACTAATCCTGAAAGGGTGCAGGTAAATAGTGGGTTAATACAACCTGTGGAAAATGCAAAGGTGTGTGAGGTTTGTGAAGCGCCACCTGAGCAGGGTGGTGGATGTGCTGTATTGCAACCTGCTGTGGTGAGTCATGTATTACCAAAGTCGAACATGATTCACAAAGACTTGTGTAATGAGTATGTAACTGGGCCAATCTGTTCTGATGTGTCTCCTTGGGCAGATGGATCAGCGCTGAAGAGTACCAGTGAATGGAGCACACATAAAATGGATTGGGATAGTTGGGGTAAAAAGCTTGTCCTTTTGATAGAGGAGGCATTTTTGCACAAAAATAAGGTGGACACTATTTCTGCTGTGCCAGTAGCAGGGTCTGCAGTGGCGGCCGGCCGATAGGGGGCGCAGGGGCGCCGCCCCCCCCCCCAAAAGAAATAAAAAAGAAAGAAGAAAGATTTAAAAAAAAAAAAGTCAAACTTTCGCCCACTAGGGGCGCCTGCCCGTGTCCTGGGTTTGGGGGAGGGGGTGGGGTTTTTGACCCCACCCTCGGCCAGCAGGGGCGCCGATTGGTGCTCTTCAGGGGGGTCATCGGGGCGCAGAGCAATGCGCCCCGACACGCACACTTTTCTGATGGACTCCAGCCTGGACCAATCACAGTAGGACATCATCTGGTGACGTGACCGCTTCCGCCTTCAGATTGACTTCCCGCCCGAGTGTGTCGCGCTGGGCGCAGCAGTGGAGTGGAGAAGACATCCGCAGCTCCGGACAGTCCGCACTGGGCAGACCGGAGACCGACTCGCCACCAGGAGGACCAGGAGCCTGGAGCAGGAGGAGACAGCGGAGTGGAGACCAGGACTAACGGCAAGTCGGATCGGGCGGCGGCGGGCCTACACAGGACGGCGTCTGCGGCACTGCAGAGAGAGTGAGACGGTGACCGCATCCATCCGGATCCAGAGCAGCCGCGCAGCGTGAGGTGAGGAGGAGCGGAGGTCATCTGGAACCAGTCGGCGGGTCACGGTCGCGTCTCAGAAGAGCAGCAGCCCGGTAACGGTAAGTGAGTCCTCCAGGCTGTCAGTCCTCCTCTCCTCCAGTCCATCCCACCGCCATCCCTCTGCTCTGCCTCATCCCATGACCATCCATCCCACCACCATCCCTCTGCTCTGCCTCATCCCATGACCAGCCATCCATCCCACCGCCATCTCTCTGCTCTGCCTCATCCCATGACCATCCCTCCCGCTGCCATCCCTCTGCTCTGCCTCATCCCATGGCCATCCATCCATAACACCGCCATCCCTCTGCTCTGCCTCATCCCATGACCATCCATCCTTCCCACCGCCATACCTCTGCTCTGCCTCATTTCATGACATAGTTACATAGTTACATAGTTACATAGTTAGTGAGGCTGAAAAAAGACACAAGTCCATCCAGTTCAACCTATGATGTGTGTGTGTGTGTGTGTTTGCTAACCGTACATTGTATACCCCTGTATGTTGTGGTCTTTAAGGTGTCCATCCAATAGTTTTTTGAAACTATCAAGGCTCCCCGCTGATACGACTGCTTGCGGAAGAGAATTCCACATCCTTACTACTCTTACAGTGAAGAACCCCTTACGCACTTTAAGGTTAAACCGCCTTTCCTCAAGTTTTAGTGAGTGGCCACGTGTCTTATTGTATTCCCTTACTCTGAATAGTTTGTTCCTTATGCTAGGGTCGCCAGTACAGTATTTGTACATTGATATCATATCCCCCCTCAATCGTCTCTTCTCCAGAGAGAATAAGTTCAGTGCTTGTAGTCTTTCCTCATAGCTGATGTCCTCCATTCCCCTAATTATTTTTGTTGCCCTTCTCTGGACTTTCTCCAGTTCCAGCACATCCTTCCTGAGGACCGGTGCCCAGAACTGGACAGCATACTCCAGATGTGGCCGGACCAGAGTTTTGTAGAGTGGAAGATTAATCTCTTTATTTCTGGAGTAAATCCCCTTTTTTATACAACCCAGTATTCTGTTGGCTTTGCTTGCAGCGGCTTGGCATTGCATGCCACTTCCAAGCCTGTTGTCTACCAGTACCCCCAGGTCCCTTTCCATCCTAGACTCACCCAGAGGTTCCCCCCCTAGTGAGTAGCTTGCTTTCTGGTTACTGGCCCCCAAGTGCATTACTTTACATTTTTCTACATTAAACCTCATCTGCCATGTAGTTGCCCACCCCGTTATTTTGTTCAGGTCTGCTTGCAAGATTTCCACATCCTGCATAGAAGATATTGGCATGCCTAATTTAGTATCATCTGCAAATACTGAGATTGTACTAGATATCCCCTCCTCTAGATCATTTATGAATAAATTAAACAGGATTGGTCCCAGGACAGAACCCTGGGGGACCCCACTTTCCACACCCGCCCACTCAGAGTACTCCCCATTAATCACCACCCTCTGGACTCTCCCCTGGAGCCAGTTCTCTATCCAGGTACTCCCCTTATGGTCCATACCTACCTTCCTTAGTTTGTACAGTAAGCGTTTGTGGGGAACGGTGTCAAAGGCCTTTGCAAAGTCCAGATACACCACATCCACAGGCTTACCTTTATCTAAGTGGCAGCTCACTTCATCGTAGAAGGTTAATAGATTGGTTTGGCATGAACGATTTTTCATGAATCCATGCTGATTACTACTTATAATACCGTTTTCATTACTAAAGTCTTGTATGTGGTCCCTTATCATCCCCTCCAAAATTTTGCAGACTACTGATGTTAGGCTGACCGGCCTATAGTTACCCGGGATATATCTCGGCCCCTTTTTAAATATTGGTACCACGTTGGCTTTTTTCCAATCAGCTGGCACCATACCTGTCTGTAAACTATCCTTAAAGATCAAGAATAATGGTCTGGCAATCACCTGGCTGAGCTCATAAGAACCCTTGGGTGCAAGCCATCCGGTCCCGGGGATTTATTTATGTTAAGTTTCTCTAGTTTAGCTCTAAGTCTATCCTCTGTTAGCCATGGCGGCACTTCCTGAGGTGTATTATTTAGTTCGGCCTTACAAGCTGGGTTCGTGTAGCCCCCCGATTCCTTTGTGAAGACTGAAGAAAAGAAATTATTTAACACTTCCGCCTTTTCTCTGTCCTCTGTGGCCATTTTTCCTTTATCATCTTTTATGGGGCCAATGTGTTCTGGCCTCGCTTTCTTACTGTTTATATACTTAAAGAACTTCTTGGGGTTCTTTTTACTCTCCTCCGCTATATGTCTCTCGTGTTCTATTTTAGCCGCCCTGATTTCATCTTTACATTTCTTATTACACTCTTTGTAGTGCTTAAATGCTGCCAATGACCCCTCAGTCTTGTATTTTTTGAAGGCCTTTTCTTTAGCTCTAATATACATTTTTATGTTGGAGTTTAGCCACCCAGGGTTTAGTTTTGCTCTTTTAAATTTATTTCCCTGTGGAATGCACTGGCCCACCCCCTTGTTAAGTATGCTCTTGAAGCACTCCCATTTTTCCTCCGTGTTCTTTGTTCCCAGGGTTCTATCCCATTTGATATTTTCTAGCAGCGAGCGCAGTTTAGGGAAATTGGCTCTTTTGAAATTCAGTGTCCTTATATTACCCTTGTGTTTCCTATTACTGTAATTAATACTGAAACCAATTGACCTATGGTCACTGTTCCCTAAGTTGTCCCGTATTTCTATATCCGTGAGCAGGTCTGTATTGTTGGTAATCAGTAGGTCAAGTACCGCATTGTTTCTTGTCGGTGCATTCACCATCTGACCCATGAAATTGTCCTGCAAAACATTTAGGAACTGCCTAGCCTTGGCTGAATGCGCGGTTCCTTCTGCCCAGTCTATATCAGGATAATTAAAGTCCCCCATTATAATGACATTTCCCATCCTTGCTGCCAATCCTATCTGTAACATGAGGTCCACCTCCCCCTCCTCCCTCTGGTTGGGGGGCCTATAGCATACGCCCAATATTACCTTCCCCACCGTGCCTTCCCTTTGAAGCTCTACCCATAGGGATTCTGCTTCGTCCATAGCTCCATTATTAATATCATCCCTCATATTTACCTGTATACTGTTCTTAATATACAAACATACCCCTCCCCCTTTTTTACCCTCTCTATCTCTGCGATAAAGGGAATACCCCTGAATGGTCGCCATCCAGTCATGAGAGCTGTCAAACCAAGTCTCAGTTATCCCCACAAAATCTAAGTCCTCCTCAAACATCAGCAGCTCCAGCTCTCCCATCTTGTTGGCCAGGCTTCTGGCATTGGTATACAAGCCTCGTAATTTTGATGTTTTTAGGCTGCTCTCTTGATTTTTCCCCGTACCCACCCTGGGTATAGGAGCTCCGAACACCCTACCGCTAATGCCCCCATTTCTGCCCTCTGAAGCTTGCTTTCCACTGGCTAATTCTACATCTGTACCCTCCCCCCCATTCCCTAGTTTAAAAGCCCCTCTAACTTTTTGGCCATCCTCGCACCCAGTACGGCTGCACCCACCCCATTTAGGTGCAATCCGTCCCTACCAAAGAGCCGGTGACCGACTGAGAAGACGGCCCAGTTCTCCAGGAACCCGAAACCCTCCTTACTACACCAGCTCCTCAGCCACTCGTTAACTTCCCTAATCTCCCGCTGCCTCTCTGGTGTGGCTCGAGGTACAGGTAGTATTTCGGAAAATACTACCTTGGAGGTCCTAGTCCTCAACTTAGCGCCTAAGTCCCTGAAATCGTTTAGGACTCTCCGTCTTCCTCTGCCTATGTCATTGGTACCCACGTGTACCATGACAGCTGGGTCTTCCCCAGCCCCACCCAATAATCTGTTCACCCGATCCGCTCCATCCATCCATCCCTCCCACCACCATCCCTCTGCTCTGCCTCATCCCATGACCATCCATCCATCCCTCCCACCGCCATCCCTCTGCTCTGATGATCTTATCATGTCACGAGTTCCTATTCAAAAAAGGCTGATGCCCTCTCAATCTTCTGATTCAGAGCCTGAAGTTTTTGCCATGGACACTGCCCTCTCTGAGGGGTCCCTGTCCTCACACTAGGACGGTGAGGGGCGGGACCGCACTTTGGTGGAAGCACTGGTTCACACCATCAGGGAGACTTTGCATATCCACTTCAATACAGGGCACTTTTACCCCCTTCCTGCCCAGGCCAATTTTCAGCTTTTAGCGCTGTTGCATTTTGAATGACAATTGTGCGGTCATTCAACACTGTACCTAAACCAAATTTGTAATTTTTTCCCCACAGATAGAGCTTTCTTTTGGTGGTATTTGATCACCGCAGGGTTTTTTCTTTTTTTGCTAAACAAATAAAAAAAAAAGACCGAAAAGTTTGAAAAAAAAAAAAAAAACGTTTTTTTGTTTGTTATACAATTTTGTAAATAGATACGTTTTTTTTCCTGCACTGATGAGGAGGCACTGATGGGGTGGCACTAATATATGCGGCACTGATAGGCAGCACTGATGGGCACTGATATGTGGCACTGATAGGTAGCATTGATATGCAGCATTGGAGGGCACTTATAGGCGGCACTGTTGGGCACTGATATGCAGAACTGATGGGCACTGATAGGTGGCACTGGGCACTAATGGGCACCGATAGGTGGCACTGGTGGGCAATAATAGGCACTGGTGGGCGGCACTGATAGATGGCAATGAGGGGCACTGGTGGGCAGCACTAATGGGGAGGGCACTGGCGGGCTCCCTGAGCCCTGATTGCCAACCCTGGTGGCCATGGCGGGCATCCCTGGGGTCATGGGTGGGCATCCCTGGTGGTTCTAGTTGCACCCCCCCCGAAGGTCTGCACTTGTAATCAATGATCTGATTACCAGTGCAGACCCCCCCCCTGTCAGGAGAGCCGCAGATCGGCTCTCCTCTACTCGTGCCTGTCAGGCACAAACTAAGGAAAACCAATCAACGGCTCTTCCTGTGTACTATGTGACCAGCTGTGATTGGACACAGATGGTCACATGGTAAAGAGCCTACGTTAGTAGGCTCTTTACCGACATCAGAGATGTGGTGTGTCAGAGTGACACGCCGCATCACTGATCGCCGCTCTGCGCCGTCACATGATGTCCGGTCAGGATAATGCAACCACTTTCCCGCTGTCAATCGCCTATAGGGCGGGCGGGAAGTGGATATAGATGATGGGCCCACACAGTCAGGAAGGTGGGTTGTTTTCGGCTCCCGCAAAGCCCAGAAGTCGATTCAGGTTTTCCCTTGCCCCGAAGAGTTTCACGAGATAGTGAATGAGCAATAGCGGCTCATTAAGCACACGATGGCGGTGCCTTTTTCATCATCGCTACCCTTTTTCTGACTCATTTCCCCCCTCACTGGACAGTGTCCTCTAAGGTGGACCACAATGTTTCCCGGTTGAATAAATCCATGGTGGTTCCCGTGGAGGACTCTCCGGTGTTTAAGGACCAGGTAGACAGGCGCATGGAATCTCTTTTCCTGTCACCTGCACTTGATGGCGGGCTTGCTTCTCAAGCCTGTGTTCACTTCCGTGTTGGTCTCTCACACTGTCACGGAATGGATTAAGGTGCTTAACCACTTTAAGACCGGAGGATTTGGCTGCTCAATGAGCAGGCCCTATTTTGTGATTCGGCACTGCGTGAATTTAACGGAAAATTGTGCGGTTGTGCGACGCTGTACCCAAACAAAATTGATGTCCTTTTTTTCTCACAAATAGAGCTTTCTTTTGGTGGTATTTGATCACCTGTGCGATTTTTTTTTTTTTATTTTTTTTTTTTTTGCGCTATAAACAAAAAGAGCGACAATTTTGAAAAAATAACAATATTTTTCACATTCTTTTATATGAAATTCTCAAAAAAAAAATGTAAAAATCTAAATTATTTACATTTTAGGCCAATTTGTTTTCTGCTACATATTTTTGGTAAAAAAATCGCAATAAGTGTACTTTGATTGGTTTGCGCAAAAGTTATTGCCTTTTACTAACTACGGGAACGATTTATGTCATCTTTATTGTTTTTTTTTTGCGGGACGGCAACATTAAGGTGGACAGATCGGACCAATAACTGACATTTTTGACACTTTTGGGTGTACCAATGACATTACTACAGTAATCAGTGCTAAAAATTTGCACTGTTACTGTAAAAATTACACTGGCAGGGAAGGGGTTAACAGCATGGGTGATTAAGGGGTTAAATGTATCCCTAGGGGCGTTATTCTCACTGTCATGGGGCGTGGCCTGTGAAGTCATCAGAGAGACATGCGATCCTTTATAGCAGGATCACATAGCCTCAGTGATCACTTCAGGAAGAATGACAAGACAGATGGCTGTGTTTACATCAGCCGTCTGTCCTTCTCTCTCAGCTGCGGGAGATCGCGAGTGGCCGGCGGCCATCGGAGCTGCTTGGCACACGTACTGGCTCCCCGGCTAATGAGCGGGGGTAGGAGTGCGCTGCCGGCTCATCCCCTAGAGTCTCCTGAGCGAGTGACATAGTACTACGTCGGTTTGCCCAGGAGCGGCTGCCTGCCGTTAAGTGGTTAAGAGCAACCTGCTGGCAGGGTCGGTTCCTCCGACTCATCAAGCTCACAGATCAAATGGCCCAGGCCATGGTGTATTTGTGTGACGCGGCCTTGGATGAGACTCCCCTAGTTGCAAGATTGTCTGCGGTGGGGATTGCGTTTCGTCACATGGTCTGGCTGAAGAGCTGGTCAGCGGACCGGGCTTCTAAGATTTGTCTGATTTCCTTTTTTGGGGGAAGGGCTTTTTGGGGACTCCTTGGATGAGCTGATCAAGGGTCTCACGGGGAGAAAGAGTACTCTTCTACCCCAGTTTGCGAAGTGGAAGGCACCTCGCGGTAAGTGGGGTCCCTCCTTCAAGGCTCACCGGGGGCTTTTTTGTGCCTTAAGGGGCACAGGAAAAAGGTTAAGCAGTTCAAAGCCTCTGGCAGAAGCAAGAAGGCTTGGTCAGGTAAGCCCAAGACTGGTCAGTCCGGTGCTGCGGCCAAGTCTTCCTCCGCATGAAGGGACGCCCTCACCCGGCTCAAGGGTGGGGGGACATCGGCATTACTTTCAGGAACCCTGGACGTCTTTGATTCAAGACAAATGGGTTCACAAACTGATTTGTACGGGGTACAAGATTGAATTTTGATCTCGCCCGGCAGACAGGTTCATTCCATCAAATCTCCGTCTGTCCCCAGATCGTTTAAAGGATCTCAAGGGGGCTGTGCAAGATCTTCTCACACAGGGCGTTATTGACCCGGTTCCTCAGTGGGACAGGTTTCGAGGCTTCTACTCAAACCTGTTCACGGTGCCCAGGAAAGAGGGAAGTGCTTACTATCCTGGAACTCAAATCTCTGAACCACTTTGTACAGGTGCAGAAGTTTTGGATAGAATCCGTCCAGTCGGTGGTGGCGTCTTTAAATCAAGGGGATTTTCTGGCCTCCATCGATTTAAAATATGCGTACCTGCACATCCCTATCTACGAAGGTCACCAGCGGTTTCTCCGCATTGCAGTAGCGGAGGAACATTTTAAATTTGTGGCATTACCCTTTGGTCTAGCTTCGGCTCCCAGGGTCTTCACCAAGGTTTTTGTCCCGGTGCTGGCTCTGCTGCGCAAGAAGGGGATTGTGGTCCTCGGTTATCTGGACGATCTCCTGCTATGGACAAGCTTGTGTGCCACTCTGTTGGGCAATCTGACAGTCATGGTTCAGACTCTCCAGGAGTTCGGATGGACCATCAACGTCCAGAAATCGGCACTGCCCCCGTCGGTACGTCTGAATTATCTGGGCATGGTCTTGGACTCCGCTCAAGCAAAAGTTTTCCTCCCAGAGGAGAAACTTCAGACCTTGCAGGGCAAGATCAGAGCCCTCAGGGACAGCGATCTCTCCTCCCTGTGGACCTGCATGAGGTCCCTGGGGCTGATGGTGTCGGCCTTCGAGGCAATCCCATTTGCCTAGTTTAACACAAGGACTCTGCAAGCAGAGATTCTTGCAAAATGGAACAAGGACCCTCAGTCGTTGGACAAAGTGGTTTGTTTGAGCCATCTCATGAGGTCGGAGCTTTCGTTGTGGCTTCTGTCATCTGCTCTGAGCCAGGGTAAGTCTTTTCTGCCGCTGTTGTGATGGTTATCACCACGGATGCCAGCCTGATGGGCTGGGGCAGAGTACTGGGCACTCTTTGTGCCCAAGGTACGTGGTCAAGGGAGGAATCTTCCTTGCCGATAAATGTCCTAGAGCTCAGGGAGATCAAACTCTGCCTGCTCCATTGGGCGTCTCGGTTGCACGGTCACTCGGTTCGGGCTCAAACTGACAATGCCACGGCTGTGGCTTACATCAATCACCAAGGGGGCACCAGGAGTGCCCGGGCGGCCAAGGAAGTTGCCCAGATTCTGACTTGGGCCGAGGCGCATGTTCCAGCTCTCTGCTGTTCACATTCCTGGAGTGGAGATCTGGCAGGCGGACAGAGATGTATAGTAACTAAGTAGAACTACTTCACTACTGTACTTAAGTACCGAAAGGCGGTATCTGTACTTTCCTAGAGTAGAATTTTTTCTCCTACTTCCACTTTTACTTCACTACATCTTTTCAATGATTTCAATACTTCTACTCCGATATTTTTTTTTTTGTGCTGCATAGTTACTCGTTACAATTATAAAAATTACCACTGCCAGAACAGTAGATGGCAGGTTTCATGAAGCTCAAAACATGTGTATTATCAGCGCATACGAAAATAAAAGCTACTGTATGTATAAATAAACGCTGCATTTGAAATAATAAAAAACAATAGGATGTTCAAACTTTTGACTTCTTTCTTTAATAACTACATAACACAGTACTTGTACTTTTACTTTCAGTACTTGAGTAGCAATTTTTTTTCAAAACTACTGGTACTTTTACTTTCAGTACTTGAGTAGCAAAATTTTAAAAAAAACTACTTGCAATACTAAAGTACAAAAAATGTTGAATACTTTAGTACTTCTACTCAAGTCACTTTTTGATCGAGCATTTCCACTTCTACTCAAGTCACTTTTTGATCGAGCACTTGTACTTTTACTCAAGTATGGGTTTCGTGTATTTTATACAACTCTGCAGGCAGACTATCTGAGTCGTCAGTCCCCGGATCAAGGGGAATGGTCCCTGCATCCGGAGGTGTTTCATCTCCTGTGTGCCCTGTGGGGGACACCTGACGTGGATCTATTTGCGTCTTGTCTCAACAGAAAGGTGGAAAGGTTCGTGGCCAGGGCTTGAGATCCTCTGGCAGATGCCACAGACGCGTTGGTGGTGCCTTGGCACCAGTTTCAGCTGATTTATGCCTTTCCCCCGATTCAACTGTTGTCCAAGTTCCTCCGCAGATTGGCGTTGGAAAAGGTGCAGGTGATTCTAGTGGCCCCAGACTGGCCTTGCCGGTCATGGTACACAGACTTAGTAAAGATGGTCATTGAGCCTCCATGGCGGCTGCCTCTGAGGGAATATATGCTATCTCAAGGGCCGATTTTCCATCCTGCCTTATGGTCTCTGGCTTTAAAAACGTGGCTATTGAAGGCTGGGTGTTGAGAGACAGAGGTCTCTCTAAAGCTGTGATTTCTACCTTGATGAGAGCTCGGAAGGCTACCTCCAGGAAGATTTACCATTGTCAAAAACAAAGAGAGAAACAGGCGCCTCTGAGTAAAGGCTGTAGTTTTAATTGGCAAACAATAGTAAAAAAATACATCAAGGTAAGTGATAGTAGACAAGGTAGGTCCTTCAGGTGTCCGTGTGGAGGCTTGGGGCTTGGAGTCACCGCTGAGGGTCTGTTGTCATCTCAATTCTTCCTGTTCACATTATCCAGTAAAACACAGCATGGAACGATATGTATGCAGATCAGTAGCTCTGGACTCCAAAAAGATGGCTGCCGGATCCTCCTCAGCAACAAGCACCACGCCAGCCAAGCTCCGCCTACATGTTTCGTTTTACACAAACGGCATAATTAGATTTACCATCGTACATAGAAGACATACTGTACATTGCCTGGTGTGAGTCGCAAGGGTTGCATCCTCGCTCCTTTTCAGTGGCGAGGGTCTTAGCTTTCTTGCAGAAAGGTGTGGAGCAACGTTTGGCTTTGGGCACGATTAAAGGTCAGGTGTCGGCCTTGGCCATTTACTTTCAGCGTCCCTTGGCGACTAACTCCCTGATTCTCACCTTTCTTCAAGGGGTGCGTCATCTGGCTCCTCCAAGGAGATCCCCTTTGCCTCCGTGGGATCTCAATATGGTTTTGTCCATTCTGCAATGGCCTCCTTTTGAAAATATTAGAGAAATCTCTCTGCCTTTGCTGTCCCAGAAAGTTGCCTTTCTGGTGGCTATCACCTCTGCTCGCAGGGTGTCTGAGTTGGCGGCTCTGTCTTGCAGTTTGCTTTATCTGGTCGTTCATAGGAATAAGGTTGTTCTATGACCCAACCAATCTTTTCTTCCTAAGGTGGTGTCTGCTTTCCACCTCAATGAAGATATTGTTTTTCCTTCGCCTCGCCTTGTGCGAAACCTAAGCATCCCAAGGAATTTGCTCTGCATTCACTGGATGTGGTTCGGGCGATCGGGGTTTACCTGTCGGGCACGGAATCCTTTCGGACGTCTGATTCCCTGTTTGTCCTTCCTGAGGGACCTCGTAAGGGTTTGGCTGCGTCCGCTGCAACCATTTCCAAATGGATCAGACAGACTATTGTTCAGGCCTATTCACTGAATGGTCAGGTGCCTCCTTTCCCTGTGAGGGCACATTCTACTAGAGCACTGAGTGCCTCTTGGGCTTTTCGTCATCAGGCTTCTGTGGCTCAGGTGTGTAAAGCGGCGATCTGGTCGTCCGCACACACTTTTACAAAATTCTATAAGATTGAATTGATGGTATCCTCGGATGCTTCCTTTGGCCACAAGGTTTTGCAGGCTGCTGTTTGCTGAAGAGACATGGTTTTCTCTTTATGGGGTTAATTTTTGTTTTGGGGTTAGCTTCTGTTGCCCTGTTGGCTACGTTTTTTCTGGCCTTGATGGATCGTTACCATTTTGTTGTTTGCGTTCTTCCCACCCCTCATGCCTACACTGCTTTGGGACATCCCATTTGTGAGAAAACTATGAAGTGGCTGCATCTGTCAGAGGACGTAAGAAAAAATTGAATTTTTTTAAGAACTTACCATAAAAATTATTTTCTCTGAGTCCTCTGACAGACACAGACCCCACCACTCTATTTTGGGGTTGGTTGCCTTTTCCTTCACTGCTTGCTATGAAACTGATTAGTAAGCACAATGTGTCTGGGGTAATGTCTGAGGGGACAGCCCCTAAGGGTGTGTCTAGTTAAAAGTTTTTTCTAAATAGTTTCACTGCCTAGTCTACTCCTGTAGGTGGCGCATTACCCATTTGTGAGGAAACTATGAAGTGACTACGTCTGTCAGAGGACTCAGAGAAAATAATTTTTTTACGGCAAGTTCTTACAAAAATTCTATTTTTTTTCAACCTCACAAACTATGTAAATATGTGTGTCGCAATTGTGTATGTTTATTTGTTTTTTTATTTGTGATTTTTTTTTTCCCACAAAAGTGGAGTTGTTCTTTAAATTTCCTTTGTTTGCAGGAGGATTTGGAAGTATTCCCTATCTCTGCCATTCAACGTTGTGACACTGTTCTTCCAGAAAGAAGGAACCGTTCTCTGTTGGTATTGGTATGTCAGGAAAGATACCAACCCAAAGCTGATATCCACTTCTTTCAGTGTGATGATGTAGGGGTAAGATCTACTCTGAAATCTATTAAGCAGCAAACAGTTAGGGTAAACAGATCCATTTCTCAATCATTATTTTTACATTTTCTAGGCGGAGTTGATCAGTGAAGATATTAATAGTGCAGCATCTGATTTAAAAAATGGACAAACTTCCAAAAGGCCTGAAGCACTCAGGTAGGTGTTCGGAATTTAATGTATAATGCATTGCAGCAAAATTTGTATTAATAAACAAAAACAAAAAAAAATTGCAGTGTATATACCTCTATTTGTCCTGATGACCAAGAAATTCTACATTTTAGAGTTTTCACCAGAGCAAGAAATGAGAAGAAAACTTCAAGTGGGGATAAATGTTTTAGGGTGATAAGGTTTCCCCTTACCTTGGGGAGATTTTTTCTTACATTTGTTGCATCTTGAAAACAGCATGTGAAAGGAAATGTCCCTAGCAATAAACCGGCTATTAACAATACCTTAATCAGTGTTTTAACCTTCACTACTCTATTAAAAGCTAAAAAGAGTTTTGCTTGTGTAGCCCTTATCGATGACTCCTTTAAGCAGAAAGAGCCACACAGTCTAGGGTATACTCCCTGCTGTGCCGATGTTTCCCTTTCCTCCCTCGGCTTTTGGTGAACAGGCTTCAAGTAGGAGATAAGAATGATTCTGATTGGGCACAGCCATATTTGAGCCCTACCTGCCATCCTGGGGGAGCAGAGTGGTGTGCACAGAGCGTGGGAACAGAATAACAAGGAGAGATCTGGGAAAGGGGGAATTGTGGCTGAGAGGTAGTGAAAGGGGTGCTGAAAAGGCTGCACAGTGACTGTATAGGGAGTTTAAGGGCAGTATCTGCAGGATGAAAGAACTGCTTTGCAGAGACAGAACTACCAACAGGGAAGATGATGCTGCAGACTAGCGAGGTAAGGCCAGAGCATTGCAGACTGCCTCTCACCTGACCAGAGACAGGGCCGCTGATAAGGCAGTACAACTGGTCCTGTTGTACTGGGTCCAGGCCTCATCAGCTAAACGAGGGGGCCCAGGCAGCTTTATTGTTCATTTTTGCCTAAATGAATAAATAGATTTTACGAGATCACACCCCCCCCCCTCCTATTTTCCAGGGCTTAAATTACATTTCTTTGGGCCCCGTCATGTCAGCAGTGGGACCAAGGAGTTGGCAGCAGATGAGGAACTTTTTTTTTTTTTTTTTAAATTTTCGGGGCATAAGTGGATATCTGCTTATTTTCTGCTGCGTCAGGAAGGTTGTACAGGGCCCCATGATTTCTAACAGCAGCCCTGCCCAGAGATGTTTTTCCATTAGTGCAGAGACCGGGGATAGTGCAGCCTACTTTCATCTGTTTTCTTCCAGGGTTGCCCATCAGGGGGCAGCCTACAATTATTTCCAAAATAGAAAAAAATATAGAGTTCAGGTATGTGTTTGGAAGATGTTGGCTAACATCAGGACAGTATGTGAGCACATAAATGGGCAGCAAATATAAAATTAAAATGTATTATCAGAAAGACAAAGACCACCAATATTGTTCAGTGGCTGGACAATATGTAAGCAGGTTGGATAGCCTGAAATTTAAGAGGGAGAGACAAAACCGGTTTTGTCTTGAAACAGTGTGTTTTATTTGAGAGACAATATCCACAAATCTTGTACAGTGGCTGTACACTGCAGCTCCAGACAGCAGCATGCATAAACTGCCACCTAGAACAGTAAAAAAAAAAAAAAAAGGCTACACTATAATCACCCCAAAGTCCAGTGGTCTGAGCCCCACTTTGTCTAAGCCCTTTGAACTGCAACTCTTCTCAAAAATATTAGTGGAAGTTTTCTAGACAAGGTCTCCCCAGAGTGGCAGATTCCCAAATGCAATTTCTTCTTTCCCTCAGGCATCTGGCAACCAGTTTATGAATTTTATTTTAGTCAGGGCACTGGAGTTATAGTTGCAGGGGTGAAAACCCAGAGTCAAAGGCTGCCCACATTTTTATAATGCAGGGAGAAATACTGGCAGCAGCAAATGAAGGGGTGACATTATATAGCCAAGGGGAAGGGTAAGCAGCAGCAAAAATTTACGTGTAGAACCCTACGGCCACCTTTCCCTAAATCCATACCGTAAAAAAAAAAAAAAAAAGGTAAGCATGTCTAAAAGTAGAGGTAGCGACACTGCAACATGGACGCAGGTAGTAGGCATGCATTGCTAATGTAACTTCTTTCTCCTCCCCGCTTCTCCATCTCTACTTCTTCCCCCTCTATTGCTCCTCCCCTTTCTCCTTCACTTACACCTCCTACTCCTCCACCTTCCCCTCCCTCTAACCCTCACCCTTTCTTCCTTGTGCCTCTTTATCCTCCGACTCCTATTCCCTGTACTCCTTTACCCCTTCCGCGTTCACTTCTTTTTCCTAGTCCACCATGTTCCACCTATGTGATAATGGCAAGAGGAGAGGATCTGGGAAGCTGAATGTTTGGAAATAATAGTGCCTACTGAATCATAAATCTTAAATAACTCCTGAAAACAGTTCCCTTCCTTTAGTTTATTCCCTAGGTCCCTTCATAGAGGTTCTCTTTACCCTGGTCAATTAGACACAGGCAGGGATGGCAAAGCAAACTGGATAAAAATATTGTCAGTTGGCAGGGAGGCTGCAAGGGAGATTTAATCAAATTTTGCAGGGGTTACACATTTGGTGGGAGACTGATTTCAAGCCATCTTTAGTGCTTGGTGGCCTTTTCTTATGAATCTTTCCTCAATGAAAAGAGTGGAAGGGCAGGCACCAGCAAAAAAATAAGTATATCATTTTAGGGTCAAAAGCTGCCTGCCCTTCTCCAGAGGGATGCCTTGAAACTCAAAAGCAGCACTCCTCAATACTCACCTCAACATCTCCTGTAACTTTTCATTCCAGATTTTTTCCTGAGGTTGAAAAAAAAATGCCCAAAACCTTCCACAAACCTAGTGTCTGTATACCAGCTTGGCACTTCAAATGTGTTTTTTGCTTATGCTAAATCTAATTTACAGATTTTGTTTTTATATTATTCTGTTAAAAATTGCAAGACTGACTAAAATGTTTACAAGCAATCATACCATGATGACTACTGGGTGTCAAGAATGTATCAATAGCTGGGAGTGGCCCAATATGAACTCAGGGTACTGTCAGGGAGGGCTTTTTAGTTCGGGGGGAGGGGGGGATTTGTGGTAGAGGGGCAGACCTGGATCACAGAGGACTGCAGACCTTCCTTTTGAAATCAATTCATACCTACTGGCGCCTTCTTCTCACCCCCTTTCTTCGCTTTTCCAAAATGACACCCTCAAACCAAAAAAAGAGCTCAAGCGTTTTTTTTTTTTTTTAGGAATAGAACCCTCTGTGTCATCTGTCTCAACATTTGGCCCTGTTCTCCCTGCCTTGGGCCTCTGCATTTAGACCTCTGCTTGTGCCCAAAATGTCAAGTATTGTATGCAGAGTGATCGAAAATGTTGAGGAACATCACAAGTAGCCAGTGTGCAGTCATTCGCTGGCAGCTATATATTATCACCTTGTTAAGATTGTCACTCCTGTTTTTGTGGCATTGTAGCCTGGGATCGTTTAAGCTTCATATCCTGTCTGTAGCTCAGAGCTGCATCATTAGTCCATGTGCTCATTAAAATTCTTTTTAGGACACTAGGACATCAACATTGTTATGTGAATGAAAGCAAATTTGTCTTCCCACTACAATCGGAAGCTCTTTAGGGAGCTGTGACTTATTTTTCCTCTTAGTCTCCAACATGATCAGCTTCTTCTTTCTTAAGCCACGCACATGTGATACAATTTCCCCCATCATCACAGTCAGTGATAATGGAGGACAGCCCACAATGCTATTTTTTTTCTCCTGGGGGGGCGCATGAGGAGCCGTGCCAGCCAGGAAAACACAGTGATTATTGCTAGTGGCTATAGCGGCTGGCAAAATTTGGATCTTATAAATTCAACACCCTGGTTGTACCTAAGTTTATCAGTGGATCGAACCTGCCCATACATGGTTTGGATCTCGTCCGGTTCTGAGATTCCAACAGTCTATATCTGGCTTTAGTTCATTATCTTGGTCTGCAGGACGTGAAAAAATTGTAACGTGATATTGTGACATGGAATCCCTTTACACACGTTCAGCACCACCTGATTACATTGATCTTTTTCAGCTTGCAATACTTGTTGACATTCCAGTGTAGATTACATTTTCCAGGAACAAATGCTGAATGAAAATAAACCAACTTCTATTTGGCACAAATCATTCATTCACTATGTTGTGAGGTCCAACATTAGAGGTAGGATCTCTATCCATTTATCCCACCTATCTCTGACTGCTGCCAACTTGTCTCTCTTAAATCACGCAGATCTAGTATTGTAGTTGTTAAAGTGAATTGCTTGTGAGATTTTGTGGCAAAGAGAGGGATGAACCAAATGAACCTGGCGAACATTGGGAACATGTACCAAAGCAAAAATAAAATTTTGTTTGGCGTGGAGTATCTATTTTAATAATGCTTACAGGGCAACATTAAAAATGAAAAACATAAAATATCGCTCAGTGCTATTTAAAAAAACATACTTTGCAAAACCATACTTTCCACCACCAGAGATCCCCCAAATAGAAACAACCTCACCAGGATGAAAGATTAGCATCAAGTAATAAGCATAAAAACACTTAAGCAGGTTATACTGTACATGTACAGTTTTTCTTTTTTTTTTTCAACCAGAGGTTGAAAAATCCCTAGTACACACTTACTGAAAGTCAGCCAATTCCTGCTAAGTCAGCCGACTTTCGGTACCTGTTTACCGCAGGATCACCACTTTTCCTGTCAATTACTGGTTCCTTCAAATAGAGATGAAGTTCAACATCCAGGCTCATTATTGCAGATTGAGAAGAATCCTCCGCATGAGACCCAAATATAACACTGAACATGTCATCTATTTCACCACAATGAAGTTTCTCTTCTTCTGTCCGTTGTCTTTTTGGACATTTTTCTCTTTTTTGAAGCACCCTGCTCTTCCACATTAGAAACCTGCTCTTCTTGACTTTTCTTTTCGGCAGGAACCTCCTGCACCTCCTGTTGAATATCTTCTGTCAGACATTGTTTTGCCTTGGCCAACACATCATCAGAAGAGAAAGGATGGTTCTTGTATCGAGCATCCAAAAGACATGCAAGCACAACCTTTTTTTTCTCGTCATGCTTCTCAAAACATTTGCTGAGGCTGTCCCTCATGGCCTGCCTACATGTTTTAGTGCCACGTGCTTGGCTCTCACCATATATTCACTTTAATATATGGTGAGAGCTCGCTTCTGCTCCAGCATCCTTTACATCATGCGTAACGTTGAGTTCCATTGTGTTGGAACAGCCTGTATCAAGTTGTTTTGGGTAGGCCAAGGTCTTCCTGAATGCACCTCAATCGCTGCTTATTAAGGATTGAATGGTGGAAATAGCCTGCACACTTCTTCAGCATGCTAATAATGTCAAGTAAAGCTTTCTGGTTTGACAGACCATCATTTACCACAAGTTGGAGGGTGTGTGCCATGCAACTGAGGTCTGACACTCGAACCTTGAAGATCAAACGGCCTCATTTTGAAGGCTTAAATGCAAGTTTTTGCCCCAAAAAAGTGTATGGTGGTCCGGGTCCTGATCTGGGAAACATGTAGCCATGAAAAAAAAGTTTTTAAAAACAATTGTTTTTAAAGGAGCATTGATTTACTGATTTTAATGAGTCTTAAAGTGAAACTATAAAACTGAAAAATTCCTTCAAATATCGTGCCTTGGGGGTCCCCTGAATGTACCTGTAAAGTAGTGCATTGCTACGATGTATGTAGCCTGCTGCAGCAATACTGACATTTCTAAAGCAAAAAATGTCATATACAAATACACATACAAATTTCAAATCACATGTACTTGTCATACGGGTGCAGAAAAATTGGGCCCTGGTTGTTGGTGGAACTTGAACTCCGTAACCCCTCGCATTTACTCTTGTTGGGTGCAGGAATTAGCTCTGCTGCTAAAAAATCCATACAAATTTAAAATCGCATGTACTTGTCATACAGGTACTAAAAATTGGGCATTTGCCGTTGGTGGTGCCTGAACACCGTAACCAAGGCCTCACAGTTACTCTTGCTGGGAGCAGGAACGGGACCTGCTGGTAAGAATTCCATACAAATTTGAAATTGCATGGTGCTATACAAGTGCCAAAAATTGGGCCTTTGCCGTAGGTGTTGCCTGAGCACCGTATCCAAGCCCTCGCAGTTACTCTTGCTGGAAGCAGGAACGGGACTTCTGACTCTGCACGTCTTTTGTTTTTCCACAGGTATGTTCCAACTGCTGCCCATTTCCACCCAATGCTGAAATTCTGAAACCTGCGTTTTCCTATATTCTCTCTTTAAATGTGGTATGTTCCAACTGCTGCCCATTTCCACCCAATGCTGAAATTCTGAAACCTGCGTTTTCCTATATTCTCTCTTTAAATGTGGTATGTTCCAACTGCTGCCCATTTCCACCCAATGCTGAATTCTGAAACCTGCGTTTTCCCATATTCTCTCTTTAAATGTGGTATGTTTGTTTATTTGTTTAACCATCTGTAGACTGTTCTTTGCAATGTTTGATCTCTTACCTTTAATTTATAACCTTTTATAGCCTTTTACCTTTAGAGTTATCTCTATTAGCTGTCCAATTATAAATCTGTTTCTGAAGTGAAAATCCTGCTCTGTCTATCCAGCCTTAATTCATTAACTCCTGATTACTTAATTGGAAAGCACCCACCCCCATCTCTAACAATATATAAGAACAGCATATCTTAGGGAAGGCACGTTTTCAAGGAGGGGCAAGTTTGCTTTTGGGGCTTATTCTCAAAGTGGGGCTATTTCTATAAGTTGGCGCACTTCTGACTCTGCACTTCAGCAAATGCACAAAGTGAATGAAGGCTGAGATGAACACCACACAGACTGCAGATGACCTTATTTACCCCTTCAGCTCTTCTCCACCCCACAGCTTATATATATCACTTCTGTCCTCACCTTATTACTGCACTCACTATCTCCTGCTATTTCTAAATCCACACGCACACAAAACCTCAAGGACACGGGGGCATGTTCCTTCATATAAATCACACTCCCATATTACCACTCTCACCTTTCTGCTTCTCCTAACCTCTGGAGACATATCTCCAAACCCTGGGCCTCCATCATTCTACCTGTACTCAACACACCCATTACTATGCACCATCTGGCTGCAGCCACAATCAGCACAAAATCTAGTTCACATCTCTTTTTCCCAAGACCAGACTCCCTTTTTCCCAAGACCAGACTCCCTTTCTCTTGCGCCCTTTGGAACGCCCGCTCTGTCTGTAATAAACTGACCTCTCTCCATGACCTTTTTATCGCTAGCTCATTTAATCTACTCGCCATTACTGAAACCTGTCAAAGGGGGGGGGGGGAGGGGGGAGGGTAATAATGGTTAGTATCAGGTAAAAAGGCAATCGGCATATTTGGATAAAACAAAGTAATGGATAATGTATATAGACCTAATATCCGTAGACTATATTTAAATATAAAGCCAAATCGCCTGTAGTTACTAACAAATAAAACAGGTAGGAGGGGAAGAAAAGCGGGACTTTATATGAGGTGTATGAGAACGGTTGGCGGGTAAACAATACAATCACAGGTATAAAACATATGAAAAGATTTAATAAATCTCATCACGATACATAGCATATTGATGAATGTATGATACAAACATGTGATAATTAATATTGAAGAAAAAAACAATGTTGGGCACTACATGCAAAGCTTGTAGGATGCACATTGGAAGGGGATGAACAATGATGGTAATTACCATATATGGAATCCAAATATTGGACGATAAGAAGGATGCACATTAAAAAAGCTTGACGCGTTTCGTGGATTATTCCAACTCATCAGGAGCAAGTGCATCCCCAGACCCACTTAACAGTGGAACCATGTAGATAAAGGTAAAAGAATTTGGTAAAATAATTTGGTAAAGATATTTTGGTAAAAGCATTGTGGACGGTTGTCCAGATGGGCAAGGGGTCTTTTCCGGGAGCTGTGGTGGCCTCGTCTGCGGCCAGAGGGCACCCCAAATGGACATCCATGAAAGAGGGAAGCAACCATAGCCCAGATTGATACGTGATGATGATGTCACATAAAATCCCCATGGATAACTGTGTAAATAAAGTAAGGAGTAAATGGTTACTAAAAAGTTGGGATATTTTGGTGACATGTAAAGTGGGGATAACACCCAAGATCAGGAAAGAGTTAGGCCCATGATCGCCTCAAAAGAAGGGGTGCCAGAAAAAAGTGGTGCTAATGCATAGTGAGTGAAAAAAGATGAGAAAAAGAAAGAAAAGCAAGAAATGTAATAAAGATAATGTGTAGTGAGTTAAAAATCCAGTGAAACATAGCAAAGAGTAGCCATAGGAATGTGTGCTGAGTGCCTCAGGAAGGGATAGACAGGGTGAGACAAGAACTAAAAAAGGTGAAGAGTGTCCGAGAAGGGGTGTACCTGAGGCTGGTCACAGCGGGGTCCCCAACGTCATGTCCGCGCTCAGTAGAGGGAGAGGGTTGCTGCATCGCGGACAAGCAAGGTTCGTCCAGGATGGCAGCACCGCACAGTCTCCCTCGTATTTGAGCGCGAGATGGATATCACGTGCCATTAGCGTGATGGCGCCAAATAATGACGTCACACGAACGGAGCAGAAGACGTGACGCCGATGCACAGCAGAGTGCCGCCCCCACACCCCGCATCCACATGGGAGCGATAGGGGAGGAGGGAGGCCCCCCGGAGTGCCTCGCAGCTCCCGAGCTAGACAACGGCCCTAAGTGGAGAATCTCCCAACAATGAAATAAAAGTCTATACTTTCAACCAATGATTACCCTGTGCATGATGGATAGCAACAATATATACATAAATCCACTAGTAAAATGTAGTACGCATGATCAATAACAACAATAGATACATAAATACACTAGTAAAATGTAGGCTGGAAAAACCTGCATTAATGGCCAATCTCAGAGCCATACACCTCCATCCCTATGAATATCAAAAGACTAAAAACAAAACACAAAACAAAAATTAAAAAGTTGGGACTTTATATGAGGCATTATCCCGATGGTATAAGCCTCCATCCCTAATTGTATAAATGTCAAGGGGGGGGGGGGGAAGTAGGACTCACTCCCCCAGACCCAATGGACGCAAGGGAGGGGGTGTTGGGATCCTTCTAGCCCCACATAGCACCTTTCAGGTACTTCACCCACCTCCCTTTTCACTCTCCTCATTTGAGGTACATTCGTCTTTTCTCCCCTGTTTCTCTAAGGATAGCTGTGATCTACCATCCCCCCTGGACCAGTATCAACCTTTCTTGATGACTTCTCTGCCTGGCTACCCTACTTTCTCTCTTCCGAAATCCCCACTATCATTCTCGGTGACTTCAACATCCCTATTAATACTAACACTCCTGCCACTTCCAAACTTTTCAGTCTAACCTCCTCCTTTGACCTCAGGCAATGGATACATGCTTCTACTCACTCTGAAGGCAATATCCTTGACCTTGTTTTCTCCCACCTATGCACTCTGCACAACCTTTCAAACAATCCTTTCCCTCTCTCTGATCACTACCTTTATTAGTTTCACTCGCTCCCTCTCCTCCACCTCCTCTCCCTCCAGCTACTTTACAGTTGCCCGCAGAAACCTACGCCATCTCAACCCTTCTCTTCTCTACTCTGCTACCGACCACCTCTATGACAAAATCGCATCCCTTTCCTGCACCAACCTAGCCACTTCTGTCTACAACGCTTCACTCTTATCCTCCCTGGACATACTGGCCCCCCTCACTACACACCGAGTCAGGCCCCGACCCCTTAAAACTTGGCAAACAGATAACACTAGAAGTCTGAAAAAGCATAGCCGTGATCTTGAGCACCTATGGCGTGAGACTAGGTCTCAAAATGATTTTAACCAATATAAATCTGCCCTCCAAAAATACAATTCCAGTCTCCACACTGCCAAGCAGACCTATTTTATCACTCTCATTAACACCTTGTCATCCCGCCCCCAGCAACTCTTCACTACCTTTAATTCTCTACTCCGTCCTCTACTACCTCCTCCCACTGACTCACTCACTGCCCAGGAGATTGCCAACCACTTCAAACAGAAGATTGATACAATTCATAAGGAGATCATTACTGTTCAGATACCTTCCATGCTTTACGCTTCATGCCCACAGGTGCGATCACTACTTCCCTCATTCAACCCCACCACTATAGATGAGGTTGATAAACTACTTGCTAACGTCCACTTAACCACCTGCCCTCTGGATCCTGTTCCCTCGCAAATGCTACATTCACCCTCTGGCCCTATTCTATGCTCTCTAACCGACATCTTCAATCTCTCCCTCTCCTCTGGCATCTTCCCCAACTCTCTAAAACATCAGTCAGTCAGCCCCATACTTAAGATTGGATGGGTCCAGTGAAGGCTTTTTAACAACCTACGCCCTGTTTCCTTGCTCCCCTTTTTATCCAAACTCCTTGAACGTCTGGTCTACAACCGACTGGGCAACTACCTTGCCGAGAATAGCCCCATTGATCCCCTTCAGTCTGGATTTCGGCCTCAACACTCCACTGAAACTGCTCTCCTAAAACTGACAAACGATCTACTAACGGCCAAAACCAATGGACGCTATTCTGTACTCCTACTCCTGGACCTTTCTTCTGCCTTTGATAGGTTGACATCCCCTCCTCAAAAAATTCCATGCCTTTGGTCTCCGTGACTGTACTCTTTACTGGTTATCTTCCTACTTATCCAACCGCACCTTTAGCGTTACTTACAATTCTTCTTCCTCCTCTCCTCTTCCCTTCTCTGTTGGGGTCCCCCAAGGCTCTGTTCTTGGACCCCTCCTATTTTCAATCTACACCTCCTCTCTGGGAAAGCTGATAGCCTCCCACGGCTTCCAATACCATCTCTACGCTGACGATACTCAAATCTATTTATCCACCCCTCAGCTCTCTCCCTCAGTCTCTTCCCGTAACACTAATTTACTATCAGATATATCAGTCTGGATGTCACACCACTTCCTCAAACGCAATCCATCCAAAACCGAGCTTATAATTTTTCCTCCACCACGTGCCCCTTCTCCTGATCTCTGTGTCAATATCGATGGCATTACTATCAGCCCATCACCGCATGCCAAGGTCCTAGGTGTTGTCCTGGACTCTGAACTCTCCTGCAAGCCCCACATCCAATCAATGTCCAAGTCTTGCCGCCTCAACCTCTGCAACATCTCCAAAATACGCCCCTTTCTAACCAAAGACACAACAAAGCTCTTAGTTCACTCCCTGGTCATCTCGCGCTAGGGATGATCGAACTTTTGAAAAGTTCGGTTCGGCCAGAACATCCCAACTTCCCGAAAGTTCGGCCCGGATTTCAGAACCCCATTGAAATCAATGGGACCCGAACTTCGGTAATCAAAAAACACAATTTTTAAGCCCTAAAACCCAATAAATGCCCCTAAAAAGTGCCTAGGGTTCTAGGTCATGCCCCATTAACTATTAATCACACAAAAAAAAAAGTTCTTAAAAATTGTCATTTTTGATAAAAAAGCCAATTATTGAAAAAAAAAAAAAAAGAGAGATTTTTTGATTTTGACTTTGGATTTAGTATATGGGGGGTCTAAAAAGTGTACATGTGCATGAAAAATGCTTGGCTGTTGAGAAGCCATATGGGTGTGCCGAAGCAATTCAGAGAAATGATCATTTCTCTATAGCGGTCACCCTGCTATGGAAGGGTTTTGTCACCCTGCCATAGCAGTCACTGCCAGTTAACCCTACACTACACTACGGTCCCTTTACACTTAACACTTTCCCTACAGAAACTAAATTTTTGAAGCTAACTTAAGTGTAAAGGAGCACTCTAACTACACTAGATATCCCTTTCCTCACACTAATAAATAGCTAAATGACACTTTTAAAGTAAAATTAGCAGAACTGCTTCCACTCTCTTCCATGTCCAGTATAACAATGCTAGGAATATGGCGGGGGCGATCTTATATACTGGGGGGCGTATTCACTAATGATTGGTCTAGGGACCCCCTAGTCACTCCAATCACATTCCTAGCATTCTCCTGCCCCCTCAATTGGCTTTTGCTAATGGTTCTGGTCCAATCACAGGCTTTTAAAGCCCATTTCCTGAAGCATTGCATTTTGGTCGGTTCTGGTTGCTGAATTCCGAACTTTTTGGGCAAAAAGTTCTAAATTTGGCCGAACCTCGAACACCCAATGTTCGGGCCGAACCGATGGTCGACCCGAACCGTTCGATCATCCCTATCTCGCGCCTCAACTACTGCAATTCCCTTCTCATTGGCCTACCTCTACACAGGCTATCCCCCCTTCAATCCATCATGAATGCCGTCGCCAGACTTATCCACCTTACCAATCGCTCAGTGTCCACTGCTCCTCTCTGTCAAGCCCTCCACTGGCTTTCGCTCACCCAACAAATTAAATTTGAAATACTAACAACATCTTACAAAGCCATCCACAGCTTAGCCCCCAGCTACATCACTGGCCTGGTCTCAAAATACCAACCTAATCGCTCTCTTCGTTCCTCTCAAAACCTCCTACTCTCTAGCTCCCTCATCACCTCCTCCCATGCTCACCTCCAGGACTTTACCGGAGCCTCTCCAATCCTATGGAACTCCTTACCATTATCTGTCCAATTATCTCCTACTCTATTAGCTTTTAGGAGATCTCTGAAAACCCTCCTCTTCAGGGAAGCCTATCCTACCCACACCTAACAACTATACTTCCATTTTCTCCATCAGCCCATCCCCCACGGTTATTGCCTTTTGTTTCACTTGACCCTCCCTTCTAGATTGTAAGCTCTAACGAGCAGGGTCGTCTAATTCCTCCTGTATTGAATTGTATTGTAACTGTATTGTCTTCCCTCGCATTGTAAAGCGCTGCGCAAACTGCTGGCGCTATATAAATCCTGTATAATAATAATAATAATACCTGCTGGTAAGAATTCCATACAAATTTGAAATTGCATGTACTATACAAGTGCCAAAAATTGGGCCTTTGGTGTTGGTGGTGCCTGAACACCATAACCCCTCACAGTTAGCAGGGCACAGGGACAGGGCCTGCTGTTAAAAATGACATACGACTTTTAAATTGTATGCACCTCTCATACAAGTGCAGAAAATGTAGGCCTTGTGGGTTGGTTGTGACCTAAACCAAAAACCTTGTTGGAAGCTAGCAGAATAAAGGTAGAGGAATAGGAAAGGCAGCATATGCAGTTTTCAAGGGATGGCAGACCCATAGCAAATTCAATCATCAGCAATTCATCAGCATCAGGGGCCTGATAGCTCTTGTTGATCCAGGACTGGTTCATTTTGCTAAAAGTCAGCTGGTCAACAGAGTCTTTTGACAGACGCACTCTTTTGTCCATCACAAAACCTCTAGCAGCAATGAACGTCCGTTCAGAAAGCACGCTGGAAGCAGGACAGGCTAGTAGCTCCATTGCATATTGAGCAAGTTCTGGCCAGTGGTCCATCCTCAAGACCCAGTAAGCCAGTGGATGCTCAGCTGGAAAGGTCTCCAAGTCTGCTCTTGCGCTTAAATAATCATGCACCATATGATGGAGACGCTGCCGATGGTTGCTTAACCCTAACAGCCCTGGGTGCTGCTGAGGACAAAAGAACTGTTTAAAAGCATCGGTCAGCCGGCCACCTTCTTCACCACTCCTCCTTTGGCTGAACGATGCCTCAGAAACACGTCCAGAGAATGTTTACCTCCCAGTGTCTGGAAAGGCGGTACATAAGTTTTTTTTTCAAGGCCTCCTCAAGATATTTCATCTTCTGCTCCCTCTGCGAAGGTAGGATGAGCTCTGCAACTTTACTCTTGTAATCAAGAAGGGTTGCCAACCAGTAATTATACCTCTCCTTGATAGCACGAATCCTCGGGTCCTTTTGCAGGCTTTGCAGAATCAGGGAGCCCATGCAACATAAGTTGGAGGAGGCATGAACTTCTGAGTCCTCTGGGTCACTAAGGATGACATTGTCAGCAGGAGCAACCTCTCCCCAACCTCGTACAATTCCTGTGGTTTCTGGGGAATCAAAACCATCCCTTGAAGACTGCTGTATGCTATCCTCTTCCTCTACATCCATGCTGCCAAAATCCTCATCCTCCTCCTCCTCTTCCTCCTGTGTGTTTTGTGGCCCTGCAGAAATTATATCTGCATAAAGGGGGCCTTGTGAGGAAAGGAAGTCCTCCTCTTCCTCCCGCTGTTCAGCCTTTAGTGCCCTGTCCATGATTCCATGCAGCGTGTGCTCCAGCATGTAGACTAGCGGGATAGTGTCACTGATGCCTGCATCGTCCCGGCTCACCATCCTTGTGGTCTCCTTAAATGGTGACAGGATGATGCACGCATCTTTAATCAAAAGCCACTGGCGTGGCGAAAAGAAGCCAAGCTCCCCTGACCCTGTCCTTGTGCCATACTCATACAGGTACTCGTTGATGGCCGTCTGCTGCAAGTACAGCCGCTGCAGCATTGCTAACCTTGAGTTCCACCTGGTGGGCATGTCACAAATTAGGGCGGTTGGTGGGCAGGTTGAATTCCCGTTGAATGTCAGATAAGCGAGCACTGGCATTAAACGAACGGTGGAAATTGCCACAGACTTTCCTGGCCTGCCTCAGGAGATCTTGGAAGCTCAGGTATCTGCTCAAGAAACACTGCACCACCAAATTCAGAACATGTGGCAAGCATGGAACATGTGTCAAGTGTCCCTGTCGGAGGGCGGAGAGAAGGTTGGTGCCATTATCACATACAACCATTCCTGCCTCAAGCTGTCATGGCGTCAACCATCTCTGAGCCTGCCCCTGCAGAGCTGACAGAATTTCTGCACCGGTGTGACACCTATCCCCTAGACAGACCAACTGAAGCACAGCATAGCATCTTTTAGCCTGATTGCTTGCGTAGCCCCTTGAACGCTTAGGGAGCACTGCTGCTGCAGAGGAGAATTGAGCAGACATGGAGGAGGAGGAGGTGGTGGAGTAGCCAGATGTGGTAGAACCAGCACCAGCTTTTTGGAGGCATGGTGGCAAAACCAGCTGTAACACTGAACCCTGTCCTGCATCCTTCCAAGCTGCCAGCAGAGTTACCCACTGCGCCGGGAAAAAAAGGTAATGTCCCTGTCCATGCCTGCTAGACCAAGAGTCAGCAGCAATGTGCACCTTCCTACTGACCGCTTTGTCCTATGAGGCCAAAACACTACCTTCCACATGACAGTAGAGAGCCGGAATGGCCTTACGCAAAAAGAAATGCCTTTTTGGGACCTGCCACTGTGGTTCAGCACATTCCACAAATTTGTGAAAAGGAACCGAGTTTACCAGATGAAAAGGCAGCAACTGTAATGCTAGAAAATTTTGCCAAGCTAGCATTAAGACGCTGAGCATGTGGATTGCTGGGACAGTATTTCTTTCTACGCTTAAGCAACTGGGGTAGTGAAATTTGCCTGCTGCTCAAATCAAGCGGCGGTGTACTGCTAGCAGATTGGGTGCAAGTCTCTGTGCCACTCATTGCTATACCATCATTCCTCTCAATGCTGGTATCTGAGAAGGCATGAGGTATAGTAGGGTTATAGATCACAGATGAAGAGCAAGGCGATGTATGCTTGTTTTGATCTGGTGCCTCTTTTAGGTGCTGTTGCCAACCAACTCCATGGCAGGTCGTCCTATGTCTTTTCAAGCATGTGGTGCCCAATCGGCTGGTGTTCTGGCCACGCTTGATCCGCTTTAGACAGATGTTGAAAACAGCAATGCTGCGGTCTACTGCACAGATGCTGAAAAAAGCCCACACTAATGAACTTTTTGGAGTCCACGGGGATTTTGCAGCACCCTGCACCAGTGGAGCTCTGTGCTCTGACGAAATAGGTTGGCTACTGCTATGGCGGCCCCTGGAGCACATCCTGCCTCATTGGATTTGTGCGTCCTCCTCATCCTCCCCCCTTCTCCTCCTCCATCCGGTCAGACACCCAAGTACAGTCAGAGACCTCATCATCCCCTCCCTCCTCGTCACTGGAGCAAACTTGGCAATATGCTTCAGCTGTGGCAACATGACTGCTGGTTTCTTGTCCATCATTGTCACCCCCTCTCTCTAGGCTCACCTTATTCACTTCATTAACCTGGGAACCAACATCACAGCTTTCAAATTGCTGCGCATCCTCCAGGAGCATGTCACTGACACTATGATCGAATAGTTCAGATGACTCCTCCGTGCATGATGGTGGGGCGACTGAAGGAGTAGCTGTGGAGAAGGAGCCTGTGGAACGGGGCGCTTTGGTAGCTGTGGTGGAAGGCAAACTACTGGGAGTGTGGGTGTCAGAGGAAGAGTAGGATGAGGACCGCTTATTGATCCACTCCAACAACTCTTCCACATGTTGTGGCTGAATAGCAGGGGAAGCACTGAAAATAAAGGACGGGCGTGCCCCACATGTCGACTGTGACCACCGCTTTTCACAATGGACACAGAGGCTGCTTGCCCTCTTTTTGTGGCCTGTGAGCGTCAGCATTTCGGACATGATGTTAATACAGATCAATATATGGTATACGTAACTGACCAATAGATACTCAATGACCTGATATGATCTAATTGATAGCCCTATAGATGAGCTGTTGTGGTTACAGATGTATGCAACTGACCGATTAACAATACTCTCACTGATATCTGATGTAATCTATAATCTTCTAGATGGATGATCTGTGATGATTATAGAATGTTCCACAACTGACCAATGAATACACTGACAGATAGAGATGTACCGAACTGTTCGCCGGCGGACAGTTCCCGGCGAACTTAGCATGTTCGCGTTCGCCGCTGCGGGCGAACATATGCGATGTTCGGTCCGCCCCCTATAATACATCATTGAGGCAAACTTTGACCCTGAACTTCACAGTCAGCAGGCACATTTCCAGCCAATCAGCATACCTCCCTCCCACACCCTCCCACCTCCTATAAATAAGCAAGGGCAGCATCCATCTTAGATCATTCTGAAGCAGTGTGTTAGTGAGAGCAGGGAGAGTGTTGCTGCTGCTGCTGTTAATAGCTAGGGACAGTTGTTAGTCAGTGTTCCTGGTCTTGCTAGTCAGTGTTCTTGGTCCACTACTGCTGTAAGGACAGCATCCTGACAGCACCCCAAAAAGCCCTTCTAAGGGCTGGTATTTGTGTCATTTTTATATATATACATATATATATATATATATATATATATATAGTGTCCCCAAAAGCCCTTTTAAGGGCTGGTAATTGAGTATTTTTATATATATATATATATATATATATATATATATATATATATATATATATATATAAAAAGTACTCAATTACCAGCCCTAAAAAGGGCTTTTGGGGACGATAGATAGATAGATAGATACATAATATAATCTAGTGTCCCCAAAAGCCCTTTTTAGGGCTGGTAATTGAGTATTTTTATATATATATATATATATATATATATATATATATATATATCTCTATTGTACACTGCAGTTGCCTGCCCGCTGTGTGTGAGAGGCCACAGACCCACCACAGACTGTACTGTGTGCACACCACACTCATTTGGGGTGGCACAGAACCTTGCATTTTAAAAAATATTTTTTTTTTCCTCTGTCATAATTGCAGTGAGTGCTGTGTCAGGTCCACAGAGTGCACTGTACCCACTGCAGTGCACTGCCCACCACTGATATATATACGGTGGCACAGCATCTTGTTGCAAATTGAAAAAAAATATATTTTTTTTATTATTGCAGTTGCCTGGGCTGCCAGTGACTGTCAGGTCCACAGAGTGTACTGTGCCCACTGTAGTGCCACTGCGTGCCCACCCACCACTGATATATATAAGGTGGCACAGCAGCTTGCAAAGTAAAAATATATATATTTTTTTATAATTGCAGTTGCCTGGGTGCCAGTGACTGTCAGGTCCACAGAGTGTACTGTGCCCACTGCAGTGCCACTGCCCACCCACCACTGATATATACGGTGGCAGGCATGACTTTTTTTGGATTAGTGTCTGGGGGGGTCTAAAAAGCGTACCTGTGAAGTTTCAGCTCTGTAGCATGTCCAGAACCAGAAAAAAAAGATCATATAGGTGTAAAAGGGGTTCCCACCATCCCTGCTCTACTGAAAAATGATCTTTTTTTCTGGTTCTGGACATGCTACAGAGCTGAAACTTCACAGGTACACTCTTCACAGGTACACTTTTTAGACCCCCTAGACACTAAATCACACAAAGTTCTTAAAAATTGTCATTTTTGATAGAGAGCCAATTATTGGAAAAATTAAAAAAAAAAAACTTAAAAAAAAATTTCTTTGTATTTATTGTCTGGGGGGGTCTAAAAAGCGTACCTGTGAAGTTTCAGCTCTGTAGCAGGTCCAGAACCAGAAAAAAAAATAGAATCAGGGTTAGGGCTAGGGTTAGGGCTAGGGTTAGGGTCAGGGCTAAGGTTAGGGTTATTTTTAGTGCTTAGGGTTAGAGGGTTAGAGTTAGAGGGGTAGGGGTAGGGCTACTAACTCTAACCCTAAGTATCTCACCGTAACCCTAACCCTAGCCCCTAACACTAAATCTAACCCTAACCCTCTAACCATAACCCTAACCCTCTAACCTTAACCCTAACCCTCTAAGCCTAGCCATAAAAATAACCCTAAACCTAACCCTAGCCCTAACCCTAACCCTAGCCCTAACCCTAATTCGTATTTCTTTCTGGTTCCGGACATGCTACAGAGCTAAAACTTCACAGGTACACTTTTTAGACCCCCCAGATGCTAAATCCAAAGAATTTTTTTTATTTTTATTTTTTTTTAATATTTCCAATAATTGGCTCTCTATTCTCTAACAAAAAATTACAATTTTTAAGAACTTTTTTTTTGTGTGATTCAGTGTATGGGGGTCTAAAAAGTGTACATGTGAAGTTTCAGCTCTGTAGCATGTCCAGAACCAGAAAAAAAATTAGAATTAGGGTTAGGGCTAGGGTTAGGGTTATTTTTAGTGCTTAGGGTTAGACGGTTAGGGTTAGAGGCGTAGGGGTAGGGTTACTAACTCTAACCCTAAGTATCTCACCGTAACCGTAACCCTAGCCCCTAACACTAAACCTAACCCTTAAAGCCCAGTTCCTGTCCCATTTTGGTCGGTTCTGGTCTGTTTGCGGTTGTTTGCGGTGCATTAAACGGGGAGTTTGGTCTGTCACTGTGATTCGGGCGTAACCCTTACACTACCTGATCGATACAACATCATACCTGATCGTATACACACACTGGATGTTTTAAAGCACGTTATTCCAAACAATTTAGGAATGTTAGGTGATTTATGCCCTTTATGGAATAAAACCCGACTCTGCGTCAACTACGTAATTTTCCATGGGAGTTTTGCCATGGATCCACCTCCGGCATGCCACAGTCCAGGTGTTTGTCCCCTTGAAACAACTTTTCAATTACTATTGTGGCCAGAAAGAGTCCCTGTGGGTTTTAAAATTCGCCTGCCTATTAAAGTCTATGGCGGTTCGCAATGTTCGCCGATTCGCGAACATTCACCGATGTTCGCCGTTCGCGAACGGCGAATTTTATGTTCGCGACATCACTACTGACTGATATCTGAAGTGATTTATAGCCCTATAGGTCTGTGATGATTATAGAATGTTCCACAACTGACCGATGAACAATACTCTGACTGGTATCTGATGTAAAGAAATCTCTCCCTACCTCACACAGGTACCTGGCCCTCCCTACACTGCTACTCACTCACTGGCGCTGCACTGTCTGATATGAAAGAAATCTCTCCCTGGCCCTCCCTACACTGCTAGCAATGTCTCTGCACTGTCTGACAAACTCCAAAAAAACGACTCTCTCCCTGCCTCAAGCATTAGGTCAGGGTGCATTCTTTGGCCAATCACATAACGCGCTGCACGCGCAGCGCGCGTGCAGTGCATTATGGGAAACTCAAATTTCCCGTGAAGAAGCACATTTGTTCATCATTTGACGAATGATCGAATGAGCGATGTTCAAGTCGAACTTACCTTCGACTTGAACTCGAAGCTCATCCCTATTCAGCAAGTTTCATTCCTTTCACCGTGTTTGCTCTGCTGTCTCGAAGCACAAGCATCACTCGGTCTTTGGTGATTCCCCATTCTTCTAGCATGCCTAGAAAAATTTCTTTAATGTACTCCCCAGTGTGGGATCCTTGCATCACTTTTGTATTCAACACCACATGCCTTCTTGTCCTTCTGATGTCAATGAAGTGGCATGTAAGACTCATTAGTGATTCTGTTTGAGTTGCCAGCATTCTCTGGTTTCAGCATAGCCTTTACTTTCTCAACTACCATTTGGTGAATCTTTCCCAGCATTTCGGTTTGATAAAACTTGTCACTCTTCAGTGTGTACCTTGGCTCAAGTATGGACATCAACCGCCTAAATCCAGAATCAGACACCATTGTAAATGATCCACATCGCGGATCGGGTGGACAGATTACTGGGTGGGGCTGGGGAAGACCCATCCGTCATGGTACACGTGGGTACCAATGACTTAGGCAGAGGAAGATGGAGAGTCCTAAATGATTTCAGGGACTTAGGAGCTAAATTGAGGACTAGGACCTCCAAGGTAGTATTTTCAGAAATACTACATGTACCTCGAGCCACACCAGAGAGGCAGCGGGAGATTAGGGAAGTTAACAAGTGGCTGAGGAGCTGGTGTAATAAGGAGGGTTTCGGGTTCCTGGAGAACTGGGCCGACTTCTCAGTCGGCCACCAGCTCTATGGTAGGGACGGATTGCACCTAAATGGGGAGGATGCAACCATACTGGGTGAGAAGATGGCCGAAAAGTTAGAGGGGCTTTTAAACTAGGTGATGGGGGGAGGGTACAGTTGTAGAATTAGCCAGTGGAAAGCAAGATCCAGAGGGCAGAAATGGGGACATTAGCGGTAGGGTGTTTGGAGCTCCTAAACCCAGGAGGGGTATGGGGAGAAATCACAAGAGCAGCCTAAAAACATCAAATGAGGATATTTGTAACCGATCAAGATTACGAGGCTTGTATACCAATGCCAGAAGCCTGGCTAACAAGATGGGAGAGCTGGAGCTGCTGATGCTTGAGGAGGACTTAGATTTTGTGGGGATAACAGAGACTTGGTTTGACAGCTCTCATGACTGGATGGCGACCATTGAGGGGTATTCCCTTTATCGCAGAGATAGAGAAGGTAAAAAAGGAGAGGGGTATGTCTGTATATTAAGAACAGTGTACAGGTAAATATGAGGGATGATATTAATAATGGAGCTATGGATGAGGCAGAATCCCTATGGGTAGAACTTCAAAGGGAAGGCACTGTGGGGAAAGTAATATTGGGCGTATGCTATAGGCCCCCCAACCTAAAGGGAGGAGGGGGAGGCGGACCCCCTTTTACAGATAGGATTGGCAGCAAGGATGGGAAATGTCATTATATTGGGGGACTTTATTTATCCAGATATAGACTGGGCAGAAGGAACCACGCATTCAGCCAAGGCTCGGCAGTTCCTAAATGTTTTGCAGGAAAATTTCATGGGTCAGATGGTGAATGCACCGAAAAGAAACAATGCGGTACTTGACCTACTGATTACCAACAATACAGACCTGCTCACGGATATAGAAATACGGGACAACTTAGGAAACCGTGACCATAGGTCAATTAGTTTCAGTATTAATTACAGTAATAGGAAGCAGAGGGGTAATATAAGGACACTGAATTTCAAAAGAGCCAATTTCCCAAAACTGCGCTCTCTGCTAGAAAATATCAAATGGGAAAGAACCCTGGGAACAAAGAACACGGAGGAAAAATGGGAGTGCTTCAAAAGCATACTTAACAAAGGGATTGAACAGTGTATTCCAAAGGGAAATAAATTTAAAAGAGCAAAACTAAACCCTGGGTGGCTAAACTCCAACATAAAAATGCATATTAGTGCTAAGGAAAAGGCCTTCAAAAAATACAAGACTGAGGGGTCATTGGCAGCATTCAAGCATTACAAAGAGTGTAATAAGAAATGTAAAGACGAAATCAGGGCGGCTAAAATAGAACACGAGAGACATATAGCTGAAGAGAGTAAAAAGAACCCCAAGAAATTCTTTAAATATATAAACAGTAAGAAAGCGAGGCCAGAACACATTGGCCCCATAAAAGACGATAAGGGAGTTTTGGCCACAGAGGACAGGAAAAAGGCGGTAGTGTTAAATAATTTCTTCTCTTCAGTCTTCACAAAAGAATCGGGGGATTCACTAACCCAGCTTGTAAGGCCAAACTAAACAACACACCTCAGGAAATACCGCCATGGCTAACAGAAGATAGACTTAGAACTAAACTATAGAAACTTAACATAAATAAATCACCGGGACCGGATGGCTTGCACCCGAGGGTTCTTAAAGAGCTCAGCCAGGTGATTCTTGATCTTTAAGGATAGTTTACAGACGGGTTGGGGCCAGCTGATTGGAAAAAAGCCAACGTGGTACCAATATTTAAAAAGGGGCCGAGATATATCCCGGGTAACTATAGGCCGGTCAGCCTAACATCAGTAGTCTGCAAGATTTTGGAGGGGATGTTAAGGGACCACATACAAGAATTTAGTAATGAAAACGGTATTAGTAGTAATCAGCATGAATTCATGAAAAATAGTTCTTGCCAAACCAATCTATTAACCTTCTATGATGAAGTGAGCTGCCACCTAGATAAAGGTAAGCCTGTGGATGTGGTGTACCTGGACTTCGCAAAGGCCTTTGACACCGTTCCCCACAAACGCTTACTGTTCAAACTAAGGAAGGTAGGTATGGACCATAAGGTGACTACCTGGATAGAGAACTGGCTCCAGGGGAGGTTGCAAAGGGTGGTGATTAATGGGGAGTACTCAGATTGGGCGGGTGTGGAAAGCGGGGCCCCCCAGGGTTCTGTCCTGGGGCCAATCCTGTTTAATTTATTCATAAATTATCTAGAGGAGGGGATATCAAGCAAAATCTCAGTATTTGCGGATGATACTAAACTAAGCATGCCAATATCTTCTGGGCAGGATGTGGAAACCTTACAAGTGGACCTGAACAAAATTATGGGGTGGGCAACTACAGGGCAGATGAGGTTCAATGTTGAAAAATGTAAGGTTTTTGGGTGCCAAAAAACAGAAAGCAAGCTACTCACTAGGGGGGAACCTCTGGGTGAGTCTAGGATGGAAAAGGACCTGGGGGTACTGGTAGACAACAGGCTTGGCAGTGGCCTGCAATGCCAAGTCGCTGCAAGCAAAGCCAACAAAATACTGGGATGTATAAAAAAGGGGATTCACTCCAGAAATAAAGAGATTATTCTTCCACTCTACAAGACTCTGGTCCGGCCACATCTGGAGTATGCTGTCCACTTCTGGGCACCGGTCCTCAGGAAGGATGTGCTGGAACTGGAGAAAGTCCAGAGAAGGGCAACAAAAATATTTAGGGGAATGGAGGACATCAGCTATGAGGAAAGACTACAAGCACTGAACTTATTCTTTCTGGAGAAGAGACGATTGAGGGGGGATATGATATCAATGTACAAATATTGTACTGGAAACCCTAGCATATGGAAAAACCTATTCAGAGAAAGGAAATACAATAAGACATGTGGCCACTCACTAAAACTAGAGGAAAGGCGGTTTAACCTTAAAATACGCAGGGGGTTCTTCACTGTAAGAGCAGTAAGGATGTGGAATTCTCTTCAGCAAACAGTCTTATCAGCAGGGAGCCTTGATAGTTTAAAAAAAAACATTAGATGGGCACCTTAAAGACCACAACATACAGGGGTATGCAATGTGTGGTTAACAGTAGACACACACACAAATCATAGGTTGAACTGGATGGACTGATGTCTTTTTTCAACCTCACTAACTATGTAACTGGTTATCAGTGACCATCATCTCTGTGATTTACTCTGCCCAGCAGATGGGATCTTCCATCCAATTTTAGCCACCTGTTTTTTTTCTGAAACATATCGGTTATTGTTTCCTGGGATAGTGATGTTTCAACTTGTGATTCATTTTGTTTTTTCCGTCCCGCATGAAACAATTCAACATGATTCCTTTTGTGAGGGGCGTGTCCTGAACATGGCGGAGTGAGGTCGCACATCTCTGGAGCTCCTGCTGTCTTCCCCTGTCCATGACTTTCTGCCTGCCTATTTCTACCCCGGAATGAGCGCCAACCGCCGGAGGGGACCCAGGAAGCCTCTCCGTGCCTCACCCGGCTCAGAGCTGCACCGCTACTTTCCCGTTACTCGGTCATCTTCGACCTGCGCGGGAAAGGCCCGGACTCGTGCGGCGCCCCCGGCCCTCATGGCGTCCGCCCCGACCTCACCGCTTGTGCCTTCCCATCTGGAACTGGGATCGCCGCTCCAGACACCCGTGGGGCCCTCCATGAACTCTCCTACGACCAACCTGCCCCCTGGAGACACGAGTGACCTGCGGGCTTTAATCCAGGCCTTGCCTTCGAAGCGGGACTTTGAGGCCTTGGCACTACGCCTGGAGGAGGCCCACGCCAAGGACATACAGGCGGTACGATCGGATGTACAAGTACTTACCGAGCGGGTTACTGTGGGTGAGTCCTCCGTCCAGTCGCTGGAGGCCCGGGTTGCCCTGTTGGAGACCGCGCGTGCGGCACAGGACCTGCATGTCACGGAGCTGCAGCTGCGCTTGGAGGAGATGGAGGACCGCAGCCGCAGGAACAACCTGCGGCTGAGGGGGATCCCGGAGGCCACAGACCAGGAATCGCTGCTACCCACGGTACATGCCATCTGTCACCGCCTGGCTCCTGACATCCCGCCGGCCTCCCTGGAGTTTGACCGGGTGCACAGGGCCCTAGGGCCCCGGTCCTCCGATGCGGACCGACCGCGCAATGTGGTCTGCCGCCTGCACAGATACACGCACAAGGATACGATTGTCCGCCAGGCCTGGGAGGCAGGAGAGGTAGACTTCGACGGAGCCAAGGTCCGGATCCTCCCTGACCTGTCTCGGGCCACACTTCAGCGCAGAGCTTTGCTGAGACCCCTCCTGGACAGGATTCGGCAGTTGGGCTGTACATACCGCTGGGGCTTTCCCTTTGCCCTGACGGTGAGGAAGGGACCGTCTTCGCTCACGGTGCGCCACCCGGATGACTTGCCGGCGCTCTTCTCCTTCCTAGAGGTCCCCCCGATGGACGTCCCCAACTGGTTACAACATCTCCAGTCCCCGGGGCACAGAGGTCCTCCTACACCCGGGGAGGGAACGCGGTCTCCCGCCGCACACCCCCAGGAGACGTCGCAGACTGGTGCCGGAACCGGCGACGGCGGTGAGGGAGGATTGATGACAGATACCTGTGTCATAACGCTGCTGACTGTTACCTTTCTGAGGTGAGACCGTTTTTGTTTTCTGGCCCTGCTGGTCCTGGATGCTCCCTTGCCCTCTCCCCTGCTGAGCCATGAGACACCTCTGACTGATGGAGCAGTCCAGTGTCGATCTGGGGCTCCCTGGCTCCCGATGTCTCCCCTGGCGCTATTCACTCGGCCTAATGGAGATGACCCCCCCCCCCGGGGGTTTGCTCCTGATCCCCTTCTCTGAGGCTGTGACTGAATGGGAGCGAGTCCGTGATTGACGGCTACTGGAGTGTCCCCTGCACCCTGACTTTTTTGCTTGCCAGTCTGCTAGGAATGTCTTGGATCCCCGCCCGCCCCCCCTAGTTCCCCCAGGTGTTGTTGATGCCCCCCATTGCTGTTGCCTACGGATGCGAGTAAGACTTTTTTCACCATGAGTCACCCCAGGGGACTCCCTGGGCTCTGGTAGTTACAGTGGCTATCGGGCCTGTGTTTGCCATTCACCGTACTACTGTGATCTCGCACCTGACTTTTATCTGACTGTCTCACTGCTGGGCTCTCCCAACTTAGGTGGATTACTGTTGTATGGGGGGGGGGGGGTGTAGGCGGGCCGATGTTGGGGACTTGCTTCTTTTTAGGGCTGGGGCTGATATGGTTGGGGGGATCTGCTCCCTGCACCCTCCCGCCTCGGCCTATGTGTCTTTGTCGCTGGCGGAATGTGTATAGAGGATTGGGAGGGGGACGGCGGCTGGTGGTCCCCCCGGGAAGGGAGGTGTCGGGAGATGTGGGTTTTGGGAGGGGTGCGGGGGGGCGGGGCAGTAGGAGCCTTCGTTGGTTCTCACCTCTAATGTTACCTCACTATGATTCTATGTTTGCTTATTTAGGTTTTATAGATCGATCATCGGAGCTGCACCCCTGGACGCTCTATACTGACGCCTGCGCCCTGCCTTAGGGTGCGCGACCACCAGAGCCGACCCGGCGGGTTGTGTTCTTAAGAGCGGAGGAGCCCAGAGGGTGCAGTTGCTGGTGATTGACACCCAATGCTACGGTGGCGGCCCCCATCACTTCCCTCTTCCTGGTATCTCAGGGGGATGGCGGCCCATGCTGTAGGTGCTCATTCCTACCAAGATATGTGATGTGGTTTCTGTTGCAAGGCAGTTCTGTTTACCGAATTGAGGCGGGGCTTGCGGGGGAGGGGGCTAGTCCCTCTACCCTAGGCGGTCCCTTCTGCCTCCTATTTGTTTGTTTTTTCATAATTGGACGGGGGAAGCTCAGGTCCGTGAGCTCTGCTATCCTGGTTCCGTTTTCTTTTTTCAGGTTCTTGTCCCCACTAGGCCTGCGCTCCAGATAGTGGTCCCCTCCCTATTCGGGGGGACTTGCGGGGCGTCTTACCCCTTGGTTTTTTATTCCCCCCCCCCCCCTTTTTTTTTTTGTACTGTAACTACCCCCCTCACCTACCTCCTCTTGTTGCCTGTTTGTCCCTATCCCCCCCTTTTGTGTCCCTCCACCTTCCTCCTGCTCTTTCCCTCCTACCCCTGTTCTTCTCCTCCCCCTGCTTCTTGCCTCCTCCTCTCTCTTCTTCTTCTATCCCCTTTCCTGCTGGTCAGACTTTACTAACATTGTTCCCCCCCATGGATCCCGTGCGGGTGACCTCGATTAACGCCAGAGGGCTCAATGTGCCCGAAAAGCGCAGAGTCCTGTTGGGTGAGCTGAAACGGCTCCACACAGATGTCGCCTTTGTACAGGAGACTCATTTTCGGGAAGGTGCTTTTCCATTCCTCCAAAACAGGTTTTTTCCATGTGTGTACCACGCACCTAACACAGAATCCAAGTCCAGGGGGGTATCTATTTTGATATCCAACCGGCTTCCCTGGACCCTGCAGGACCGTAGAATAGACCCACGGGGAAGGTTTCTGTTCTTGAAGGGCCTCCTGGGAGAGGTTCGGATCACGCTGGCCTCATCTATGCCCCGAATGCTCATCAGGAGGTCTTCCTCCGTAAGACGCTGACTGCTTTGGTAGACTTTGCGGAAGGCAAGCTCATCTTGGGCGGGGACTGTAATATCCCGCTGGATCCGTCTTTGGATACCTCTGCAGGCATCTCCTCGGTCCCCCGTGGCATTCGGCGGCAGGTCCAAACGTTGTTACACGACCTCCAACTGGTGGATGTGTGGCGTATCCTGCACGCGGGTGAACGAGATTACACATTCTTCTCGGCGCCCCACCAGGGGTACTCCCATATCGATCTATTTCTGCTGCCCCACAGGCTCCTTCAGTCGGTCGTGGGGGTAGAGGTGGGATCTATTACTTGGTCGGATCATGCCCCGGTGACCCTGGCGGTCAACCTGAGTGGCACAGACAGGGTCTCCGATTGGCACTGGAGGTTGAATGAGGGTCTCCTCCAGGAGCCGGAGGTACTGGCGGACGTCTCTCAACAACTGCGACTGTACTTCCAGACAAACTCGGATCAGGACAGCAACCCGGGGGTGATCTGGGAAGCTCACAAGGCGGTGATCCGGGGGGTCCTCATCCGGGAGAGAGAGGCCAAACTCAACTCGCTGCTTGCGGAGGTGGCTCTCCTAGAGGACCGTCACAAACGGAGCCTCGACCCAACCGAGGGTGCGGCACTGGCGCGCCTTCGGGATCAGATAGCGGACCTCCTGCGCTACCGAGCCAAAGCAGCGCTCCAGCGCTGTGGGAAGATCTTCTACGAAGCTGGAGACAAGTGCGGGAAGGTCCTGGCCCGATCCCTTCGGGAGCGACAGGCGGCCTCATATGTTCCATACCTGGTTAATGTTGATGGCAACAAGGTGCATTTGCCTAAGGGAATAGCACAGTCCTTTGGGGCCTTCTACGCCCGTCTCTACGGCATCCCACAACCGCCTTCGCATCTTCTCCCCCTCCCCTCGTATCTGGATGAGGTCTCGTTGCCTCGACTATCCTCGCCGGATCGGGAGGCCCTTGACTCCCCCTTTACTCAGGAGGAATTGGCGGCAGTGATCTCCTCGGCTAAAAAGGGTAAGGCCCCGGGACCGGACGGCTTTACGGTCTCCTACTACCAGACCTTGCATGCCCTGCTGACCCCCCCTTTGCTGCGCCTCTTCAACGTGGTGGGTCGCACCTGCGGGTTCCGTGATGAAACGCTGAGCGCCCACATCTCGGTCATCCCCAAGGAGGGAAAAGACCCCTCGGCGTGCGGCAGTTACCGCCCGATTTCGCTCCTCAATGCTGACCTAAAGTTTTTCACGAAACTCTTGGCCCTCCGCCTTCAATCCCATCTTACTAGCCTGGTGCATTGGGACCAGGTGGACTTTGTTCCCTCCCGGGAGGCGAGGGACAATACGACTAAGGTCATTGAATTAATCCACCAAGCGCGGGTCGGTAATGTCCCTTCCATCTCTCTGAGCACTGACGCCGAAAAGGCCTTTGATAGGGTCAGTTGGCCCTACATGTTCGAAGTGCTTCGGCGATTTGGTCTCGGGCGTCAGATGATGGCCTGGATCCAGGGGGTGTATACTACTCCGGGGGCGAGAGTGAAGGCGAACGGGGTCCTTTCGGACCCGATTCGTATTTTTAACGGTACCCGGCAGGGTTGCCCCCTCTCACCTTTGCTCTTTGCCCTATCCCTGGAGCCCTTTTTGGCGAAGGTTCGTCTGAACCCGAATATCTCCAGAATCCAGACTGGAGGCGATGTCTTCAAGGTGTCTGCCTACGCAGATGACCTTCTCTTTACCCTCTCCCAACCTCTGATCTCCCTACCCTGCCTCATGAAGGAGTTTGAAGTGTTTGGATTGCTGTCTAACTTGAAGATAAACTTCTCCAAGTCAGAGATCATGGGGGTGGCCCTCCCTGCTGCATTGAGGGAATTGCTCGTACTTGACTTCCCGTTTCGATGGGCCACGGCTGGCCTTCGTTATTTGGGCACATGGCTGTCTCCAGACCCGGCGGACTTATTCAAACTGAACTTTCCGCCGCTTCTCTCGACGATCCGCTCTCTGCTTGATAAATGGACGAGGGGCTTGCATTCGTGGTTTGGACGGTGCAACATCTTGAAAATGTCGGTTCTACCGAAGCTTCTCTACCTGTTCCAAGCCCTTCCGGTGAGCATCCCGACCTCCTCCTTCAGACAGGTCGATTCTGCCTTCACACGATTCGTCTGGGCTGGGGGGAGACCACGGTTGGCCCGTCGCCTGTTAGTGTTGCCCAAACATCATGGTGGAGTAGCACTCCCTGATGTCCTTCGTTACCACCAGGCTGCCCTTATGACGAGATGGATTGACTGGGCGCGTCACGCCGAACTGAAACAATGGGTGAGTTTAGAGGGCTCCCTCTTCTCATTCTGCCTTCCTAGGGCCCCCTTGATCTTGCGGGACCTACCGGCGGAAGCCAGGCGTCACCCTACCATTGGCCCGACGTTGAGAACGTGTGCCTCGGTGGTAACTAGTAAGAACCTCTCTGATAGCCGTTCTCCGTTATTCTCGATTTTGGGGAATCCGAAGTTCCCCTCGGGGTGGGCGGGGGACAGGTTTGCTGGTCTTGTCGAGGAGGGCCGCTTCCAGGCGTCGCACTTTCGGGAGGGCGATGGTTGGGCATCCCTTTCGCAGCTGACCTCACAGACGGGAGGTTACCGCCTGTCCCGGTGGCAGGCGCTGCAACTCCTCCACTTTCTCAGGAGCCTGGGTCCCCCGTCGGAGTTCGGAAGGAACCAGACCTCTCTGGAACAACTGCTGGATACACATGGTGCTATGCCCCACACCCTTTCCCAACTATATGCTCTCCTGTCTACCCCTCCCGAGGACTTCGTCCTGCCGGGAATTCGTAGGTGGGAGCGGGAACTGCAGAGGACGTTCTCAGCTCCGGAGAGGAGTAATATTATCCGCTTTGTTCTAAAATCATCTATCTGCACCCGTGTGCAAGAATGTAATTACAAGATCCTCATGCACTGGTATTACTCTCCAGAGAAGCTGCACCGCGTTTTCCCGGATTCATCGGACAGATGCTGGCGGTGCCAGAGTGAGACGGGATCCCTGTCTCACATCTTCTGGTACTGTCCCCTGATCAGGGGGTTCTGGATGGAGGTGCGAAGGATCGCCCAACTGATGACTGACCGGGTCATCCCGGATGACCCGCCTTCTTCCTTCTACACTGCACGGGCATTGCCCCTAAGCGATATAAAAAATGTGTGCTCAGACACCTTGCGGATGCAGCTAAATCATGTGTCACCCTCTGTTGGAAGAGCACTTCCCCACCCACGATCTCGCTGTGGCTCCGCAGGGTTAAATGGCTCAACGACCTGGAGGACTTGGTGCTCACGGCGCAGGGACGGAGGGAGAGATACACCCAAACCTGGGCATGCTGGAACACCTTCATCCTGTCCCCTGAGGGAGTGGCTCTGGGTGGGGTCCCTGGCTCCCCTGCGGTATGATTGGGGCCGGGAGCACCCGCACGGGATGGGCTCTCTTTGATTATCCCCCTCTCTTTGGATCAGCGCGTTATATTTGATGTTGATCTCATGACCGACTTGTTTTCTGCCGTCACTGCTACCCATCTTTTCCCCCCCTCTGGTCTTTCCTCTTCCTCCCTACCCCGCTGATGTTTACCCCCTTGCCTACCCCCCCGCCCCCCGCATATTTTTCTTTTCTTACCACACCTTTGCCCGGTGAAGTCCAGGTTTTATGTATTTTCTCTATTCCCTTTTCTTTTTGATGGTTATTTTCCTGTACATCCTGATTTTTCGGGTCCCATGAGGTTGCTGATCTAGATACCACTGTATTCACCACTTACGTTTTCTAATTTCAATTGACATGACCAAGGCCTCGGGCTTCCTGAGGCCTGAGATTGATACGATACTTTTGATTACAGTGCCTTTGATGCGAACAGTGTTTTGACCTTCTCTGTACTGTGTTTATGCTGTACGGTTCATTGACTCAAATGTCTTCTATGTTATATTCTGGACCTCTAAGTCTATCAGTTATACGATGTATGCTTATCACATGTTTTAATAAAGGAAATTTGAAAAAAAAAAGAAACAATTCAACATGATGAACTCTTAGATGGGCCCAAAGATTTCACGTATTTTTGGTTTTTGCAGTTATTGATCCCATGCTTACATTGTTTTTTCACATGTTGCACAGTGCTGCTGCTTTTCCTGGAGATGAGAAATAGTCCCACACCACACTTTTTATTTTATGATCTGCATCCATCTCCATTGACATTTGAAAGACACTGCTGAAATTGAATATTAGGCTTACTGTGGTGGGTGGCTGGCTGGTTGGCACCCTGGGGTGGCCGGCACCCTGTGGTGACTGGCTGGCTGGTACCCTGTGGTGGATGGCTGGCTGGCTGGCACCCTGTGGTGGCTGGCTGGCTGACATCCTGTGGTGGGTGACTGGCAATCTGTGGTCAGGTGGCGGGCTGGTTGGCACCCTGTGGTGGGTGTCTGGCTGGCACCCTGTGGTCAGGTGGGGGGCTGGCTGGCTGGCACCCTGTGTGGTAGGTGGCTGGCTGGTACAGGTCCAGGGCCTGTGGCTGGCTAGCTGGTAGAGTCAGGCAGGGCCTGTGGCTGGCTGGCTGGTACAGGCCTGTATGTGGCCGCGGCAGCTGTGTTAAACTGTGCACTGTGTGACTGTCACTGAATGAGCCATTGAATCACTGTCTGACACTCACTGCCCCGACTCCAGTAGTACTACAGAGACTCCACTGGCTTGTGGCCACGGCGGCTGTTAAACAAACACACTGTTGTGCGTGCATGCATGCATCCCAACTCCAGAGTCCAGGTGAGGCAGAGGGAGGCGGCCTAAGAGGCAGAAGCTTTCCCAGAGTGTGTGGAGTCATATGCGATGACGTCGTGGCAATATCGGTAACCGGTGGGGCCGATTTAGATATATCGGGGAAAGTGCATATCGGCCTTGCCGATAATCGGTCGATCCCTAGCTGCTAGTGTAAAACATTTTATGTCTTACAGCGCAGATTGGGGTTTACATTAAAAATGCTAAATTCTTTTAAATACCATACCTAGGGATGTCCCATAAACAGGGCCGGCGCTACCACTAGGCAAGTTAGGCATTCGCCTAGGGCGCACTGCTGCCTAGGGCGCCTGGCCGCTGGTTTCCCCTTCTTAGTCTCTCCCTCTCCCTTGTACTGTGCAGCCGCTCTGGTCTCTGTAGCATTACTGGCAGTGATCGGCAAGTGTCTGTGAGCACTCCTTTTAGCAGGGTCCGCCGCTAACTTTGTTTGTACTTGGGTCTGATGTCTTTGTTAGACTTCCAGATCCTCTCACTCGCTCACCCCCCCCCTCCTCGAGTCCTCCCCCCAGATGTGATGGCTCGGTCGGCCTCGGCTCCCTCCTGTAGTGACAGTGTAGCTGTAGATCCGTCTTCTTCTCCTGTGCTGCGAAGTGATATCTCATCTGTTGGAGCCTGGGACTGGTCACTGGGAGTGGGAGTGTCAGTGCAGGCTTGCAGCGGCTGCCCAGCGCGGGAGAACAGGCACATGAGAGGAAGCGTGGAGGAGTTAGTGGAGTGGAGTCTATGCTGTGGAGGGATGGAGTGTCAGTGCAGTGAGTGAACCCGAGGAGGAGGAAACAAAGGATTAAAAGGTGCATGCTGGAGCCTGGAGGACTCATAGAATTGTAATTTAAAATGTTTTCTACATACAATATCTATATTTCACTATTGATCCTGGTTTAGAAGCTATCCAAGGGTTCAGGGGGAGGGGAGGGGGGGGTGTTAAGGTGGTTATTTCTGCTATTAAGTTAGACATTTGATCTCAGTAAAGCTGGCCATATACAGTACTTAACCTCCCTGGCGGTATCCCCGAGCATGACTCGGGGTGGATTTTTTAGGCTGTTATCGGTATCCCTGAGTCACGCTCTGGGTAGATGTGCAGAGCGCGCAGCGGTGTCTCTTACCTTCTCCTGGCGATCCAGCGATGATCTCCCATTGCTGTGATCACCAGCCGAGATCCCCGCCGCTCGTCCGTCGGTCTGATGACTTCCTGGTTCCGTTCCCTGCAGCAGCAATGCTGCATGGGAGCGGAACTGGGAGGGAAATTCAAACGTTGCACAAAACACAAACACATAACACATTTATTTATATATATATATATATATATATATATATATATATAAAATGCATGAATTATAATCGAATCAATAATATAATTTTATTATATAATATATATATTATATAATAAAATTATATTATTGATTAGATTATAATTCATGCGTTTGCGTTTCAAATTTATCACATCTGGGATGTCTACTAGAGTCTTGTTTTGGACAAGTTTAAGTCAGCAATTACTAAGAATTGTAGGCCTATAAAACATAACGCCAAATTTCCATGCAAAAAATTGTACCGCTTTTGGTACATAATTCCTGACATAATCATACCGCCAGGGAGGTTAAAGATTTTTTTCTTCAGCCTGCAGACTTCGTGCCAATTCACACTATTGCGATGCGGGAACGCTGCAAATCCACTGCGTGTTCCTGCATCGCATTCGCTGCACAGCCAGTTCACACTGCCATATGCGAATTTGCTTGGTTAAGTTAACGACCTCCCCAGATAAGATCGCATATCGCAATGCGAACTGACAGTTCGCACATGAATCAGATCGCACTGGTGTGAACCACCATGCGATCCGATTCTGCTGCAGTCCAAAAAAAGGGTCCTGTGCGAGTTCAATGTGATTCAGATGCAAATTCAGCCATGCAATCTGTATGGCTGAATTCGCACCGCACAGACATTACATGTGATTTTAGTGCTGGTTCACACTAATACGATGACAGACATTGCATGTGATTCGGAGCGCACTGCTCCTAAAATCCCATGCGATGTCTGTGCAGTGCGAATTCAGCCATACAGATTGTATGGCTGAATTCACATCTGAATTGCAGTGAACTCACACAGGACCCTTTTTCTGGTCCACAGAAGAATCGGATCGCATGGTGGTTCACACTAGTGCGATCCAATTCATGTGCGAACTGTCAGATTGCACTTCGATATGCAATCTGATCTGGGTGTGTCGTTAACTTTGAATTGACACTCCCAGCGATTCACATATGGCAGTGTGAACTGCCTATGCTGCGAATGCTATGTGGGAATACGCAGTAGATTTGCAGCGTTCCTACATCGCAATAGTGTGAACCAGCAATTGGGAGCAGTGCGCTCCGAATCACATGCGATGTCTGTCTTCGCAATAGTGTGAACCGGCACTGAATAAAAAAAATCTAAATGATTTCCTTATTCACTCAGCACCCACTGAGTGGATGTCGATCAGTGCATGGCCAGCTTTAGGTTTAATTTACGAACATTTCCAAAACTAAGCGAAACACACTTGTGACAATCACAAGCGATCTCCACCCTGTGCCAGATCACAAATAAAGTAACAAATTAATGAATAAATAAGCAGCCACCTAAAAAAGGGGTTAGTGTTTGAGCAACTTGTCTCCACGTTTTAACCAGGGCCGTCTTTTCCAATGGGCATGCCAAGGGGCCCCACACACAGGGTGGCAATTACTGTCCCCCAACAGGCCAGATTACTTAGTTTATCTGGTGGTCTAGGCCCCCCCCCCCCCGCTAGGAAGGCCAGCCAATTGGCATCTAGCAACCAGTGACGTTCTGAGAGCAGACCCATGATGCACAGCGGAGGAGGATCCTCCTCGTCGGCTCGTCCTCCTCTCCTCTCTCCGTGCCTAGAAGACTGGCTCCACCCACCTCCTCCCTTCAAGTGCAGCATGAGCAGCCGTTGTGAAAGGTAAGGCAGCTTGATTTTTCTTTTTTTTTTTCACTCTCTCAATCGACTCAAGAGAGTACAACTACCTGGAGGATATACCTTACTATATACATATTACAGGGAACACTATATACTACACGAGAGTACAACTACCTGGAGTATATACCTTACTATATACATATTACAGGGACCAATATATACTATAGGGCAGGAAAAGGATAGCACAGTCGATGATCGACCGTCAGACTGTGCCATCCTTTTCCTGCCCTATAGTATATATTGGTCCCTGTAGTATGTATATAGTAAGGTATATACTCCAGGTAGAGCAAAAACGATAAAAGCAAGAGGGAACAAAGAGGTGTCACCTTAGAAGGTTGCAAAAAAGGGGATGCTCAAATCTGATTAATCAAAAGATAAAAATACTTTATTGAAAAAAGTCAAACAAATTTACATCTGTTACAGAGTCCACCACAATGTGGTGGGCAATGATACCACTGAGGAACCGGACAAACTGGACAATAGACAAGGACAGCATAAAAACAAAAAACAAAGACACACGGGCCTCATGTCCCACTCATCACACTAGAAACTGACAAACATGTAACTCAGTGTATAATAGTGTTTAGTCCTTGCAGACCATAACCACTACTCGAAAATCACTGAGTACATGTTGGCATGCCAACATAAAATGGAGGTGACCATGGTACCATACTGTAAATAGTTGAATATAATTGATGGTGGTGTTCAGTTGAAAATGACTATGGTTAGATATGCAGTGATACCAAGATATTAATCCTGATGATTGTCGCGTGTTCTACTCCTATAAGTGATTGGCAGATTCACGTGGAAAATTTTGAAATAAGTGGTGGAACTAGACCAGTCACAGTTGTATGTAGGTGTAAAGTCTGCTCGTCACTGATGCAAAACACTGTGGACTTAGCAGGATAGTATCTACTCAAATAAGCTGGTTGCGGGGCGTAGTGGGCAAAGCTGAAATCTCCCTGCTGATCCTGAGGTCAGACATGACAAGTCAAAGAAAATATTGGGAGGATGCATTCCTCAAATGGAGGCAGGCAGGATGTTTAGAAAGTCCACGGGAAACGGTGGGGGAGGGGAGACTCTGTGGTGAAAAATATAGGGGTGAGCTGCATATGGGGGTCCAGTACCCTGATGTTAAGGGGAGAGACGAGGCATCTTAGCGGGAACTCACAGTGGTAAACTTCTATAGTAGATGTCCAAGTAGATCCAAGCAGTAATAATGGATACGTCCTATAGTGTAGATAAAGGAACACTCTTACCACGTTCTTGTGGGTTCAACTGAGCAAAGAGACATTGATCCGTAGCCAACACTCCATCCCCTGCGGGTAAGTGGGCTCCTTATCCAGGCAGCTTCACACTCCGTAATTCAATACCAGATATTGACTTATCAGTTCCCGCGGTCTCTAACTTACTCCCCGCTGTTGCCGGATGCCGAAATCCGGTTCCTCGCTTCCAAAGATGGTGCTCCGTCACTGCAACAGCTTGGCATGTAGAACGTTCCTGGTGTGGGGCGGGTGGAGGCGCGTGAAGTCAACGCGTTTCGCGTGCGTGACGCACGCTTCTTCAGGACGTCATTGCGTACACTGGGTTCCCTCTTTATAGAGCATCTAGATTGCTAATAATTCGCAGGAGGGATGGGAGTACACATAGCCCAGCGGACTTCTTATGATGCGCCATCTTGTGGTTGTTTTGTAGTAGTGTTTTAAAAAAGTTAACAAATATTACACAAATAGAAATGATAAAACATGCCTCACAAAACAATGAAACATACAAAGATCAACGTTGTAAATATATAGATATTTAGTGAATAATCCATATTTTGATGCTGTGAAATCCAGAGACACAATGGCTAAGCTTGACTGATGTAGGTCACCAGGAGGACATTGTTGATACCTAATCTTGGTCCCGTGAGGGGTAGCCTTACTTATACGGCTCTGATCTCTTATAAATTTACTTTCAAGGGGTGGTGTCTAACTAGGGACAACTCATTGTGTATGCGCCAAGGTAAAAGCATATAGAGGCATTACGTTTCCACAGAAAGGTGATGTGCCTAGTCTGGACTGCTCTCAGGTAAGTACCAATTAGACCTAGTGGTCAAATAGTCACACCCTCGAATAAACTATAGTAGCAAAGATAGAGGATTCGGTAGGAATCCTTTGGGAATACAGAGAGCCATGACAGTCAAGGGCCATTATCTAGCTACTTGTAGGTAGTATACTATAAATTGGTCATATCAGCTGTCTTTCTAAGTATTTGATAAAAGGGTTGGCATTCTTATTTTGAAGATCCGATATAATTATCCAATAGTCTTAGCAGTCATTTCCCTATATTGATGGTATCAAGGTTAGCACTACTGTTTCAAAGGTCCAACATAGTTATCCAGTCATAATGACTCAATGTTGGAACTCTTGTCCTAACCCCTCCAAAGCCCCCCCAGGGTGAACGGGGAGTATAGGGAGGATAGATGAAGTTGGACAGAGATAGCATCAGAATCACAAGTCACATCCTCAAGAAATATTTGTATTTCTGGAGGGAAAAGGCAGTACTTGGAAACAGTTACAGATAGATTAAGGTTCCAGGAACCCCTTTAGGCTCATTTACGTATTTAGTCCATAAGGGACTAGGGTTTGTAATCGGGAAATCCAAGCCTTTTCTTCTCTCAGGAGGACCCTATCATAATCTCCTCTTCTTGTTGGGATGTTTAAGGCCCAGAAACCCTTTACCTTCAATCCCTTAGGGGTGGTTTTGTGTCTTTCGGCAAAATGTAAACCTATTGGTGTTTCTTCTTTAAGGCGTATGCTTTTGAGGTGTTCATTGATTCTGATCCTCAATTGCCTTTTCGTTTTGCCTACGTAGTATTTATGACATGGGCACTCTATCAAGTACAGAAGGCGTGAGGTGGCGCAGTTTATGAAAGAATTAACTTCTACATACACCGTGTCACCCTTAGAGTCTGTGTACAGGTGAGTTTTTTCCACAAATTTGCAAACATTGCAGTGTCCACAGGGGAACATGCCCTTGATTTTAGGGAGGTCAGTTAGCCAGTTCCGTTTAGAGCTCCTTGTAAATTCCGAGTGGACTAATTGATCACCAAGGTTCGCTGCTCTCTTAGCCACCATTAGGGGTCTTGGGCCTACAATCTTTTTCAGTGGCTCAGATTTTTGCAGGACATGCCAGTGATGTTCTAAAACCTTTTTAACTTCTTGCCAATGGCTTCCAAATTTTGTGATCAATCTTGGTGGGGCAACGCACTTTCTTTGATAGTCTGCTTTATTTGGAACTAGGAGTTCTTCTCTACTCTTTCATCCCGGTCTTTGCTTCACCCTCCTAAGCGTGCGGTGTGAATATCCGCGTTCCCTGAACCTCTGATACAGATTTTTTGCCTCTTTTAAATAGTCTTTATAATTTGTACAGTTGCATTTAAGTCTGATAAATTGACCTACAGGTATACCTTTTTTCAGGGCACTAGGGTGATCGCTGTCAGCTTTGAGTAATGTGTTAGCTGCAGTACTTTTTCTGTAGGTGGATGTTATCAGCTTTCCATTTTTTAATTCTATCTTGAGATTCAAAAAGGAAATCTGTTTTTCATCCATGGTAAAAGTAAGATGTATGTCCCTGCTATTTTGGTTCAGCTCCATCATAAATTCTTCAAGTTGAGACGGCGTACCGTACCGTCCCAAACCAGGAGCACATCATCTATGCGTGGCTGAGGTACATAGATGAGGCGTACACCGTCTCTTCCTCCCAGAGGCCCAGGTGTAGGCACACATAAGAGGGTGCCCATGGGGCTCCCATCGCTGTACCCCTGACATGTTGATAATGACTTTCCAGAAACTGGAAGAAGTTGTTGTGGAGTGCAAGTTCGAGGATTTCAATAAGAAACTCGTTGTGATCCCTTTAGCGGGAATTTTTGATCCAGGAAGTGTTACACCGACAGGATGCCCCATTCATGGGGTATTGAGGTATAGAGCGACTCGATGTCTATTCCAACGAGTAAGACTTTTTGTGTAAATTCCAGGTCTTTGATTTTGTTTAAGACGTCCCCCGTATCTCTCACATACGAGGGAAGGTCTAAAACAAGTTCCTTGATTAGTGAATCAAGGTATTTTCCTATCCTTTCCAGGGGACCACCGACTGCTGAGACTATCGGTCTCCCAGGTGGATCCATCTGGTTCTTATGGATCTTGGGTATAATGTAGAACATGGGAACGTTGTACTCATTAACTTGCAGATATTTCTTTTCTTTTGCCGAGATAAGGGATGCTTCATAGGCAAAGCTAAGTTTTTCATTTATTTTAAGGACAAGACCTGGAAAAGGATTCTCATTAACCTTTAATACGTTTTTGTGTCAGAAGACGAATGGCCTCTTTTTCGTAGCTGTCCTCCGACATTAAAACTACATTGCCCCCCTTGTCGCTTTTATTTATCACTATACCTTCGGCTTTTTTCAACTCTCAAAGTGCTTTTCTTTCCTTGAGTGAGAGATTGTCAAAGGGTGGGGAGCTCCAGTTGATTTGTTTCAGGTCTTCTTCAACTACGGTGAGGAAAATATTAAGCCATTTATTTGTACGAAATTTCGGCATCACCGTAGATCGTATATTGATTGAACATTTCCTGATGGCATCTGTCCCATATGGGAGCTCCTCGTCCTCTGAGGTCTCCCCGGCTTCTTCCAGGAGGGAGTTAAGGATGTCTCGGGCTTCCTGGTCATCATCTGTTGTTAGACCAGTAGTAATTGGTTCAGGTTCTTCAGCGTGGAGAAGTCTTCAGTAGACCTTCCTTAAATAGAGGCAGAGGTCCTTATAGACATCAAAGTGGTCCATACCTGCTGTAGGGGAGAAAAAGAGGCCCATTTGGAGTAATTTATTATGATTTTCATCAAGAGGAAATTTAGAAAGGTTGATCACTTTTTGATAATTTATTTCTGTTGTTGTGGTGGGCGGGGCAGAGGTGTTTATGGTGGAATTTGTTTCGTCTACATTCTTTAGGGATTCTTCTATTGTCGATTTCTCGTTTTTATCCTTTGTTCCCGAGCTCCCCCTGCGACCCTTCTTTTTCTTTTCCTCTTCCCTTTCCCCTTTTGGGGTTCTTTTTTAGTTTGCTTTTCGGTGTCGATGGCGGAGTTGTCTCCCCAAAGAATCTTCCCCTAAAAAAGTGACCGACCTCTCCTCCTCGTCACTCCCTGAGGGGATAGATTAATTCCCTGAATGACTCCTGTAGCTGCCGCCTCTCCTTCGTGACCTGCTTCTCCTATTCCTGGATGTCAGGTCGAAGATCTCCCCCCTCGACCAGTCATCCAGGTCCCGCTGAAATTTAGATTGCTTAGTGCTTTTAAGTCCTTTTTGTGCCCTATCTATCTCCCTCTTCATTCATTTTGTTTTTCAAATTCCTCTAAATCCTTAAGAGGTTCTAATTTCTCTATCATCAGTTTAGTTTCTTCCTGTAATTCCTCTAACTGAATCCTTTCCTCCTCAACTATGAGCCTCATAATCTCAATCCCATGTCCGATACACACCGCTTTCCATTTCTCAAGGAATTGTTCCGTCTGTAGATGTATGGCCGGGACAATGCGTTCCCTTAGGCCTCTTGGTATGATCCCCTGCTCAATGTAGGATTCCAGTGATAGGACATCCCATTTACGGTTTAGTGATTTGATAAGTATGCGTTTGTGTTCTTTGAACAAATTTTTCAAATTGTTCCCATTCGCTTCAACACCTGATGTATTTTTGTCAAAGGTCTCTCTGATCACAACATCTAGGCTGTCACCTATTACAAACGCCATAGTATGTCCAAAGTCAAGAGGTAAATAAAAAACAGTGACACAGAGTATAATTAAATCTACCACAACCAAACAACAAAGTCTGTCTATGGACGGGTCCTCAGTGGTAAAGTCTAAATTAGTGTTAATCACTTTACAAGATGTATTCTCACACACCAAAGAAAAGATGATCCATCAGGGATCATGTCCTCCAAAGAGGAAACTAGCAGCATAAAATGAAGAAAGAGGAGGTGTGGAAAAAGGAGGACCACAGTGGGTGACACCCATGGGGATCGAGTTACATCTAGGGCCTAACAGAAAATCGCCTGATGGCCCTAAGGGATCAGAGAGCCACCGCAACCATAAAGCGGTAGAGCAAAAATGATAAAAGCAGGAGGGAACAAAGAGGTGTCACCTCAGAAGGTTGCAAAAAAGGGGATGCTCAAATCTGATTAATCAAAAGATAAAAATACTTTTTTGAAATATTTATATTTCTGGAGGGAAAAGGCAGTACTTGGAAACGGTTACAGATAGATTAAGGTTCCAGGAACACCTTAAGGCTCATTTCCGTATTTAGTCCATAAGGGACTAGGGTTTGTAATCAGAAAATCCAAGCCTTTTCTTCTCTCAGGAGGACCCTATCATAATCACCTCTTCTTGTTGGGATGTTTAAGGCCCAGAAACCCTTTACCTTCAATCCCTTAGGGTTGCTATTGTGTCTTTCGGCAAAATGTAAACCTATTGGTGTTTCTTCTTTAAGGCGTATGCTTTTGAGGTGTTCATTGATTCTGATCCTCAATTGCCTTTTCGTTTTGCCTACGTAGTATTTATGACATGGGCACTCTATCAAGTACAGAAGGCGTGAGGTGGCGCAGTTTATGAAAGAATTAACTTCATACACCATGTCACCCTTAGAGTCTGTGTACAGGTGAGTTTTTTTTTCCACAAATTTGCAAACATTGCAGTATCCACAGGGGAACATGCCCTTGATTTTAGGGAGGTCAGTTAGCCAGTTCCGTTTAGAGCTCCTTGTAAATTCCGAGTGGACTAATTGATCACCAAGGTTCGCTGCTCTCTTAGCCACCATTAGGGGTCTAGATTTTTGCAGGACATGCCAGTGATGTTCTAAAACCTTTTTAACTTCTTGCCAATGGCTTCCAAATTTTGTGATCAATCTTGGTGGGGCAACGCACTTTCTTTGATAGTCTGCTTTATTTGGAACTAGGAGTTCTTCTCTACTCATTCGTCCCCCTCTTTGCTCATTTTGTGTTGGCATGCCAACATGTACTCAGTGATTTTCTAGTAGTGGTTATGGTCTGCAAGGACTAAACACTATTATACACTGAGTTACATGTTTGTCAGTTTCTAGTGTGATGAGTGGGACATGCGGCGCGTGTGTCTTTGTTTTTTGTTTTCATGCTGTCCTTGTCTATTGTCCAGTTTGTCCGGTTCCTCAGTGGTATCATTGCCCACCACGTTGTGGTGGACTCTGTACCAGATGTAAATTTGTTTGACTTTTTTCAATAAAGTATTTTTATCTTTTGATTAATCAGATTTGAGCATCCTCTTTTTTTGCAACCTTCTGAGGTGACACCTCTTTGTTCCCTCCTGCTTTTATCGTTTTTGCTCTACCGATTTATGATTGCGGTGGCTCTCTGATCACTTAGGGCCATCAGGCGATTTTCTGTTAGGCCCTAGATGTAACTTGGTCCCCCGTGGGTGTCACCCACTGTGGTCCTCCTTTTTCCACACCTCCTCTTTCTTCATTTTATATACTCCAGGTAGTTGTACTCTCTTGTAGTATATATTGGCCCCTGTAATATGTATATAGTAAGGTATATCCTCCAGGTAGTTGTACTCTCTTGTAGTATATATTGGCCCCTGTAATATGTATATAGTAAGGTATATCCTCCAGGTAGTTGTACTCTCTTGCAGTATATATTGGTCCCTGTAATATGTATATAGTAAGGTATAGCCTCCAGGTAGTTGTACTCTCTTGTAGTATATAGTGTTCCCTGTAATATGTCTATAGTAAGGTATATACTCCAGGTAGTTGTACTCTCTTGTAGTATATATTGGTCCCTGTAATATGTATATAGTAAGGTATATACTCCAGGTAGTTGTGCTCTCTTGCCATGATGAATGCATGTCCTTGCTCACCTCCTCTGGACTCCTCTCCGCCCCGCCCTCTTCCTCCAGGCACCCCTCCCATTGGCTGCCAGGCTATCGCTGCTCCGCCCAGAGTCAGAGCAGTCCGGACCAGGGAAGCTGGGGCAGCGGAGGAGAAGAAGAAGAAGAAGGGGGAGAGAGCGGAGATCGGAGGAGTCCGGGGGGAGCGGGGAGTTCGGGGACCAGACACCTGGAAACTCCGGAGACATGTGTTAATGTTTAAACACTGATTTTGTTTGAGGTACCAATAAATATAAATATCACCTTATCGATAATTTGCATTTTTATTCTCGTGGGTGATTGTGTAAGCAGGGGGCTCCAGTGCACTGCATTGCCCAGGGGCCTATAAGGCTCTTAAGATGGCACTGGTTTTAACCGAACTTCCCTGTTGCCTGTTGCATTCGCTATCACTTGAATGCACTTGTATTCTGTGTGTTTGTTCGGTCTTTGCTGTGCCCTTGTATTCCCTTAAGTTTCTGTCCGTGCATCCCTTTGTGTTCTCTTGCTGTGGGTTCTCTTCACAACATTGTTTCTTGTCTTTTACTCTCCTGCCTCTCAACCCTGCTTGCTGTGTCCGTCTCTCTGTGTGCTGTTGCACAGCTTCCCCCACTCATCTGTGCTTCAAGCTTGCTCCCTGCGTCCTCTCTCTACTGTCTCTTCTTTGCTTGCTGCAGTAGTGTTTCTTTGGTACCTTGTATCCTGTGTGCACCCAAGTCCTTCCAGTGTGCTATTTTCTTGTACTGTGCCTACCGGGGTGTATTAGAGAGCCACAACCTGGGGGCTTCCATACAGCACAACATCCACACCTTCTGTGGCTCTGGTGAAGACCAGGTGGCTTCTTAGATCCTGCAGCTCAGACACACCTCCGTTTGTGTGCTCACACTTCTCCTGCATCTGCTAGGTCCGGTACCATGGCAGACACGTTTAGTTGTTTCTACTGCTCCATTAAACCTGAGTTTTACAGTCCCAGGTGTTCCAATCCTCAGATTGTGAAACTCAGTTAATACTGTGTTAAACCAGGCCCTTATCCTAGATGAGGATCTGGAATGGATGTCAAGGGGGACCCCATGCAAAGAAGGAAAAACCTGGGGTCTTCATTAAAATTCCATACCAAGATGCCTCATATCTGGTATGAAAGCCTCCACATGTAAACTGGCTGGACAAGCAATTTCTATCTTCATTACCGGCAGTTTTTATGTAATTTATATCATGTCTTGGTGTGAGGATGGACTGCTATTTTGCAGATGATGCACCTAGGATGTGGCTGTAATAAGATTCTCTCAATAATATGCTATTTACTTTGCTAGCATAATGCTTAGAAGCATGCTATTGAGGTCCATATACAAGATCTGGCCTTCAAGCTGAGACATATTACTGATATGTGAGTTGGATGACCAAGTTGTTCCACTATTCCCTAAAGTTTGCTGGAATAATAGGGGTGCACACTCAGTTCAGGCACATACCGTGTTTTAGTTTTAATAATGGCTGGTTAGATTTGATGGTGTAGCGTAACATTATACCCTAATAATCTCCTAAATAAGTGGTGTACATAGTCCACGAAACTCGTTGAAAACAAATCAGTTTTCCCTCCATTGCCAATAGGGAAACATTTTAGGGATATTTGCCTTCTATAGTCACAATATATTTTTGTTTTTTTTTACGAGGGGAAACAGATGTAGGGGATGGTACATACATTCACCTCCCACTTTATTAGGTACACCTTGCTAATACCAGGTTGGACCCCCTTTTGCCCTCAGAACTACCTTAATTCTTCATAGCATTGATTGAACAAGGTGTTGGAAGCATTCCTCAGAGATTTTGGTACATATTTACATGATAGATGCAGATTTGTCAGCTGCACATCCATGATGCGAGTCTCCCATTCCACAACATCTCAAAGGGGCTCTATTGAGTTGAAATCTGGTGACTATGGAGGCCACTGGAGTACAGTGAACTCATTGTCATGTTCAAGAAACCAATTTTGAGAGGATTTCAGCTTTGAAACATGGTACATTATCCTGCTGCAAGTAGCCATCAGAAGATGGGTACACTGTAGTCATAAAGGGATGGACATGGTCAGCAACAATACTCAGGTAGGCCATGGCATGTAAAGCAACTCAAAAACACAAACAGTGCTGCGCTAAAGATATGGAAACTAGTTCAATTGATCTGATATACAGTATCTCACAAAAGTGAGTACACCCCTCACATTTGTGTAAATATTTTATTATATCTTTTCATGTGACAGCAATGAAGAAATAACAAATTGCTACAATGTAAAGTAGTGAGTTTACCGCTTGTATTACAGTGTAAATTTGCTGTCCCCTTCCAGTGACAAGTATGAGAGCGTGAGAGCGATAACACCAAATTGAACACACCTGCTCCCCATTCACACCTGCGACCTTGTAACACTAAAGAGTTTAATGACACCGGGGAGGGAAATGGCTAATTTGGCCCAATTTGGGCATTTTCACTTAGGGGTGTACTCACTTTTGTTGCAAGTGGTTTAGACCAGAGGTCTTCAAACTATGGCCCTCCAGTTGTTCAGGAACTACAATTCCCATCATGCCTAGTCATGTCTGTGAATGTCAGAGTTTTACAATGCCTCATGGGATATGTAGTTCTGCAACAGCTGGAGGGCCGTAGTTTGAGGATCCCTGGTTTAGACATTAATGGCTGTGTGTTGAGTTATTTTGAGAGGACAGCAAATTTACACTGTTATACAAGCTGTACACTCACTACTGTTACATTGTAGCAAAGTGTAATTTCTTCTGTGTTGTCACATGAAAAGATATAATAAAATATTTACAAAAATGTAAAGGGTGTGAGATACTGTATATAGTACCACATACATGCATTTCAATCATAAAGTGTGATAATGGAGAACCAACTAAAGTGCATAGTGCAAAGCTGTGCAATATATCAAAGTATAACAGTGTATATATTTCCATATAACTCAAAATTTCAATGAAGTATACAGCAGTGCAATAGTCCACAAATTGTGAATATATAATGTCCAAATCAAGAGTGAAATCCGTATCCAAAAGAGAAAGTATTCCGTGTTCCAAAATGAAAGAGGGTCACCACCAGTGCATCAATCACCATAAAGGGAAATAGGGAGCGCTTACCAGAGATAATGGACTCTACTGCCGCATGGCAAAGAGTCGCATGAGCATTGATTATCTGTGTCTTCTTTGATCTCTCAGGTGCTCCGAAAAAACGAAAAACATGGTGTTTAACCCATGATCAATTGGAACTAAGGGATCCAACGTGTGCCAATAAAATATCCCCCACACCATTACTAGCGTGAACTGTTAATACAAGGCAGGATGAATCCATACTTTCATGTTGTTTATGCCGAATTCCTACCCTACCATCTGAATGTTGCAGCTGAAATTGAGTTTCATCTGACCAGGCAACATTTTCCAATCTTCTACTGTCTAATTTTGGGGAGCATGTGTGAATTGTAGCCTCCATATCCTGTTCTTAGCTGACAGGAGTGGCACCCGTTGTGGTGTTCTGCTGCTGTAGCCCATCTGCTTCAAGGTTTAATGTGTTGTGCATTCAGAGATGATATTCTGCATACCTTGGTTGTAATGAGTGGGTATTTGAGTTATTGTTGCCTTTCTATAATCTCAAACCAGTCTGCCCATTCTCCTATGACCTCTGACATTAACAAGGCATTTTCATCCACACAACTGCCGCTCATTGGATATATGTTTTCTTTTTTGGACCATTCTCTATAAAACCTAGAGATGGTTGTGCGTGAAAATCCCAGTAGATCAGCAGTTTTTGAAATACTCAGAGCAGCCTGTCTGGCACCAAAAACCATACCACATTAAAAGTTACTCAAATCCCCTTTCTTACTCATTCTGATGCTCGGTTTGAACTTTAGCAAGTCGTCTTCACCATGTCCAGATGCCTAAATGCTTTGAGTTGCTGCTATGTGATTGACTGATTAGCAATTTGTCTTACCAAGCAATTGAACAGGTGTACCAAAGAGTGTATGTTACATAGTTACATAGTAGTTGAGGTTGAATAAAGACAATAGTCCATCCAGTTCAACCTACATAGTTACATAGTTAGTGAGGTTGAAAAAAGACATCAGTCCATCCAGTTCAACCTATGATGTGTGTGTGTGTGTTTGCTTTTAACCGTACATTGTATACCCCTGTATGTTGTGGTCTTTAAGGTGCCCATCTAATAGTTTTTTGAAACTATCAATGCTCCCTGCTGATACGACTGCTTGTGGAAGAGAATTCCACATCCTTACCGCCCTTACAGTGAAGAACCTCTTACGCATTTTAAGGTTAAACCGCCTTTCCTCTAGTTTTAGTGAGTGGCCACGTGTCTTATTGTATCTCCTTACTCTGAATAGTTTGTTCCTTATGCTCGGGTCGCCAGTACAGTATTTGTACATTGATATCATATCCCCCCTCAAACGTCTCTTCTCTAGAGAGAATAGGTTCAGTGCTTGTAGTCTTTCCTCATAGCTGATGTCCTCCATTCCCCTAATTATTTTTGTTGCCCTTCTCTGGACTTTCTCCAATTCCAGCACATCCTTCCTGAGGACCGGTGCCCAGAACTGGACAGCATACTCCAGATGTGGCCGGACCAGAGTCTTGTAGAGTGGAAGAATAATCTCTTTATTTCTGGAGTGAATCCCCTTTTTTATACATCCCAATATTCTGTTGGCTTTGCTTGCAGCTGCTTGGCATTGCATGCCACTGCCAAGCCTGTTGTCTACCAGTACCCCCAAGTCTTTTTCCATCCTAGACTCCCCCAGAGGTTCCCCCCCTAGTGAGTAGCTTGCTTTCTGGTTTCTGGCCCCCAAGTACATTACTTTACATTTATTAACATTAACCGCTTGCCGCCCGCCCGCCGTCATATGACGGCGGAGCGGAGCGACCATTATCCTGGGCCGCCGTCATATGACGGCGGCACTTTAAGCAGGGCAGGCGCGCGATTGCGTGCGCGCCGCCCTGCACTGCCGGTGTTGGGGTGTCCCCGGGACACCCCCCGTCACCGGCAGGGGGGAAACAGCCAATGGGCGTGGCTGTTTCCCACGTGATCGGCTGTGTTCCAATGACACAGCCGATCACAGTGAAGGCGCCCACCAGATGACCGCGCATGCGCGATCGGGAGCGCGCAGCGCGGTCGTGTCGGTGGCACTGTTTACTATGTGATCGGCTGTGAATCCATTCACAGCCGATCACAAAATGTAAACAAAGAGCAGTAACTCAGTGTTACTAGCTCTTCTCTCCTCATACAGTTTCCAGTATGAGGGGAGCAGAGCTAGAAACAGTGAGTTACTGCTCTGTACACATGTCACAAAGTAAAAATCACACTAATAAAGGTCCCCACACAGTCCTCAGCCCCCCCCCCATGTCCCCTGTCACCCAACAGTCACCTCATCAGTGCCCAGAAATTGACACCCATAACGTTCACATGTGAGCGCAGCGATCGCGGGCAGAATCACTGCGATTCTGCCCGCGATCCGTAAATCATTGCAAATCGCGGGACGCCTGTGCGTTGCCCCTGATTTGCAATAGCACCCCAAACGCTGTGCGATGTTGCCGCCATTTCCGCCTGCCGAATCGCTGTAACATCGCGCAAACATCGCATGACTGAAATTTCAGTTTCAGTTCACTTGCGTATGCGTTTGCTTCTGCGCGCGAGCTAACGGGGACAGGGCGCTTTAATTTTTTTTTTTTTCCTATTTATTTTATTTATTATTTTTTTATTTTTACACAGTTTAAAAAAAAAATGTTTTGATCATTTTTATTCCTATTACAAGGAATGTAAACATCCCTTGTAATAGAAATAGGCATGACAGGTCCTCTTTATTGTGAGATCTGGGGTCAAAAAGACCTCACACCTCACAACTACACTAAAAAAGAAAAAAAAAAAAAAAATTGTTGAAAGAGGAAAAAAAAAAAGCAAAAAAAAAAAGCGGCCCTTTAAACCGGTTGCTAGGCAACGTCTTTTGACGTAGTTCCGGTCCTCCGAGACCATAGAGTTGAGTGAGGGCCATCTTGCCCTCACTCGACTTCCTGTCTCTGAGGATCCGGGACCGGATAGTTTTCCCCGCTGCCGGCGGGTCCGGTAAGCTGGGAAAACGTCTGGGACGCGGCAGGAGGGGGGGGGGGGGCACCTCTTCCCCTGCACCGTAAGGGTAATTCTGCGGCGAATCCGCCACTGGGACCACCCTTATCTGAAAGCCGACCGCCCGCCGTTTAAAAAAATACCGGGGTTATGGGGGCTATCTGCTGCCATAACCCCAGTATTTAGCTTTTAATGGCCGACGCATATAGTCGTTAGGCGGTCAGTAAGTGATTGCATGTATATGGCAAACAGGTGACGATGACTGACGGGGTGACAGGTGACGATGACTGATGGGGTGACAGGTGACGATGACTGATGGGGTGACAGGTGACGATGACTGATGAGGTGACAGGTGATGATGATTGATGAGGTGACAGGTGACGATGATTGATGGGGTGACAGGTGACGATGATTGATGAGGTGACAGGTGATGATGATTGATGGGGTGACAGATGACGATGATTGATGGGGTGACAGATGACAGTCACTGACGGGGTGACATGTGACGATGATTGATGGGGTGACAAGTGACGATCACTGATGGGGTGTCAAGTGACGATGACTGATGGGGTGACAGGTGACGATGACTGATGGGGTGACAGGTGACGGTGATTGATGGGGTGACAGGTGATGGTCACTGATGGGTGACAGGTGACGGGCGATGGTGCACGGCGGTACTGATGGCAGTCTCTGGTGACCGGTGAACTTTAGGCTATGTTCACATGTGAGCGTAGCGATCACGGGCAGAATCACTGCGATTCTGCCCGTGATCCAGAAATCATTGCAAATTGCGGGGCGCCTGTGCGTTGCCCCTGATTTGCAATAGCACCCCAAATGCTGTGCGATGTTGCCGCCATTTCCGCCTGCCGAATCGCGGTAACATCGCGCAAACAACGCATGACGCTCCAAAGAAACTCTTGTACCTTTTTTGAGCGTCATAGAAACATAGAAACATAGAATGTGTCGGCAGATAAGAACCATTTGGCCCATCTAGTCTGCCCAATATATCTGAATCCTATGAATAGTCCCTGGCCCTATCTTGTATGAAGGATAGCCTTATGCCTATCCCATGCATGCTTAAACTCCTTCACTGTATTTGCAGCTACCACTTCTGCAGGAAGGTTATTCCATGCATCCACTACTCTCTCAGTAAAGTAATACTTCCTCATATTACTTTTAAACCTTTGCCCCTCTAATTTAAAACTGTGTCCTCTTGTGGTAGTTTTTCTTCTTTTAAATATGCTCTCCTCCTTTACCGAGTTGATTCCCTTTATGTATTTAAATGTTTCTATCATATCCCCTCTGTCTCTTCTTTCTTCCAAGCTATACATGTTAAGGTCCTTTATCCTTTCCTGGTAAGTTTTTTCCTGCAATCCATGTACTAGTTTAGTAGCTCTTCTCTGAACTCTCTCTAGAGTATCTATATCCTTCTGGAGATATGGCCTCCAGTACTGCGCACAATACTCCAAGTGAGGTCTCACCAGTGTTCTGTACAGCGGCATAAGCACTTCTCTCTTTCTACTGCTTATACCTCTCCCTATACATCCAAGCATTCTGCTGGCATTTCGTGCTGCTCTATTACATTGTCTTCCCACCTTTAAGTCTTCTGAAATAATTACTCCTAAATCCCTTTCCTCAGATACTGAGGTCAGGACTGTGTCAAATATTCTATATTCTGCCCTTGGGTTTTTACGCCCCAGGTGCATTATCTTGCACTTATCCACATTAAATTTCAGTTTAAGTCCCGCCCACATATGTAGAAGGTGTGCAAACCATACATGTGAGGTATCGCCGCGATCGTTAGAGCGAGTGCAATAATTTGAGCCCTAGAACTCCTCTGTAACTCTAAGCTAGTAACCTGCAGAAATTTTTAAATTGTTGGCTATGGGGATTTTTAAGTACCAATGTTTGGCGCCATTCTGTGAGCATGCGCAATTTTGAAGCATGACATGTTGGGTATCTAATTACTCGGCGTAACATTATCTTTCACATTATGGAAAAGAATTGGGCTAAATTTACTGTTTTCTTATTTTTTTAGTTAAAAAAAGTGAATTTTTTTCAAAAAAATCGCATTTGGAAGACTGCTGCGCAAATATGGTGTGATAAAAAATATTGCAACGATCTCCATTTTATTCTCTAGGGTCTCTGCTAAAAAAAAATATATAATGTTTGGGGGTTCAAAGTAGTTTTCTAGCAAAAAAAATGATTTTAGCTTGTAAACACCAAGTGTCAAAAATAGGCCCAGTCTTAAAGTGGATAAATGGACAACTTTGTGTAAAGCGCTACTTGGATGTGAGGCCTATGTATGTGGCCAGGCTGTGAAAAAGTGTTACACATGTGGTATCGCCATACTCAGGAGGAATAGCAGAATGTATTTTGGGGTGCAAGTTTTGCTATGTACATGCGATGTGTTAGAAATATTGCATAAATGGACAGCTTTGTGTAAAAAAAATGTGTTTTCATTTTCTTTCCACATTTTCCAAAAACTTGTGGAAAAAAATGACATATTCAAAAGACTCATTATGCCTCAAAAATTATACGTTGGGCTGTTTGCTTTCCAAAATGGGGTCATTTTATGGGGGTTTCCATTGTCCTGGTGCTCCAGGGCCTTCAAAAGTGCGATAGGTTGTCAGGAAATGATATGTGTAATTTGTGCTCCTAGAATGCCGGACGCTGCTACTCGGATGTTAGGCCTCTGTATGTGGCCAGGCTGTGAAAAAGTCTCACACATGTGGTATCGCCATACTCAGGCGGAGTAGTAGAATGTGTTTTGGGGTGTAGTTGCAAGTACACATGTGCTGTGTGAGAGAAATAACCTGTTAATACGGCAATTTGTAAAAAAAAAAAAATAAAAAAAAAAAAATCTTCACTTTGCAAAGCATTGTGGGAAAAAATTACAACTTCAAAAAACTCATCATGCCCCTTATTAAATACCTTGGAATGTCTACTTTCCAAAAAGGGGTCATTTGGGGGGTATTTGTACTTTCCTGACCTTTTAGTGTCTCAAGAAATGAGATAGGCCTTCAGTACATCAGGTGTGATCAAGTGTGATCAATTTTCAATGAATAGCACCATAACTTGTGGCCTCTATAACTTTCACAAAGACCAAATAATATATACTTATTTGGGTTTTTTTTTACCAAAGATAAGTAGCAGTATAAATTTTGGCCAAAATTTGTGAAGAAAAATGACTAATTTGCAAAATTTTATGACAGAAACAAAGAAAAATGCGTTTTTTCACGATATTTTCAGTCTTTTTTTATTTATAGCACAAAAAATAAAAAACCCAGTATTGATCAAATACCATCAAAAGAAAGCTCTATTTGTGTGAAAAAAAGGACACAATTTTTGTATGGGTACAGTGTTGCATGACTGAGTAATTCTCAGTCAAAGTGTGAGAGCGCTGAAAGCTGAAAATCGGTCTGGGCAGGAAGGGGGTGAAAGTGCACTGTAGGCAAGTGGTTAAACCTCATCTGCCATGTAGTTGCCCACCCCGTTATTTTGTTTAGGTCCGCTTGTAAGGTTTCCACATCCTGTATAGAAGATATTGGCATGCTTAGTTTAGTATCGTCCGCAAATACTGAGATTGTACTCGATATCCCCTCCTCTAGATCATTTATGAATAAATTAAACAGGATTGGCCCCAGGACAGAACCCTGTTGGACCCCACTTTCCACCCCCGCCCAATCCGAGCATTTATGAATAAATTAAACAGGATTGGCCCCAGGACAGAACCCTGTTGGACCCCACTTTCCACCCCCGCCCAATCCGAGTACTCCCCATTAATCACCACCCTCTGGACTCTCCCCTGGAGCCAGTTCTCTATCCAGGTACTCACCTTATGGTCCATACCTACCTTCCTTAGTTTGTACAGTAAGCATTTGTGGGGAACGGTGTCAAAGGCCTTTGCAAAGTCCAGATACACCACATCCACTGGCTTACCTTTATCTAGATGGCAGCTCACTTCATCGTAGAAGGTTAATAGATTGGTTTGGCAAGAACGATATTTCATAAATCCATGCTGATTACTACTAATTATATTGTTTTCATTACTAAAGTCTTGTATGTGGTCCCTTAACATCCCCTCCAAAATCTTGCAGACTACAGATGTTAGGCTGACAGGTCTATAGTTACCCGGGATACACCTCGGCCCCTTTTTAAATATTGGTACTACGTTGGCCTTTTTCCAATCTGCTGGCACCATACCAGTCTGTAAACTATCCTTAAAGATCAAGAATAATGGTCTGGCAATCACCTGGCTGAGCTCTTTAAGAACCCTCGGGTGCAAGCCATCCGGTCCCGGTGATTTATTTATGTTAAGTTTCTCAAGTTTAGTTCTAAGTCTGTCTTCTGTTAGCCATGGCGGCACTTCCTGAGGTGTGTTGTTTAGATTGGCCTTACAAGCTGGGTTCGTGTAGCCCCCCGATTCTTTTGTGAAGACTGAAGAGAAGAAATTATTTAACACTTCCGCCTTTTCCCTGTCCTCATTGGCCATATTTCCTTTGTCATCTTTTATGGGGCCAATGTGTTATGACCTCGCTTTCTTACTGTTTATATACTTAAAGAACTTCTTGGGGTTCTTTTTACTCTCTTCCGCTATATGTCGCTCGTGTTCTATTTTAGCCGCCCTGATTTCATCTTTACATTTCTTATTACACTCTTTGTAATGCTTAAATGCTGCCAATGACCCCTCAGCCTTGTATTTTTTGAAAGCCTTTCCTTTAGCACTAATATGCATTTTTATGTTGGAGTTTAGCCACCCAGGGTTTAATTTTGCTCTTTTAAATTTATTTCCCTTTGGAATGCACTGGTCAATCCCCTTGTTAAGTATGCTCTTGAAGCACTCCCATTTTTCCTCCGTGTTCTTTGTTCCCAGGGTTCTATCCCAATTGATATTTTCTAGCAGCGAGCGCAGTTTTGGGAAATTGGCTCTTTTGAAATTCAGCGTCCTTAAATTACCCCCCTGCTTCCTATTACTATAATTAATACTGAAACTTATTGACCTATGGTCACTGTTTCCTAAGTTCTCCCGTATTTCTATATCCATGAGCAGGTCTGTATTGTTGGTAATCAGTAGGTCAAGTACCGCATTGTTTCTTGTCGGTGCATTCACCATCTGACCCATGAAATTGTCCTGCAAGATATTTAGGAACTGCCTAGCCTTGGCCGAATGCGCGGTTCCATCTGCCCAGTCTATATCTGGATAATTAAAGTCCCCCATTATAATGACATTTCCCATCCTTGCTGCCAATCCTATCTGTAACATGAGGTCCGCCTCCCCCCTCAGGTTGGGGGGCCTATAGCATACGCCCAATATTACCTTCCCCACTGTGCCTTCCCTTTGAAGCTCTACCCATAGGGATTCTGCCTCGTCCATAGCTCCATTATTAATATCATCCCTCATATTTACCTGCACACTGTTCTTAATATACAGACATACCCCTCCTCCTTTTTTACCCTCTCTATCTCTGCGATAAAGGGAATATCCCTGAATGGTCGCCATCCAGTCATGAGAGCTGTCAAACCAAGTCTCAGTTATCCCCACAAAATGTAAGTCCTCCTCCAACAACAGCAGCTCTAGCTCTCCCATCTTGTTAACCAGGCTTCTGGCATTGGTATACAAACCTCTTAATTTTGAGCGGCTACATATATCCTCATTTGATGTTTTTAGGTTGCCCTCCTGATTTTTCCCCATACCCATCCTGGGTATAGGAGCTCCGTACACCCTACCGCTAGTGCCCCCATTTCTGCCCTCTGCAACTTGCTTTCCACTGGCTAATTCTACATCTGTACCCTCCCCCCCATTCCCTAGTTTAAAAGCCCCTCTAGCTTTTTGGCCATCCTCGCACCCAGTACGGCTGCACCCTCCCCATTTAGGTGCAATCCGTCCCTACAAAAGAGCCGGTGACCGACTGAGAAGTCAGCCCAGTTCTCCAGGAACCCGAAACCCTCCTTACTACACCAGCTCCTCAGCCACTCGTTAACTTCCCTAATCTCCCGCTGCCTCTCTGGTGTGGCTCGAGGTACAGGTAGTATTTCGGGGAAATACTACCTTGGAGGTCCTAGTCCTTAACTTAGCGCCTAAGTCCCTGAAATCGTTTAGGACTCTCCGTCTTCCTCTGCCTATGTCATGGTACCCACGTGTACCATGACAGCTGGGTCTACCCCAGCCCCACCCAATAATCTGTCCACCCGATCCGCGATGTGCCGAACCCGAGCGCCCGGCAAACAACAGACTGTTCGGCGCACACGGTCTTTGTCACAGATTACACTGTCTGTCCTTCTAATAATTGAGTCCCCTACCACCAGCACCTGTCTTTCCTTTCCCTTTCTCCCAGCCTCACTGGAGGAGTTCTTCCCCTGGCAGCTAGGGGCGTCACTCTGCTCCAGCAATGCTGGTCCCTGACTGGTTTCCCCAACATCACACAATGGGGCGTATCTATTGGGGTGCTCCAGTCCAGGATCAGCCTCCTTGCCTTTTTGCCCTCTACCCTTCCTAACTGTCACATGTCTACTCTGCTCTGATGCCTGCACCTCCGATACTCCGCCCACCTCTGTGCAGACCCCTGCCTGCACCTGACTGGTACGATCCTGGCTCTCCTCCGGTATGGACATTCGTCTCAGTGTTGCCAGCTGCTTCCCTAGATTCAGGACCTGAGCTTCCAGGGAAGCAACGTGCTTACATTTTGCGCATTTGTATTCGCCCTCGATCACATGTCTGAGGAACGCATACATATTACAAGATGTACACCGAGTCGCATCTCCACACCCGCCGGGCATTGTACCTACTAATCTAATCTAATGAGAATTCAGTGATTTAAGACTATCCTATGTGGCTATTTCCTGACTTCCTAACTCTACCTTCTCACCCTCTGGTACTCCGCTTCACTCACTTGACACTCAGTTGCACAACACTCACAATCTCACAGCCCGGTCAGTCGCACGACACTCCCAGCCGCACCACCCGGTCAGTCGCACCACACTCCTGTCGCACTCACTCACAGTCTCACAGCCCGGTTCAGTCGCACCACCCTCACAATCGCACAGCCGGTCAGTCGCACCACACTACCAGTCGCTAGGACACTCACCAGTCACTAGGACACTCACCAGTCGCAAGGACACTCACCAGTCGCAAAGATACTCACCAGTCGCAAAGATACTCACCAGTCGCAAGGAAACTTCACCAGTCGCAGGGACACTCACCAGTCGCAAGGACACTCACCAGTCGCAGGGACACTCACCAGTCGCAGGGACACTCACCAGTCGCAAGGAAACTCACCAGTCGCAGGGACACTCACCAGTCGCAGGGACACTCACCAGTCGCTAGGACACTCACCAGTCGCTAGGACACTCACCAGTCGCAAAGATACTCACCAGTCACAAAGATACTCACCAGTCGCAAGGAAACTTCACCAGTCGCAAGGACACTTCACCAGTCGCAAGGACACTCACCAGTCGCAAGGACACTCACCAGTCACAAGGAAACTCACCAGTCGCAGGGACACTCACCAGTCGCAAGGACACTCACCAGTCGCAGGGACACTCACCAGTCGCTAGGACACTCACCAGTCGCTAGGACACTCACCAGTCGCAAAGATACTCACCAGTCGCAAAGATACTCACCAGTCGCAAGGACACTTCACCAGTCGCAAGGACACTTCACCAGTCGCAAGGACGCTCACCAGTCGCAAGGATACTCACCAGTCGCAAGGATACTCACCAGTCGCAAGGACACCCACCAGTGGCAGGGATACTCACCAGTGGTAAGATGCTCACCAGTCGCTAGATACTCACCAGTGGTAAGATGCTCACCAGTCGCAAGGACACTCCCAGTCGCAAGGATACTCACCAGTTACTCGCTGAGCCTCAGTGATCAACCTCAGTCACCAGTCCTGTATGTGTGTGTGTTCCTTTAAGCCTGACACTTGCTTAGGCTCCTGTCTCCCTCCTCTGTCACTTGCCGATCAGTCTCCCCTCAGCTCCTCTCCCTGCCAATGGCCAGGTCAGGAATTGTGTGTCTCCTCTGCCCCCCTGTCCTCTCTCTGTCTGCCGCCCGCCCTTGCAGGGGGGGGGGGGGTGGGTTATCTCACCGCTCGCTGCCCGCACACCACGCTCTTACCTCTGGGGGGGGGTCTCGCCGCCGCTCTTCTCAGGAGGGGGGGGGGGGTCACGCACCGCTCACCGCCGCTCTTTTCAGGAGGGGGGGTCTCGCACCGCTCGCCGCCGCTCTTCTCAGGGGGGGGGGTTCGCACCGCTCGGCGCCGCTCTCTTTAGAAGGGGGGGGGTGTTCACACACACACACTCACTCCTTTGGTCAAACACACACACGCGCTCCTCACACACGTCAGCCTCTGCTCCCCGCCTTGTCAGCCTCTGCTCCCGCGCTGCTCAAGTCCGCAGCACAGCACCACCTGTCGGCCACCAGCCCGGATGTATCAATAATCCCCTCAATCTCCAGACATTACACATGTCAGGGTGTGTGGCTGTAATCATCTCACATAGCCCTTAATGTCCTGATCCTTGAGATGTAAGTCTAAGAGTCTTTTGAAAGCCACCATACTACCCGCAGAAACCACCTCTTGTGGTAGAGAATTCCACAATCTTGTGGCCCTAACAGTAAAGAACCCCCCTCGTTGCCTGAGGTTAAAACGCTTCTCCTCTAATCTCATTGTATGCCCTCTTGTCCTCATGCAATCCCTTCGAATGAACAGCTTTTTTTCTAAGCTGAGATCCCCATTGAGATATTTATAAATTGCTATCATGTCCCCCCTCAGGCGTCTCTTCTCCAGGGAGAATAAATCGAGCGATTGCAACCGCTCTTCATAGTTAAGGTCCTCCAATCCCCTAATCAGTTTAGTTGCCCTTCTCTGGACTCTCTCCAGCTCCAACACATCCCTCCTGAGGACTGGCGACCAGAACTGGACAGAATACTCCAGATGCGGTCGGACCAGAGTTTTATAAAGTGGAAGGATTATAATCTTATCTCTGGAATACATCCCTTTCTTTATGCATGCTAATATTCTGCTGGCTTTGGCAGCTGCCGCTTGACATTGCATGCTGTTGCCTAATCTATCATCAACCAAGACTCCCAGATCCTTCTCCATTTTTGATTTCTCCAAGGGTTCCCCTCCTAACGTGTATTGTGTTTTTATGTTTTTAGTCCCCAAGTGCAAAACCTTACACTTCTCCACATTAAACCTATTTGCCATGTCATTGCCCACTCCGTTATTTTGTCCAGGTCATTCTGTAGGATATCAGCTTCATGCTGTGCAGTTATTGCCCTGGCCAATTTTGTGTCATCTGCAAAAACTGATAACGAACTACTGATCCCGTCCTCAATGCTGTTTATGAATAAATTGAACAAGGTTGGTCCCAGGACTGAGCCCTGGGGCACCCCGCTTACTACCTCAGATCAGTCTGAGTATGCGCTGTTTATTACCACCCTTTGGACACGCCCTTTTAGCCAGTTCCGTATCCAAGAGCAAACTCTGCTGTCGATACCTGCAGACCTTATTTTATAAATTAAGCGCTTGTGGGGAACTGTATCAAACGCCTTAGCGAAATCCAAGTACACCACATCTACTGGTCCTTCTCTCTCTTGCTCATGCCTCACCTTTTCTGCTTCAAGGTGAGCCTTTTCTTTTTTCATCTGCAACTCTTGGTCTGCGCATGCGGCCCTGGCCCTCGCTGCTTCGGCTTTCGAAGGGGTGATTGCTGCTGCATTTGCGACAGATGACTTCGATGAGCTTGCTCGTAATCGTGTTTTGTAAGAAGATGCTTCACTGTGAGACATGGCTGCAGGGGAGAAGCTTTCCTGCTGTGTAGAGACCGCTGTAGTGTAGAGTGTGTGATGGAGCACGTCTGTGTAGCCTGGCTGCTTGCTTTACCTGCTGAATAGTGATGGACGAACATCGGCCAGGGCGGTTCGCGAAGCCAGCCGCAAATTTTCTCAAAAGTCTGCGAACCGCGAGTTTGCGCCGGGCCCCATTGACTTTAATGGGAGGCAAACTTTAAAAATCTTTAGGTCATATTTGCAGCCACAAAAGACGTACTAGCTGTGCACAAATAGTCCCAGCACATGGACAATGTCATAACAGAAGTATTGCAATTGAAAAAGTTGCCCTAAATTTTTTTTTTTTTTTTACAGCAAAAAATATATATATTTTTTTCATAAATCAGCCAGAACTGACAGCAGCCGGTAAATACATTGTCTAATACATATTGGGTCCATTCACACATCTGTAAAATGGGTCTGCATCCATTCCACAATTTGGCGGAACCTTTACAGACCCATTGTTTTTCATTTCCAGTCTGAAAAATTTGGCATTCACAGGCTAAAGAAGTAAGTGTCGGCCATTCCAGGCCCCAAAAATTAGCAAACATGCGTTTACCTGACAGCTAAGAACGTTGTATTCTGTGGCTGAAGGTACATTAGGCATTCACAGGATACAGAAGTAAGTGTCGGCTTGTATAGGCTGCAAAAATTAGCTCACATGGTTTAAACTGACAGCAAAAAACTTAGTATTTGGTGGCTGGAGGTACATTAGGCATTCACAGAAAAAATAATTGTCGGCCCTGAAAGGCCCCAAAAATTTGCCATTCAATGGACATGAAATGCTTTGTATGCCGCTGTATGTAGCGAAGCCAAGGACCAAGAATTGTTGTGGGTGGAGGAATTTCGATGAAACCTGGTCTACTGGTCACATGTGTTGAATTCCTCAGAGATCCATGCCTAATTAATTTTTATAAATGTGAGGTAGTCTACACTGTCATGAGCAAATTGTGCAAGCTCTGGCCAGAGGTCAAGCCTGCCCACCCTGTAGTACAGGGGTTCATCACTCATCAGAGCGTCCACATTGGCCGTTAACCCAATGTAGTTGGACACCTGTCGGTCTAGGCGTTCCCTCATGCTGGATTGGGAGTACAGCTGTCGATGGTTCGGCTGAAAGAAGGATCTCATATCTGAAGTGACCAAGACATCTTCCAACCGCCCTCTTCTTGCAGGCGCTGTTGGATTGCTACCCGCAACTGTCTCTCTGTGACTGGAAATTCCTCTGCCAGCACACGGAAAAGCAGAATGCAGCATTTCCCGCAGCAAAGGCCTGGAAGTGCTGCATTCTGGCCGCCCTCTGTGATTGTGGTAACATTTCCGCCATTTTTTGTTTGTACCAGGGGTCTAAGTACGTTGCCACCCAGTACTGGTCCTTGGCCTTTATGCGTTTTATAGGGGGGTCCTCCTTAAAACACTGCAGCATGTAGGCCCCCATTCCCACTAAACTGGAAGCGGTGTAGTGGCCTGCTTCCAGCTCATCATCCAGGATAATGTCATCCTCGTTCTCCTCTTCCCTTCCACGGATAACAGCAGGGATCCCAGAAAGGTTTAAAGCATGCTCTTCTTGCTCCTCCTCATCCCCCCAGCACCATCCTCCTCCTCTGACTCCTCTTCAGACTCCTGCTGTTGATTTGTCTCAGATGGAGTAGCACCCCCTGGGAATTCATTCAACATTGCGACTTCCTCATCTTCCTGCTCCTCGACGGCTTGATCAATGACACAACGAAATGCACGCTCCAGAAATAAGGCGTAAGGTATGATGTCACTTATGGCGCCCTGGCCGTGACTGACCAGTTTGGTGATATCATCGAATGGCCGCAGAAGTCTGCATGCATCCCGCATGAGCAGCCACTGGCGAGGTGAAAAAAACCCAAGCTCCCCAGAACCTGTCCTGCCGCCAAGTTCGAACAGGTAGTCATTAACTGCACGTTTCTGCTGAAGCAGCCTATCGAGCATATGCAACGTTGAGTTCCATCGCGTTGGGCAGTCACAAATAAGACGCCTGAGGGGCAGGTTGTGTCGCTGCTGAATCTCATTTTCCTGGCCTGCTGCAAGACGTCCTGGACCCCAGGGTATTTGGCAACGAATCGCTGCACCACCAAGTTCAGGACTATTTTGCCCTGTTTCAGCGTGCTCAGCAGATTGGCACCGTTGTCGCACACCACTTTACCAACTGACAAATTCAGCGGTGTCAGCCACTGATCTGCCTGTGAACGCAAAGCTGAAAGGAGTGCAGGACCAGTGTGGCTCTTGGCTTCCAGGCACAACAGACACAGCACAGCATGGCAACGTCTCACCTGGCATGTGGAATAGGTTCTGGGGATCTTGGGCGGCGCAGGAGAACAGATGGTAGCAGCGGAAGAGGAGGAGTCAGCCAAGGAGGAGAGGGAGGATGGAGAAGGAGGAGAAGAAGAGGCAGGCCTGCTTGTAATCTGTGGCGGTACAACTAAATCTACACGGGTGACACGGGTTGCATGCTTAACGGCCGTCAGAAGGTTCACCCAGTGGGCAGTAAAAGTGATATACCTTCCCTGCCCGTGTTTGGTAGACCATGTGTCTGTGTAGATAACACCCCACTTCAATCTGTGGTATTGGGGGTCCACAGGTTTATCACACCAGTTCTACAAATAATTGGCCAGTATCTGTTGTCAATGTGTGTAGCACAGATAACACAGCAAAAGAGGCCACATTTTTGCAGGACTAAAATACAATCTTAGAAAAGTATACTCTTAAATAACACCCCGCTTCAATATGTGCTATTGGGGGGCCACTGGTCTATCACACCAGTTGTTCAAAAAATTGGCCAGTGAGTTTGGCACTGTTTGTATCAGAGTTAACACAGCAAAAGAGGCAATATTGTTGCAGGACACAAATACCCTTATGAAAGTAAACTCAGATTGATAACACCCCACTTCAATATGTGGCATTGGGGGGCCACTGGTTTATCACACCAGTTGTTCAAAAAATTGGCCAGTGAGTTTGGCACTGTGTGTACCAGACTTAACTCAGCAGAAGAGGCAATATTGTTGCAGGACACAAATACACTTATAAAAAGTATACTCTGATAGGCTCCAAACATTAGCTCACATGGTTTGAACTGACAGCAAAGAACGTAGAATAGGATTGCTAGAGGTACAGTAGGTGTTCACAGTATACACAAGTTGGTGGCGGGCTGTATAGGCCACAAAAATGAGCTCACATGGGTTGAACTGACAGCAAAGAACGTAGTATATGATTGCTAGAGGTACAGTAGGCGTTCACAGTATACACAAGTTGGTGGCGGTCTGTTATGCGCGCAAACATGAGCTCACGTGGGTTGAACTGACAGTAAAGAACGTAGTATATGATTGCTAGAGGTACAGTAGGCGTTCACAGTATACACAAGTTGGTGGCGGGCTGTTTAGGCTGCAAACATGAGCTCACATGGGTTGAACTGACAGTAAAGAACGTAGTAGATGATTGCTAGAGGTACAGTAGGCGTTCACAGTATACACAATTTGGTGGCGGGCTGTATAGGCCGCAAAAATGAGCTCACATGGGTTTAACTGACATCAAAGAATGTAGTATATGATTGCTAGAGGTACAGTAGGCGTTCACAGTATACACAAGTTGGTGGCGGGCTGTTTAGGCTGCAAACATGAGCTCACATGGGTTGAACTGACAGTAAAGAACGTAGTATATGATAGCTAGAGGTACAGTAGGCGTTCACAGTATACACAAGTTGGTGGCGGGCTGTTTAGGCCGCAAACATGAGCACACATGGGTTGAACTGACACCTTTTTTACGCTCCAACATTTGAGCCACAGAAGCCTGCCTTTTTCCAGAAAAACGTTACGACGGCATCATGGAAGGTGGAGTGTTGGACAACTGTGAGGAGACAGGAGAAGGGGGAGGAGAAGAAGAGGCTGGACGGTGAGAGCATGGAGTGTGGCTTTGTGGGTTCTGACAGTTTTGCTCCCACTGGGCTTGGTGATGGGATTTCAGGTGCCTTCTTAAGGAGGTTGTCCCTAGGTGAGTGTTGGGCATACCGCAACTTATGCGTTGACTGCAAAGGCTGCAGATGGCAACACTGGTGTCAGCAACGGACACATTAATAAAAGCCCACACTGCGGAGGCATGTGCCGGCGTCCTGGGAGCGCCAGATGTGACTGTACATGGTTGATGGCTCGCTCCTGATACATTTGCAGGCTGCTTTCTACCTCTTCTGCAATGCAAGTTCTGCCTGCCTCTCCTCCCTATCTGCCGGTCCGTCAGTCTGCCAGTTCTACAAATAATTGGTCAGTAACTGTTGTCACTGTGTGTAGCAGAGTTAACATAGCAAAAGAGGCCAAATGTTTGCAGAACTAAAATACAATCTTAGAAAAGTATACTGTTAAATAACACCTCAATTCAATATGTGACATTGCGGGGGGCAGGGGGAGGCAAAGATTTATTACACCAGTTCTACAAATAATTGGCCAGTAACTGTTGTCACTGTGTTTAGCACTGTTTACACAGTGAGAGGCCAAATTTTTGCTGGACTAAAATACACTCTTAGAAATTTATACTGTTAAATAACACCCCACTTCAATATGTGGCATTGGGGGGGAGCATTGGTGTAGCACACCAGTTTAAAAAATTGGCCAGTGAGTTAGGCGCCGTGTGTACCAGACTTCACTCAGCAAACTAGGCAATATTGTTGCATGACACAAATACACTTGAAAAAGCTTACTCAGAACACCCCACTTCAGTATGTGGCATTGGGGGGAGCATTGGTGTAGCACACCAGTTCAAAAAATTGGCCAGTGAGTTTGGCGCTGTGTGTACCAGACTTCACTCAGCAAAATAGGCAATATTGTTGCATGACACAAATACACTTGAAAAAGTTTATTTAGATAACACCCCACTTCAATATGTGGCATTGGGGGGGGAAAGGTTTATTACACCAGTTCTACAAATAATTGGCCAGTAACTGTTGTCACTGTGTGTAGCACTGTTTACACAGCGAGAGGCCACATTTTTGCAGGACTAAAAATACACTCTTAGAAAATTATACTGTTAAATAACACCCCACTTCAATTATGTGGCATTGGTGTAGCACACCAGTTCAAAAATTTGGCCAGTGAATTTGGCGCTGTGTACCAGACTTCACTCAGCAAACTAGGCAATATTGTTGCATGACACAAATACACTTGAAAAAGTTTACTCAGATAACACCCCAATTCAATATGTGGCATTGGGGGGGGGGGGGGGCATTGGTCTATCACACCAGTTATAATACATTATAAGTGCTTTTGTCACTGTGTGTAGTGTTGCTGCAGAAACGCTCAGTCTCACCACCACACCTGTCACAATGCTGCACAGTGCACAATAATAGTATTAATCCACTATAATATGCTTTCTACAAAGTATATTATACTGTGGATTACCCCCCCCCCCCCTTTTTAGTGCACTGCAAAGCAATACCAAAAAATTTGCATCCCTTTACATGACTTTTGTGGACATTATAACTGCCCCTACAGCAACCACAGGATACCTGGCCCTATAGTAAAGAGACTGTAATAGACCTTAAAATGACATTGGAGCATTTTAAATTACTTTCGTGGACATTGAGAAAGCAATTTCTGTGTGACTGCAGCCGATCTCTAACTGCCCCTACAGCAACCACAGGATACCTGGCCCTATAGTAAAGAGACTGTAATAGACCCTAAAACGACATTGGAGCATTTTAAATGACTTTGGTGGACATTGACAAAGCAATTTGTGTGTGACTGCTGCCGATCTCTAACTGCCCCTACAGCAACCACAGGATACCTGCCCCTAAGCTCTTAAGATACTAGACCTATACCGAAATACCAGCCCTCAAAAGGACTTTTGTGGACATTGACAGAGCGATTTGTGACTGCAGCCGATCTCTAACTGCCCCTAAAGCAACCACTGGATACCTGTCCCTAACCTGAAAAGAGACTGTAGAAGGCCTATACTGAAATACCAGTCCTGAAAAGGGCTTTTGTGGATCTTCATAGCGCTATATGTGTCTAGCAAACTCTCCCTAATGAGCACAGCAGACCTCTCCCTACACTGGCAGAAAGCGGAATGTGAAATGGCCATCAGATCGGGTCTATTTATAGGGTAGGGGGACTGTCCATGTGCTGGAATGTTTCAATTGGCTGTCCCGTTCCATCTGACGGCTGTGTCACGGGTCAAAGTTCTCCCCAATGTAAACAATTATGGCCACCGCGAACGACGCCATGTGTCCGAAAATTTGGCGGGTAGCGAACAAGCAAAATTGGCCGCGAACCGACCGCCGGGCGAACCGCAAGGCCATCTCTACTGCTGAAGGCCTGTTTCATCGAAAGCCAGTTTTTGACAAGTCCTTTATTAAAAATAAAAAATAGTGTCCTCCCATGTAAATCCATCGTCAATCAGGCCCCCTGCCGCACTAGAAAAATAGAAAGAAAAAAAAAGACGCTCCTGCCTCTACACGCCTCCTTGCAAAATTACCTGTTTGAGCTGTGACAGCTCTTTTATAGGAAACACCTCGCCTGACGTCACGAACGCCCCATAATGCACTGTGCTGGTGCAGTGAATAAATTACGGGCGTGACGTCAGAAGGGGTGGTGCCACCGGGTGATGTAACTGAGTGTCCCCGCCACTTTCCTATAAAAGAGCTGTCACAGCTCAAAGGCTCATTACGCGGGATGTGTGTGAAAAGGCGGGAGCATCGTTTTTTTTTTTTTTATTCTTTTTTTCGGGTAATGTGATTGACGATGGATTTACATCTGGGGCCACTATTTTTTTTTTTTTTTTTTTTAATAAAGGACTTGTCAAAAGCTGGCTTCTGTGTATATTTTTTTGTACACTTTTTTGGTGAATGGGTACAATGTACCCGATATCCATTCACATGGGGGGGGTGGGATCTGGGGGTCCCCTTGTTAAAGGGGGCTTTCAGATTCCGATAAGCCCCTCACCCGCAGACCCTGACAACCACAGCCCAGGGTTGTCCGGAAGAAGCTCTTGTCCCCATCAACATGGGAAAAAAGGTGCTTTGGGGGGGCACCCACTATGGTTCAGCAGGGGGGGCGCTCACTTGCCCCCCCCCCATCTTGCCAGCCAGGCTGCTTGCTCGAATAAGGGTCTGGTTTGGATTTTGGGTGGGACCCCACGCTTTTTTTTTTTTTTTTCAATTTTGGCTGTTTTTTTTTTTTCATTTTTTTTTTTATCTGTATTGTCCGGAGCCGACAATACATTACAGCCGGGAGCAAGTTTAACCGGTTGCCAACCACATGCCATGTATTTACTGTGGCAGTATGGCTCCCCCAGGCAAACCGATGTAGGGCTACGTCGGTCGCGAGCAGGGAGCTAGAGGGCACGCGCGTGCTGCCGGCGGGGCGCTCCTGCCCCCAGTCGGCAGCGGGAAAGTCGATGTACGGGTCAGGCGGCTCAGATTTCCGCCTGACACCCACGATCATTGGTGTTGAATGGGGTTTGGACTTTGGAGCATAGAAATTTGCTCAGTACGCTAAAAACTTCGCTGCGCTTAAAAGCGCACTTGCGGATGCTAATACGTGTCATTAACCCCTTGTACTGAAAAGTACAATGTACAGCTCTTTTGTATAAAGTTATCCTAGCATGCTTGGCGACAAAGAGAGAGACGGGCACACACTGAATCACAGTTGATGTCCATAGAAGCAGTCCTGCCCAAAGCAGCACTCTTGTTTATTTTATAGTCAGAGAACAAAAGGGGCTTACAAGGGGAGGTGGTGTAAACACAACCAATCACAGACATGTATACTTTCAAAAATACAATAGTAAAGGGGAGTGTACGCTTATGGACAAACCTGACCATGTGCAAAAGTCCCCAACTGTTAAGTGAAAGCGAAACATTGCACTGTTGCTAAAATGGCTGCCAAACACTATACAATGGAACTAGCGTGGGTTCTCGTGAAGCAGTCATGCCAGTACATACGTATGCACTCCCGTCATAACCTGTTAGAATAAATTGATTAAAGAGCCTGGGAGAAGGTTAAGAGTACTGGTACTGGTACCAACATCCCAAATTAACATTATACAAGAGAAAGAGAGGAGATATATTCCTTAATTAGCATGTCTCCCCATAGGGGCAGGGTGGGATTTTCTAGGTACCTAAATTACATAAGCATATGCGAACATTTCTAAAAAAAACATGTTCTTTATTAAACAATTTCAGTTAAAAATAACACATAATGTCTCTATCCAGTATTTCATTGGAGATTGAAGATAATAAATACATCACAGATGGCCTCTCAGGCAGTTCGTATATTTACAAATTACAAATAGATACACATTACAGAGGGTGTAGTAATATATACAGCCTTTCATGGTAGGTTATTGGCAGTTGGCAGTCCCCAACATGTTTCGCAGATGATTACTGCTTCTTCAGGAGGGTAGTAATAATATGTTCTAAAGGGTATGACAAAAGAGGATACATTTATAGGAAAACACCAAAATATAAAGATATGTTATGATACATACAAACAGTATAAATATAAAACTGATCAAAGTAAATATACTAAATATACAAGGGGATTTTTTGGGGGGGGAGGAGGGGAGAGGGAGAAAACGCTCACCAACAGTGCATCGAAAATTCACTGTGACTGAAGGGTCCCATCATGATATACTCTCACCGGCAGACACGGGGGAAAAATCTATATAATATCACATAGTCAAAGGGTAAGATAATGTGGTAGCACAGAAATCATCAAGCAGATCAATCAAAAGAATGAGTTTGCTAATCGTAATATTCAATAAATAGAACTAACCTTAAAAGCAATAGCTAAAGGTCTATGAGTCAGGGTGTGGTAACAGGACAGGCCTGGTAGCCCTATCCAGGGCAGAAGGTACAGTGCATTGCGAAAGTATTCGGCCCCCTTGAACTTTTCGACCTTTTGCCACATTTCAGGCTTCAAACATAAAGATATAAAACTGTAATTTTTTTTGAAGAATCAACAACAAGTGGGACACAATCATGAAGTGGAACGAAATTTATTGGATATTTCAAACTTTTTAACAAATAAAAAACTGAAAAATTGGGCGTGCAAAATTATTCAGCCCCTCTACTTTCAGTGCAGCAAACTCTCTCCAGAAGTTCAGTGAGGATCTCTGAATGATCCAATGTTGACCTAAATGACTAATGATGATAAATAGAATCCACCTGTGTGTAATCAAGTCTCCGTATAAATGCACCTGCACTGTGATAGTCTCAGAGGTCCGTTTAAAGCGCAGAGAGCATCATGAAGAACAAAGAACACACCAGGCAGGTCCGAGATACTGTTGCGGAGAAGTTTAAAGCCGGATTTGGATACAAAAAGTATTTCCCAAGCTTTAAACATCCCAAGGAGCACTGTGCAAGCGATAATATTGAAACAGAAGGAGTATCAGACCACTGCAAATCTACAAAGACCTGGCCATCCCTCTAAACTTTCAGCTCATACAAGGAGAAAACTGATCAGAGATGCAGCCAAGAGGCCCATGATCACTATGGATGAACTGCAGAGATCTACAGCTGAGGTGGGAGACTCTGTCCATAGGACAACAATCAGTCATGTACTGCACAAATCTGGCCTTTATGGAAGAGTGGCAAGAAGAAAGCCATTTCTTAAAGATATCCATAAAAAGTGTTGTTTAAAGTTTGCCACAAGCCACCTGGGAGAAACACCAAACATGTGAAAGAAGGTGCCCTGGTCAGATGAAACCAAAATCGAACTTTTTGGCAACAATGCAAAACGTTATGTTTGGCGTAAAAGCAACACAGCTCATCACCCTGAACACACCATCCCCACTGTCAAACATGGTGGTGGCAGCATCATGGTTTGGGCCTGCTTTTCTTCAGAAGGGACATGGAAGATGGTTAAAATTGATGGGAAGATGGATGGAGCCAAATACAGGACCATTCTGGAAGAAAACCTGATGGAGTCTGCAAAAGACCTGAAACTGGGACGGAGATTTGTCTTCCAACAAGACAATGATCCAAAACATAAAGCAAAATCTACAATGGAATGGTTCACAAATAAACATATCCAGGTGTTAGAATGGCCAAGTCAAAGTCCAGACCTGAATCAGAGAATCTGTGGAAAGAACTGAAAACTGCTGTTCACAAACGCTCTCCATCCAACCTCACTGAGCTCAAGCTGTTTTGCAAGGAGGAATGGGTAAAAATGTCAGTCTCTCGATGTGCTAAACTGATAGAGACATACCCCAAGCGACTTACAGCTGTAATCGCAGCAAAAGGTGGCGCTACAAAGTATTAACTTAAGGGTGCCGAATAATTTTGCACGCCCAATTTTTCAGTTTTTTAATTGTTAAAAAAGTTTGAAATATCCAATAAATTTTGTTCCACTTCATGATTGTGTCCCACTTGTTGATTCTTCAAATAAAATTACAGTTTTATATCTTTGAAGCCTGAAATGTGGCAAAACGTCAAAGTTCAAGGGGGCTGAATACTTTCACAATGTACTGTATATTAACCGATTAACAAAATCAGGGTGGGGGCATGGAACAAGCTCCTGGTGTAAAAGATGAGAGGGTAGCTCCACAAATCTCCCCAAAGCCGCAGCAGGAGTCAAATCGTTACCAAGGTTTCACAAGGGGAGGAAAAAGAAAAAAGGGGGGTATATAAATAGTAGAAGTCAGTGTTCATGCACTACATCCAAGGTATCAGAAGGTAATAAGGATTTAAAATGACAAATATACCTGTATAGAGGCCCTGTGCTGCATCACCCTGACTCCGAAAATCTACACACCAACCGGCATACCACGTCTGTTTATGTATTCCCCAACCCGGATGTTGACTGCGTCACAGAAAGTGATATACCCAGGTCAGATGTGCCATAACACGCATGCACAGATGCCGCGATTGCACTCTGGGTGCGGCCCAAACTGGACCGCACACACGGAAGCGGAAGTAGGAGATCCTAGTCGTGCCCAGCACATCATGCGTCCGCCGGAGAAAGAGCAAGAAGGGACCCCCCCCCCTCACATGGTAGGGATGCAATGAAACACAGATGAATAAGGAAGACCACCCCACCTGAAGAAACAAAATTAAAGTGTCATTGATATTGTTCTGCGTGGCAGATCCTGGTTGCGAGTTATCTACATTGGACACTAAAGTCCTGTATAACTCTGCCTTCCTGGTTGTGGCCGGAAATGAAATTCCCCTCCAACTTAACTCAGCAGCGATCTTTGGGATTGTCCATGACCTCAAGGAACCGGGGCATGAAGGGACTTAACTACCTCCTGTGGCGGGGACAGAAGCCAGAGTGGGCGGCCTGGCTGGCGTGCTGGGCAGGAAGAAGTAATCTCCTTGGTCTGATGCGTGAGACATGCTGGGATGAAATTGAAAGTAAAACTAAATGAAAGTTTGTACAAAACGTTAACTGGCGTTTTTTTTTTTCATTTTATCCCGGGAGACAAATTGAGCTAAAATGAGGGACGTGAGGCCCTGGTAAAAGCCAAGTGGCTGGTAGAGGCGCTATCTATGATTTGGACCTGTGCTGTACCATGAACGATGGTGGGGTGTAGGCCTCTGGGAAGGTGACGCCCTAACTGACCTAGGCGGAAGTAACAAGACACTAGCTATGATTTTGGCCAAAGGACGAAAATACCTCCGTGTGAGGATGGGTGCTGGTCTCGCGATAACTATGAAGTGACCTGCCTATGCTCCTGACCCGCATACCACAGCGAGCAAAACTGTGCGCACGGTAGAGGGGTAGCCCCAAGGGAACGAGCTGAGCGTGTGTTTCCTGTAATCCCCCCCCCTTTTTTTTTTCCTTCTCCCCCCCATCCTGCAGACTGAAGAAACCAAGACCCCCCCCAGTAATCCATGTCCTTAGTCTGCTTGTCTTCAGCAGGCTTTCTTGTGCATCATCTTTAGAAGAGGTTTCCTTCTGGGATGACAGCCATGCAGACCAATTTGATGCAGTGTGCAGTGTATGGTCTAAGCACTAACAGGCTGACCCCCCCACCCCTTCAACCTCTGCAGCAATGCTGGCAGCATTCATACGTCTATTTCCCAAAGACAACCTCTGGATATTATTATTATTATACAGGATTTATATAGCGCCAACAGTTTGCGCAGCGCTTTACAATGTGAGGAAGACAATACAGTTACAATACAATTCAAAACAGGAGGAACTAGAGGGCCCTTCTCGTTAGAGCTTACAATCTAGAAGGGAGGGTCAAGTGAAACAAAAGGCAATAACCGTGGGGGATGGGCTGATGGGGAAAATGGAGGTATATTTGTTAAGTGTGGGTAGGATAGGCTTCTCTGAAAAGGAGGGTTTTCAGAGATCGCCTAAAAGCTAATAGAGTAGGAGATAATCGGACAGATAAGGGTACAAAAAAGAGGGGTTCCCCTAAGTGGGACTTTAAAGGCACAGAAAGATATAATGACATAATGTCTAATAATGATTTTAACAATGATGATAATTTTATTAGATGTATATAAACACAAAAAAAAATTAAAAACATATACAAGCTATACCAGATGACACCAATTACAACCAATAACTAGAACTTTAACCCGACATGTTTCGAAGCTAGTGACTTTCTCTTCTTCTTCAGGGGAAGCTCAAGTAAGTGTTCTATTAACAGAAAAATATATATGAATAAATATTATGTTATTGGAATACAAGAAACATATTCAAAGATGCTTAATTGGTAACACTTACAAGGTTGAAAGTGTCTGGACTTAAATGGCTTGTATAGAGGATTAAAACCAAAGAAGCTGGGTTTTGATCTGGCTGGCGGTATAGACTGCTGATGTATATATGCAGTTTAAGATGGTATAGCAGGGTAGGTTAAACTTGGGACTCCCACTGTGGGCATCTGAAGTCCATCAAGAGTGGGACGCCAAAGAAGGTGCCAAAACTTGAACCTCTCTGCTTGTGATGTTTAAATCGCACAACTGTCAAAGAAAGTCACATAAAGGAATACTGAGTTTGGGATTGTAAAAAATATATATTGAATAAATAAGCAAGGGGTGAGTAGACATGGAGAGTACTCAGACTCTAGCTATTCGTAAGGAATAATTGAAAAAATAAATAAATAAAAAAGTGACTTGTACCTTTAAAAGTATGTGGCTACACCGACCGATCCTCTCCAGCGAGCAGACAGCAAGCACTGTGCTGTCCGAACGCTGGGAGGGAGTCTATAAAGGGCCACAATGATTAGGGGAAGAGGCAACAGCTGGCGTCCAGGAATGGGCTTCCTGGATCGCCAGGGCCGGGCCCGCCCCCATCCGACGTATACGCCGCATCGCGGCATGACGCGGGGTGGGCGGTGCCGGCGCTTGCGTTCCACCGGCACGGCATCCGAAAACCGGAAGTTCAGAAGAACATCCGGTCTTCGGTTGGTGCATACAAACCCAGAGGGAAGTGCAGCACCAATGGGAGACATCGCACTGGAGCGATGTATCTCCCCCGTGCCGGGATGTCCACAGAGGGAGATCCCAGAACCGACCTGCATGAAAAAAAGGGATCTGAAAACAAGAACGAGGATGTTTGAATAAAAAATCTCTATGCATGGAAAACATTATATTGGCTGGTGTGATTAAGCCTTTCAATGTATATATATATATAAAAAGTGAATATGTAAAAAAAAATACCGCTAGAGATCAAGACCACAGACCAGGGTGTTGTAACTAATCGCTGTATATATATATATATATATATATATATATATTCACAAATGAAACAGACATAGCACAAAAATATAATTACATAGCAGACATAAAAGGTGAACATTGACATCATAGGAAAAATAATAGACATTGGGTATAAAGTGGCAAAAATGATGGCATCAATGGAAGAGGACAAAAAGTACTAGAGTTTGTTACATATTGCATCCTAATATGTGGTGCAGCATAGTACATATATATATAGGCATAGTCCTCTATATTTTTTCTTTTTCTATTCCTCCTGACTCAAAGCCTTCCAGGAATGGCTTGAAGGATAACATGCCATTTAACCTTGGTGGCTCAGTGGCCTTGAGGGAATAGATCCACCTCAACTCAAGTTGGAGGAGACTTTTGTTCCAGTCTCCTCCTCTTGGGCTGGGGTGGATCCGATCAAAGATTAAGAACTTAATTTTGGGGAATCTCCCCCCATGGACTCTGCCTACATGGCGTCCAAGTGGGAGATCTGGGTCGGGCTTCCTCATGCTGAGGATGTGACGGTAAGCCCGTCGCCAGAACTCTAACTTTGTTTTGCCAACATAAAAACATTGGCAATCGCACACCAGTAGGTAAACTACCCCCACCGTACGACAGTTGGCGAAATGTCTGGCTTTAAAGGTAAAGCCGTTAGGCAAAACGGGATTCTTCTGTGTCATCATGTAGCTGCAATAATTGCAGCTGCCACACATAAAGGTCCCTCTATATTTACAACAAACAGTGGAGGACTCATCCATAAACTCGCTTCGGACCAACCTGTCTTTGAGCGCAGGGGCCCTTTTGATGCCATCATTTTTGCCACTTTATACCCAATGTCTATTATTTTTCCTATGATGTCAATGTTCACCTTTTATGTCTGCTATGTAATTATATTGTTGTGCTATGTCTGTTTCATTTGTGAATATATATATATACAGCGATTAGTTACAACACCCTGGTCTGTGGTCTTGATCTCTAGCGGTATTTTTTTTTTACATATTCACTTTTTATATATATATATATATACACATTGAAAGGCTTAATCACACCAGCCAATATAATGTTTTCCATGCATAGAGATTTTTTATTCAAACATCCTCGTTCTTGTTTTCAGATCCCTTTTTTTCATGCAGGTCGGTTCTGGGATCTCCCTCTGTGGACATCCCGGCACGGGGGAGATACATCGCTCCAGTGCGATGTCTCCCATTGGTGCTGCACTTCCCTCTGGGTTTGTATGCACCAACCGAAGACGGGATGTTCTTCTGAACTTCCGGTTTTCGGATGCCGTGCCGGTGGAACGCAAGCGCCGGCACCGCCCACCCCGCGTCATGCCGCGATGCGGCGTATACGTCGGATGGGGGCGGGCCCAGCCCTGGTGATCCAGGAAGCCCATTCCTGGATGCCAGCTGTTGCCTCTTCCCCTAATCATTGTGGCCCTTTATAGACTCCCTCCCAGCGTTCGGACAGCACAGTGCTTGCTGTCTGCTCGCTGGAGAGGATCGGTCAGGGTAAAGCCACATACTTTTAAAGGTACAAGTCACTTTTTTATTTATTTATTTTTTCAATTATTCCTTACGAATAGCTAGAGTCTGAGTACTCTCCATGTCTACTCACCCCTTGCTTATTTATTCAATATATATTTTTTACAATCCCAAACTCAGTATTCCTTTATGTGACTTTCTTTGACAGTTGTGCGATTTAAACATCACAAGCAGAGAGGTTCAAGTTTTGGCACCTTCTTTGGCGTCCCACTCTTGATGGACTTCAGATGCCCACAGTGGGAGTCCCAAGTTTAACCTACCCTGCTATACCATCTTAAACTGCATATATACATCAGCAGTCTATACCGCCAGCCAGATCAAAACCCAGCTTCTTTGGTTTTAATCCTCTATACAAGCCATTTAAGTCCAGACACTTTCAACCTTGTAAGTGTTACCAATTAAGCATCTTTGAATATGTTTCTTGTATTCCAATAACATAATATTTATTCATATATATTTTTCTGTTAATAGAACACTTACTTGAGCTTCCCCTGAAGAAGAAGAGAAAGTCACTAGCTTCGAAACATGTCGGGTTAAAGTTCTAGTTATTGGTTGTAATTGGTGTCATCTGGTATAGCTTGTATATGTTTTTAATTTTTTTTTGTGTTTATATACATCTAATAAAATTATCATCATTGTTAAAATCATTATTAGACATTATGTCATTATATCTTTCTGTGCCTTTAAAGTCCCACTTAGGGGAACCCCTCTTTTTTGTACTGTTTTAGGGATGTGGCACATTTGAACACTGGTCATATACACCCCTTTTCATTCGACAGATAAGGGTAAGGAGTTCCATAGGATTGGAGAGGCTCTGGAAAAGTCCTGGAGGCAAGCATGGGAGGAGGTGACAAGGGAGCTAGAGAGCAGGAGGTTTTGAGAGGAACGAAGAGAGCGATTAGGTTGGTATTTTGAGACTAGGCTAGTGATGTAGCTAGGGGCTAAGCTGTGGATTGCTTTGTAAGATGTAAGTATTTTGAATTTAATTCGTTGGGTGAGCGGAAGCCAGTTGAGGGCTTGACAGAGAGGAGCAGCGGACACTGAGCGATTGGTAAGGTGGATGAGTCTGGCGGCAGCATTCATGATGGATTGAAGGGGGGATAGCCTGTGTAGAGGTGTGCCAATGAGAAGGGAATTGCAGTAGTCGAAGCGCGAAATGACCAGGGAGTGAATTAAGAGCTTTGTTGTGTCTTTGGTTAGAAAGGGGCGTATTTTGGAGATGTTGCGGAGGCTGAGGCGGCAAGATTTGGACAGCGATTGGATGTGGGGTTTGAAGGAGAGTTCAGAGTCCAGGACAACACCTAAGACCTGGGCATGTGGGGATGGGCTGATAGTAATGCCATCGATATTGACAGAGAAATCAGGGGAAGGGGCACGTGGTGGAGGAAAAATTATAAGCTCGGTTTTGGATGGATTGAGTTTGAGGAAGTGGTGAGACATCCAGACCGATATATCTGATAGTAAATTAGTGATACGTGAGGAGGTGTGGATAATAGATTTGGGTATCGTCAGCATAGAAATGGTTTTGGAAGCCGTGGGAGGCTATCAACTGACCCAGAGAGGAGGTGTAGATAGAAAATAGGAGGGGTCCAAGAACAGAGCCTTGGGGGACCCCAACAGAGAGGGGAAGAGGAGAGGAGGAAGTAGAATTGTACATAATGCTAAAGGTGCAGTTGGATAAGTAGGAAGATAACCAGTGAAGAGTACAGTCACGGAGACCAAAGGCATGGAGTTTTTTTAGGAGGAGGGGATGGTCAACCATATCAAAGGCAGCAGAAAGGTCCAGAAGTAGGAGTACAGAATAGTGTCCATTGGTTTTGGCCGTTAGTAGATCGTTTGTCAGTTTTTGGAGAGCAGTTTCAGTGGAGTGTTGAGGCCGAAATCCAGACTGAAAGGGATCAAGGAGGCTATTCTCGGCAAGGTGGTCGCATAGTCGGTTGTAGACAAGACGTTCGAGGAGTTTGGATGAAAAGGGAGCAAGGAAATAGGGCGTAGGTTGTTCAGATCGATTTGGTCCAGTGAGGGCTTTTTAAGTATGGGGCTGACTAGTGCATGTTTTAGAGAGTTGGGGAAGATGCCAGAAGAGAGAGAGACATCGAAGATGTGGGTTAGAGAGCGTAGAATAGGGCTAGAAGGTGAACGTAGAATTTGCGAGGGAACAGGATCCAGAGGGCAGGTCGTTAAGTGGACGTTAGCAAGTAGTTTAGCAACCTCATCAATCGTGGCGGGGTTGAATGAGGGAAGTAATGATCGCACCTGTGGGCATGAAGCATAAGGCATGGAAGGTATCTGAAAAGCAATTATTTCCTTACGAATTGTATCAATCTTCTGTTTGAAGTGGTAGGCAATCTCCTGGGCAGTGAGGGAGTTGGTGGGAGGGGGTAGTGGAGGACGGAGTAGAGAATTAAAGGTAGCAAAGAGTTGCCGGGGGCGTGATGACAGGCTGTTAATGAGAGTGATAAAATAGGTCTGTTTGGCAGTGTGGAGACTGGAATTGTATTTTTGGAGGGCAGATTTATATCGGTTGAAATCCTTCTGAGACCTAGTCTTACGCCATAGGCGCTCAAGATCATGGCTATGCTTTTTCAGACTTCTAGTGTTTATCTGTTTGCCAAGGTTAAAGGGGTCGGGCCTGATTCGGTGTGAGGTGAGGGGGGCCAGTGTGTCCAGGGAGGCTACGAGTGAAGCGTTGTAGACAGAAGTGGCTAGGTTGGTGCAGGACAGGGGTGCGATTTTGTCATAGAGGTGGTCGGTAGCAGAGTAGAGAAGAGAAGGGTTGAGATGGCGTAGGTTTCTGCGGGTAACTGCAAGGTAGCTGGAAAGAGAGGAGGTGGAGGAGAGGGAGAGAGTGAAACTAATAAGGTAGTGATCAGAGAGAGGGAAAGGATTGTTTGAAAGGTTGTGCGGACTGCATAGGTGGGAGAAAACAAGGTCAAGGATATTGCCTTCAGAGTGAGTAGAAGTCTGTATCCATTGCTTTAGGTCAAAGGAGGAGGTTAGATTGAGAAGTTTGGAAGTGGTAGGAGTGTTAGTATTAATAGGGATGTTGAAGTTGCCGAGAATGATTGTGGAAATTTCGGAAGAGAGAAAGTAGGGTAGCCAGGCAGAGAAGTCATCAAGAAAGGTCGATACTGGTCCAGGGGGGCGGTAGATCACAGCTATCCTTAGAGAAACAGGGGAGAAAAGACGAATACAGTGTACCTCAAATGAGGAGAGTGACAGAGAGGGAGGTGGGTGAAGTACCTGAAAGGTGCTATGTGGGGCTAGAAGGATCCCGACACCCCTCCCTTGCGTCCATTGGGTCTAGGGGAGTGAGTCCATAGAAGACCACCTTGGGATAGGGCAGCAGAAGACGCAGTGTTGTGAAGCCAGGTTTCGGTGATGGAGAGTAGATTAAATGAGTTAGCGATGAAAAGATCATGGAGAGAGGTGAGTTTATTACAGACAGAGCAGGCGTTCCAAAGGGCACAAGAGAAAGGGAGTCTGGTCTTGGGAAGAAGAGAAATGGGAACTACTTTGTAGAATGTGCTGAGTTCGGCTGCAGTCAGAGGGTGTCGGGTAAGTGGTGTGTTGAGCACAGGTAAATGATGGAGGCCCAGGGTTTGGGGATATGTCTCCAGAGGTTAGGAGAAGCAGAAAGGTGAGGGTGGTAATATGAGAGTGTGATTTATATGAAGGGACATGCCCCAGTGTCCTTGAGGATTTGTGCATGTGTGGATTTAGAAGTAGCAGGAGATGGTGAGTGCAGTAATAAGGTGAGGACAGAAGTGAGGGTGATATATATATATATAAGCTGTGGGGTGGAGAAGAGGGGTGAAGCAGAGAGAGTTTAAAGATATAGGACACTGCTGTCAGAAGGAGTGGTAGAGAGTGCATTTTACAAGGAGAGAACAGAAGGGGTAAATAAGATCACCTGCAGTCTATGTGGTGTATATCTCAGCCTTTCCTGTGTTTTATTTGCTTTGTGCATTCGCTGAAGTGCAGAATCAGAAGTGCTCCCATTTATAGAAATCACCCCACTGTGAGAAGAGAGCCCCAAAAGCAAATGTGCCACTGGAAAACGTGCCTTTGCAAGGAGATGCTTACTTAAATACAGGTTTGAGTGGAGTTGCATCAGTGGGAACGTACCTGTGAAGGACCAGAAGACATTTTTAGATGAAGAGTGCAGAATCAGAAGTGCTCCCACTTATAGAAATCACCCCACTTTGAGAAGAGAGCCCCAAAAGCAAATGTGCCACCTGCAAGGAGATGCTTTCTTAAATACTGTTTATCGATAAGCACCCACCCCCATCACTAGCTAATCAAGAGGTAATAAGGTAAGGCTAGCTAAACAGAGCAACATTTTCTCTTCTGAACAGATTTATAAGTTGAGAGACATAAAGGAAAGGGGGCAAAAAACCTATAAGTTACAACTAAAGACAGAGAAGAAAAAACATTGCAATGAGAGCAGTCTACACATGGTTGGGCAAAGTAAACATACCATATGTGCCCTCTCTGCAAAACCAACCGTCCATCATTACACCACAGATTTTGGTCATGTTCTTTTATTTCGACCATCTGGGACCAGGTGCTGGCGCTAATCCAGCAAGTCACGCTCCTTCAGCTACCAAAGGACCCCCTATTGCTTATCTTTGGATATTGGGACAAGCATTTACAGATATGGACTAGCCGTCCTCCACCACACCCTCGTAATTGGATCCTTACATGCCTACTAATAGCTCGCAGAGTTATTCTCGCCAATTGGATTACAACTGTGGGCCCTTCTGTATCACAAATACATCGCAAACTTTTAAGCCTTATGACTAAAGACCGGCTCAATACGGACTCCAACCTTCCATCCTCAGCTGATCGTTTCGCATGAAAATGGCAGGATTTTCTAGACTCGCTACACAAAAATGTTGGCTCTGCTCTGGTAGCGGATACTTTTGTATATGCTGCTCCTGGGTAGGGAACTCCTTGCTGTAGCTTGGGTGTCTCCTCTAACATCCTCCTATCTCACCTGCACCCTTCTCCATACTCCTTCCCCTTCACTTTTGATCCGCCTCGTCTTTCCCGTTTTCCACTGTTTACCCCCCAAGGCACTAATGCCATTCAAGTACATAAGATCCATCCAACTAGGGTTCTAGTGTGATTGTTTTTCTGATTCTCGATTGTTTACATGCTATCCCCCCGGGTCAGATATGAGCTCTTTCCCCTTGCTCGGCTTCTGACTCTGAAAAATGTTAACCACTTAAGCCCCGGAAGATTTTACCCCCTTCCTGACCAGGGGGTATTTTGCGATTCGGCACTGCGTGACTTTAACGGACAATTGCGCGGTCGTGCGACGCTGTACCTAAACGAATTTGACTTCCTTTTTTTCCCACAAACAGAGCTTTCTTTTGGTGGTATTTGATCACCTGTGTGATTTTTTGATCACGCGCTATAAACAAAAAAAGAGCGTCAATTTTGCAAAAATAACAATATTTTTCACATTTTTTTTATATGAAATTCCCCCCAAAAAAAAAGTAAAAATCAAAATTTTTTAAAATTTTCGGCCAATTTGTTTTATGCTACATATGTTTGGTTAAAAAAAAAAAAATCGCAAAAAGCGTATTTTGATTGGTTTGCGCAAAAGTTATCGCGTTTACTAACAAAGGGAAAGATTTTTGTCATTTTTGTTGTTTTTTTTTAACGCATAATGGCGGCGATCTGCGATTTTTTTTGCGGTACTGCGACATTGGGGCGGACAGATCGGACCCTTGACTGACATTTGTGACACTTTTGGGGTTACCAGTGACATTTCTACAGTAATCAGTGCTATACATATGCACTGTTACTGTAAAAATACACTGGTTGTGAAGGGGTTAACTTTATTTGGAAGGGAGGGGCTGTGTGTGTCCCTAGGCGCGTGCTTTCTACTGTGATTGGCTGTGGGTTGAGCTGTAAGGACACTGATCAACGGATCTACATACTAGATCCGTTTTATCAGTGTCTTTACAGCGAGGAGAATGACAGGCAGCTTGTTTACACAAGCTGCCTGACATTCTCCCTCTCCCCCGCCGATCGCCGAGTGACCGGCGGACATCGGGTCCGCTGGTCACACGCGCGGGGGGGGTCCGTGACCACGCGGGAGCGCGCCTCCGGGGGCGCGCGCTCGCTCCCTAGACCCTCACAAGCTAGTGACGTAGCCCTACGTCACTTTGCCTGTGAGGGGCTGACTGCCGACGTAGATCGGCGTTAGGCAGTCGGCAAGTGGTTAAAATGTATTGTACAATGTTATCTTCTGTCTTACCTGTATCGTACATTGACTTTAATAAAGTTTCTTTAAAAAAAAAAGGCTTTTTAGACACTTGGAGACCAAAATAAAGTCATTTTGAAAATAAATAAATAAATAAACATACCATATAGTTAAAATACAAGAGCATTAAAGAGGAGCAGTTTCAGAATCGCAGGTGTGAGTGGAGTTGCATCAGTGGGAACGTACTATAGTTAAAAGACAAGAGCATTAAAGAGGAGCTGTTTCAGAATCGCAGGTTTGAGTGGAGATTGATCAGTGGGAACATACCATAGTTAAAAGACAAGAGCATTAAAGAGGAGCAGTTTCAGAATCGCAGGTTTGGGTGGAGTTGCATCAGTGGGAACGTACCACAGTTAGAAGACAAGAGCATTAAAGAGGAGCAGTTTCAGAATCGCAGGTTTGAGTGGAGATTGATCAGTGGGAACATACCATAGTTAAAAGACAAGAGCATTAAAGAGGAGCAGTTTCAGAATCGCAGGTTTGAGTGGAGTGGCATCAGTGGGAACGTACCATAGTTAAAAGACAAGAGCATTAAAGAGGAGCAGTTTCAGAATCGCAGGTTTGAGTGGAGTTGCATCAGTGGAAACGTACCATAGTTAATAGACAAGAGCATAAAGATTAGCAGTTTCAGAAACGCAGGTTTGAGTGGAGTTGCATCAGTGGGAACATACCATAGTTAAAAGACAAGAGCATTAAAGAGGAGCAGTTTCAGAATTGCAGGTTTGAGTGGAGATTGATCAGTGGGAACATACCATAGTTAAAAGACAAGAGCATTAAAGAGGAGCAGTATCAGAATCGCAGGTTTGAGTGGAGTTGCATCAGTGGGAACGTACCATAGTTAAAAGACAAGAGCATTAAAGAGGAGCAGTTTCAGAATCGCAGGTTTGAGTGGAGTTGCATCAGTGGGAACGTACCATAGTTAAGACAAGAGCATTAAAGAGGAGCAGTTTCAGAATCGCAGGTTTGAGTGGAGTTGCATCAGTGGGAACGTACCATAGTTAAAAGACAAGAGCATAAAGAGCAGCAGTTTCAGAATCGCAGGTTTGAGTGGAGTTGCATCAGTGGGAACATACCATAGTTAAAAGACAAGAGCATTAAAGAGGAGCAGTTTCAGAATCGCAGGTTTGAGTGCAGTTGCATCCGTGGGAACGTACCTGTGAAGGACCAGAAGAAATTTTCAGATGAAGAGTGCAGAATCAGAAGTGCTCCCACTTATAGAAATCACCCCACTTTGAGAAGAGAGCCCCAAAAGCAAACATGCCACTTGTAAACGTGCCTTTGCAAGGAGATGCTTACTTAAATACTGTTAATTGATAAGCACCCACCCCCATCACTAACTAATCAAGAGTTAATAAGGTAAGGCTAGCTAAACAGAGCAACATTTTCTCTTCTGAACAGATTTATAAGTTGAGAGCCATAAAGGTAAGGGGGCAAAAAACCTATAAGTTACAACTAGAGACAGAGAAGAAAAAACATTGCAATGAGAACAGTCTACACATGGTTGGGCAAAATAAACATACCATAGTTAAAAGACAAGAGCATTAAAGAGGAGCAGTTTCAGAATCGCAGGTTTGAGTGGAGTTGCATCAGTGGGAACGTACCATAGTTAAAAGACAAGAGCATTAAAGAGGAGCAGTTTCAGAATCGCAGGTTTGAGTGGAGTTGCATCAGTGGGAACGTACCATAGTTAAAAGACAAGAGCATTAAAGAGGAGCAGTTTCAGAATCGCAGGTTTGAGTGGAGTTGCATAAGTGGGAACATACCATAGTTAAAAGACAAGAGCATTAAAGAGGAGCAGTTTCAGAATCGCAGGTTTGAGTGCAGTTGCATCCGTGGGAACGTACCTGTGAAGGACCAGAAGAAATTTTCAGATGAAGAGTGCAGAATCTGAAGTGCTCCCACTTATAGAAATCACCCCACTTTGAGAAGAGAGCCCCAAAAGCAAATGTGCCACTTGCAAGGAGATGCTTTCTTAAATACTGTTTATCGATAAGCACCCACCCCCATCACTAGCTAATCAAGAGGTAATAAGGTAAGGCTAGCTAAACAGAGCAACATTTTCTCTTCTGAACAGATTTTTAAGTTGAGAGCCATAAAGGTAAGGGGGCAAAAAACCTATAAGTTACAACTAGAGACAGAGAAGAAAAAAAGTTGCAATTAGAACAGTCTACACATGGTTGGGCAAAATAAACATACCATAGTTAAAAGACAAGAGCATTAAAGAGCAGCAGTTTCAGAATCGCAGGTTTGAGTGGAATTGCATCAGTGGGAACGTAGCTGTGAAGGACCAGAAGAAATTTTCAGATGAAGAGTGCAGAATCAGAAGTGCTCCCACTTATAGAAATCACCCCACTTTGAGAAGAGAGCCCCAAAAGCAAACGTGCCACTTGCAAACGTGCCTTTGCAAGGAAATGCTTACTTAAATACTGTTAATTGATAAGCACCCACCCCCATCACTAACTAATCAAGAGTTAATAAGGTAAGGCTAGCTAAACAGAGCAACATTTTCTCTTCTGAACAGATTTATAAGTTGAGAGCCATAAAGATAAGGGGGCAAAAAACCTATAAGTTACAATTAGAGACAGAGAAGAAAAAACATTGCAATGAGAACAGTCTACACATGGTTGGGCAAAATAAACATACCATAGTTAAAAGACAAGAGCATTAAAGAGGAGCAGTTTGAGAATCGCAGGTTTAAGTGGAGTTGCATCAGTGGGAACGTACCATAGTTAAAAGACAAGAGCATTAAAGAGGAGCAGTTTCAGAATCGCAGGTTTGAGTGGAGTTGCATCAGTGGGAACGTACCATAGTTAAAAGGCAAGAGCATTAAAGAGGAGCAGTTTCAGAATCGCAGGTTTGAGTGGAGTTGCATCAGTGGGAACGTACCATAGTTAAAATACAAGAGCATTAAAGAGGAGCAGTTTCAGAATCGCAGGTTTGAGTGGAGTTGCATCAGTGGGAACGTACCATAGTTAAAGGACAAGAGCATTAAAGAGGAGCAGTTTCAGAATTGCAGGTTTGAGTGGCTTTGCATCACTGGGAATGTACCTGTGAAGGACTAGAAGAAATTTTCAGATGAAGAGTGCAGAATCAGAAGTGCTCCCACTTATAGAAATCACCCCACTTTTAGAAGAGAGCCCCAAAAGCAAACGTGCCACTTGCAAACGTGCCTTTGCAAGGAGATGCTTACTTAAATACTGTTAATTGATAAGCACCCACCCCCATCACTAACTAATCAAGAGGTAATAAGGTAAGGCTAGCTAAACAGAGCAACATTTTCTCTTCTGAACAGATTTATAAGTTGAGAGCCATAAAGATAAGGGGGCAAAAAACCTATAACCAGTGCCTATGCTGTGTGTGGCTGGAGTCCAAATGAAAGTGGGAACTCAGATATAGGTTGGTATCAAGACACAGGTTCCTTGAACATAGATAGCTTGAAAAAGCATATGTAGTGACCACCGTCCCCTCAGGTCGGATGGAGGGGGCGGTGGTCACTACATATGCTTTTTCAAGCTATCTATGTTCAAGGAACCTGTGTGTTGATACCAACCTATATCTGAATTCCCACTTTCATTTTGACTCCAGCCATACACAGCATAGGCACTGGTTATCTTCAATAACATCTTGATGCTTATACATACCACCTATTTAGGGGACCAGTTTTTCTCCCCCTTTTTCCCTCTTGGTTTGACCAAGGGGTTGAATGTGACCTCTACCGTTTTGGCAGGCCTGGAAATCGCTCACCTGATTTTAATCTAGCAAACAGTAAAATATCAACACAATCACAGTCTATAATCTCATTTTGCAGTATCTATCTAAATTACCTCTGAAGAAGAAGCATACAGCTTCGCAACGCGTTGGGTATTCTGCTGTTGTTTCTCTGCATTTCTCTGTGCTGTGTTTCTATCTTATGGAACCGTTTGCTTATTTATTTTGCTATTTATGATGTATGTTCTATATATTCTGTGTATAATAAAATGCTAATATTTTTTATCAATTTTTTCAACATTTTTTTTAAGTGCCTCAAAAGTCCGAAACCCTTAGAGGATCCCCCTTCCTTTCTTTTTTGCTTTTCGGGATGTGGCACCTTTTATAGGGGGTTATGCCTGTGGACTTACCATGTTCTTATATTTTTTGAAGGTCTTTTCCTTTGTTTTTATATACATTTTTACGTAAAATTTTAGCCACCCAGGATTCATTTTCATTCTTTTTTATTTATTGCCCATTGGAATGCACTTACCTATACCTTTATTTAATATGCTTTTAATGCACTCCCATTTTTTCTCAGTTTTCAATGTTCCTAGGAAAGAAAGACCAGCAAAGGCTGCAATCATAGTAGCTGATATCAACGAACATTGAATCGTAGGGGTAACGACTGTGCATAAAAACAACATTAAGCCATGTCCACAAGGCCTAAGTATAGTCGCCTCAGGAGTGGCCTCCTGCAGGGAGTTAGCTTCAAGGGACCATGACCCTACAAATGAGAGACAGAGAAAGACCAGAAACAAAAACGAGAAAGAGAAAAGGACATTTCTGACTAGGGAGCTTAGATGGTAGGAATTATACTGTATGTGGCCCAAACAGGCCAGTTGGAGCGTGGGAAACTCGTAAGAAATCTAAGGTTCCCATACTTTAAAGAATGTAAATCTTTCACGATACTGGACTGCTCATTGAGCATCAAGGTGGTCATACGTGTCCTCACCTCTGGAAGGCAACGCATGGGGTCTTTTACGTCTGGGCTATGGTCCCTTTGGCTGAATCAAAGAGGTAAGTAGCCAGCTTCTGCTGGTGTGCATATAAGCCGGGTATAGGACAGTGCAGCAGGGCCAACTTAGCATCTTTATGGACTGTCAGGTAAAACAGGGTCTGCAGCAGGCCAAAAACCATTGACCAGAAGCCCATCATTCTCAGGTCGGACACCAGATGTGCAGGACATCTCCCTTGTTGGCCACAATTTTAGAAGCATCTGTCACTACACCCAGGCACCTATAATTTTTGTTGTGGGTCACTGAGAGTTAGTGGTTGAAACCCTTATACCCACCCTTAAACCAACAGTGAAGTGACTATTCTCAGGTGATAGAAAAGATTAAACAAACCCTTCTACATAAGTTGTACCTGTCTATTTGCAGTCTTCTCTTCTCTACAGCCATTAAAAGTGCTGAATTATATACTGTAGCTTGTCTGGGTGCGCAGAAAAAAGAGGCAGAGTGCTGAAGTTACACTCTGCAGAGCTCAGAGAGGACAGGCATGAGAGCTGTTTAGATGGATGGTACACACCCCCCTTCACACAGCATGGAGAGAAAAAGCTGAGGCTGTTAATCTGCTAGAGGCCCCTCCCTGTCACTATTTTCTTTTGGTGTCTGGAAAACTTGTCAGATGTGATTCATGCTGATAGCAGAGGACTGAAGCAGCAGTCAGAAATGACATGTAGTGCTTTTAATTGAAACTAGTACACACTATAGAGGGATATGCTTTGTTCATATTTCATGTCTGAGGTTTACAACCACTTTTGAAATTGCAAACACTCCACTTTGTTGAGAAGGGTCAGTGCCGGTGTCCAAGGATCCATTAAGTGTTTATCTCTGTGTCACTTTGGTTGGGGGGGTTGTGGAACCCAGATTACTTTAAAGAGGTCGGTAAACTCCTTGTCCAGCTTCCCCAGCCCCTCTTATGTGTAAGTCACCCTGTGTCTATTTGGGGCACAGGGTGACCAAGAACCCCAGTTGGGTCTGCACTCTGCACTTATCAGACTCCTGTACAACCACACTGGACTCAGCCTTTCGTGTTACCCCGGTTTTCTGGGTTCTATATGTATGGTTTGAGTTGAAAGAGTGAGGGGCTCTTTCACTTGGAACAATAATATTTCTGAACCGTGCCCCTCAGGAAATATATGAAGATGAACGGTTTGACTTTTCAGATTGCTAGAATATTGCAGGAGTGTCTCATAGACCCTTGCTAGATTGTGAGGTGGGGTGGGGTTTGTTATTGTTAAGTACCTGTATCCCATTGTTCTATTGTTTCTGTCTGCCTTAAGATCAACTTATTATGGGATGTATATGTGTATGTGGATTGGCTGCTAAGGGGGAGGGAGGGATTGTCCCACAGTGTATATCTCTTTGTGCCTGTGTTTTAATAAACAGTTCATTCTGGTTGACTCCAAAACTTGTACTTTTGAGTTCTTGGGGTAACTATAGCCAGATTCACGGATCTCGTGTTCCAGAGCTTAGGAAGCAGCTTCTTGGCGGAGATACCCAGTCAGGGTGTCCAGAGTCCATCACAATCTCCTCTTGAACCTTTAATGAGTAGTTCTTGTATATTATCCTGTCAATATTTTTGGATACAGGAACTGTGGAGAGGTCATGACGCTTTACTGTCGCATGTTTTTATTGCTGTCTGTATTTTCATTGGAACAATTTTGTCCTTGTGACCACAGAGGAGGTAAGGCAATATGTCTCCTATGAGGCACAGACCACAATACACACCTGCCAGAATGTCTTCGCAGGAAAAATGGCCTGCCATTGTTGACTTCCCTCTAAATATGCTTGAAACCTGGATGTCTTTGGGTTTAGTACTTCCCAAGTCATTGACCCGAACAGGTATGCAGCCTTGGACATCTGAGTCAAATGGAACTCCTAATCTCACTCAAAGCACTAAAGCATGTAGGGCCAGTTCTCCCCAGAATGTGGTGTGGGAAACCCACATTCCATGCACGTTTCCAGCGTTGTGTGAAAAATGCACTTCAGTTGCGATCTGCAGCAGATGTCAATACTAAGTCAATGACACCCCAAACACACTGTAATGCTGCACCGGACCACATGGTACAGAAGTACCATGTGATCCGGTTGGAGTGAGTTTGCAAAAGTAGTGCACGCACTTCTTTTTGTCTGGTGCGATTTCAGCCCATTCCAAAAAATTAACTACATGTGAATCGCACAGAAACGCACAGCATGTTCCTTTGTGATTCCTGATGTAAACCTGCCCTTAGAGCAGCCCTAGCTATGTAACATGCATGTTTAAAGGGAGATATCAGCAAAAGCAACCTATGCATTTTCTTTGTACAGGTTTCTTGTTTACTTCCATGTCTACTTAAAAATATACTTTTTTTGTTGTCTGTGTCTCTTTGGAGATCTCTTCCTTATATTTTGTACATGTGAACACAAACGGAATTAAATGAAATCTAGCTCTTCCTAGCTCTTTCTTTCCTAAACATTCCCAAAATGCCCTATTTAAACATCAGATGTAGGCACAATTTATTTGCTTATGAAATAGACCTTACCTTATCTACTACTGATGGTTGTAAGGTGTTATTAACAGTATGAGGATATGATATTTTAGATCTTGGGTTCCAAGTTACAGCAAACCTCAGATCTTCAGAGAGAGCTCAGTCTTGCGAACAAGTCAGATATAGTTTAAACTAGAAAATACAGAATTGGTGTTTCACGCTGTCTGTAGAATTCTCCAGGGCTTAGTAGTGATCCTTACATGTAGTTACATAGTAGTTGAGGTTGAATAAAGACAATGGTGCATCCAGTTCAACCTGTGTAGGTGTGTGTGTGGATGTAATTATTTCCCATTCCCCTGAATGTTTTGATCCTTGAGATGTACGTCCAAAAGTCTTTTAAAAGTAGCCATACTCCCCTCAGTTACTACCACTTGTGAAAGAGAATTCCACAATCTTGTAGCCCTTACTGTAAAAAAAACCCTGCGTAGCCTAAGGTAAAATATTTTCTCCTCTAATCACATTGTATGGCCTTGTGTCCTCATGCATTCATTGCAACTGAACAGTTTTTTTTTTCTATGTTGAGATCACCGTTGAGGTACTTGAAAAATTGCTATCATGTCCCCTCTCAGGCGTCCTGAGCTATCCAATAAGTTTTGCTCTTCTTTACATTCCTTAATGTGGCGTGTGACTTGACATTCTGAGTTTTGTTTGCTTTAAATGTGTTTAAATGCTTTTAGGAACAACCAGAAGATGATAGGCCAGCAGAGCTCAAGCAGCCCAGATCCATTCAAGCCTCAGCGACAGTGGAAACAACCACAGATACATTATGTGACCCCATCAGAGATCCTGGAGAGGGAGGCACAACGCAGATCAGTCCAGCCCTCGGTCTCCCCACTGACCCCTCAAGTCATCGTTAATCCTGGGCTTCATATGCAGAAGCAGCAACAGGCAAGCAACTCATCACAGGTATGTAGAGCAGTTTATGGTAGGTTTGTTAGCCTAGGCCAGTGATGACGAACCTATGGCACGCTTGCCACAGCTGGCACACAGGGCCCTCTCTGTGGACACGCCAGCTATACTGAGAAGCTGCCGCCGCTGATGCCTAGGCTCTCTAATCCTCCCCCCCCCCCCCCCGCATGGCAGTGGCGCTGTGACAAGGGGGGAAGCGAGCGTGGACTGTCACTGTATTTCTACACTCGCCCCCTTCTGTCAAGCAGCGCTGAACAGGGACAGAGCGGCGCTTGCAGACATCACCGCCTGCTCTGATTCCTCCTGCCTCCTCATTTGGCTGCAGCCAAGCACCAATGAGGAGATTGACAAGTGCACCATGGGACATTTAAGCCCCTTACACACGCACAGATTGTTGGCCGTAAATTGTTGGCCAACGTCCGATCTGCCAATTGTAGGCTTGTTAGTATGATACTTCCGACAACCAACTGCGAATTTTCGGCCGAAAAAAATCTGGTGTGCATGCTATAAAATTTTTGTTGGCCAACAAAGAACGGCCGATTGTTCCTCAGTCAGTACAGATTTCGGCAGACAAAAATCAGATGAGCAAGACTGGGCATGCTCAGAGAAGAAAAAACACACTGAAAGTCAACCATCTCATGACATCACTTCTGAAGTTGGTTTTTGTTGGCCAACAAAAGTCCAGTGCAAGTCTAGAGCACATTTCAATCAACAAACACTGGACAAAAGACGGCCGAACGGTTGGCCAACAATCTGTATGTGTGTACGGGGCTTAAGTCCCGGAAGACTATGGGGAGAGAGAGAGAGAGATCGAGATCGTGAGAAAGACTGGAGCAGCACACTGTGAGTCAGGGGACAGAGATGCTGTGAGGATACCCCCCCCCCCCCTGCAATGGCAGTTGCAGGCCTTGCCACGGGCAACTGAGAGTGAGTGGACATCTGTTCGGAGGAAGTGTAGCTGTGTCACTGGGATTGGTGAGAGGCCCTTGCGGCCATTATCTTTGGCTGTTATTAATTGCAGTGTTGGCACTTTGAAAAAAATAAGTTGGTTTTGTGGGTTTGGGCACTCAGGCTCAAAAAGGTTCACCATCACTGGCCTAGGCCATGTCACCTGCTGAGAAAATTCAAGTTGCAGCAGCTGGCTGATTTAGAAGGAACTGGTAGTTCCTTGGCAGCTAGGGTGCAGCAGATTGTCTAAAGTTACACAAAAACTCACCGGTGTATAAATGGTTGCTGTTGCCCAGTGTTTACTACTGCCACCAGATATATTTCATTGGTCAGTCTGACTGTTGATGTCAGTATACATTGTAAGTAGTCCATTTACTGGATGAAGTAATTTATAAAAAATAGAAATAATTTATCTACACCTGTGCATGAGTGTGTTCACTATGTACTGTCCACTCCCCCAACTGTCCCTGATTTTGAGGGACCACCCCTGATTTGGAACAATGTCTGGAAAAGAGAAATGGACAGAGGGCGCACCAGCCTAGCGCATTCTTTAAAACAATTTATTGTAATAGACATGTATACACATTATATTCACAAAATGATTATGAAACATGGGCAATAAGCAATGAGGGACCACCAGGGGTCTCCACTTAGCTTCCTCAGCTGCCGCAGGCAGTAGAAGGATGTGGACCTCCAAAAAACAGCTTACGCGTTTCGGGGTGTTCCCCCTTAATCAGAGCTAGTTAGGGGAATGAGTGGTAGGGCTTTGTATATTCCAAAAGGTCACATGATCAAGTCCCAAAGCTCCACTCTTTGTGGGTGGGTCAAGAACAATATAAATGTAAAGAAGTATATTACTAATGACAATAAAAGCATAAAAAATATAAATATATATAGAACCAATGCATATGCAAAGAAATCAATAAAAGATGATTTCCACAATACATGACAATATGACCATGGAAGAGCCAGCCATGCAGAGTTGCCTGACATGGAACAAACATCAGACCCTATTGCCTTGTGCGATCGATAAATGCCATCCAAATGCAGCCACAGACATAGTGTATGGTAGAAGAAATCTATCGAAATTCCCCGTTGTTCCTTGTATACGTTATATAATATGTTATAGTACATGCCAAATCTACATATGCCACAGCTTTCATATAGATTGGAGCCACAATGTCATAAGGAAGGGACCGACTGAAATGTAAACCATCAGGGCAGGTACTGAGAACAGGATTATGTTGCTATTAGAATCATTACCCCTGTGTCTGGGGTCTTTGTGTCTCCGTTTTGACAATGTCCTACTGTGGATATCCTGTGTCATCCTGGATACTTCCTTTATACATCACTTCCGGTTCCTGTAAGGCATGCGGAAGTGACATAGAATGGTCTGTCAAGACGGATCTCGCAATCCATGCTGCGCCATTTACCTGGCCCCAGCATGAATTGCATGCAGAGCTTTGTAGCTGGAAATTTGGTTTGTTTCTACATTGATTCCAATTTTCAATATGCTGCATTGGGAACGGCATGATCGCACTTACACTCATAGGGTGGCCAGATGGACTCAACTAAAAATGAGTAATAATACAGTACAATATATATATATATATATATATATATATATATATATATACATACATATACACATATATATATAAAAAGACACATAAATAAAAAAAACACATATAGAATTCATAGATGATCAACATTTCTGTATATAAATACCTGTAGCGAGGTTGACCACCACCTTTTGGTGTCAAATAGTAAAGGATGTTATATATGTTGTATACAAACTTATTATAATACAATAAAATATAATATAAAATATACATAAAAGTATATATATAAAAAACATGCCTAAGGATGGATTAAGATTATGTAACAGGAGAATTCCATAGAAAAATTACTAAAATAGAATTCTACTAGGAATCAGATGTAAGTTGTGCACAATGTAACTGCGTATGTGGAAAAGTGCGCGTATGAAAGTAATCATAATAATTACAATGGTAATGTTAACTGCATACGCATGAAGAATGCACACAAAAAGAAGTATATATAATATGTAAAAAATAAATGCATAAGTTAGGAGGTATACACTATCTGCATTTTTGTTTGTTTTAGAATTCTACAAATGGAGACCTAATTCGGTCAGGAAAACAGACTTCATTAGAAATGCATCCTAATTAATCAGTCTCATTGTTAAGTAAAAACTGTGTAGGAATAGCTTGTAATTACTAATGTATATGAAGTAAGGTGACCAGATTTTTAAAATGAAATCAGGGGACATATTTTTTTATTGCCAATGGTAAACTATTTTATAAGCATATTTTCCTGAAATTATATATGCAGTGGTATGTGTTTATGAAATGATTGTATGATATACGTTATTTTTCACACTTCGTCCATGAGATTAAAAAAATATACTTTTTAGAATTTTTTGGGATATGACTACCAAATGTTAAGAAAATAAGGTAAAGAAAAAACTTTATGTAGTATTAGAGGGGTGCGGAGGGTATGTGGTGCGTAGAATGTACAGGAGAGGAGTGTGGAGTGTATGCTGGCCAGTAGGATGTGCAGGAGAGTGGTGTGGTGTGTATGGAGGTGGGTAGTATTTGCAGGGAGAGGGATATGGAGTGTATGACAGTGGGTAGTAGTACAGTAGAGGAAGAAGAAGTGCCTGTTCTTATATTTATTGTTACATCAATATATTTGATTATCCTCTATCTCATTGCCTGCTGACTAGAGGGGCTGGCGGGTGTTAATATGTTTTATTTTTTATTAATCTTTTTTTAAATATGTACTTGTGGATTTGATATAATTCTCATTTACCCTTATTGGGTTTAATGTATTATCCATTTGATATTCAGGCACTTTTTCTAGTGTGTTGGATAGGTTGGGGAGGGTTTTTTACCTTTTTGTTTTTTTTTAGCAGCGCAGCACTTTTTCATTTTCTTTTAGAATTTTAGGCAGCACAAGAGACTTTACTTTCTTATGTGCAGGAAACGGGTGCGAGTATATTGCAGTCGGTGGTATGTGCAGGAGAGGGGTGCAGAGTGTATGGCAGTGGATGGTACGTGTAGGAGAGGAGTGTGGAGTGTATGGCGGTAGGGTGTACCTGTAGGAGAGGAGTGTGGAGTGTATGACATTGGGTGTAATGTGTGAGAGAGGGGTGTGGAGTCTATGGCGGTGGGTGGTACGTGTAAGAGAGGAGTGCAGAGTGTATGGCGGTGGGTGGTACATGTAGGAGAGGGCATAGAGTGTATGGCAGTGGGTAGTATATGCAGAAGAGGGTACAGATGATATAAAAGTATATGGTGTGGCAGTCCTAATTCATTGCTCCAGCACTGCAGAGACCACTTGGCAGTGGCATGGAGCAATTGAAGTTAGCTGTACAGCACTAGTACTGGCCTCCTACCCTTCTGCTGTCACTCTCCCACCCCCCATCTCAAGGCCCTTCCTCAAGCCCCTGCACACAAGTCTCAACATCTTGCAAAACCGCCATCTCATCCCCATCCACACATCCCACAGAACAAACTCCTGTAGGCATCCTTCCAGCGGGATGATTAGCAATGAAAGCTCAGTTTACACCTCTGTAGTCTTTCTGCAAGCACTGAGCTGGGGCACTGGGGAGTGCAGAGAGAGGCGGAGGGAGGAGACTTCAGGTCCGCTCTGTAGTCACATAGCAGTGCTGTATTCATATGGCAGTGCCGTACATTTACTTAGCAGCATTGGCGCGTCTGCAGAGAGAAACGGTCAGGGCCGGACTGGGAGTAAAAACTAGCCCTGGAAATAATTTCATATCAGCTCAATAGCATTAATATACCAGCCCAACAGCATAACATCCTTATTACCTTGTTCATAAAAGGGAAAACCATGCATTTTAAAGCACATTTGAATAGTGTATTATACTCAACAGCCTGATCAGTGCCCATCAGCTCAGCCTCATCAGTGCCCATCAATGCAGCCTCATCAGTGCCCATCGGTGCAGCCTCATCAGTGCCCACCAATGCAGCCTGATCAGTGACCATCAATGCAGCCTGACCAGTGTCCATCAATGCAGCCTGATCAGTGTCCATTAATTCAGCCACACCAGTGCCCATCAATGCACCCAGATCAGTGCCCATCAGTGCAGCCTCACCAGTGCCCAGTAATGCAGTCTGATCAGTGCCCATCAAGCAGCCTCACCAGTGTCCATCAATGCAGCCTGATCAGTGCCCATCAATGCAGCCTCACCAATGTCCACCAATACAGACTTATCAGTGTCCCATGAATGCAGCCTCACCAGTGTCCCATAAATGCAGCCTCACCAGTGCCCATCAATGCAGCCTCATTAGTGCCCATCAATGCAGCCTCACCAGTGCCCGATCAATGCAGCCTCACCTTTGCCCCATCAATGCAGCCACACCAGTGGCCCATCAATGCAGCCACACCAGTGGCCCATCAATGCAACATCACCAGTGCCCCATCAATGCAACATCACCAGTGCCCCATCAATGCAGCCTAAGCAGTGCCCAGTCAATGCAACCTCACCAGTGCCCCATCACTGCAGCCTCATCAGTGCCCCATCAATGCAGCCATACCAGTGCCCCATCAATACAGCATCACCAGTGGCCCATCAATGCAGCCTCACCAGTGCCCCATCAATGCAGCGTAATCAGTGCCCAATCAATGCAACCTCACCAGTGCCCCCTCAATGCAACCTCACCAGTGGCCCATCAATGCAGCCTCACCAGTGGCCCATCAATGCAGCCTCACCAGTGGCCCATCAATGCAGCCTCACCAGTGCCCCATCAATGCAGCGTAATCAGTGCCCAATCAATGCAACCTCACCAGTGCCCCCTCAATGCAACCTCACTAGTGCCCCATCAATGCAGCCACACCAGTGGCCCATCAATGCAGCATCACCAGTGCCCCATCAATGCAGCATAATCAGTGCCCAGTCGATGCAACCTAACCAGTGTCCCATCAATGCAGCCTCATCAGTGCCCCATCAATGCAGCCACACCAGTGGTCCATCAATGCAGCCACACCAGTGCCCCATCAATGCAGCATAATCAGTGCCCCATCAATGCAACCTCACCAGTGCAACCTCACTAGTGCCCCATTAATACAACCTCACCAGTGCCCCATCAGTGCAGCCTCACCAGTGCCCATCAGTGCAGCCTCACCAGTGCCCAGTCAGTACAGCCTGACCACTGCCCAGTCAATGCAGCCTCGACAGTGCCCCATCAATGCAGCCTGACCAGTGTCCATCAATGCAGCCTGATCAGTGTCCATTAATTCAGCCACACCAGTGCCCATCAATGCACCCAGATCAGTGCCCATCAGTGCAGCCTCACCAGTGCCCAGTAATGCAGTCTGATCAGTGCCCATCAAGCAGCCTCACCAGTGTCCATCAATGCAGCCTGATCAGTGCCCATCAATGCAGCCTCACCAATGTCCACCAATGCAGACTTATCAGTGTCCCATGAATGCAGCCTCACCAGTGTCCCATAAATGCAGCCTCACCAGTGCCCATCAATGCAGCCTCATTAGTGCCCATCAATGCAGCCTCACCAGTGCCCGATCAATGCAGCCTCACCTGTGCCCCATCAATGCAGCCACACCAGTGGCCCATCAATGCAGCCACGCCAGTGGCCCATCAATGCAACATCACCAGTGCCCCATCAATGCAGCCTAAGCAGTGCCCCATCAATGCAGCATAATCAGTGCCCAGTCAATACAACCTCACCAGTGCCCCATCAATGCAGCATAATCAGTGCCCAGTCAATGCAACCTCACCAGTGCCCCATCACTGCAGCCTCATCAGTGCCCCATCAATGCAGCCATACCAGTGCCCCATCAATACAGCATCACCAGTGGCCCATCAATGCAGCCTCACCAGTGCCCCATCAATGCAGCGTAATCAGTGCCCAATCAATGCAACCTCACCAGTGCCCCCTCAATGCAACCTCACCAGTGGCCCATCAATGCAGCCTCACCAGTGCCCCATCAATCCAGCGTAATCAGTGCCCAATCAATGCAACCTCACCAGTGCCCCCTCAATGCAACCTCACTAGTGCCCCATCAATGCAGCCACACCAGTGGCCCATCAATGCAGCATCACCAGTGCCCCATCAATGCAGCATAATCAGTGCCCAGTCGATGCAACCTAACCAGTGCCCCATCAATGCAGCCTCATCAGTGCCCCATCAATGCAGCCACACCAGTGGTCCATCAATGCAGCCACACCAGTGCCCCATCAATGCAGCATAATCAGTGCCCCATCAATGCAACCTCACCAGTGCAACCTCACTAGTGCCCCATTAATACAACCTCACCAGTGCCCCATCAGTGCAGCCTCACCAGTGCCCATCAGTGCAGCCTCACCAGTGCCCATCAGTGCAGCCTCACCAGTGCCCAGTCAGTACAGCCTGACCACTGCCCAGTCAATGCAGCCTCGACAGTGCCCCATCAATGCAGCATCACCAGTGCCCCATTAATGCAGCGTAATCAGTGCCCCATCAATGCAGCGTAATCAGTGCCCAGTCAATGCAGCCTCACCAGTGCCCATCAATGCAGCCTCACCAGTGCCCAGTCAATGCAACCTCGACAGTGCCCCATTAATGCAGCCTCACCAGTGCCCCATCAATGCAGCATAATCAGTGCCCAATCAGTGCAGCGTAATCAGTGCCCAATCAATGCAACCTCACCAGTGCCCCATCAATGCAACCTCACCAGTGCTCCATCAAAGCAGCATAAATCGGTGCCCCATCAATGCAGCCTCACCAATGCCCCATCAATGCAGCCTCACCAGTTGCCCATCAATGCAGCCACACCAGTGACCTATCAATGCAGTCACACCAGTGGCCCATCAATGCAGCCTCACCAGTGCCCCATCACTGCAGTCTCACCAGTGCCCCATCACTGCAGCCTCACCAGTGCCCCATCAATGCAGCCTCACTAGTGATGTCGCGAACCTAAAATTCGCCGTTCGCGAACGGCGAACGCGAACATCGGCAAATGTTCGCGAACCGGCGAACCGGGCGAACCGCCATAGACTTCAATAGGCAGGCGAATTTTAAAACACACAGGGACTCTTTCTGGCCACAATAGTGATGGAAAAGTTGTTTCAAGGGGACTAACACCTGGACTGTGGCATGCCGGAGAGGGATCACGCAAAAAAAAGTTCTTAAAAATTATAATTTTTTGATAGAGAGCCAATTATTGGAAAAATTAAAAAAAAATAAAAATAAAAAATGTCTTTGGATTTAGCATCTGGGGGGTCTAAAAAGTGTACCTGTCAAGTTTCAGCTCTGTAGCATGTCCAGAACCCCTAAAAAACAGCATTATTCTTATATTTTCAGGAATACGGCTTCTCTGCGGCTGGCTTTTTCTCTTGCAGGCATTTAGCGGGCATTTTTTTAGGCAGGCATGTCATTTTTTGTATTTAGTGTCTGGGGGGTCTAAAAAGTGTACCTGTCAAGTTTCAGCTCTGTAGCATGTCCAGAACCCCTAAAAAACAGCATTTTTCTTATATTTTCAGGAATACGGCTTCTCTGCGGCTGGCTTTTTCTCTTGCAGGCATTTAGCGGGCATTTTTTAAGGCAGGCATGTCATTTTTTGTATTTAGTGTCTGGAGGGTCTAAAAAGTGTACCTGTCAAGTTTCAGCTCTGTAGCATGTCCAGAACCCCTAAAAAACAGCATTTTTATTATATTTTCAGTAATATGGCTTCTCTGCGGCTGGCTTTTTCTCTTGCAGGCATTTATCTGGCATTTTTTTAGGCAGGCATGTCATTTTTTGTATTTAGTGTCTGGGGGGTCTAAAAAGTGTACCTGTCAAGTTTCAGCTCTGTAGCATGTCCAGAACCCCTAAAAAACAGCATTTTTCTTATATTTTCAGGAATATGGCTTCTCTGCGGCTGGCTTTTTTTCTTGCAGGCATTTATCGGGCATTTTTTTAGGCAGGCATGTCATTTTTTGTATTTAGTGTCTGGGGGGTCTAAAAAGTGTACCTGTCAAGTTTCAGTTCTGTAGTATGTCCAGAACCCCAAAAAAACAGCATGTTTCTTATAATTTTTAGTAGAAAACTAATGCAGTGTCTTTCCAGCTGTCTTTTTTTCTTTCTGGCAAGCTGAAATATGATATGCCAAGGCAAACATGCCTATCAGTTGAGCTATGACACAGACAACACTGCACACATGGGGAAATATGTAAAACAAAAAACAGGAAAAGGAAATTAGGTGACGGTCACAAAACATGATATTGTGATTGGCCAAATAAAAAGTCGCCTCGCGATGAGGTCGCGCCAAAGTCGCGCTAAGTCGCGCCAAAGTCGCACTGGAAGCGACGCTACTTTAGTGGTAGCGGCAGTGTAAACCAGCACTAAAACATCCAGTGTGTGAATACGATCAGGTATGATGTTTTATCGGTCAAGTAGTGTAAGGGTTACGCCCGTCGCCCGCTTCACAGTTACAGACCAAACTCTGACAGACCAAACTCCCCGTTTAACAGTCAGTCAGTCCATTTGCACAACCGCAAACTCCCCATTTGCACAAGGTTGGATACCAAGCTAGCCATGTCCCGTTCCTTGTCCTCACTGACATCATTGAAGGTCTCTTCCTCCACCCAGCCACGTACAACACCAAGGGTCCCCGAAAGGTGACAACAAGCCCCCTGGGACGCCTGCTGTGGCTGGTATTCCACCTCCTCAAAGCCACCTTCCTCCTCTGACTTCTCTTCTTCAGACTCCTCTCTCTGCGTTGCCACAGGTCCAGCAATTGACAACGACAAGGCTGCTTCTGGTGATGATGGGGACCACAACTCTTCCTCTTCATGCTCATCTACAGCCTGATCCAGTACTCTTCGCAGGGCACGCTCCAGAAAAAACGCATATGGGATGAGGTCGATGATGTTGCCTTGGGTTCGACTGACCACCAGGGTTGTCACCTCCGCAAAAGGACGCATGAGCCTACAGCCATTGTTCATGAGCATTCAGTAACGCGGCCAAAAAATACCCAGCTCCGCAGAAAGAATGAAAGAAAATGAATGTTTTTTCTATGAAAAATTATCCTGCGGATCGCTTTTGGTCTGTACACAATGAAGCAACAACCTTATCATCTGGGGTGTGCCAACACAATCCTAGAGGTGATCGCTTCATTGTGATACGCAAGCCCCTTCACCACGACAAGGTAACGATCACGAAGGGGAATTGACACATGTATGTGCCTTTTTTTTTGTTTTTTGTTTTTTTGCAGCCACAGTGTAGCACCAGAGGCCAGAAAAATTAGGCATGTACACATGCATGAAAAAGCAGGTATTGTTGCAGCCGCTGCTGTAGCAGCGGCCTGAAAAATTGAGGTTTTAAGGCAGAAAGTGCACTAAAACATTGCGGCTTGAACCGTAGTTGGTGGTCACGTCACGCAAGTCATCCGGCATGCAGAGAATGATTATATACAGCAGCGTGTGGACCATTTTTAGGCCAAGGCATCTCAGTCATCACCAGGCCTTTTTTAGTCAAATGCATCCCCCACTGTCAGTCCCTTCGGGATCCATGCCTCATTCATCTTAATAAACGTGAGGTAATCAAGACTTTTTTGACCTAGGCGACTTCTCTTCTCAGTGACAATACCTCCTGCTGCGCTGAAGGTCCTTTCTGACAGCACACTTGAAGCGGGGCAGGCCAGAAGTTCAATGGCAAATTGGGATAGCTCAGGCCACAGGTCAAGCCTGCACACCCAGTAGTCAAGGGGTTCATCGCTCCTCAGAGTGTCGATATCTGCAGTTAAGGCAAGGTAGTCTGCTACCTGTCGGTCGAGTTGTTCTCTGAGGGTGGACCCCGAAGGGCTGTGGCGATGCATAGGACTAAAAAAGCTCCGCATGTCCTCCATCAACAAGACGTCTGTAAAGCGTCCTGTCCTTGCCGGCGTGGTTGTGGTGGTAGGAGGAGGATTACTTTCACCTCTTCCCCTGTTGGATTCCCGTTGTGCTGTGACATCACCCTTAAATGCTGTGTAAAGCATACTTTTTAACTTATTTTGTAGCTGCTGCATCCTTTGCGACTGCCGGTAATTGGGTAACATATCACAGACTTTCTGCTTATACCGGGGGTCTAGTATCGTGGCCACCCAGTACAGGTCGTTCTCCTTCAGCCTTTTTATACGAGGGTCCCTCAACAGGCATGACAGCATGAAAGACCCCATTTGCACAAGGTTGGATGCCGAGCTACTCATGTCCAATTCCTCGTCCTCACTGATGTCATTGAAGGTGTGTTCTTCCCCCCAGCCACGTACAACACCACGGGTACCAGATAGGTGACAACGAGCACCCTGGGATGCCTGCTGTGGTTGGTGTTCCTCCTCCTCAAAGCCACATTCCTCCTCTGACTCCTCTTCCTCACACTCCTCTTCCAGTGTTGCCGCAGGTCCAGCAATCGATGGTAAGGCTGTTTCTGGTGGTGGTGATGGTGACCACAACTCTTCCTCTTCACGCTCATCTACGGCCTGATCCAGCACTCTTCGCAGGGCACGCTCCAGGAAAAAAACATATGGGATGATGTCGCTGATGGTGCCTTCGGTGCGACTCACTAGGTTTGTCACCTCCTCAAAAGGACGCATGAGCCTACAGGCATTGCGCATGAGCGTCCAGTAACGTGGCAAAAAAATACCCAGCTCCGCAGAGGCTGTCCTAGCACCCCGGTCATACAAATACTCGTTGACCGCTTTTTCTTGTTGGAGCAGGCGGTCGAACATTAGCAGTGTTGAATTCCAACGTGTCGGGCTGTCGCAAATCAAGCGCCTCACTGGCATGTTGTTTCGCCGCTGAATATCTGCAAAGTGCGCCATGGCCATGTAGGAACGCCTGAAATGGCCACACACCTTCCTGGCCTGCTTGAGGACGTCCTGTAAGCCTGGGTACTTCTGTACAAAATGTTGCACAATCAGATTCAACACATGTGCCATGCACGGCACATGTGTCGACTTGCCCAAATTCAATGCCGCCAACAAATTGCTTTGCCGATCTCCAGTTGGTGCGGGGTAAGCCACTGATCCACCTGTGCGTTCAGGGCGGACAGTAGTGCTGGTCCAGTGTGACTCTCTGCTTTCAGGCAAGTCAACCCCAAGACAGCGTGACACTGTCGTATCCAGCATGTGGAATAGCCCCTGGGGAGCTGGGGGGGGTGCAGTTGGTGTGGAGCAAGACGCAACAGCAGAAGAGGACTCAGCCGAGGAGGTTAGCAAAGAGGATGGAGTAGGAGGAGTAGAGGAGGTGGCAGCAGGCCTGCCTGCAAGTCGTGGTGGTGTCACCAACTCCTCTGCAGCAGAGCCACGCATTCCATGCTTGGCAGCCGCCAGCAAGTTTACCCAATGCGCAGTGTAAGTTATATACCTGCCCTGACCGTGCTTTGCAGACCAGCTATCAGTGGTCAGATGGACCCTTGCCCCAACACTGTGTGCCAGACGGGACATGATTTCCTTTTCCACAATAGAGTACAGGTTGGGGATTGCCTTTTGTGAAAAATAATTTCGGCCGGGTACCTTCCACTGCGGTGTCCCAATAGCGACAAATTTTTTGAAGGCCTCAGACTCCACCAGCTTGTATGGTAAAAGCTGGCGGGCTAAGAGTTCCGACAAGCCAGCTGTCAGACGCCGGGCAAGGGGGTGACTCTGTGAGATTGGCTTCTTACGCTCAAACATTTCCTTGACAGACACCTGACTGTGGGCAGGTGAGCAGGAACTGCTGAAGGTGAGAGGCGGAGGGGCGGGTTGTTGATAGGGGGCATGGAGGACAGCAGTGGTTGACGTGGCTGAAGATGCTGGACCAGGAGGAGGATGGTGGCTTTCAGTTTGTGTGCTGCTTTTACTCATGTGTTGATCCCATAGGCGTTTGTGATGTGAGATCATGTGCCTTCGCAAAGCAGTTGTACCTAGGTGGGTGTTGGACTTCCCACGACTCAGTTTCTTTTGGCACAGGTTACAAATGGCATCGCTGATATCAGAGGCAGACACACAAAAAAAATGCCACACTGCTGAGCTTTGCAATTACGGCATTCTGGTGGTGGCAACAGCTTGCGTTGATTGGCGTGCTGTCTGGCTGACCCCGGGTGCCGAATCTACATGCTGTCTGACTGCGCCACTGCTTCCAACTCGTCTCCTCCTCCTCTCTGTCTCCCCATCTGAACTTTCCCCCTCTTCTTCTGCTCTTCGAGCAGGCACCCAGGTGACATCCACAGACACATCGTCATCATCAGCCGCTTCACTTGACAACTCAGCAAAGGCAGCAGCAGCAGATACAACATCATCATCATCATCATCACAATGTACGTCCATGTGTATAATGCTGCCTGACTGAGACATATCCCCGTTATCTACATCCTCTGGCACTAATAATTGCGCATCACTTATTTCTTCCAACTGATGTGAAAATAACTCCTCTGATGGATCAAGTGAAGCGGCTGTGGTGCTAGTGTTGGTGGTGGTGCCGGCGGGCTGGCGAGTGGTAAATTGAGAGGTGCCCGAAGCTGAGCTGGAGGAGGATGGTACATTAAGGTTCCGAGCGGAAGCTGTAGATGATTGGGTGTCCTGTGTAAGCCAGTCAACTATGGCCTCAGAATTTTTTGAGTTCAGGGTCTGTGGTGGCCTCTGAACACTGGGCATTATTCTAGGGCCTAAGGAAATCACAGCACCACGACCACGACGGCCCTTGCGGGGTGGCCTGCCTCTGCCTGTCATTTTTTTTAATGTGTTGCTACTGTTGTACTATGAGTGCAAGCTGCTGTGCCACCTTATATATCAGTGGTGGGTGGGCAGTGGCACAGTACACTCTCTGTGGACCTGACAGCAGTCACTGGCACCCAGGCAACTGCAATTTAAAAAATATATATATTTTTTTTTACTTTGCAAGCTGCTGTGCCACCTTATATATCAGTGGTGGGTGGGCAGTGGCACAGTACACTCTCTGTGGACCTGACAGCAGTCACTGGCACCCAGGCAACTGCAATTTAAAAAAATATATATTTTTTTTTACTTTGCAAGCTGCTGTGCCACCTTATATATCAGTGGTGGGTGGGCAGTGGCACAGTACACTCTCTGTGGACCTGACAGCAGTCACTGGCACCCAGGCAACTGCAATTTAAAAAAAATATATATTTTTTTTTTACTTTGCAAGCTGCTGTGCCATCTTATATATCAGTGGTGGGTGGGCACACAGTGGCACTGCAGTGGGCACAGTCACTGACAGCCCAGGCAACTGCAATAATAAAAAATATTTTTTTTTTTCAATTTATTGCAACAAGATGCTGTGCCACCGTATATATATCAGTGGTGGGCAGTGCACTGCAGTGGGTACAGTGCACTCTGTGGACCTGACACAGCACTCACTGCAATTATGACAGAGGGAAAAAAAAATATTTTTTAAAATGCCAGGTACTGTGCCTGTGCCACCCGAAATGAGTGTGGTGTGCACACAGTACAGTCTGTGGTAGGTCTGTGGCCTCTCACACACAGCGGGCAGGCAACTGCAGTCACAGTGTACAATATATATATATATATATATATATATATAAAAAACTCTATTACCTTACCAGCCCTTAAAAGGGCTTTTGGGGACGCTAAATATATATATATATGTATATATATAAATAAAAAAAAAAAACTCAATTACCAGCCCTTAAAAGGGCTTTTGGGGACGATAGATAGATAGATAGATATATATATATAAGAAGAAACAACTCAATTACCAGCCCTTAAAAGGGCTTTTGGGGACGCTAGATATATATATATATATATATATATATATATATATATATATATATATATATATACACAAATACCAGCCCTTAGAAGGGCTTTTTGGGGTGCTGTCCTTACAGCAGTAGTGGACCAAGAACACTGCAAGACCAGGAACACTGACTAACTGTCCCTAGCTTAACAGCAGCAGCAGCAGCAGCTCTCTCCCTACTCTCACTACACACACTGCTTCAGAATGATCTAAGATGGATGCTGCCCTTGCTTATTTATAGGAGGTGGGAGGGTGTGGGAGGGAGGTATGCTGATTGGCTGGAAATGTGTCTGCTGACTGTGAGGTTCAGGGTCAAAGTTTGCCTCAATGATGTATTATGGGGGGCGGACCGAACATCGCATATGTTCGCCCGCAGCGGCGAACGCGGACATGCGAAGTTCGCCGGGAACTGTTCGCCGGCGAACAGTTCTATACATCTCTAAGCCTCACCAGTGGCCCATCAATGCAGCCTCACCAGTGGCCCATCAATGCAGCCTCACCAGTGCCCATCAGTGCAGCCTCACCAGTGGCCCATCAATGCAGCCACACCAGTTGCCCATCAATGCAGCCACACCAGTGGCCCATCAATGCAGCCACACCAGTGGCCCATCAATGCAGCCACACCAGTGGCCCATCAATGCAGCATCACCAGTGGCCCATCAATGCAGCCTCAATAGTGCCCCATGAATGCCGCCTCACCAGTGCCCATGAATGCCGCCTCACCAGTGCCCCATCAATGCAGCGTGATCAGTGCATGGGGATTAAAGAGCCACCGGATTACATAGAGCTGGAATCTTCTGCTTACCCGGCGCGGCCACTGTCATACAAAGTCCCATCTTCTGGACTGGCTCTTATGATAGATGTCACCAGTGTGCTGTCTATCATAGGAGCTGGTCCAGGAGCCGACACTTTGTGTGACAGTGGCTGCTGTATAAGTACGAGATCCCTGCTCTGTGTAATTCGGTGGCGCTCAAATCCCCCCCTACCCCTCCCCCTCTAAGGCAGCCCTATAGGCATATAATACTGCAGACTTATCAGTGTCCCATGAATGCAGCCTCACCAGTGTCCCATGAATGCAGCCTCACTAGTGTCCCATAAATGCAGCCTCACCAGTGCCCATCAATGCAGCCTCATTAGTGCCCATCAATGCAGCCTCATCAGCATCCATCAATGCAGCCTCACCAGTGCCCCATCAATGCAGCCACACCAGTGGCCCATCAATGCAGCCACACCAGTGGCCCATCAATGCAACATCACCAGTGCCTCATCAATGCAGCCTAACCAGTGCCCCATCAATGCAGCACAATCAGTGCCCAGTCAATACAACCTCACCAGTGCCCCATCAATGCAGCATAATCAGTGCCCAGTCAATGCAACCTCCCCAGTGCCCCATCACTGCAGCCTCATCAGTGCCCCATCAATGCAGCCACACCAGTGCCCCATCAATACAGCATCACCAGTGCCCCATCAATACAGCATCACCAGTGCCCCATCAATGCAGCCTCACCAGTGCCCCATCAATGCAGTGTAATCAGTGCCCAATCAATGCAACCTCACCAGTGCCCCCTCAATGCAACCTCACCAGTGCCCCATCAATGCAGCCTCACCAGTGCCCATCAATGCAGCCTCACCAGTGTCCATCAATGCAGCCACACCAGTGGCCCATCAATGCAGCCTCACCAGTGCCCCATCAATGCAGCGTAATCAGTGCCCAATCAATGCAACCTCACCAGTGCCCCCTCAATGCAACCTCACCAGTGCCCCATCAATGCAGCCACACCAGTGGCCCATCAATGCAGCATCACCAGTGGCCCATCAATGCAGCCTCACCAGTGACCCATCAATGCACCGTAATCAGTACCCAGTCAATGCAGCCTCATCAGTGTCCCATCAATGCAGCCTCATCAGTGCCCCATCAATGCAGCCACACCAGTTCCCCATCAATGCAGCATAATCAGTGCCCCATCAATGCAACCTCACCAGTGCCCCATCAGAGCAACCTCACTAGTGCCCCATTAATACAACTTGACCAGTGCCCCATCAGTGCAGCCTCACCAGTGCCCATCAGTGCAGCCTCACCAGTGCCCATCAGTGCAGCCTCACCAGTGCCCATCAATGCAGCCTGACCAGTGCCCAGTCAAAGCAGCCTTGACAGTGCCCCATTAATGCAGCGTAATCAGTGCCCCATCAATGCAGCATAATCAGTGCCCAGTCAATGCAGCCTCACCAGTGCCCATCAATGCAGCCTCATCAGTGCCCATCAATGCAGCCTCACCAGTGCCCAGTCAATGCAACCTCGACAGTGCCCCATCAATGCAGCCATACCAGTGGCCCATTAATGCAGCCTCACCAGTGCCCCATTAATGCAGCCTCACCAGTGCCCCATTAATGCAGCCTCACCAGTGCAACATCAATGCAGCGTAATCAGTGCCCAATCAATGCAGCGTAATCAGTGCCCAAACAATGCAACCTCACCAGTGCCCCATCAATGCAACCTCACCAGTGCTCCATCAAAGCAGCATAATCCGTGCCCCATCAATGCAGCCTCACCAATGCCCCATCAATGCAGCCTCACCAGTTGCCCATCAATGCAGCCACACCAGGGGCCCATCAATGCAGCCACACCAGTGGCCCATGAATGCAGCCACACCAGTGGCCCATCAATGCAGCATCACCAGTGCCCAATCAATGCAGCCTCAATAGTGCCCCATCAATGCAGCGTAATCAGTGCCCAATCAATGCAACCTCACCAGTGCCCCCTCAATGCAACCTCACCAGTGCCCCATCAATGCAGCCACACCAGTGGCCCATCAATGCAGCATCACCAGTGGCCCATCAATGCAGCATAATCAGTGCCCAGTCAATGCAACCTAACCAGTGCCCTTCAATGCAGCCTCACCAGTGCCCCATCAATGCACCGTAATCAGTACCCAGTCAATGCAGCCTCATCAGTGCCCCATCAATGCAGCCTCATCAGTGCCCCATCAATGCAGCCACACCAGTGGTCCATCAATGCAGCCACACCAGTGGTCCATCAATGCAGCCACACCAGTGCCCCATCAATGCAACCTCACCAGTGCCCCATCAGTGCAACCTCACTAGTGCCCCATTAATACAACTTGACCAGTGCCCCATCAGTGCAGCCTCACCAGTGCCCATCAGTGCAGCCTCACCAGTGCCCATCAGTGCAGCCTCACCAGTGCCCATCAATGCAGCCTGACCAGTGCCCAGTCAAAGCAGCCTCGACAGTGCCCCATTAATGCAGCGTAATCAGTGCCCCATCAATGCAGCATAATCAGTGCCCAGTCAATGCAGCCTTACCAGTGCCCATCAATGCAGCCTCACCAGTTTCCCATCAATGCAGCCACACCAGTTGCCCATCAATGCAGCCACACCAGTGGCCCATCAATGCAGCATCACCAGTGCCCAATCAATGCAGCCTCAATAGTGCCCCATGAATGCAGCCTCACCAGTGCCCCATGAATGCAGCCTCACCAGTGCCCATGAATGCAGCCTCACCAGTGCCCCATCAATGCAGCATGATCAGTGCATGGGGATTAAAGAGCCACCGGATTACATAGAGCTGGAATCTTCTGCTTACCCGGCACGGCCGCTGTCATACAAAGTCCCATCTTCTGGACCAGCTCCTATGATAGATGTCACCAGTGTGCTGTCTATCATAGGAGCTGGTCCAGGAGCCGACACTTCATATGACAGTGGCTGCTGTATAAGTACGAGATCCCTGCTCTGTGTAATTCGGTGGCGCTCAAATCCCCCCCTACCCCTCCCCCTCTAAGGCAGCCCTATAGGCATAGGGGGGGCCTATGGTAGGGCCAGCCCTTGGCATCCCTCTCTGCCCCAGCTCGTGTTGCACCTGCCCAGCATCGGCCCTGCAAAGCGGGGACAAAACCGGGGTTCGTCTTGGTCCAGAGACAGTGTCCTTAGTCCGGGGACTGTCCCCAGAAACTGGGGACGTCTGGTCACCCTAATATGGAGGCATACATATTTGTTCATTACAAATTTAGGTCGTGTTTCCTACTTTGCAGTGCTATACTATACCTCCCAACTTTTGAACTTGAGAATGAGGGACACTTGCACACAATGCAGATTACATCGAAGGCACAGCAATGCACATTACATGCAAAAAATATATATAATAACGTGCAGCGCTAAGAGAATGCTATATAAGCAATCACTCAAATAAACAAAAATGGTGAAATTAACTAAATGACTAAAGAGAGTCCCAGGTGAAGAGCGTGATAATACAATTCCAGGGTGATGTGTGTGGTCCCAAAGGACATCAGATCCCAACATCAACAGGGAAAATTTATATATCACCTGAAGAGCTGGACCCAAATTGCCATACAACAAAAGGGTCAGATGGGCTCATACAATATCATGCGAATCTTCAAACAAAACCTGATGTCCCGGATGTCCAAGTTTGCGGTCAAAGGATGAATCAAGTAAGGTGAAAACTCTCATTCCCTGAGTGACATGGAAAGGATAATCCAAGACAAAGCAAACATAGTGTAACTCCGCTTAAGAAATTTTATTATGTAGCACCACCCCCGCAGGAGCTGCTGATTAGATTATTGGGTTTTCGTCCTGCCTAACAACCCACAGAATTGGCTCGAACCCTCCCTAGGCACAACTGACCCAGAATAGGACTGGAATACCAAATGGCTACACAGATTGGAATATAACACTTCAATAAATAATAATGACCTGTTACCTCTCTCCAGTTGCAGTCCTTCTGGGTAACACAAGGTGACCACACACAGCTTTTTTTTAAACAGGGAAGTTTTTTACTGTAAATCAAATAAACAGTTTTGATACAGTAAAATATGACTTTGCAAAAGGATATACTGATTAATTAATCAAAGATAAGATAAATACTGTGATATCACTCCTCAAGGGCACATTAATTACTTCAGGAAATGTCTCAGAGCCTATAGGACCACCATCTTAATCACTATTATACTTTTGGAAATGAGGCTCAGCATTCAATTAGACACAGTACCAGACAGACAGACCTATCTGAGTCCCACATGCGATTCCGCTGTTTCTTCTCTATATCTTCGCTAGCAACGTTGGTGCGCTCGCGATTTGTGATCCACATTGAGGATGGATGATCAATAGAGAGAATGGCAGCAAACAGTTAGTAATCACCACGGGTGTCTGTGCAGGTTTGGCAGTAAAACTTCTGTGAGAGATGTACTGGGCCACCTGGTATATTGCCTTCTATTACTCTAAGGCTAACCCTGACTAAAGTTACTTCTTTGATAGATAGAGTCAGTTTTTGGGCAGGTGCCCTCTCACCAACAGGATTTTTCCCCCTGGAACCCTCCACTGCTGACTAATGCCCCATACACACGTGCAGATTATCTGCAGACTTTTGTCTGCAGATTTACCTTTTCTATGTAGTGCAAGGGCCTGCCGGGTTGCATACAAATTGAAAGTGTTTAGGTTTGACCTCATATTATATGGTTTTGGTAAGTCTGCAGACAAAAGTCTGCAGATAATCTGCACGTGTGTATGGGGCATTAGTCTCCGTTCTCTGTCACCAGCTGCGCTAGGTGTTAGTGGTGGACAATTCCGGTCTCTGCAAGCATCGATAGGACCTCCAGAAATGGTCTTCTGCTGATGATGGAACGTTTCAACTTAATCACTTCAGGCCCAGAAGCTTTGGCCTAACATACAGCATCAGTCCACAGCGCTGGCTTCTTGCTTGGCTCAGAGTGCAGTCCCGAGAGAGCGAGCCTGGCTCCTCCCTTCCTTTATAAAACTTCCCCCAGAAGGCTGTGCGGTGAGGCAGTGCACCCTGGTTCTCCCAGAGCATTCTGAATGATGTAGTCTGTTAAACTCCCTGACAGGAAATCACATCACAGGAAATCCCAGAGCAGCTGCAATGTGTCATTTTGGCCACTAGATGGAGCCGAGTTCCTCCCAAATGTCAAACAGTCATCTTTATGCATATGAAACACCGCTACACACTCCCCCCACTTGAGAAACGTTGGTCCCCAAAGAGGACAACAGCATGTACTCCAGTACATATGTTGGCAGTACATAAAAAAACATTAACATATGCATAACAGGGAATTATCTTCCTTTTCATAAGCAGAGTTCAAACTTAACAACTGCATATTACAACAAAGGTTCGACATAGGAACCTCCCACCAATTGTCGGGGGAGGAGGTAATTCTGTTCACAGACCCCCGACACTTGAGTGGCTTGTACAGATGTGCCTGGGGGTGAGCTAGGGTTGTCCTCCACCAAATCTGCGGTGGAAGAACTAGGCTAATCAAGAGTTCATTTGGAAGTAAAGATAGCTTCTTCCGAGCATTCACCCAATTGGTCATAGGTCAGTCTTTTGGGTGGGTGAATGGCTCTTCTTTTCCTCTGTTCTTTGGGAGACACGATCTAAGGTACTAGGACCAGCCGCTTCTGGGGATTCTTCAATGGCCTCTTCCTTATGTTCCAACACACAGGAATCTGATGTTGCAAGAGCGGTTAGCTCTTCAGAGAAAGGTGCAACCTCCTCCTCAGGATCTACATCATCAACTGCTTCTTCTGAAAGCATGTGGAAAGGTATGAACTCGGGGGGGCCCCTTTCCATGAAGGGTTCCTCTTTCAGCCAATTCGGATGAAGACAGGGAGGCAGGTGTGGGTTCTGGTAACTGAGATGACCACATCCAGTCAGGTACCTCCTCTTCATCTTCCAGATCTTCACATGGAGAATTTCCCTCCCTCACATCTGGGAGTGTCGACTGAGATCTGGTGACTGGCCTGGACAGGCGAGAGGTCGAAGGGGTCTCTGGCGAATCTACGACAGGAGGCATGCGAACTGCTTCAGAGAGAGGTAGTAGATGGTTCCTATGCCAAGTCTTTAATGGACCCACACTTCCTTTAGGCCGAATTTGATACACAGGGAGGTTTGGTAGTTGCTTGCAGATAACATAAGGTTGGGACTTCCAACGGTCTGCCAATTTGTGTTTTCCCGGGATACCCAAGTTCCTCAACAATACCCTGTCCCCGGGTTGCAAGTCTTGGATCCAAACTTTTAAGTCAAAATTCCATTTATTCCTCAGTCCACGTTGATCAGATGTTGCCTGAGCTTTATCATAGGCCGATTTCAGACTCTGCCTCAGTCGGTCCACATATCCCTTGTGCGATGCTGAAGAAGTGTGATCGGGCGAGATGCCAAAGGCCAAGTCCACTGGCAACCGAGCCTCTTGCCCAAACATTAGACGATAAGGGGAATATCCAGTAGCATCACTGACAGTACTGTTGTAAGCATGCACAATGGCAGCTACATGTTTGCCCCAATGCTGTTTCTTCTCTGAGCTCAAAGTCCCTAACATGTCCAAAAGAGTCCTGTTAAATCATTCAGGCTGGGCATCCCCTTGTGGATGGTATGGAGTAGTTCTAGTCTTTTGAATGCCTAAAGCCCCGTACACACGTACCGATTGTCCGCTGAACGATCGGCCGTCTTTTGTCCAGTGCTGTCGTGTTGGTTGAAAAGTGCTCAAGACTGCACACGAATTTTGTCGGCCAACAACAACCAACTTCAGAAGTGATGTCATGTGATGGTTAACTTTCCGTGTGTTTTTTCTTCTCTGAGCATGCCCAGTCTTGCTCATCTGGCTTTTGTCGGCCGAAATCTGTACTGACTGACGAACAATCGGCCGTTCTGGTGTTGGCCAACAAAAATTTTATAGCATGCAGACCAGAATTTGTTCGGCCGAAAAGTCGCAGTCGGTTGTCGGAAGCATCATACTAACAAGCCGACAATCGGCCGATCGGATGTTGGCCGAATATTTACGGCCGACAATCGGTACGTGTGTACGGGCCTTAACAGATCTAACAGTCTCTTGATCAGTCTGCTTTCAAAGTCCCTTCCTTTGATCTGAATGGAGGCGTTGTGGTAACCCATAGTGTACAAAGAACTTCTCTACAAGAACTTTGGCTACCGTTGAGGCCTTCTGATCCTTTGTTGGGAATGCTTGGGCATATCTGGTAAAATGGTCTGTCACCACAAGGACATTCCCTTGACCACTCAGATCAGGCTCTAGGCAAAGGAAATCAATGCACACCAGTTCCATGGGTCCCTGGCTTTGCAGATGGCCCATTGGGGCTGCTTTACGTGGCAGAGTCTTCCTTTGTATGCATCGAACACAAGAATGACAGTATCCTTCAACTTCGGCTCTCATACAGGGCCAGTAGAACCTGTCTCTGACAAGCTGAAAAGTTCTTTCAGGTCCCAGATGGCCATGATTATCATGAAGAGCAGCCAGAACTCTCTCCCTGTATTTAGCTGGTAAGAACAGTTGCCACTTCTCCTCCAGATCTTCGGATGGGCCTCTTCGGGAGACCACACTTTCTCGGATCTGTAGCCGGGTCCACTCTCTTTACAATAGCCGGGCCCCTTGAGGAGTGTCTGTTAGAAGTAACTCAGGGCGCTGAATCTCCAAGGCTTCCAAAAGACGTTTTCCCAGAGGGTCTTCCAGCTGCTCCTTCCTCAAGTCCCTTTTGGACAGCCGGGGTAAATCTTCCCCTTCAACATGGGTCACCCTGCAATAGTATTTGGGTACTCCTACAGCCGAAACCCCAATCTCTTTGGCTCTTGATCCTCCTCTGGATCTAAGTTCAGTTCCCTGATATAGGGCACGCACCCCTTCTGGAGTCAAATGGGTCCATTCTTCATCAGGTTCGTGTGGTGAATGCAACCTTCTGGATAGGACATCTGCATCCCTGTTCCCGGCTCCTGGCCGATACTTCAGGCTGAACTTGAAGCTAGTGAGGGCAGCCAACCATCTATGTCCTGTGGCATCCAGCTTGGCTGTAGTCAACAGATAGGTAAGTGGATTATTATCTGTCTTGACAATGAATTCCGCTCCGTACAGGTAATCTTTCGGTTTGTTGACCACTGCCCACTTTAAAGCCAAGAATTCAAGTTTGTGGGTAGGATAATTCTTTTCAGCAGGTAGTAGACTCCTGCTCACGTAGGCGACAGGTCGCAGGTGACCCTCATGTTCCTGGTAGAGTACCCCGCCCAGCCCATCTTGGCTGGCATCAACATGTAGTTCATATGGTTTCATGGGGTCTGCGTAGGCCAACACAAGGGCAGTGGTTAGATTATTTTTCAGTTGAATGAAAGCCCCTTCACATTATGGGGTCCACTGATCCTGGATGGACTCCTTAGCCTTCCAGGGTCCCATGGTGGACTTCCCCGGCTTGACCAGTTCAGGAACGGCATTTTCTTAGTTGTTTAGTAACTCATTGAGGGGTCGGGCAATCTTGGCGAACCCCTCCACAAACCTCCTGTAATAGGAGCAAAAGCCCAGGAACGACCGAAGTTCGGTCACATTTGTAGGTCTCGGCCAGGAGGCGATAGCATCCAGCTTGTCCGGGTCGGTGGCCACCCCTTCTGCAGACACGATGTGGCCCAGGTAATGGACCAAGGATTGATAGAACTGACACTTCTCAGGTGAAAGTTTCAGGCCTTCTTCATGTAGCCTCTTCAGGACCATTTCCAACCTCTCCTCGTGTTCTTCCAAAGTCCTGCCAAACACGATAACATCATCCAAGTATATCAGTACTTCTATCAAATTCATTTCCCCAACGGTCCTTTCCATCAGCCTCTGGAAAGTAGCAGGGGCCCCTGACAACCCCTGAGGCATGCGATTGAACTCAAAGAACCTCACAGGGGTGATGAAGGCGGTCTTCTCACGATTTTCAGGGTGCATGGGGATCTGATAATACCCACTCTTTAAGTCCATCACACTGAACCACTTCGCCCCTGACAGGCTCTGTAGGGCGTCTTCAATTCGAGGAGTGGTATACTGGTCTGGGATGGTTCTTCTGTTCAGTGTTCGGTAGTGTAACGCTCCTGCGTTTTATGTATGATGTGGATTTTCAGCTGCAGAAATATTCCACTTCAGTAGTCATGTAGAGAAACGCTGAGACACCAATCCCAACTCTCAATGACTCATCATGTGTGGATGATCTCAATTCAGCAAGTAAATACACACACTCAATAAGATGTTTCCTAGAGTGACTTATGTATATAGTAACACAGTGATGATAGGCTGAAGAGACAGGTTGGGTAGAGATGGTAGATGACAGACACTTGAAAGGAAATGTTCTTGAAAGTAAGATAGTAGCAGATGGGATGCAGATAGGTTTAGCAATCATGTATGGTAGCAGATGACAGAGTAGCGGGTGGACATACAAGAGAGATCAACCCCGTGCAAGAACAGGTGGTAGTAGGCTCAAGAGCTAGCAATCTTAGATAATGCAGATGTAGTAATAGTCCTTAGTATGCAGAGCTAGATAGTGTAAGCTTTAGTATGAAAGTTATAAAAGTTTCCCCTGTGGGGTACTTATCACTAATAGCAATGTAGCAGAGGAGAGGTTCGGCAAGAGCGGATGATCCGGTAGCGGGATACAGGGATCAGCGCAGCGTGGTTCCGACAGCGAGGTATGCTTGCAAGCATGAGAGCTTCAAGACAGGTTAGCATCAAGGCACAAAGCAGTTTGAACGAACACATGTGAGTGAGAGCCGGCGATCTAAATAGCCATCCAGTCCGGCGCTCAGTGATGACAGCATCAGTCTTAAAGGTGTATGCGCACCTTACCAAAAGAGAATGGTGGGGCGCATACACTTATGAAAGAGTAATTAGGGTACCCAAAGGTACCAGAACATTACAGTACCCCCCCCCTTAAGGCCGGCTCCTGAAGGCCTCTGGAGCTGGTTTGTCTGGGTACTTTTTTTTTATTATTCTTCACTGTGTTTTAGATTTCCCGGGCCCCCCTGCAGAGCTGAGACTCTGGGCCCGATACAACAGGGCCAGTTGTACTGGCTTGTCAGCGGCCCTGGTAGCAGGCGTACTGTCTCTGGAATGGCCGCTGCGCTTTTGCACCCAGCTCCCTCTTTTGTTGTGCTGTTGCCTCTGTGCGACCACCGCCTCTTCCTCATAACTGCATGCCTCACTAGTATGACCTTCAGTCCAGTTTGGGTCTAGGACTTCATCATCCTGCACATCATCTTCCACCCATTCATGTCCCCTCCCCTCCTCATCGGTCTGCACATTGCAGAAAGCCACAGCAGTTGGCACCTGTGTTTCGTCATCATCAGAGACGTTTTGTGGCGATATTCCCATGTCCTCATCCTGCAACAAAAGTGGTTGAGCATCAGTGCATTCAAGGTCTTCCTCTTCTGGGGCAGGGCTAGGTGGATGGGCCGGGGAAACCCTGGCAACAGAGTCATCAAAAAGCATAAGACTTTCCTGCATGATTTGGGGCTCTGACTGCTTGGCTGATTTTCAAGAGGGTGAGGTGGAAGACTGATGGGCATGGGCTGCAGGTGCTAACTCTGAGCTTTCTGCAGAGGACTGGGTGTTAGATACTGTGAAGGAACTGGAGGCACTGTCAGCCACCCAATCTACTATCGCGTGTACATGTTCTGGCTTCACCATCCATAGAGCGGCATTTGGGCCTATCAAATAACGCTGCAGATTATGTCACCTACTCGCACCAGAGGAAGGTGTTTGACTTGGAGCGGTAGTTGGCGCTGAACGGCCACGTCCTCTACCAGCAACAGGAGCTCCACCAACACCACCACGACCATGCCCACATCCATTATTTGATGTTCTGCTCATTATTTGTGTTCACCCTCCAAGCTGAAAGATTGGTCTCTCTCCGGTGTCAATTTACCTGGCAGTAGTCGAAAATTACATTTGCTAAGGCAGTGCCCGTGTCATAAAAATGCTCTGTGGACCCAGAATAATGTTTTTAGTGCCCAAAATACACTGATTCTCAATTTTTATGCGGAAATGTAAAAAATGTTTTGGTACGCTGTATGCACAAGTGGTTTGTGGAACAAGAACAAGTATTTATTGCAATAAAATACAGAAAATTTGTATTTCACTGCTGTAAATTGAAATTAATTATTTATACGCCGGTTGCACAACTGTTTTTTCGGCCTAAAACACGGCTTTTTTCAATAACACCCAAAAATGCAGTTTTTAACTGCTGTACCTTAAAAGTATATATTTATACTATGTATGGACAACAGATTTAGGGGCCCAGAACACAGATTTGGTCACCAAAATTCACAAATGCAGTAGTGAACTGCTATAAATTGAAATGAATTATTTATATGCCAGATGCTCAACTATTTTTTTGGCCTAAAACATGGCTTTTTTCAATAATACCCCAAAATGCAGCTTTTAACTGCTGTACATTAACAGTATATATGTATACTATGTATGGACAACAGATTTGGGGACCCAGAGCACAGATTTGGTCACCAAAATTCACAAATGCAGTAGTGAACTGCTATAAATTGAAATTAATTATTTATAAGCCGCATGCACAACTGTTTTTCCGGCCTAAAACACGTCTTTTTTCAATAACACCCCAAAATGCAGTTTTTTACTGCTGTAAATTTAAATGAGATATTTATACCATGTATGTAAAACTGCTTTGTGAAGAAAGAATATTGCTTTTTTCCAACAAAAATGAATAATGCAATATTTATCAGCTGTAATGTGAAATCGGTATTTAAGCTGTGTATTTCAAGATGTTTTGGTCAAAAAACATACACATATGCTGTATTTCATAGAAGCAATGTACAATAGGTGGTTGGAATGGGTATTTCAGACTGTTTGGTGGACCTTGAATAAAGTGTTTTTTCTATAAAAAAACAAAGAAGCACTATTTCCCTGCAGAAATATAAAATATGTCCTTGGATGGTGTATGCAGAACTGTTTTGTGGACAAGAAATATGGGTTTTCCCCCAAAATTACACGGATTCTCTATTTCACCCCAGAAATGTCAAATATATATTTTGGCGCTGTAAAATAGGCTTGATGGATCAGGATGACCACTTTTTTTTCACTAAAATACACTGATGCACTATTTGATAGCTGAAATGGAATATACAGTTTAGTGCATTGTATACACAAGTGCTCTGAGGCACCACAGATCCCAGGCTAGACAAATGGACTATGTCATCCCTTAAACATACAAAAGGCAATATAGGGGACTTGAGCAGCCAGAAAAAAAAATTTCTATAAGGGGGTGTAATTCTCACGCTGTCCTGTAGGTGTGTGAAAGATATGTGCCCTCAATGCCGCAGGTACTATTGTTGTTAACCACACAATTAAGAATTGAGATAAAAGGGGGGGGGGGGGGGGGAGTACCGCGCTTCGAAGGTATGTATGTGATATAAAGTGTCTTGGTGATAAATAAATAAATAATATATTTTGACTGGTGCATAAAATCCATATAAACAATCACTTAATATTGGGGGATGTATAAAGTCACAATGAAACATATAATTCACATAATCATATAAATAAACATATAAATATATCTCAACAATAGTATATATGGAGATTCCTCCACAGGATAGTGTGCTGGGAGTTCTGTGGCTAATGAAACTTGATCCGAGGCACCACCAGAGACCTCATAAGTGGACCCCCATTAAAAGGAGTACACCGTCAGCCACCACCATTACCTGGTTCCATTATATCCAGAGGAGGAGAGGAGAAAGGAGTATACCCCCTGATAGATCTTAAAATGGCAGATTATTTAAGATATGGAGGTGAGCATAAAGCACACCTAGTGTATAGGTGGAAGAAATATTTTCTTTTAAACACAGAAGAGGAAGATTTACATTATTATCACCATTTGGGACACTTGAGCACTTTAGGATGCGAGGCAGCATCTAATCACTATTGAATGTATATGGACATCCACATCACCATTGATATTTAGTGATATATAGTTTAGAAGAGGTCACGAATTAAGCACAGAGCACTTTTTGATTTTTTCACCAATCTATATTATTTATCACCATAAGCACTATTGTTGAGATATATTTATATATTTATATGTTTATTTATATGATTATGTGTATTATATGTTTCATTGTGACTTTATACATCCACCAATATTAAGTGATTGTTTATATGGATTCTATGCACCAGTCATAATATATTATTTATTTATTTATCACCAAGACACTTTATATCACATACAGTCAGGTCCATAAATATTGGGACATGGACACAATTCTAATATTTTTGGCTCTATACACCACCACAATGGATTTGAAATGAATCAAACACGATGTGCTTTAATTAACTGCAGACTTTCAGCTTTAATTTGAGGGTATTTGCATCCAAATCAGGTGAACAGTGTAGGAATTACAAAAGTTTGTATATGTACCTCCCACTTTTTAAGGGACCAAAAGTAATGGGATAGATTAACAATCATAAATCAAACTTTCACTTTTTAATACTTGGTTGCAAATCCTTTGCAGTCAATTACAGCCTGAAGTCTGGAGCGCATAGAAATCACCAGACGCTGGGTTTCATCCCCGGTGATGCTCTGCCAAGCCTCTACTGCAACTGTCTTCAGTTCCTGCTTGTTCTTGGGTCATTTTCCCTTCAGTTTTGTCTTCAGCAAGTGAAATGCATGCTCAATCGGATTCAGGTCAGGTGATTGACTTGGCCATTGCATAACATTCCACTCCTTTCCCTTAAAAAACTCTTTGGTTGCTTTCGCAGTATGCTTCGGGTCATTGTCCATCTGCACTGTGAAGCGCGGTCCAATGAGTTCTGAAGCATTTGGCTGAATATGAGCAGTTAATATTGCCCAAAACACTTCAGAATTCATCCTGCTGCTTCTGTCAGCAGTCACATCATCAATAAATACAAGAGAACCAGTTCCACTGGCAGCCATACATGCCCACGCCATGACACTACCACCACCATGCTTCACTGATGAGGTGGTATGCTTTGGATCATGAGCAGTTCCTTTCCTTCTCCATACTCTTCTCTTTCCATCACTCTGGTACAAGTTGGTCTTGGTCTCATCTGTCCACAGGATGTTGTTCCAGAACTGTGAAGGCTTTTTTAGATGTTGTTTGGCAAACTCTAATCTGGCCTTCCTTTTTTTGAGGCTCACCAATGGTTTACATCTTGTGGTGAACCCTCTGTACTCACTCTGGTGAAATCTTCTCTTGATTGTTGACTTTGACACTCATACACCTACCTCCTGGAGAGTGTTCTTGATCTGGCCAACTGTTGTGAAGGGTGTTTTCTTCACCAGGGAAAGAATTATTCGGACATCCACCACAGTTGTTTTACGTGGTCTTCCGGGTCTTTTGGTATTGCTGAGCCCAACGGTGCGTTCTTTCTTTTTAAGGATGTTCCAAACAGTTGATTTGGTTGATTTGACACCTAATGTTTTTGCTATCTCTCTGATGGGTTTGTTTTGTTTTTTCAGCCTAATGATGGCTTGCTTCGCTGATAGTGACAGCTCTTTGGATCTCATATGGAGAGTTGACAGCAACAGATTCCAAATGCAAATAGCACATTTTGAAATGAACTCTGGACCTTTTATCTGCACCTTGTAAATGGGATAATCAGGGAATAACACACACCTGGCCATGGAACAGCTGAGCAGCCAATTGTCCCATTACTTTTGGTCCCTTAAAAGTTGGAGGCACATATACAAACTGTTGTAATTCCTAAACCGTTCACCTGATTTGGATGTAAATACCCTCAAATTAAAGCTGAAAGTCTGCAGTTAAAGAACATCTTATTTGTTTCATTTCAAATCCATTGTGGTGGTGTATAGAGCCAAAAAGATTAGAATTGTGTCGATGTCCCAATATTTATGGACCTGACTGTACATACCTTCGAAGCGCGGTACTCCCCCCCCCCCCCCCCCTTTTTAGCCAGAAAAATACATTTTTTCCTTCACTGAGCTACAAAATACGACTAGGCTGCCTGGGTTAATATGGCTGCCGAGCACCACCTCAGTAACAGATGGATTACAACAAAAAGATTTCCCTTGCAGTGGCTGGGTACAGAAATGTTGGATTGCTGAAGCTCCCTCCCTCTCTATTTTCTGTATCTTGTGGATTACAGTAGCACATGTTCTTCTGATTTGTGCCCTATTCTGTCCCTGATCGCGGCACCAGCATCCTTTCCCTAAGCTCAAATCAGCAGAGTGATGTGCGGCAGTACGTGACTTCAGCTTATAAAAAGGCTGGGTCACATGCTGCACTCAGCCAATCACAGCCATGCCATTAGTAGGCATGGCTGTGATGGCTTCTTAGGGCAAGAAGTAAAACGCTTGCTGATTGGCTGCTGTGCAGCCCTTCAGAAAGCGGGAAGAAATCGCCGAATAACGGACCCGAACGTTTTTGAAAATGTCCGGATTCGGGTCCGTGTCCCTAACACCTCAAAATTCGGTACGAACCCGAACTATACAGTTTGGGTTCGCTCAACTCTACTGCTGATATATCTATATTGCACTGGTTGATATATCTATACTGCACGGGCTGATATATACTCCACATAGTTACAGTACATAGTATATGAGGTTGAATAAAGGCATCAGTCCATCCAGTTCAACCTGTATAGGTGTGTGCATGTGTGTGTTAGTGGCCTGCTCATTTCACATAACCCTGAGACCCGGTTCACACTAGCGCGACTTGTCAGGCGACTTGGTCGCCTGACAAGTCGCGGTGGGTCGCCTGCCATTGATTAGCACAGGACCCGTTCTAATAGGAGCGACACAAGTCGCTCCGACTTAGAAAAAGGGTCCTGTACTACTTTGGGTCGACCTGCATTGACTTCAATGATATGAAGCGTGTACCGCGACTTCACAGGTCGCCCCAGCAAGTAGAGTCGCCCCTATGTGAACGGGGTCTAATGTTATGATCTGTGAAATGCACGTCCAAAAGTCTTTTAAAAGTAGCCATACTCCCTGAAGCTACAACCATTTGTGGAAGAGAGTTCCACATTCTCACCGCCCTTACAGTGAAGAACCCCTTACGCAGCATAAGGTTTAACCTCCTCTCCTCTAATCTCATTGTGTGGCCACGTGTCGTCTTGCACTCCTTGGGACTAAATAGTTTTCTACCTATGCTAGGATCGCCATTGTTGTATTTGTAGATCAATATCATGTCCCCTCTCAGGTGTCTCCTCTCCAAGGAGAATAAATTAAGCGCTTGTAATCGCTCCTCATAACTAAGGCCCTCTAATCCCCTAATTAGTTAAGTTGCCCTTCTTTGGACTCTCTCCAGTTCCAGCACATCCTTTCTGGATACTACTGTACACTGTCTGATATATACTGCACTGCTGATATATGCTGCATGGGCTGTTATATACCGCACTGTCTGATATTTACTGCACATACTGATATTAACTGCACTGCTGATATATACTACACTGCTGATCAGTGGCCGCCGGCCGATAGGGGGCGCGGGGGAGCCGCCCCCCAAAAAGAATGAGAAAAAAAAAAGATTTAAAAAAAAAAACAATTTTTTTGCCCACTAGGGGCGCCCGCCTCATTGGTGGCTATGGGGGGGAGGTGGGGCTTTCACCCCCGGCAGAGGCGCCGATTGGCGGCCTTCTGGGGCGTAACTGTGGCGCAGAGCATTGCGCTACAATACACCCCTTTTGTGATGTTTAGGATCATGATTGGTCCAGACTCCAGCCTGGACCAATCATGATTCAGGACATCCATGCTGACCTTGTTGGGGGCGGTGCCGGTGCGTGCATCAGTCACTCACCGTCACCGCCCGGTCACCTTCCCGCCGCCGAAGAGGAGTCTCCAGGACCAGTCCAGAGAAGAAGCCGGCGCCGCTCACCTTCCCGCCGCCCGCTGCAGAAGAGGCCGAGAGGGAGAAGCGCCGCTCACCTTCCCGCCGCCCGCCGCTGCCGAACAAAGAAGAGGAGAGGGAGAAGCCGCCGTGAATCACAGGGCTCCAGCCTCCAGGTAAGTGCACTGCTCTCAGTCGGACAGGCACGCTAAACTCTGCATTGGGGACATTGTACACTGTAATGCATTGCAGGGGGCACGCACGCTAAACTCTGCATTGGGGACATTGTACACTGTAATGCATTGAAGGGGGCACGCACGCTAAACTCTGCATTGGGGACATTGTACACTGTAATGCATTGAAGGGGGCACGCACGCTAAACTCTGCATTGGGGACATTGTACACTGTAATGCATTGCAGGGGGCACGCACGATAAACTCTGCATTGGGGACATTGTACACTGTAATGCATTGAAGGGGGCACGCACGCTAAACTCTGCATTGGGGACATTGTACACTGTAATGCATTGAAGGGGGCACGCACGCTAAACTCTGCATTGGGGACATTGTACACTGTAATGCATTGAAGGGGGCACGCGCGCTAAACTCTGCATTGGGGACATTGTACACTGTAATGCATTGAAGGGGGCACGCACGCTAAACTCTGCATTGAGGACATGTACACTGTAATGCATTGAAGGGGGCACGCACGCTAAACTCTGCATTGGGGACATGATTGTACACTGATCAATGCATTGAAGGGGGCACGCACGCTAAACTCTGCATTGGGGACATGATTGTACACTGATCAATGCATTGAAGGGGGCATGCACGCTAAACTCTGCATTGGGGACATGATGATTGTACACTGTTCAATGCATTGATGGGGGCACTCACGCTAAACTCTGCAACATCTACACTGTTCAATGCATTGAAGGGGGCACGCTAAACTCTGCATTGGGGACATGATGATTGTACACTGTCAATGCATTGAAGGGGGCACGCACGCTAAACTCTGCATTGGGGACATGATGATTGTACACTGTTCAATGCATTGATGGGGGCATGCACGCTAAACTCTGCATTGGGGACATGTACACTGTTCAATGCATTGAAGGGGGCACGCACGCTGGTCACTGCATTGGGGACATGTACGCTGGTCACTGCATTGGGGGCATGTACGCTGGTCACTGCATTGGGGGCATGGTATGCTGGTCACTGCATTGGGGGCATGGTATGCTGGTCACTACATTGAAAGGGGCATGTATACTGGTCACTACATTGAAAGGGGTCATGTATGCTGGTCACTACATTGAAAAGGGGCATTTATACTGGTCACTACATTGAAAGGGGCATGTATACTGGTCACTACATTGAAAGGGGCATTTATAATGGTCACTACATTGAAAGGGGCATTTATACTGGTCACTACATTGAAAGGGGGCATTTATACTGGTCACTACATTGAAAGGGGGCATGTATGCTGGTCACTACATTGAAAGGGGGCATGTATGCTGGTCACCACATTGAAAGGGGCATGTATACTGGTCACTACATTGAAAGGGGGCATGTACGCTGGTCACTGCATTGAAAGGGGGCATGTATGCTAGTCACTGCATTGAAAGGGGGCCTGTACTGTGGGGTTTGTGCTAGGGGGCCTGTACTGTGGGATTAGTGCTAGGGGGCCTGCACTGTTGGATTAGTGCTAGGGGGCCTGTACTGTGGGGTTTGTGCTAAGGGGCCTGTACTGTGGGGTTTGTGCTAGGGGGTCTGTACTGTGGGGTTTGTGCCACTCTCAAACAGTGTATCCCATAATAGGGTGTCTCTCACAGTATATCCCATAATAGGGCCTCTGCTCCCTATTATAGGATATACTAGTACTGAGAGACCCCTTAATATGTGATATATTGGGAGAATTTGTTCACGCAAGCAAAATACAGGGGACAAAATGGGTGGAGTCTATAAGGGGTGGTGCTTCTGAGAAATGGGATGGGTCAAAATAGAAGGGCGGGGTCTTGCGCCCCCCTCCCCATCTTAAAACTTCACCAGCCGCCACTGCTGCTGATATATACTACACTGCTGATATATCCTGCACTGCTGATATATACTGCACAGGCTAATTTATACTACACTGCTGATATATACTGCATAGGCTGATATATACTGCATGGGCTGATATATACTACACTCATGATATATACTGCACTGTCTGATATTTACTGCACTGGCTGATATACTGTATACTACACTGCTGATATATACTGCACGGGTTGATATATACTACACTGTCTGATTATACTGCATTGCTGATATATCTATACTGCATTGGTTGATATATCTATACTGCACTGGCTGATAAATCACTATAGAATTTACAAAATCCACTACCTGCTTAATCTCACTCCTATCTTGCCCTAACACACTCTACACGGCTGCGGTGTCAGTAGCAGCCTTATATAGTGTGGGGCGTGGACTAAGCCCCTGTGCCATGATTGGCTAAAGGCACCCTGCCTTTGTCCAATCATGACAATGACAGGGCATTGTGCTGTGATTGGCCAAAGCATACAGGTCAGGTGCATGCTTTGGCCAATGACAAGCACTTAACGCACTGCAATTGCGCAGCGCATTATAGGGCGTTCATTGGCGGGCGAATTTCCCGCGAAGCACCCCATATGTTCGTGTGTTCTGTGAACACCCGATGTTCGAGTTGAACGTATGTTCGACTTGAACTCGAAGCCCATGTCTAATCAGCACTGAGGAAGAAACCTCTCTTATCCAGGGCTATGCCAACAGTTTGGAGCATCAAGCTGTATGTTGGCAAAATCCTTTTCCCGTTCTGTCAGAAAAGTGGGCACATATTTCTCAGGAAGGTGGGGGGGGGGGGGGGTAAGAGCAGAATAAGCCACAACAGTCCACATCTGCACGTCTGAGTGGGCTCACATCTTTCACTTCAAAAGGTGACAGGTCAAGAGGTTCAATCTGTTAGAGTTGGACAAGGGGTATAAAATGTCTGAGATGGTACACCTGTCAAGTAGGCAACAGAGGGTCTATCATTGATTGGATTGCAGGTATGTTTTTCCAACCACTAGCTTCCATGAGGTACATTAGTCTGGAAATGTTCAAATTTAGATAAGGACGAAACCTAGGCTCTTGCAACTTGGGGGGGAATCGGAGTTGTCAATCATCAATAACACGGAGGAGTTGACTGACGCATTAAGAATCGATTGGTGCATTTTGCAGGGAATTTTTAGGTCTATACTATGTATTATTACTATGTATTATTGCATCTTTTTTGATGATTTTTTTTTTTTTTAATGATTTATACGCAGGAAGCAATATACAGCCAGGTAATTAAAACTGAGAAAAATTCACAGGATCCACAGATGCAGCAGAAGAGGAACACAATCACTGAAACAGTTGGTAAGTCCTTTAAAACATCCCTGCACAAATAATGCTTCATGTAGTACTTTTTTAATATTTGTCTTTTAAAAATAAAAAGTTAGTATAATCTTTAGATTACATTTGTGCTTTGGATATTGTTTGGCAAAATTCCTGGGGATATATATTCATCTTAACTGTTGTTCTTTCAGTTGATGGGGATACACAGGACCTAACAGCCCTCCGGGCTGGGCAGGAGGTGGTGAGTATACAATTTTAAACTCTTTTCTTTACATTTCAGAAAACACATATACAGTATCTCACAAACATGAGTATACCCCTCACATTTTTGTAAATATTTTAATATATCTTTTCATTATGACAACACTGAAGAAATGACACTTTGCTACAATGTAAAGTAGTTAGTGTACAGCTTGTATAATAGTGTACATTTTCTGTCCCCTTAAAATAACACAACACACAGCCATAAATGTCTAAACTGCTGGCAACAAAAGTGAGTACACTCATGCAGCCCCAGACCATGACACTTCCACCACCATGCTTAACTGTAGGCACACACTTGTCTTTGTACTCCTCACCTGGTTGCCGCCACACGCTTGACACCATCTGAGCCAAATAAGTTTATCTTGTTCTCATCAGACCACAGGGCATGGTTCCAGTAATACATGTCCTTAGTTTGCTTGTCTTCAGAAAACTGTTTGTGGGCTTTCTTGTGCATCATCTTTAGAAGAGGCTTCCTTCTGGGATGACAGCCATGCAAACCAATTTGATGCAGTGTGCGGCGTATGGTCTGAGCACTGACAGGCTGCCCCCACCCCTTCAACCTCTGCAGCAATGCTGGCAGCACGTGCACTCAACTTCATTGGTTGACCATGGCGAGGCCTGTTCTGAGTGGAACCTGTCCTGGTAAACCACTGTATGGTCTTGGCCACCGTGCTGCAGCTCAGTTTCAGTCTTGGCAATCTGCTTATAGCCTAGGCCAGTAATGGAGAACCTTGGCATCACGGATGTTTTGAAACTACATTTCCCATGATGCTCATGCACCCTGCAGTGTATTTGAGCATCATGGGAAATGTAGTTCCAAAACATCTGGAGTGCTAAGTTTCACCATTACTGGCCCAAGCCTATTTTTATGTAGAGCAACATTTCAGATCCTCAGAGAGTTCTTTGCCATATGGTGCCATGTTGAACTTCCAGTGACCAGTATGAGAGTGAGAGCGATAACACCAAATGTAACCCACCTGCTCCCCATTCACACATAAGACCTTGTAACACTAACGAGTCACATGACACCTGGGAGGGAAAATGGCTAGTTGGGCCCAATTTGGACATTGTCGCTTTGGGGTGTACTCACTTTTGTTGCCAGCAGTTTAGACATTAATTGCTGTGTGTTGAGTTATTTTGAGGGGACAGCAAATTTACACTGTTATACAAGCTGTACACTCACTGCTTCTGTAACTTGTAGTGATGGACAAACATCGGCCGGGGCAGTTCGCGAACGTTATCCGCAAACTTTCTCAAATGTTCGCGAACCGCAAGTTTGCGGCGGGCCCCATTGACTTTAATGGCAGGTTACATAGTTACATAGTGAGGTCAAAAAAAGACATCCGTCCATCCAGTTTAACCTATGATGTGCGTGTGTGTTTGCTGTTAATCGTACATTGCATACCCCTGTATGTTGTGGTCTTTAAGGTGCCCATCTAATAATTTTTTGAAACTATTGATGCTCCCTGCTGACACGACTGCTTGTGGAAGAGAATTCCACATCCTTACTGCTCTTACAGCGAAGAACCCCCTACGTATTTTAAGGTTAAACTGCCTTTCCTATAGTTTTAGTGAGTGGCCACCAGTGATGGAAGTAACTGCGTTTAAGTAAACGGCGTTACTTAACGCAGTTACTTTAGAGGGTAACGAGTAATCTAACTGGTTACTCCTCCCCTAATGGTAACGCCGTTGAAATTACTTCAGCCGCGTTACTGCAATTACATCTACCACCACTAGATGGCAGTAGTGTAATTCCTCTTCTCCTCAGTCGACGAGAGGAGAGACTGAGAGAGAGTGGCAAAGTGCGGAGTACAGCGCGCTACTATGGACTATCTAACCTGTAGTGACACACACACCAGCTCCATCTGCTTCCCGGTTACCGGACTGTGTACAGGAGAGTGAGAAAGAGACACACGGTAATAGTGCATATGGCGGATAGTGTGCGGATTGCATAGTTAGGAGTTGCCGATGTATTACTTCTTGATCTGGTATAATTTTAATAAAGTTGTGAACGTGTTACACTATGTGGAGTCCCTTGTGTTTGCCTCAAGATCCATAGGAGACTCTGATGCAAAGGACACCAGGTGCAGTGGACCCTAAGTCCTGGAACCTTCATTACTGCAGTTTGATTGCTTGTTGCAATAAGGCTCAAGTGAGCCATTCAATTTGGTAAGCCCCACCTTCCCCATAGGGTGTATTGGTGATTTGAGGTTCCCACCACTATTATTCTCCTGCATGCCTGGGAAGTATACACGGACTGTTTTTGAGTGGTGCAAGGCATAGCACTGGATATAAGGACATTTTAAAGCACTAATAACTAAATTAAAAACAAAGGACGGAAGGTATGTAGAAGAGAATAAAGGGCTAGCCGACTGCCTTAATGAACACTTCTGTTCAGTTTTTACAGAAGAAAAAGGAGAAGGACCTCCACTTGAAAGGATGACTGAATCGTTTGATGCATGTGTCTTTACAGAGGAAGACGTTCTAAGATTGCTGTCTAAAGTGAAGACAAATAAGTCACAGGGTCCTGATGAGATACACCCAAAATTATTAAAAGAGCTTAGTGGTGAGCTGGCAAAACCATTAACAGATTTATTTAACCAATCATTAGTAACAGGAGTCGTCCCGGAAGATTGGAAATTGGCAAATGTCGTGCCCATTCACAAGAAAGGTAGTAGGGAGGAATCGAGCAACTATAGACCAGTGAGTCTGACATCAATAGTAGGCAAATTAATGGAAACCCTATTAAAGGATAGGATTGTGGAACATCTTAAATCATGGGTTTACTTCAGGGAGTTCATGTCGAACAAATCTTATAGATTTTTTTGACTGGGTGACTAAAATAATAGACGGTGGAGGTGCAGTAGACATTGCATATCTAGATTTTAGTTAGGCTTTTGACACTGTCCCACATAGAAGACTTATCAATAAACTGCAGTCAATGAGCATGGACTACCATATTGTTGAGTGGATTAGGCAGTGGCTGAGTGACAGACAACAGAGGGTTGTAGTCAATGGAGAACATTCAGAACAAGGCCATGTTACCAGTGGGGTACCTCAGGGATCTGTACTGGGACCAATTGGTAAGGTATGTCTTTTTGCTGATGACACAAAGATATGTAACAGGGTTGATGTTCCTGGAGGGAAACGCCAAATGGAAAAGGATTTAGGAAAACTAGAAGAATGGTCAGAACTCTGGCAACTGAAATTTAATGTGGATAAGTGCAAGATAATGCACCTGGGGCGTAAAAACCCAAGGGCAGAATATAGAATATTTGACACAGTCCTGACCTCAGTATCTGAGGAAAGGGATTTAGGAGTAATTATTTCAGAAGACTTAAAGGTGGGAAGACAATGTAATAGAGCAGCACGAAATGCCAGCAGAATGCTTGGATGTATAGGGAGAGGTATAAGCAGTAGAAAGTGAGAAGTGCTTATGCCGCTGTACAGAACACTGGTGAGACCTCACTTGGAGTATTGTGCGCAGTACTGGAGGCCATATCTCCAGAAGGATATAGATACCCTAGAGAGAGTTCAGAGAAGAGCTACTAAACTAGTACATGGATTGCAGGAAAAAACTTACCAGGAAAGGTTAAAGGACCTTAACATGTATAGCTTGGAAGAAAGAAGAGACAGAGGGGATATGATAGAAACTTTTAAATACATAAAGGGAATCAACTCGGTAAAGGAGGAGAGCATATTTAAAAGAAGAAAAACTACCACAAGAGGACACAGTTTTAAATTAGAGGGGCAAAGGTTTAAAAGTAATATGAGGAAGTATTACTTTACTGAGAGAGTAGTGGATGCATGGAATAACCTTCCTGCAGAAGTGGTAGCTGCAAATACAGTGAAGGAGTTTAAGCATGCATGGGATAGGCATAAGGCTATCCTTCATATAAGATAGGGCCAGGGACTTTTCATAGGATTCAGATATATTGGTCAGACTAGATGGGCCAAATGGTTCTTATCTGCCGACACATTCTATGTTTTGTTATTTGCACCGAGCACAAGAGAACTTTGTTTATGGTTTATAATTATACAACTATATGCACTTTATATATTGATATCATTTACATATACTGTATATGCACTTTGGATATTTATTGAAGATCACAATTCACTATTGTATTTAGAGTGATCAACACATAATAGGATTACTGCGCTGCTGATATTTTGGTACTATTCGAGGAGAGGAGAGACTGAGAGAGAGTGGCAGAGTGCGGAGTACAGCGTGAGGAGGCCATACAATTTAATTTAATTTAATATTAAATATATAGTCCAGTCCACCGCCACAGTCGTCAGGCCCAGCCAGCCAGAAGAGTTGAGAGGCAGCACAGGCAGACAGACAGGCCTGGAGGATGAAGCCAGATGGACCCCAGTGTGCCTGGGCAGGCCACACCACCACCACCAGCCAGCCGCCAGCAGCCAGCCAGGCAGCACTGCAGCACATGTACCAAAAAAAACGAAAAAAAAAAATATACGGTTACTCACAGACTCAATCACAGTCAGGAGGACTCAGAACTCAGACCCCCACCACCAGTGTGCCACACCACCACTAACCACCACCAGCAGTCAGCCGGTACCACTCAGCAAATACCCACTAAGGTACCACTCAGCAAATACCCACTAAGGTACCACTCAGCAAATACCACGCAGGTACCCGCTGCCAGTGTACCACGCAGCCAGCCAGTGCCACTCAGCAAATACCACTCAGGTACCGTACCAGTGTATCACGCAGGTACCACTCAGAAAATACCACGCAGGTACCACTCAGTAAATACCACACATACAAGGGCATACAAGTTATTTGACATATTTGATTATTTTTTTAAAGTAACGCAATAGTTACTTTCCCTGGTAATTAGTTACTTTTTTACTGATGTAACTCAGTCACTAACTCAGTTACTTTCTGTGAGAAGTAACTATAACTAATTACTTTGTTTAAGTGACATGACCAACACTGGTGGCCACGTGTCTTATTGTATTCCCTTTCTCTGAATAGTTTGTTCCTTATGCTAGGGTCGCCAGTACAGTATTTGTACATTGATATCATATCCATCCTCAATCGTCTCTTCTCCAGAGAGAATAAGTTCAGTGCTTGTAGTAATTCCTCATAGCTGATGTCCTCCATTCCCCTAATTATTTTTGTTGCCCTTCTCTGGACTCTCTCCAGTTCCAGCACATCCTTCCTGAGGACTGGTGCCCAGAACTGGACTGCATACTCCAGATGTGGCCGGACTAGAGTCTTGTAGAGAGGGAGAATCATCTCTTTACTTCTGGAGTGAATCCCCTTTTTTATGCATCCCAGTATTCTGTTGGCTTTGCTTGCAGCGGCTTGGCATTGCATGCCACTGCCAAGCCTGTTGTGTACCAGTACCCCCAGGTCCTTTTCCATCCTAAAAAGGGTAGGAGAAGAAAAGCAGCGCCACCTCAGTGTAGATAAAAAGGTTATTTATTACATAAAAACAACGTAGTAACTCACACAGAGGAAATAGTTGATCAGCAAATGGTGATGGTTCATCTGCAACACTGCAGGGATGTTAGGGAAGTACACTGTGGCGGCCGTGATCCTGGCTGTGCCGGTGGAGTCCGACACTTCCTGTGTTTCTGGCAGCGTGATGCCTGAGGAAGGAGCATGCATGCTCCGAAACGCGAGCACCCCCTGCCGCTATTGGATGTAAGCCTGGATACTGAAGGCTGCCAGAAACACAGGAAGTGTCGGACTCCACCGGCACAGCCAGGACCACGGCCGCCACCGTGTACTTCCCTAACATCCCTGCAGTGTTGCAGATGAACCATCACCATTTGCTGATCAACTATTTCCTCTGTGTGAGTTACTACGTTGTTTTTATGTAATAAATAACCTTTTTATCTACACTGAGGTGGCGCTACTTTTCTTCTCCTACCCCTTTTTGTCTGTTGCAGAGTCCCTCTAGCTCTGTATGAAGCCTGCAGCCACCTCCACCATCCATCTCCACTAACCCCAGGGATTGAACTATCCTGCATACCTCCTAAAAAGACTACCTACAGCCACAGTTGAAACTTTTTTCATAAGATCGAATGTACTTGACTCTTTCATTGGCGCAGGTCGAACGTTGTGTATATGTACCTTTTCCATCCTAGACTCACCCAGAGGTTCCCCCCCTAGTGAGTAGCTTGCTTTCTGGTTTCTGGCACCCAAATGCATTACTTTACATTTTTCAACATTAAACGTCATCTGCCATGTAGTTGCCCACCCCATTATTTTGTTCAGGTCCGCTTGTAAGGTTTCCACATCCTGCATAGAAGATATTGGCATGCTTAGTTTAGTATCATCCGCAAATACTGAGATTGTACTAGATATCCCCTCCTCTAGATCATTTATGAATAAATTAAACAGGATTGGTCCCAGGACAGAACCCTGGGGGACCCCACTTTCCACACCCGCCCAAGCCGAGTACTCCCTATTAATCACCACCCTTTGCACTCTTCCCTGGAGCCTGTTCTCTATCCAGGTACTCACCTTATGGTCCATACATACCTTCCTAAATTTGAACAGTAAGCGTTTGTGGAGAACGGTGTCAAAGGCCTTTGCAAAGTCCAGATACACCACATCCACAGGCTTACCTTTATCTAGGTGGGAGCTCACTTCATCATAGAAGGTTAATAGATTGGTTTGGCAAGAACGATTTTTCATGAATCCATGCTGATTACTACTAATAAAACCATTTTCCTTATTAAAGTCTTGTATGTGGTCCCTTAACATCCCCTCCAAAATCTTGCAGACTACTGATGTAAGGCTAAAAAAGAAAAGCAAGGTAGTGTTCTGTAAAGGGCTCAAGAGAGGTACACTTAAATTATGGTGGACACCTCATAAATTAGTGAAGTACCTTAATAATTTACATAGCCATAAGTGGTGGCCATTGGCATTAAACATATGAGCAAAAGAAAAAGGGGAGAGAGGTTGGGGAGTCGTGAAAATACAAACATAAGTCTGTTATCCACTACCCCAACTACCAACTAAGGGCACCACAGGTATGTATTATTTAAAAGGTATAAGTTTATTAGGCACGTATGCCTGAAGGCAAAAATATGACAAAAACAGGAACAAAGGCAGTGAGCCGTAGTGTTACAGAACAATAATTTAAAATCAACAATTGAAAGCACCCATGCACATTGAAGATGACATCTTCTATCTAAATACACTTGGATCCGACGGATATCAGCATGCAGTGGAGGCTGAATTATCCGTGGGATGCAGTGTGAGGACCTCAATTATGTAGAAAACCCCTCCAATTTCTTATGGAAAATGAGCTTGGCTTGATTGTACCGTGGATATATTCATTGCAGTAGAATAATCAATTCCTTAATGAGAACATGAATAGCACAAAGAGATTTTAACTCATTGAGCACACTCTTGCCTGCCAATAGAATTGTCCATAAACAATTGATAAGCTGTATGGGGTAGGCTCAAAGATGATGCAAAAATATGAAAAGCAGTGCTTTGAGTGGTCTGCTAAAGGTTCAATGGTGAGTCTTCCCAAGGAAGTCCTAATGGATGAAGTAGATGAAGGCCGTGGAAGTCATTGAACAAAGCTCAAGATAAATCCCAAAGGAGCAATAGATATAATTAGTGACATGCCGTCCTTGCAAAGAGAACAAACAGGTTGGAGGTGGAGCAGGTCAGAGAGTTACCTTAAAATGTACTTCATTCGATGGCGGCATGTACTTCATGTAGAGGGGGGAGGATAGATAGCGGTGTATCATGGCAGGAGTTCCCAGTGTCCGGTTAGCCTGTTGCTATCGTATTCACCCGACGGCGTTCTTACCCTTCCGTATGGCTGAGCCGGCGACTGCGGGGCTTGACTTCCGGGTCGGAGGTGTCCTCCCGGTCGTCACTTCCTGTTAGACTGGTCAGCCGGATGCCTTCTCGGGGAACAGCCTGGGGAACGATAGGTAGCGGATCCCGTACAGGGGATTCAGCTGTCGTTAGTGCATGGGTGCTCTATGCCCAATGCTGGACGCTGACGCGCTTCACCAAAAAACGTTGGTTTCTTCAGAGCTACTGAATGGCCACAGGGTGCATCGATATATACTGCCCTTAATTGACAATTATTGCTTAATTATCCATTAATGTGCGGGAGTAAAGGGAAGTGAACTACCGCAAACCTCCACAAGATGTCCTCGCTCTTTATGAACAGTGCGGTATATTACTTCGGTGCAACCTGCCATTCTACCAGCAAAGTAGTTAGCACTATCTCCAGACATATCATCATGGAGATGATGCCAAATCTTCATGTTTGAACAGAGTGAACATATAATTAAAAGTGATTAAAAGATTACACAGCATAGTGTACACCAAAAATATGAGTAAATGACAGGATCTGCATTCTCTAACATGGTGAACTTTCAAAAATTATATAATGTAGGCTGCTACTTGATAATGAGTTGGGAGCGATCATCCTTATATATTCCAAAGGACACAGCCAAAGGCTGATGTACGAAAGGAGATACTTGGAATTAGGTATGGGAGGAAATATCTAAATTCACTATATATTAGCTGCTTGTGATGTTTTTGTTTAATCTGATCTCCTAGTCTACCAATTATATTTATAATATTTTGAGCTAGCTAAGGTCCACACTTAAATAGAGACAATGGCTACTATTGACATAATAATAGTCAGTATTCGTCCAAAATTTGGATTACAGAAGACCATTATCCCTATTCCATACCCTCCTTGAGATTTGCACAAAGGTTCCCGATTTTTGATACAAAGCAACATCGATAGCCTATGGCAAATACAATTAACCCCAAGATTCACAGATAGAACATCATATGGGTATCCAAGGTTTTGCTCCTTACATAGTAAAATGTGGTTGACTGACTGGGAGGAGTAGGTACCGGAGAGCATCACGATGCCATTCGCGAGGGACCCAGGGTTCAGGGGTTCAAGAAGGGCTGTAGGCTAAATTCCACGTTTAGTCCTATTGGGGATAATGATCCCATTTTATAGATCCACATCTTCTCCTTCTGGAGGAGGATCTTGTCAAAAGCATCATGATGCCAGTCCCGAGGGGCTCAGGGTCAGGGGGATTTATGCTCTTAAATTACCTGCTAGGAGGGGAGATTTTGACAAGATCCTCCTCCAGAAGGAGAAGATGTGGATCTATAAAATGGGATCATTATCACCAATGGGACTAAACGTGGAATTTAGCCTACAGCCCTTCTTGAACCCCTGAACCCTGGGTCCCTCGCGAATGGCATCGTGATGCTCTCCGGTACCTACCCCTCCCAGTCAGTCAACCACATTTTACTATGTAAGGAGCAAAAACTTGGATACCCATATGATGTTCTATCTGTGAATCTTGGGGTTAATTGTATTTGCCATAGGCTATCGATGTTGCTTTGTATCAAAAATCGGGAACCTTTGTGCAAATCTCAAGGAGGGTATGGAATAGGGATAATGGTCTTCTGTAATCCAAATTTTGGACGAATACTGACTATTATTATGTCAATAGTAGCCATTGTGTAACGCTCCTGCGTTTTACGTATGATGTGGATTTTCAGCTGCAGAAATATTCCACTTCAGTAGTCATGTAGAGAAACGCTGAGACACCAATCCCAACTCTCAATGACTCATCATGTGTGGATGATCTCAATTCAGCAAGTAAATACACACACTCAATAAGATGTTTCCTAGAGTGACTTATGTATATAGTAACACAGTGATGATAGGCTGAAGAGACAGGTTGGGTAGAGATGGTAGATGACAGACACTTGAAAGGAAATGTTCTTGAAAGTAAGATAGTAGCAGATGGGATGCAGATAGGTTTAGCAATCATGTATGGTAGCAGATGACAGAGTAGCAGGTGGACATACAAGAGAGATCAACCCAGTGCAAGAACAGGTGGTAGTAGGCTCAAGAGCTAGCAATCTTAGATAATGCAGATGTAGTAATAGTCCTTAGTATGCAGAGCTAGATAGTGTAAGCTTTAGTATAAAGGTTATAGAGGTTTCCCCTGTGGGGTACTTATCACTAATAGCAATGTAGCAGAGGAGAGGTTCGGCAAGAGCGGATGATCCGGTAGCGGGATACAGGGATCAGCGCAGCGTGGTTCCGACAGCGAGGTATGCTTGCAAGCATGAGAGCTTCAAGACAGGTTAGCATCAAGGCACAAAGCAGTTTGAACGAACACATGTGAGTGAGAGCCGGCGATCTAAATAGCCATCCAGTCCGGCGCTCAGTGATGACAGCATCAGTCTTAAAGGTGTATGCGCACCTTACCAAAAGAGAATGGTGGGGCGCATACACTTATGAAAGAGTAACTAGGGTACCCAAAGGTACCAGAACATTACAGTACCCCCCCCCCCCTTAAGGCCGGCTCCTGAAGGCCTCTGGAGCTGGTTTGTCTGGGTACTTTGCATGAAAATTGCGGATTAATCTAGAGGCATGTATGTCAGAGGTGTTTAGCCAGGTGTCGTCTTGGGGCCCATAGTTCTTCCATCGAACCAAGTACTGAAGTCTTCCTCTGTGGATACGAGAATCCAGAATCTCTTTTATCTCATATTCTTCTCCACCTTCAACTTGTACAGGAGGAGGAGGTGGGATAGTAGGCCTTATTCCTTGGTCAAGAACATGGGGCTTCAGTAGCGACACATGGAAAATGGGATGTATTTTGAGGTCTATTGGCAATGTAAGCTGTACTGCAGATTTTCCAATAAGTTTCTTGATTGGGAAAGGTCCCAAGAACAGAGGTCCAAGCTTTTTGCTAGGGATTTTCAGTCTTAAATTTTTTGTTGAGAGCCAAACGAGGTCCCCGATAGCGTACTGAGGAGAAGGTCTTCTGCGAAGATCATAGTACTTCTTTTGTTGACTATGAGCGTGTGCAATGGTAGTATTAAGCAAACCCAGAGAGTCCTTTATTTGGGTAAGATAGTCTGAAGCTACTGGGTTATTTGAAGGAAGGATGCGTGGTGGAAGAATAGAGGGATGAAACCCATAGTTCAAGTAAAACGGACTCTGCTTGGTCGTACTGTGGGTTGCGTTGTTGTAGGCAAATTCTGCCAGAGGGAGAAGATCCACCCAATCATCCTGTTGGTAAGAAGTGTAACAACGTAAATATTGCTCGATACATTGGTTGACTCTTTCAGTCTGTCCATTGGTCTGCGGATGGTAAGGAGAAGTGAGCTTCCGCTCGATCCGTAGTATGTGACCTAGTTCTTGCCAGAACTTGGAAATAAATTGTGATCCACGGTCAGACAGAAACGTTTTTGGGATACCATGTAACTTAAAGACATGTTTCATCAGGAGTTCTGCCGTTTGTTTGGACGAAGGTAGTCTGCGAATAGCAATGAAATGTGCCATTTTTGTCAGATGGTCCACTGACACTAAGATGGTATTAAATCCTTTGGAAGGAGGCAATTCCACTATAAAGTCCAAGGACACAACTTCCCATGGAGTTTGGGGTATTGGTAGACTGCATAGTAGACCGGATGGTCTCGTAGTGTCAATTTTGGACCTGGCACAGACATTGCATGAAGAGACGAATTTTTGTATAGATGTTTTCATGTCAGGCCACCAGAATTGCCTGGTAATCAGATTAAGAGTCTTTGTCATACCCATATGTCCTGCCATAGGCACATCATGCGATAATTCCAAGATCTTGGTGCGTATGGTAGGTGGTATGTAAAGTTTGTCGTTGTAGTAGAGGAAGCCTTCTGCATCAGTATTTAGTTGTGGTGGGGGTGAATCCAAACTTATACCATGCAAAACCTCTTCCTTCAAGGAACGGACAACTCCAATAATGCGTTTGGGAGGTATTATAGGAACGGAAGGGATTTCGAAGTAGTTTTCTTCAGTTAGTCGTGATAGTGCATCCACCTTTTTGTTCTTATCTGCAGGTGTGTAGGTCACTAGAAAGTTAAACCTTAGAAAGAATAGTGACCATCGTACCTGTCGGTGCGAGAGAGTTTTGTTAGTCTGAAGATATTGGAGATTTTTATGGTCCGTGTATATAAGTATTGGTAATTGGGTGTCTTCGAGTAGATGTCGCCAATTCTCCAGAGCCAATTTTATAGCAAGCAGTTCCTTTTCACCCACGGGGTAATTTATCTCTGGACTGCTTAGGGATTTAGAAAAAAAGGCGACTGGATGAAGTGGTGAAGTGTGAGTTGGTCGTTGGCAGAGTATTGCTCCTACTGCCATGTTTGACGCATCTACTTCCAGAATGTATTGGAGGGATGGGTCTGGATGGCGTAGTATGGGAGCAGAAGTAAACCTTGTGTTTAACAGGTGAAAAGCTTTATTTGCTTCATCTGACCATTTGAATGGTTTTTTAATGCTAGTGAGCTGTGTGAGGGGTCTCACAATGGCAGAGAAGTTTCTAATGAACTTCCTGTAGAAATTCGAAAATCCAAGGAATCGCTGTAGCGCCTTGCGTGTGGTTGGTGTAGGCCAATCCTGAATGCAGGATATCTTACTCATGTCCATCTCGATTCCTGTTTTGGATATGATGTAGCCTAGAAACAGTACCTCTTCTTTATGAAACAAGCATTTTTTCAGTTTCACATAAAGGTTGTGTGCAAGCAATCTCGATAATACTAGTCTTACATGTCTTATGTGTTCAGACAGGGATCGTGAATATATAAGTATATCGTCCAGATATACCACAACACAGACATCTAGTAAGTCTCTGAAAATATAGTTTATAAATCGTTGAAAAACTGCAGGGGCGTTGCATAGCCCGAATGGCATTACAAGATATTCGAACAATCCGTATCTGGTTCTGAATGCAGTCTTCCACTCGTGTCCATCACGAATTCGAATGAGATTGTATGCTCCTTTCAGGTCCAATTTTGAAAAATAGGTAGCTCCACGCACCTGCTCAATGAGCTCAGGGATAAGCGGTAGAGGATAGCGATCTTTTATTGTAATAGCATTCAATTGCTTATAGTCGATGATAGGCCTGAGACTTGAGTCCTTATTGCGGACAAAAAAGAGTCCTGCTGCTGTGGAAGAAGTGGAAGGTCCAATAAAACCTTTTTCCAAATTCTCATCCAAATAGTCTTTGAGATAGGAAAGTTCATCCTGTGAAAGAGGATAAACATGACCGAACGGCAATTTGCTATTTGGGAGTAGATCAATGCTACAATCATAGTCTCGATGGGGAGGTAGTGCTTGAGCATTTTTCTCAAGAAAAACCTCAGAGAGATCCTGATAACATAGTGGTGCAATCTCATCTGTCACCACAGACAGGATCTTCCCGAAAGACGGGAGGTTACACGTACCCTCGCAATAGCAAGAGAGGAAGGTCAGGGTCCGTTCCTTCCAATCTATGGTTGGTTGATGTGTGTGCAACCAGGGAAGTCCCAACACAATGGGAAAGTGGGGTGAAGGTATTAGATCGAAGGTAGTGGTCTCCATATGAGACCCGTTAGTAGTGACTAGGAGTGCCTGTGTCTGATCAGTGATCGGACCAGAGGATAAAGGAACACCGTTAATAAGACTCACTGAGACAGGTTTAAGTTTAGAAATAATAGGAACTTTATTTAAAGCAGCAAAACTTATGTCAATATAATTTCCACAAGATCCTGTGTCAATCATGGCCTTAGTAGTAATCCTGTTCTGGTCCCACTGTAATGTTAAGCAAACAGAAAGGTAAGGGTTAGTGATTGAAGTTGTCAATCCCCCTAGGAGGACATGTGATCACTCACCCTTCTTTTTGTAGACTAGGGGACAGACGTTTATCTTGTGATCCGGGGATGCACAGTACAAGCAGAGATTACCAGATCGTCTTCTGGCTCTTTCCATAGTTGATAGAGGTGGGCGTATGGTTCCTACCTCCATAGGAACGGGGTCAACGGCCGAAATCCGAGAAGAACTGGATAATGGCATTCCCATTTTCTCAGCCTTTCTTTCTCGTAGTCTTCTATCTATGGTGATACTGAGTTGTATCAATGCATCCAGGGTTTTTGGCAGATCCGCTCGGGCGAGCTCGTCTTTAACGGCCTCTGATAGGCCAAGCCTAAATTGGGATTTCAGAGATGCATCATTCCATTCTGAATCAAGGGTCCATCTCTTGAATTCTGCGACAAAGTCTTCTACAGGTCTCCCACCTTGTTTCAAGGATCTTAATTGAAGATTGGCAGTACTCTGCCTATTGGGATCATCATATAGGCTAGTGAGTTCTGCTAGGAACAAGGCATAGCAGTTGAGAAGCTGGTCGCTTTTCTCAAAAAGAGAGTCTGCCCAGGCCCGAGGATCGCCAGTTAGGTAAGAAATAATAGTACAAACCTTAATGTGATCAGTAAGGTAGGTACGGGGTTTTAGCAAGAAAAGTAACTCACATGCGTTTTTAAATTCGCGAAATTTTTTGCGATCGCCTGTAAATACCAAAGGAGGATTTATTTTGGGTTCAGGGGACTGAGCAGTGGTAAGTTGTGTCAGTCTAATTACCTGCTGCGACAGAGCCTGATTGTCTTCTTTTAATTCAGCAAGTGCGTGTATTAACGCAGGTACTTGCTGTTTTAATTGTGTCATCTGAGTGGTTATTTCTGCTGAATCCATTTGTGGTTCGTTCAATCTGTAACGCTCCTGCGTTTTACGTATGATGTGGATTTTCAGCTGCAGAAATATTCCACTTCAGTAGTCATGTAGAGAAACGCTGAGACACCAATCCCAACTCTCAATGACTCATCATGTGTGGATGATCTCAATTCAGCAAGTAAATACACACACTCAATAAGATGTTTCCTAGAGTGACTTATGTATATAGTAACACAGTGATGATAGGCTGAAGAGACAGGTTGGGTAGAGATGGTAGATGACAGACACTTGAAAGGAAATGTTTTTGAAAGTAAGATAGTAGCAGATGGGATGCAGATAGGTTTAGCAATCATGTATGGTAGCAGATGACAGAGTAGCAGGTGGACATACAAGAGAGATCAACCCAGTGCAAGAACAGGTGGTAGTAGGCTCAAGAGCTAGCAATCTTAGATAATGCAGATGTAGTAATAGTCCTTAGTATGCAGAGCTAGATAGTGTAAGCTTTAGTATAAAGGTTATAGAGGTTTCCCCTGTGGGGTACTTATCACTAATAGCAATGTAGCAGAGGAGAGGTTCGGCAAGAGCGGATGATCCGGTAGCGGGATACAGGGATCAGCGCAGCGTGGTTCCGACAGCGAGGTATGCTTGCAAGCATGAGAGCTTCAAGACAGGCTAGCATCAAGGCACAAAGCAGTTTGAACGAACACATGTGAGTGAGAGCCGGCGATCTAAATAGCCATCCAGTCTGGCGCTCAGTGATGACAGCATCAGTCTTAAAGGTGTATGCGCACCTTACCAAAAGAGAATGGTGGGGCGCATACACTTATGAAAGAGTAACTAGGGTACCCAAAGGTACCAGAACATTACACATTGTCTCTATTTAAGTGTGGACCTTAGCTAGCTCAAAATATTATAAATATAATTGGTAGACTAGGAGATCAGATTAAACAAAAACATCACAAGCAGCTAATATATAGTGAATTTAGATATTTCCTCCCATACCTAATTCCAAGTATCTCCTTTCGTACATCAGCCTTTGGCTGTGTCCTTTGGAATATATAAGGATGATCGCTCCCAACTCATTATCAAGTAGCAGCCTACATTATATAATTTTTAAAAGTTCACCATGTAAGGGAATGCAGATCCTGTCATTTACTCATATTTTTGGTGTACACTATGCTGTGTAATCTTTTAATCACTTTTAATTATATGTTCACTCTGTTCAAACATGAAGATTTGGCATCATCTCCATGATGATATGTCTGGAGATAGTGCTAACTACTTTGCTGGTAGAATGGCAGGTTGCACCGAAGTAATATACCGCACTGTTCATAAAGAGCGAGGACATCTTGTGGAGGTTTGCGGTAGTTCACTTCCCTTTACTCCTGCACATTAATGGATAATTAAGCAATAATTGTCAATTAAGGGCGGTATATATCGATGCACCCTGTGGCCATTCAGTAGCTCTGAAGAAACCAACGTTTTTTGGTGAAACGCGTCCAGCATTGTGCATAGAGCACCCATGCACTAACGACAGCTGAATCCCCTGTACGGGATCCGCTACCTATCGTTCCCCAGGCTGTTCCCTGAGAAGGCATCCGGCTGACCAGTCTAACAGGAAGTGACGACCGGGAGGACACCTCCGACCCGGAAGTCAAGCCCCGCAGTCGCCGGCTCAGCCATACGGAAGGGTAAGAACGCCGTCGGGTGAATACGATAGCAACAGGCTAACTGGACACTGGGAACTCCTGCCGTGATACACCGCTATCTATCCTCCCCCCTCTACATGAAGTACATGCCGCCATCGAATGAAGTACATTTTAAGGTAACTCTCTGACCTGCTCCACCTCCAACCTGTTTGTTCTCTTTGCAAGGACGGCATGTCACTAATTATATCTATTGCTCCTTTGGGATTTATCTTGAGCTTTGTTCAATGACTTCCACGGTCTTCATCTACTTCATCCATTAGGACTTCCTTGGGAAGACTCACCATTGAACCTTTAGCAGACCACTCAAAGCACTGCTTTTCATATTTTTGCATCATCTTTGAGCCTACCCCATACAGCTTATCAATTGTTTATGGACAATTCTATTGGCAGGCAAGAGTGTGCTCAATGAGTTAAAATCTCTTTGTGCTATTCATGTTCTCATTAAGGAATTGATTATTCTACTGCAATGAATATATCCACGGTAGTCAAGCCCCGCAGTCGCCGGCTCAGCCATACGGAAGGGTAAGAACGCCGTCGGGTGAATACGATAGCAACAGGCTAACTGGACACTGGGAACTCCTGCCGTGATACACCGCTATCTATCCTCCCCCCTCTACATGAAGTACATGCCGCCATCGAATGAAGTACATTTTAAGGTAACTCTCTGACCTGCTCCACCTCCAACCTGTTTGTTCTCTTTGCAAGGACGGCATGTCACTAATTATATCTATTGCTCCTTTTGGGATTTATCTATATAAAGGTTCAATGGTGAGGAAGACTCACCATTGAACCTTTAGCAGACCACTCAAAGCACTGCTTTTCATATTTTTGCATCATCTTTGAGCCTACCCCATACAGCTTATCAATTGTTTATGGACAATTCTATTGGCAGGCAAGAGTGTGCTCAATGAGTTAAAATCTCTTTGTGCTATTCATGTTCTCATTAAGGAATTGATTATTCTACTGCAATGAATATATCCACGGTACAATCAAGCCAAGCTCATTTTCCATAAGAAATTGGAGGGGTTTTCTACATAATTGAGGTCCTCACACTGCATCCCACGGATAATTCAGCCTCCACTGCATGCTGATATCCGTCGGATCCAAGTGTATTTAGATAGAAGGTGTCATCTTCAATGTGCATGGGTGCTTTCAATTGTTGATTTTAAATTATTGTTCTGTAACACTACGGCTCACTGCCTTTGTTCCTGTTTTGGTCATATTTTTGCCTTCAGGCATACGTGCCTAATAAACTTATACCTTTTAAATAATACATACCTGTGGTGCCCTTAGTTGGTAGTTGGGGTAGTGGATAACAGACTTATGTTTGTATTTTCACGACTCCCCAACCTCTCTCCCCTTTTTCTTTTACTGATGTAAGGCTGACCGGCCTATAGTTACCCGGGATATATCTCTGCGCTTTTTTAAATATTGGTACCACGTTGGCTTTTTTCCAATCAGCTGGCACCATACCCGTCTGTAAACTATCCTTACAGATCAAGAATAATGGTCTGGCAATCACCTGGCTGAGCTCTTTAAGAACCCTCGGGTGCAAGCCATCTGGTCCCGGTGATTTATTTATGTTAAGTTTCTCTAGTTTAGTTCTAAGTCTATCTTCTGTTAGCCATGGCGGTACTTCCTGAGGTGTGTTATTTAGTTTGGCCTTACAAGCTGGGTTAGTGTAGCCCCCAAATTCTTTTGTGAAGACTGAAGAGAATTTACTTCACACTACCACCTTTTCCCTATCCTCTGTGGCCAAATCTACTTTGTCGTCTTTTATGGAGCCAATGTGTTCTGGCCTCGCTTTCTTACTGTTTATATACTTAAAGAATTTCTTGGGGTTCTTTTTATTCTCTTCCGCTATATGTCTCTCGTGTTCTATTTTAGCCGCCCTGATTTCGTCTTTACATTTTTTATTACACTCTTTGTAATGCTTGAATGCTGCCAATGACCCCTCAGTCTTGTATTTTTTGAAGGCCTTTTCTTTAGCATTAATATGCATTTTTATGTTGGAGTTTAGCCACCCAGGGTTTAGTTTTCCTCTTTTAAATGTATTTCCCTTTGGAATGCACTGGCCAATCCCTTTGTTTAGTATGCTTTAAAAACCTTCAGGTCATATTTGCAGCCACAAAATACTTACTAGCTGTGCACAAATAGTCCCACAACATGGACACTGTCATAACAGAAGTATTGCTATTGGAAAAGTTGCCATAAATTTTTTATTTTTTTTTCTAAATCAGCCAGAACTGACAGCAGCCAGTAAATACATGTCAAATACATATAGGGTCCATTCACACGTCTGTAAAATGGGTCCGCATCCGTTCCACAATTTGGTGTAACATTTACGGACCCATTGATTTTTAATTCCAGTCTGAAAAATGAGGCATTCACAGGATAAAGAAGTAAGTGTCGGCCAGTACAGGCCCCAAAAATTAGCCAACAAGTGTTCACCTGACAGCAAAGAACTTGGTTTTCTGTGGCTGGAGGTACATTAGGCATTCACAGGATACATACGTAAGTGTCGCCCATTCCAGGCCCCAAAAATTAGCCCACATGCGTTTACCTGACAGCAAAGAAGGTTGTATTCTGTGGCTGAAGGTACAGTACATTAGGCATTCACAGGATACAGAAGTAAGTGTCGCCTGGCCATTACAGGCCCCAAAAATTAGCCCACATGCTTTCACCTGACAGCAAAGAACGTTGTATTCTGTGGCTGGAGGTACATTAGGCATTCACAGGAAACCGAAGTAAGTGTCACCCGGCCATTACAGGCCCCAAAAAGTAGCCCACAAGCGTTCATCTGATAGCTAAGAACGTTTTATTCTGTGGCTGAAGGTACACTAGGCATTCACAGGATACAGAAGTAAGTGTCGCCCGGCCATTACAGGCCCCAAAAATTAGCCCACAAGTGTTCACCTGACAGCTAAGAACATTGTATTCTGTGGCTGGAGGTACATTAGGCATTGACAGGATAAATAAATGTCGGCCATGAAAGGCCCCAAAAATTAGGCATTGAATGGACATAAAATGCCTTTCATGCCGCTGTATTTACCAAAGACAAGGACCATGAATTGTTATCGGTGGATGGCGGTCTGGCGGATATTTGTGGCCTGTCATGAGGAATTTTAATCAAACATGGTCTACTGGTCACATGTGTTGAATTCCTCTGTGATCCATGCCATATTAATTTTTGTAAATGTGAGGTAGTCAACACTGTCATGAGGTAGGCGAGTACGCTTATCGGTCAAGATCCCCCCTGCTGTGCTGAACGTCCTTTCGGACAGGACACTGGACGGGAGGCAAGCCAGCAGTTCCATTGCAAATTGTGCAAGCTCTGGCAAGAGGTCAAGCCTGCCCACCCAGTAGTCCAGGAGTTTATCACTCCTCAGAGCGTCCACATCGGCCTTTACCCGAAGTACTCGGACACCTGTCGGTCTAGGCGTTCCCTGATGCTGGATCCGGAGTACAGCTGTCGAGGGGTCAGCTGAAAGAATGATCTCATATCAGAAGTGACAAACACATCTTCAAAACGCCCTCTTCTTGCAGGCGCTGTTGGATTGGTACCCGCAACTATTTCTCTGTGAGTGGAAATTCCTCTGCCAGCACACGCAAAAGCAGAATGCAGCATTTCTCGAAGCAAGGCGTGGAAGTGCTGCATTCTGACCGCCCTCTGTGATGGTGGTAACATTTCCGCCATTTTTTGTTTGTACTGGGGGTCTAAGTATGTTGCCACCCAGTACTGGTCCTTGCCCTTTATGCTTTTTATAAGGGGGTCCCCCTTAAAACACTGGAGCATGAAGGCCCCCATTTGCATTATACTGGAAGCGGTGTAGTGGCCTGGCTCCTGCTCATCGTCCAGGATAATGTCGTCCTCGTTCTCCTCCCCCCATCCACAAACAACACCAGGGATCCCAGAAAGGTTTAAAGCACCATCCTCCTCTGACTCTTCAGACTCCTGTTGTTGACTTGTCTCAGATGGAGAAGCACCCCCTGGGAATTCATCCAACATTGCGACTTCCTTATCTTCCTGCTCCTCGAGGGCTTGATTAATGACACAATGCAATGCACGCTCCAGAAAGAAGGCGTAAGATACGATGTCACTGATGGCGCCCTGGCCGCGACTGACCAGTTTGGTGATCTCATCAAATGGCCGCAGAAGTCTGCATGCGTCGCGCATGAGCAGCCACTGGCACGGTTAAAAAACCCAAGCTCCCCAGAACCTGTCCTGCCGCAGAGTTCGTACAGGTAGTCGTTAACTGTACGTTTCTGCTGGAGTAGCCTATCAAGCATATACAAGGTTGAGTTCCATCGCGTCGGGCAGTCAAAAATAAGATGCCTGAAGGTCAGGTTGTGTCACCGCTGAATGTCAGCAAGGCGAGCCATGGCTGTGTAAGATCTTCTGAAATGGCCCGAGATTTTCCTGGCCTGCCGCAAGACGTCCTGGACCCCAGGGTATTTGGCAAAAAAATCGCTGCACGACTAAGTTAAGGACGTGTGCCATGCATGGCACGTGTGTAATTTTGCCCTGTTTCAGCGTGCTCAGCAGATTGGCACCGTTGTCCCACACCACTTTACCAATTGTCAAATTGAGCGGTGTCAGCCACTGATCTGCCTGTGAACGCAGTGCTGAAAGGAGTGCAGGACCAGTTTGGCTCTTGGCTTCCAGGCAAAACAGACGCAGCACAGCATGGCAACGTCTCACCTGGCATGTGGAATAGGTTCTGGGGATCTTGGGCGGCGCAGCGGAAAAGGAGGAGTCAGCCGAGGAGGAGAGGGAGGATGGAGTAGGAGGAGGAGAAGAAGAGGCAAGCCTGCATGCAATCCATGGCGGTAAAACCAAATCTACACCGGTGCCACGGGTTACATGCTTCACAGCCGTCAGAAGGTCCACCCAGTGGGCAGTAAAAGTTATATACCTTCCTTACCCGTGTTTGCTAGACCACGTGTCTGTGGTCAGATGTATCTTGGCACCGACAGTGTGTGCCAGAGATACATTCACTTGCCGCTGAACATGGCCATATAGCTCCGGAATGCCCTTCTGCGAGAAATAGTTCCTTTCTGGGACCTTCCATTGTGGTGTTCCAATGGCCATAAATTTCCAAAAGGCCTCCGAGTCCACCAGTTGATATGGCAGTAGTTGGCGGGCTATCAGTTCCGACAAGCCAGCAGTCAACCGCTGGGCAAGAGGGTTATCCAGCGTCATAATTTTTTTACGCTCCAACATTTGGGCCGCAGAAGCCTGCCTTTTTCCAGAAAAACGTGAGGATGGCATGATGGAAGGTGGAGTGGAGGACAATTGTGAGGAGAGAGGAGAAGGAGAAGAGGCTGGATGGTGAGAGCCTGGAGTGTGGCTTTGTGGGTTCTGACAGCATTGCTCCCACTGGGCCCGGTGATGGGAGTCCAGGTGCCTTTTTAAGGCGGTCATCCCTAGGTGAGTGTTAGGCTTACCGCAAATTATGCGTTGACTGCAAAGGCTGCAAAAAGCCCACACTGCGGAGCCATGTGCCGGGGTCCTGGGAGCGCCAGATGTGACTGTACATGGTAGTTGGCTCACTCCTGATACATTAGCAGTCTGCTGCTTTGTCCCTCCTGTGCAATGTATGTTCCGCCTGCTTCTCCTCCCTATCTGCTGGTCCATCTCTCCCTCTGAACTCCCCTCCTCTTCCTCTCTTGTGGGCGCCCATGTGACGTCCATAGACACGTCATCATCTACATCACCTTCCCCACCACTAACATTCGAGATCTCAGAGTAGGCAGCAACAGCGGGGACCAACCTCCTTTGGCTGATCTGGGTACTGTCGTCAAACTGCTGGGTGGCAGCTGTTGCTACCTCCTCTTCCTGATCCGATGCCAAGAATGGCTGTGCATCGCAAATGTCTTGTGATCGATCTGAAAATAATTCCAGTGGCTCAAGCGGAGGGTATATGGCGGTGTTGGTGGTGGTGTCTTTGGGGGTGCACACAGCAAAGAGTGAAGAGGGTGCAGATAGAGAGGATGAGGAGGGTGCAGAAGAGGAAGGCTGAGTGAGCCACTTAACCAAGTCTGGTGTGTCCTTTGACGTAATCGAACAAACCTTCTGAAACTTCACACTTTGGCTCCGGCCTACTGCTCCTGCCCTCCTACTGCTCCTGCTACCACCCCTGCGTATGGGCCTGCCTCTTCCTCTGCCTGTCATTTTTTAAATTACCCTGTGACAAAAGTCTCTAGAGAAGAGCAGTATATGTGGAAGAAGGTATATAACACCCCGCTTCAATCTGTTGTTTTGGGGGGCCACTGGTTTATCACACCAGTTATACAAAAAATTGGACAGTAAGTTTGGCACTGTGTGTAGGAGGCAATATTTTTGCAGGACACAAATACACTTATAAAAGTATACTGTTAGATAACACCCCACTTCAATCTGTGGTATTGGGGGGCTTCTGGTTTATCACACCAGTTATACAAAAAATTGGCCAGTAAGTTTGGCACTGTCTGTAGCAGAGTTAAGGCAGCAAAAGAGGCAACATTTTTGAAGTACCCAAATACACTGTTATAAAAGTATATTGTTAGATAACACCCCACTTCAATCTGTCGTTTAGGGGGGCCACTGGTCTATTACACCTGTTATAATACTTTCTCTTACGTCCTCCGACAGTCGCCGCCTCTCCATATTCGTCACAATGGGGTAATTGACCTTTGCTCCGTAGGAGTAGCTAGGCAACAGAATATGTCAATATCAAAGCTTTTAGCATATCTCACCCCCAGGGGGTGGTCCCCTCAGTCAATACCCTCCTGCTTCCTGTATCCATACCTCAGTTTCATTGTCTAGCTTTCAGGAGTAGCAGGCTGTTTCTGTGCTGGGGCTTTTTGTCTCAGCCTTTATCTTCTTTTTGATTTTATTTGAGTGTTTTTTTCTCTATCTTTACTTAGCTGTTTATTTCTTCAGCTTTAGTTAGTTCTTCTGATGAAGAGGATCGTGCGGGCTGGGTCTCGGGCTGGCCCCCCTGGTCACAGGTTGTGGGCCAGTGGCTTCCCAGCCTGCCATCGAGCGTTCAGTCAGGTTTTTTCCTGGCATGTGTGAACGACCCATCCCTGTTCGCTGCAGGGATGCTGCGGTGAGGTGGCTACCTCACTGGACGCCATGCGGTTTCGCACCGCAGTTCTGCTGCGTCCTGGCTGCGACTCTCCCTGTCCTCTGTGCAGCGGTTTGATCGCTTGTGCAGGCTCCCCACGCCATTCAGAAGGTAAGTGTATCTGTGTGGGGACCTGTCTGTTTAGTGGGTGTCAGTCTGGGACTGTGTAACCCTGCTTTTCTGTACACACTATTGGGCTCCCTATCTGTTTTGCTGCCTTCTGTGGGCTACAAGGGGGGGGGGGCTGTCCTGCACTGTTTCTGTGTTACAGACTGTGTGCTTCTTCTGTGTGACAGGCTGTATGCTGTGGGGCATGATGTGAACATGTTTGTGCATACATGCGGCGGCCGCTGCTGCGGTCCGCCACTGTTTTATTATACTGCAGGCGTATGATGGCCATTACTGTATACAGGGAGCGGCGTTTTTGGCGCCAAGCGCCGCCATTTTGGCGGCGATCGCTCCAGCCTCATGTCAGCGCTGCATGATCTCTGCCATTGCAATCCTCCTCCGGCGGCCATTTTTTTGTAGCCTTCCATAGGCTTTGTAGGAGCGGTCGTTATTGCATCACTTCTTTTCCCTGAGAACAGCGTTCGCTGCAGCAGCCTAAGTGATCTTTCCAGGTTTGCTTTCTTTATTCCTGTATTCATTGCCTAAAGTTTGTACTTCTCCCTGTGGGAGTCGGTGTGTGCTGTGTGTGTGCGGTGGGCTGCGCTCACCGTGATTTTAAAGGGGCAGTTACCCTTTTTTTCCTGCAAACTTTTGGGGGCATGGATTCTCAGGAAGGCAAAATTTCCTCCCACTTTGATGGGAGGCCAGGGGGCTGCTGCTACTCCCCCCGAGGGGGGCGATTTGGCTACCATTGTGGCTAACCTGGCTGCTCAGGTGCAGATGCTTGTGGCTGCTCAATTTACAAAACGGCCCAGAGTTTAGATTTCCTCTGATTCAGAGGGCGATGGTGTTGGGGCTGCTATGGCTGGGGTCCCCTTGTCGGGGCCCCGTTCGTCCCTGGACCTTGCAGGGTCGGAGGGGGAGACAGAGGTTGAAGGGGGTGATGATTTCCCCCCTGGCTCGTCTGAAGAGCTTGCAATCATGGATGAATTGGCTGCTTCTATCGAACAAACGCTGCATTTGCAGGTTGAACCATGTCCTCCTGCCGTCCTAGCCTCTTATGGGACACAGCGGAGACACAAATCATCGCAGGTTTTTCCTTGCACTGAGGATTTTCAGCGCGCTGTTAGTGAACAATGGCGCAATATAAAGAAGCCTTTTTGCTGGGCCAAGTAGGTTCAAGCTGCGTTATCCCTTCACACCCGCCACTGATGAACGTTGGTGTGTGCCGCCTCCGGTGGATCACGCGGTGGCGGTTTTGAATAAATCTACTGCGATTCCGGCGGAGGATATCCCGGTGTTCCGGGATCCCACGGACAGGAGGCTGGAGTCTCTTGCCCGCCATACCTACTTGGTTACTGGTTCCATGCTAAAAGCTATTTTTGCTTCCCTTATGGCAACTCAGGCTGTCGCGGATTGGACGCAGGTGCTCAGGCGCGTCCTGGTGGCTGATTCTGCCCCGCCGACAACGTTGGCTATGGTAGATCAAATTCGTCAGGGTGTCATGCACGTGTGCACAGCGTGGCGGTGTTGACACGCCGCTTGCTTTGGCTGAAATGTTGGTCTGTGGACCAATCTTCTCGCAAAACTCTGGCTAATCTACCTTATACAGGATCTCGCCTTTTTGGCGAATCCTTGGATACGCTGATAAAGGGGATCACTGGGGGTAAGAGTACTCTTTTGCCCCAGTCTCACAAGGCTAAGGTTGCTCAAGGTAAGAAGCATCCTTTGTTTAGGCCCTCTCAGGGGTCCTTTCGTGCCTTTCGGTCGCACTATAAGGGCAAGCCCTTCAAAGGTCAAGGCTCCCAAAAGAAGCCGTGGGCAGGTAAGCAGAAGTCCGGCCAGTCCGGGTCCGCTGCCCATAACTATGCGGCCTGAAGGGGCGCCCTCACCCAGTTCTGGGGTGGGGGGACGTTTGCTCGGTTTTCTTCAACCCTGGCTGGCCCACTTTCGGGACAGGTGGGTTCAGGAGATCGTTCGGTCCGGTTACAAGATCGAGTTTCTCTCTCGGCCGGCGAGCAGATTTTTTCCCTCAAATCTTCAACTGTCTCCGGAGCGTTTGCGGGATCTGCACCTGGCGGTGCGGGACCTGCGGGCTCAGGGAGTGGTGATTCCGGTGCCTCATCGGGACAGATTTCGGGGGTTCTATTCTAATCTGTTCACTGTGCCCAGAAAGGAGGGCAAGGTATGCCCCATTCTGGACTTGAAAGCTCTAAATCGCTTTGTGCGGGTTTGCAAGTTCCGCAGGGAATCCCTGCGCTCGGTGGTGGCTGCTCTGGTTCCGGGAGAATTCATGGCCTCCATCGACTTGAAGGATGCGTACCTTCACATTCCCATTTTCGAGGGTCACCAGAGGTACCTTCGATTCACCATTGCGGAGGATCATTACCAATTTGTGGCGCTTCCTTTTGGTCTCACTTCGGCTCCGCGGGTGTTTACCACGGTGCTTGTACCGGTTCTGGCCTTATTGAGAGCCCAGGGCATCTCGGTCCTGGGGTATCTGGACGACTTTCTGGTTCGGTCTGCGACCAGTCAGGGTCTGGTGAAAGACCTGTCCGTCCCGGTGCAAACTCTACAGGAGTTTGGTTGGACGATAAATTCGGTCTTCCCTACCTGGGAATGATTCTGGACTCTGTTCAGGCGAAGGTCTTCCTGCCGGAAGACAAACTCAGGACACTTCAGGAAGAAGTCAGGTCCCTCAGGGACGCTCCATGCTCGTCCCTCCGGACGTGCATGAGATGTCTGGGATTGATGGTCTCGGTCTTCGAGGCGATTCCCTTCACCCAGTTTCACACGAGGGGTCTCCAAGCGGAGATCCTGTCCAGGTTGGACGGGCGACCGCAATCTCTGGATCTCCAGATCTCGTTGAGTCTTCGCACCAGAAGGGATCTTCTGTTGTGGCTACAGTCCCCGGCGGTGTCGGGAGGCGAGTATTTTCGTCCTCTTTCGTGGACGGTGATCACCACGGATGCCAGCCTGTCGGGCTGGGGTGGTGTTCTGGGCGTTCTGTCCGTCCAGGGTACTTGGTCGGTGGGGGAATCCTCCCTTCCGATCAACATTCTGGAATTGCGGGCGATAAATCTCTGCCTTTGACGTTGGACGGACAGGCTTCAGGGCCGTCCGGTTTGGGTGCAGACGGACAATGCCACGGCGGTGGCCTACATCAACCACCAAGGGGGCACCAGGAGTGCCCGGGCGGCTCGGGAGGTGGCCGACATTCTGTCTTGGGCCGGGACGCACGTCCCGGCGATAACAGCGGTTCACATTCCGGGGCCAGACCCTGGACCAGGGGGAATGGTCACTCCGCCCGGATATCTTCCAGATGTTGTGCACGAAGTGGGGTCTTCCGGATGTGGACCTGTTCGCGTCTCGTCTGAACAACAAGGTGGGAAGGTTCGTGGCAAGGGCGCGCGATCCTCGGGCAGACGCGTCGGACACGTTAGTGGCTCCGTGGCATCAGTATCGCCTGATGTATGCATTCCCACCGATTCAGCTGCTATCCAGGTTCCTTCGCAGGTTGTCTTCGGAACCGCTCACGGTGATTCTGGTGGCGCCAGACTGGCCCCGCCGGTCTTGGTACGCAGACCTCGTGAATCTGGCGGTCGACGCTCCATGGCGTCTGCCTCTTCGAGAGGATATTCTGTCTCAAGGACCGATATTCCTTCCTGCTTTACAGTCGCTGGCTTTGACGGCCTGGCTGTTGAAACAGAGGTCCTGAGGGATAGGGGTCTCTCCCCTGAGGTCATTCACACTTTGATCAACGCTAGAAAGACCTCTTTGGGGAAGGTTTACTACCGTACTTGGAAGGCCTATTTTGCCTGGTGTGAGTCCAGGGGGTTTTCCCCTCGCTCATACTCGGTGTCTAGAGTGTTGTCTTTCCTTCAAACGGGCGTGGACCAGCGTTTGGCGTTGGCCACGATTAAGGGTCAGATTTCTGCGCTGGCCGTTCTTTTTCAACGCCCTGTGGCGTCTAACTCTTTGGTTAGCACCTTTGTTCAAGGGGTGTGACATTTGGTCCCTCCTAGGAGGGAGCCTTTGCCTCCATGGGACTTGAACCTTGTTCTGTCCGTGTTGCAACATGCTCCTTTTGAAAAGATCAGGGAGTTCTCGTTGTCCATGTTGTCCAAGAAGGTCGCTTTTTTGGTGGCAATCACTTCGGCTCGCAGAGTGTCGGAGCTGGCAGCCTTGTCCTGCAGGTCTCCGTATTTGGTGATTCGCTTGGATAGGGTGGTCTTGCGACCTAACCCTTCTTTTCTTCCGAAGAGGATCTCGGAATTTCACCTCCATGAGGACATTGTCTTGCCTTCGCTTTGCGCGAAGCCTAAACATCCGATGGAGGTGGCTTTACACTCCTTGGATGTTGTTCAGGCGATCAGGGTTTACCTGTCATCGACGAAATCCTTTCGCAAGACGGATTCTCTATTTGTCCTTCCAGAGGGGCCTTGGAAGGGCATGGCGGCGTCGGCTTCTACCATCGCCAAATGGATCAGACAGACTATTGAGCAGGCATATGCTTTGAAGGGTAAAGTTCCCCCTATGCCTGTGAAGGCGCACTCTACCAGATCACTGAGTGCATCTTGGGCCTGTCATCATCGGGCCTCGGTGGCCCAGGTGTGTAAGGCGGCGACTTGGTCGTCCGTTCACACCTTCTCGAAGTTCTACAATGTGGATGTTCAGGCATCGGCAGATGCTTCCTTTGGCCGCAAGGTTCTTAGTGCGGGAGTGCCTTAGGGTCCCTTGGTTTTTGGGCCCTTGGCTGTTTGGGATGTTTTTATCCCTGGGTTATTTGTTCTTCCTGGGTTGTTGCTCCTGTTGAGCAAAGTTTTTTCATGCTGCCCAGCTGGTTTCCTTCCTTTGGTAAGGTTCCTTTCTCTGATGTGGGTCCGGCGTTGCCTTAGGCGTGGCTGCGTTTCCCACCCCTCATGTATGCACTGCTTTGGGACGTCCCCATTGTGACGATTATGGAGAGGCGGCGACTGTCGGAGGACGTAAGAGAAAACGGAATTTTTGTAAAATCTTACCTGTAAAATTCCTTTCTCTGAGTCCTCCGACAGTCGCCGCCCCCGCCCCTCTTTTGGGGTTTGTTTATGTACTCTACTGCTATTCTACTGAAACTGAGGTATGGATACAGGAATCAGGAGGGTATTGACTGAGAGGACCACCCCCTGGGGGTGGGATATGCTAAAAGCTTTAATATTGACATATTCTGTTGCCTAGCTACTCCTACGGAGCAAAGGTCAATTACCCCATTGTGACGAATATGGAGAGGTGGCGACTGTCGGAGGACTCAGAGAAAGGAATTTTACAGGTAAGATTTTACAAAAATTCCGTTTTTTTTAAAAGTGCTTTTGTCAATCTTTGTTGTTGTAGTATCGCTGCAGAAACGCTCACTGCACCAATCACAATGCTGCACAGTGCACAATACAAATCCACTATAATATGCTTTCTATATTAGAAAGTATATTATAAGTAGGGGCGTGGCCGGATGTGATCGAGGCAAGTCGTGCTTCAGAGGAGCTCCCGCAGTATCCTGATAATTACCTTATTTGGGGCTATTCTCCTGCCTATCTGCGGGTCACCTACGGTGGGGGAGTCCTGGTACACCTCGGGGATGCCCACTTCGGCTTCTAAACGGGAAGCAATCGGGCCAGAGACAGACCCGCTCCGCTCGCGGCCCGGGACAAGGCTCCGCCTCCGCCATCTTGGATTCGTCATCCGTCCCTCGGCGTGCTTCTGGAGCGGGCGCGAAAATGGATGTGGCACAGCAGGGAGCTGCCTCTTCTCCGACTATCCAGGTACCCATCTCCTTGCCTTCTACACCGCTGCAGGAGCAGGACCAGCGCGCCATCACGGCCCCCATCCTGGCAGCCATAGACAGTAGCAAGGCGGCGCTCATGGTTAAGATCGACCACCTTGCCTCCGAGTGCACGCTGATCAGGCATGACCTGGACAAAATGCGAGGCCGCATTACTTCTGCGGAGGACCGCATTTCTGAGGTGGAAGATAGTACCCACGCTCATGCCTCACAGCTGGCGGACCTACAGCACCTGGTCAAATTCTTGCAACACAGAGCTGACGACGCTGAGGACCGCCAAAGCCGTAATAATGTCCGGGTGGTGGGACTCCCGGAGGGGGCAGAGGGGACCAAGCCGGCCATCTTTGCTGAGCAGTTCTTTAAACAACTCCTGTCGCTTACTGATCTCCCTCCTACATATGTAGTGGAGCGAGCCCACCCAAAGGAAACGTCGATCGTTCACCGAGGTGCGCAAACGACTCAGGGATAAGGAGATTAAGTACAGTATGTTGTACCCCAGCCGGCTCCGGATCCAGTACAATGGCGCGGTTAAATTCTACAAATCGCCGCAGGAGGTTTCTGACTGGCTGGATGGTCTGCGCTGAGGTGCCGCTTCGTCTGCTCGTCTATTCCCCTAGCTGGATCGTGCTTGTGGTTCCATGTTAGCCGCACGGTGGGCCTGTGCCTTTTCTCTGCTGTGATCACAATCCCCATTTGTTTCCTAATATGCCCCTTGGCTGCCCTGTTGGTTCCGGGGGCTCCTTTGGAGTCTTTTCTTTCATCATCACCTAAGAGACTGCCGAAATTTGATCGCATTTGACACTCGTCCACAGTTCCAGATGTTGGGGAGTTATGGGCTTAAGCCTCATACCGGCTGGATAGTTGCTATTTTTGTTTTGTTTTTTGGTTGCTGGTATAAGGGCATTGGGGATGGTTTGTTGGCAACTCGACCCTCTATTATTTCAGCCTCAGTTGTCTTGGATAATTTTGCTGCTAATTGCTCTCAGTTCACATCTTTATTTTTGTCTCGGGTGGAACTTTTCATTTTTTGGAATCCTGCTGACATTTTTTATAGACGCCCATGGCTGATGCTGTACGCTTCCTCTCATGGAATGTGAGAGGTCTGAACAATAAATATAAACGGACCAGTGTCTTCCAATGTTTAAAACAGGCGAAGCTGCATGTCCTCCTCCTGCAAGAGACTCACCTGGATGGTAAACTGGTGCTCGCTCTAAAGAAACCATGGATTCAAAAGGCGTTTCATGCACCGTATTCCACATATGCCAGAGGTGTATCGGTACTTATCAGTAAATCTATTCCATGTTCCGCCCACCAGGTGATCTCAGACCCGGGGGGACGATATGTGGCTGTGGTGTTGGAATTGTATTTATTCAAATGTATTTTGGTTGCTGTTTATGTGCCTCCTCCCTTTAATGTTCAGATGCTGTATGACCTGCCTGCTAAGCTCTCTGCATATGCCTCCCTGCCTATGTTATTAATGGCTGATTTTAATGCAATTTTGGATGGGGTGTTGGATACTTCCAACCCCACCCGACAGGCCTCGGTGGACCTTGTTGCCTGGGCAGCTGCTCTGGGCCTTGTTGAGCTATAGCGTTGGAAGCATCCGGATAGAAAGGAGTACTCCCACCTGTCCACTACGCACCGTTTGGCAGCCAGGATAGACCTGGCCTTTGGTAGTGCTCGTTTTCAGTCCCTCATGGCCGCTGCTGATTACCTGGCCGGGGGGGTGTCTGATCACAACCCGCTTCTCTTGACAGTGCACCTCCGTTTGGGGGCTGGAGAGCGGGGTTGGAGACTGTCTCCGGGCTGGCTTCAACATGATCAGGTCACCTCTCACTTGGTACAGGCGGTCCAGACGTACTGGGCGAGCAATGCAGACTCTGCCGAGCCTACGGTGGTCTGGGAGGCCTTTAAGGCGGTGGCCAGGGGGGAATGCATCTCGGCTATTAAATCTGCCAGAAAGGATCACAATGGGGAACTTCGGTCCTTGCGGGAGATGGAGAGGGCGCATGACCATGCCGCTTCGCCATCCGAGTCCAATTACACCTCCTTGTTGGAGGCGAGACGTCTCCTCTCACTCCACCTCTCTGATCTTGCTCATACTGAGGCTTCCCATTACAGAGCTTCGGCATTTACACAAGGGGATAAGAATGGCAAATTCTTGGCTATGTTGGTGGAGGATCAGAGGGCCCCTATTAACATCCCGCGTATTAAGAGTTCTAGGGGGGAAATGCTCACGGATCCGAGGGATATATTGGAGGAGTTCAGGAATTACTTTGAGTCTTTGTATGCCCCTGTCCATGCCTATGACAGTGCTGTCATGGAGAATACCCTCCGTGACCTTGCTCTCCCTACCCTGACTGACGACGATAGAGCCTCGCTGGACGCTCCGATCACTCCCCTGGAAGTAGAGGGGGCCATTGCCTCCTTCCCACCGCAGAAGGCTCCAGGCCCTGATGGGTTTCCTGCGAACTTCTATAAGGAGTTCTTGGAGCAGTTGGCCCCACGCCTTAGTGCCCTGTTTCAGCACTGTCTGAATGGGGGGGGCTCTCCCGCCATCCATGATGGATGCCTACATGGTATTGCTCGCGAAACCGGGTAAAGACCCTGAGGACTGCTCCTCCTACAGGCCCATTGCACTACTGAACGCTGACCTGAAGGTTCTGACTAAGGTTCTTGCGAACCGTCTGGCGAAAGTCATACATACTTTGGTTGACCCCGACCAGACGGGTTTTATGCCGGGGAAATCGGTGGATACTAATATTCGGCGTTTGTTCACGCATCTCCAACTCCCGATTGCTGCCTCCTCGCAACGCGTAGTGGTCTCTATTAATATAGAAAAGGCCTTCGACTCTGTCGACTGGGCCTACATGCATACTGTCCTGTCGCTAATGGGTTTTGGCCCCAATTTCCGGACTTGGGTGAAATTGCTATATTCCTCTCCTCGTACGGCCATTCGCTTGGGTCTGTTGACCTCTGTGTATTTTAGGGTGGGTAGGGGGACCCATCAGGGTTGCCCCTTGTCACCCTTCCTTTTTGCACTTACCATCGAACCTGTTGCCATTGCCTTGCGCTCCTCACCAGGTTTCGAGGCGGTCAGGGTAGTCTCCATAACGGAGTGTGTGGCGTTATACGCTGATGACATGCTCCTTTTCCTTAATGATCCTGGTCCCTCCTTGCAAGCTGTCTTGCAGATCCTGGATGAATTTGGCAAGTATTCGGGACTCCGGGTGAATTGGGGAAAGTCCTCGATGCTATCTGTGACGGGTGTGACTGGTGCACAAATTGGGGATGGCCCTTTCCCGTATTGGGTTGACACCCTTACTTACCTGGGGGTCCGGGTAACTAGACAACCGAAGCATTATTACGACCTGAATCTCCTCCCACTCCTTCCTAGGCTCCAGCGCCTGGTGCAGGTGTGGAAGAGGATTCCGCTTTCCCTACAGGGTAGAATAGCCCTCCTCAAAATGAAATTTCTCCCTGTGGTTCTATATTTTTTGCGCCACTCTCCCCTATGGGTTCCAAAAACGTTTTTTAGCAGATTGGATAGCATTATTAGCTCCTTCCTCTGGTCCCCCGGGGTTCCCAGGATTGGCCTACGGGCCCTCCAGGAGCCTTGGGGTAACGGAGGTCTGGCTCTCCCAGATTGGCGTAAATGTTATCTGGCTGGGCAAATGGTGGTTGCGAGGTGCTGGCTGAGGGCGGATGAGGAGGACTCGGCTACGGTCCTAGAGGCAACGCATCTGGGATCATATGAAAGTCTCCGTCTGGCTCTGCACAGGGGGGTGGGCTCGGACCTCCCGTTGACAGCATCCATGAGGGCTACCATTAGGGCGTGGAGCCAGACTGTACGACTGTCCTGCCCCAGCTACGTTGGACTTTCCCCATCTACTCCCCTTTGCATGAATCCAAAACTCCCTAATTTTTACCGCTTACCTGACCCTATGGTGTGGGCTACAGTGGGGGTGAAGACGTTAGGGGACATAACGACAGAGGGGGATTTGCTATCATTTGACAACCTACGCACAAAACATGACTTGCCCTCTACCCATTTCTTCAGGTACCTACAGCTACGTCATGCCTTTCAATGCCAATTCACTGACACCAAGATTGAACCGGTACCGTCTGACCTAGAATTGATGCTGACTAATCCGGACCTTACCAAAACCCTGTCTTCTGTGTACAAAGATTTATTCAAACTGACTCCACCGAGTATTGTGAAGTGTAGGGAGCGTTGGACCACTGAAATTCCTGGGCTCCAGGGGGAGGACTGGGATGATATGTGGGTTGAACCATTCAAACATCTCATTGCTGCCAGGGACAAACTTATTCAATTTAAGTTTCTTCACAGAGTATATTACACTCCTGCTCGACTGGCTAAAATTTACCCCACGTCCTCCGCTGAATGCTGGCGATGCTCTGCCTCTCCGGCGGATGCATCCCATATTTTCTGGGATTGCCCGCTGATTCAGCGCTACTGGTCGGCAGTTACCGCCTGCTTAGGGGGGGTGCTGATGACTGCGGTCCCGTTGACCCCAAGCGTTTGCCTATTGGGTTTGGTGGAGGAGGTGGTTCCCTCGGTGGCACATAGAACCCTTATGACTATATTATTATTTTATGCCAAGAAGGCCATATTATTACACTGGAAGAAGGTAGCCCCGCCTTCCTTGTTGTACTGGAAGGGACTGGTAAATGCCGTGCTGCCCCTTTATAAAGCGACGTATTTGTCCAGAGGGTGCCCCAAGAAGTTCAAGAAAGTGTGGAGGGCATGGGTAGAGTCTTCTGATACAGTGCGGTAGATGCCGTTTGTAATCTGCCTTGATACTGACCACCTAATTGAGTGATGTTTCTTTGATGTGTGGGCTGGGAGCGGGGACGACTGGGCGTTGGTGCGCCAGGGTTCAGTCGTTCCGGGTCCCATAATCCTGACTTTTTCAGAAGGAGTCCGTTTGAGTTTAGGGGTTGGGTTGCCAGGGTGGGGGGAGGGGGGAGGGGATTTTACTGTTTTGCTGTTTGTATGTGACTCCCCCATGTTGGGGTGAGCTAGTCCATTGTTTTTGTATGTTTTGCTTGTGTGAAAACTTTAATAAAAATAATTTTACAAAAGAAAGTATATTATAAGTGTATTACACCCCTATATAGTGCACACCAAAGAATAGTACACCTTTACCAAATACCAGTCCTTGAAAGGACTTTTGTGGACCTATAACAGAGCGTTCTGTGTCACTGACTATCTGTCCCTGCTCCCCACAGCAAACCTCTCCCTACACTGACAAAAGAGACAATATAGATAGTACACCTATACCAGTCTTTGAAAGGACTTTTGTGGACCTATAACTGAGCGATCTGTGTCACTGACAATCTGTCCCTGCGGCACACAGCAAACCTCGTCCTACACTGACAAAAAGCAGAATGTAAAATGGCCGCCAGCTCAGGTCTATTTATAAGGTAGGGGGTATTTCCATGTGCTGAAAATGTCTCAATTGGCTGTCCAGTTCCACCTGATGGATGTGTCATTAGTGATGGACGAACATCGGCCGGGGCGGTTCGCGAACGCCAGCCGCAAATTTTCTCAAAAGTCTGCGAACCGAGAGTTCGCGGCTGGCCTCATTGACTTTAATGAGAGGTGAACTTTAAAAACCTTTAGGTCATATTTGCAGCCACAAAAGACGTGCTAGCTGTGCACAAATAGTCCCAGCACATGGACAATGTCATATCAGAAGTATTGCAATTGAAAAAGTTGCCCTAAATGTTTTTTTTTTTTACAGCAAAAAATATATATATATTTTTCATAAATTAGCCAGAACTGACAGCAGCCGGTAAATACATTGTCTAATACATATAGGGTCCATTCACACATCTGTAAAATGGGTCCGCATCCATTCCACAATTTGGCGGAACCGTTACAGACCCATTGTTTTTAATTTCCAGTCTGAAAAATTAGGCATTCACAGGATAAAGAAGTAAGTGTCGGCCATTCCAGGCCCAAAAATTAGCCCACATGCGTTTACCTGACAGCTAAGAATAAAGTATTCTGTGGCTGAAGGTACATTAGGCATTCACATGATAAGTGTCGGCCATAAAAGGCCCCAAAAATTAGCCCACATGGGTTTAACTGATAGCAAAGAACTTCGTTTTTGATGGCTAGAGGTACAGTAGGCATTCACAGGATACATAAGTAAGTGTCGGCCTGTATAGGCTCCAAAAATTAGCTAACATGGTTTGAACTGACAGCAAAGAACTTTGTTTTTGATGGCTAGAGGTACAGTAGGCGTTCACAGGATACAGAAATAGGTGTCAGTCTGTATAGGCTCCAAAAATTAGCTCACATGGTTTGAACTGACAGCAAAGAACTTTGTTTTTGATGGCTAGAGGTACAGTAGGCGTTCGCAGGATACAGAAGTAAGTGTTGGCCTGTATAGGCTCCAACAATTAGCTCACATGGTCTGAACTGACAGCAAAGAACTTCGTTTTTGATGGCTAAAGGTACAGTAGGCATTCACAGGATACATAAGGAAGTGTCAGCCTGTATAGGCTCCAAAAATTAGCTCACGTGGTTTGAACTGACAGCAAAGAACTTCGTTTTTGATGGCTAGAGGTACAGTAGGCATTCACAGGATACAGAAGTATGTGTCGGCCTGTATAGGCTCCAAAAATTAGCTCACATGGTTTGAACTGACAGCAAAGAACTTAGTATTTGGTGGCTGGAGGTACATTAGGCATTCACAGGAAAAATAATTGTCGGCCATGAAAGGCCCCCAAAATTTTCCATTCAATGAACATGAAATGCCTTTTATGCTGCTGTATGTAGCGAAGCCAAGGACCAGAAATTGTTGTGGGTGGATGGCGGTCTTTCGGATATTTGTGGCCTGGCATGAGGAATTTCGATGAAACCTGGTTTACTGGTCACATGTGTTGAATTCCTCAGAGATCCACGCCTCATTCATTTTTATAAATGTGAGGTAGTCTACACTGTCATGAGCTAGGCGAGTGCGCTTATCGGTCACAATCCCCCCTGTTGCGCTGAACGTCCTTTCGGACAGGACCCTGGACGGGGGGCAAGCCAACATTTCCATTGCAAATCGTGCAAGCTCTGGCCAGAGGTCAAGCCTGCCCACCCAGTAGTCCAGGGGTTCATCACTCCTCAGAGCGTCCACATCGGCCGTTAACCCGATGTAGTCGGACACCTGTCGGTCTAGGCGTTCCCTCATGCTGGATCCGGAGTACAGCTGTCGATGGTTCGGCTGAAAGAAGGATCTCATATCTGAAGTGACCAAGACATCTTCCAACCGCCCTCTTCTTGCAGGTGCTGTTGGATTGCTACCCGCAAGTGTCTCTCTGTGACTGGAAATTCCTCTGCCAGCACATGGAAAAGCAGAATGCAGCATTTCCCGCAGCAAGGCCTGGAAGTGCTGTACTCTGACCGCCCTCTGTGATTGTGGTAACATTTCCACCATTTTGTGTTTGTACCGGGGGTCTAAGTACATTGCCACCCAGTACTGGTCATTGGCCTTTATGCGTTTTATACGGGGGCCCCCCTAAAACACTGCAGCATGTAGGCCCCCATTCCCACTAAACTGGAAGCGGTATAGTGGCCTGCTTCCAGCTCATCATCCAGATTAATGTCGTCCTCGTTCTCCTCCCCCATCCACGGATAACACCAGGAATCCCAGAAAGGTTTAAAGCATGCTCATCTTGCTCCTCCTCATCCCCCCCAGCACCATCCTCCTCCTCTGATTCCTCTTCAGACTTCTGCTGTTGATTTGTCTCAGATGGAGTAGCATTCCCTGGGAATTCATCCAACATTGCAACTTCCTGATCTTCCTGCTCCTGCTCTTCAATGGCTTGATCAATGACACAACGCAAATCACGCTCCAGAAAGAAGGGGTAAGGTATGATATCACTTATGGCGCCCTGGCCGTGAATGACCAGTTTGGTGATCTCATTGAATGGCCGCAGAAGTCTGCATGCGTTCCGCAACCTGTCATGCCGCCGAGTTCGAACAGTTAGTCGTTAACTGCACGTTTATGCTGGAGCAGCCTATCGAGCATATGCAACGTTGAGTTCCATCGCGTAGGGCAGTCACAAATAAGACGTCTGAGGGGCAGGTTGTGTCGCCGCTGAATCTCAGCAAGGCGAGCCATGGCTGTGTAAGATCTTCGCAAATGGCCAGAGATTTTCCTGGCCTGCCGCAAGACGTCCTGGACCCCAGGGTATTTGCCAATGGATCGCTGCACCACCAAGTTCAGGACGTGTGCCATGCATGGCACGTGTGTTATTATGCCCTGTTTCAGTGCGCTCAGCAGATTGGCACCGTTGTGGCACACCACTTTACCAACTGTCAAATTTAGCAGTGTCAGCCACTGATCTGCCTGTGAACGCAAAGCTGAAAGGAGTGCAGGACCAGTGTGGCTCTTGGCTTCCAGGCACAACAGACACAGCACAGCATGGCAACGTCTCACCTGTCATGTGGAATAGGTTCTGGGGATCTTGGGCGGCTCAGGAGAAGAGATGGTAGCAGCGGAAGAGGTGGAGTCAGCCGAGGAGGAGAGGGAGGATGGAGGAGGAGGAGAAGAAAAGGCAGGCCTTCTTGCAATCCGTGGCGGTACAACTAAATCTACACGGGCTACATGCTTAACAGCCGTCAGAAGGTTCACCCAGTGGGCAGTAAAAGTGATATACCTTCCCTGCCCGTGTTTGCTAGACCATGTGTCTGTGGTCAGATGTATCTTGGCACCAACACTGTGTGCCAGAGATATATTCACTTGCCTCTTAACATGGCCATACAGCTCTGGAATGCCATTTTGCGAGAAATATTTCCTGCCTGGGACCTTCCATTGTGGTTTTCCAATGGCCATAAATTTACGAAAGGCCTCAGAGTGCACCAGTTGATATGGCAGTAGTTGGCGGGCTATCAGTTCAGACAAGCCAGCAGTCAAACGTTGGGCAAGAGGGTTATCCGGCGTCATCATTTTTTTCCGCTCCAACATTTGGACCACAGAAGCCTGCCTTTTTCCAGAACAACGTGACGACGTTGGAAGGTGGAGTGGAGGGCAAATGTGAGGAGAGAGGAGAAGGAGAAGGGGCTGGAGGGTGAGAGCCTGGAGTGTGGCTTTGTGGGTTCTGAAGGTGGTTCTCCCACTGGGCACGGTGATGGGAGTTCAGGTGCCTTCTTAAGGCGGTGGTCCCTAGGTGAGTGTTGGGCTTACTGCGACTTATGCTTTGACTGCAAGGGCTGCAGATGGCAACACTGCTGTCAGCAATGGATACATTAAAAAAAGCCCACACTGCGGAGCCATGTGCCGCGGTCCTGCGAGCGCCAGATGTGACTGTACATGGTTGATGGCTCGCTCCTGATACATTTGCAGTCTGCTTTCTACCTCTTGTGCAATGCACGTTCTGCCTGCCTCTCCTCCCTATCTGCCGGTCTGTCTCTCCCTCTGAACTCCCTTCCTCTTACTCTCTTGTGGACACCCACGTGACGTCCATAGACTCGTCATCATCCACGTCTCCTTCCCCACCACTAACATTCAAGATCTCGGAGTAGGCAGCAACAGCGGGGACCAACCTCCTTGGGCTGATCTGGGTACTGTCGTCAGACTGCTGAGTGGCGTCTGTTGCTACCTCCTCTTCTTGATCCGATGCCAACAATGGCTGCGCATCGCAAATGTCTTGTGATGGATGGGAAAATAATTCCAGTGACTCAAGTGGAGGGTATGTGGTGGTGGTGTCTGTGGGGGTGCACACAGCAGAGCGTGAAGAGGATGCAGATAGAGAGGATGAGGAGGGTGCAGAAGAGGAAGGCTGAGTGACCCACTCAACCAAGTCTGGTGCGTCCTTTGTCATAATTGCATGCGGCTTTTGAAACTTCATAGTTAGGCTCCGGCCTACTGCTCCTGCCCTATCCCTACCACCCCTGCGTACGTCTCTGCCTCTTCCTCTGACTGTCATGTTTTTTTAATTACCCTGTGACAAAATTCTCTAGAGAATCGCAGTATATCTGGAAAAAGGTAGATAACACCCCGCTTCAATCTGTGGTATTGGGGGGCCACAGGTTTATCACACAAGTTCTACAAATAATTGGCCAGTATCTGTTGTCAATGTGTGTAGCACAGTTAACACAGCAAAAGAGGCCACATTTTTGCAGGACTAAAATACAATCTTAGAAAATTATACTGTTAAATAACACCCCACTTCAATATGTGGTATTGGGGGGCCACTGGTCTATCACACCAGTTGTTCAAAAAATTGGCCAGTGAGTTTGGCACTGTGTGTATCAGACTTCACTCAGCAAAAGAGGCAATATTGTTGCAGCACACAAATACACTTGTAAAAGTATACTCAGATAACACCCCACTTCAATGTGTGGTATTGGGGGGCCACTGGTCTATCATACCAGTTCTACAAATAATTGGCCAGTAACTGTTGTCACTGTGTATAGCCCAGTCAACACAGCAAGAGAGGCCAAATTTTTGCAGGACTAAAATACACTCTTTGAAAAGTATACTGTTAAATAACACCCCACTTCAATATGTGGTATTGGGGGGCCACTGGTCTATCACACCAGCTCTACAAATAATTGGCCAGTAACTGTTGTCACTGTGTGTAGCACAGTCAACACAGCAAGAGGGGCCACATTTTTGCAGGACTAAAATACACTCTTTGAAAAGTATACTGTTGAATAACACCCCACTTCAATATGTGGTATTGGGGGGCCACTGGTCTATCACACCAGCTGTTGAAAAAATTGGCCAGTGAGTTTGGCACTGTGTGTATCAAACTTCACTCAGCAAAAGAGCCAATATTGTTGCAGGACACAAATACACTTGTAAAAGTATACTCAGATAACACCCCACTTCAATATGTGGTATTGGGGGGCCACTGGTCTATCACACCAGTTCTACAAATAATTGGCCAGGGAGTTTGTCACTGTGTGTAGTGTTGCTGCAGAAACGCTCAGTCTCACCACCACACCTGTCACAATGCTGCACAGTGCACAATAATACTACTAATCCACTATAATATGCTTTCAACAAAGTATATTATACTGTGGATTAACCCCCTCCCCCACCCCCCTTTTTAGTGCACTGCACAGCAATAGCCCTTTAAATGACTTTTGTGGACCTTAACAGAGCGATTTGAGTCACTGCTGACGATCTCTAACTGCCCCTACAGCAACCACTGGATACCTCTCCCTATACTAAAGAGACTGTAATAGACCCTATAAAGACATTGGAACACTTTAAATGACTTTTGTGGACATTAACAGAGCGATTTTTGTCACTGCAGTTAACGATCTCTAACTGCCCCCACAGCACAGACTGAATAACCTGTTCCTATACTGAAGAGAGACTGGAACTATACCAAAATACCAGCCCTGAAAAGGACTTTTGTGGACATTAACAGAGCGATATGTGTGACTGCAGCTGACTCTAATTGCCCCTAAAGCAACCACTGGATACCTCTCCCTAAACTCAAAAGATACTAGTAGACCTATACCGAAATACCAGCCCTGAAAAGGACTTTTGTGGATCTTCACAGCGCTATATGTGTCTAGCAAACTCTCCCTGATGAGCACAGCAGACCTCTCCCTACACTGGCAAAAAGCGGAATGTGAAATGGCCGCCAGGTCATGTTTATTTATAGGGTAGGGGGACTGACTGTCCAAGTGCTGGAATGTTTCAATTGGCTGTCCCGTTCCACCTAACGGCTGTGTCATGGGTCAAAGTTCTCGCCAATGTAAACAAATATGGCCGCTGCGAACGATGCCATGTGTTCGCAAATTTGGCAGGTAGCGAACAAGCAAAATTTGCCACGAACCGACCGCCGGGCGAACCGCAAGGCCATCTCTATATGTCATGGGTCAAACTGCTCCCCAATGTAAACTAATATGGCCGTCAAAGCCATATGTTCGCAAGATTGGCGAACTGCGAACAAGCAAAGTTTGCCGCAAACCATCCGCCGGGCGAACCGCAAGGCCATCTCTAGTAACTTCCTCCAATGTCCATGCTCCTGCTTGGATCTACAAATGTATGTACATTCACATTTGTATTCAAAGTGCACATACAGGCAGTGAAAGAAGTACACAGACAAGAGCCACACCTCAATTCATCCTTCACAGTGGTGACTGACAGCTCAACAGTTGCAGAAACATGTTGAGAGGAAAGGGAAAAAAACATGTATTGTAAGTTTTATTATTACTATCTGATTTATTAAAAAATGTTGACTTTAATATCACTATAATGTCACTTAGACATAACCACCATCACCAGGGAAAATTGACTAATATGGATTGAACACATTCTAAATTACAAGCGATTCAAAAACAAGACGCCAAAACGACACCAAAATAATGACATCTTTTTTGGGACTACAACAGCTTCCGGCCACGCTCCCAGCACAAAGAGAGGTACGCATATATGCAGCCCCACAGAAAAAAGCCCAGTTTAGCAAGACCGCATATATGCCGATTTGCGGTCACATGACCGCCTGGCAGACGTCAGAGAGGTAACTCAATTTTAAAAATCACATACAACGTGAAGTACATTTTGTCCTAGCAGAGGGGCTGGCAGTGATTGTGTCCACTGCCTTCACAACCCCTTTATTTTTGACATATTAAAAACATGACATAGTTACATAGTTACAAGTGACAAAATTTAATAATTAAAGAACAAAAGAACAAAAAACATGATAGAGTCAGATATCAGCACAAGTGGCCAGCACGGCCCTGACGAAGAGCAATCTCATGATAAGAGCCAGCTACAATTCCACATAAAAAAAACATTTTTCCCCATAAGAGCCTTTATGTACCCGACTATAGCATCCAGATGTAAATCAACTCTTAAACAGATAGATCCCATGTGTAATACTAACAGGTACCTATCTTCTTCAGATTACAACATGAAGTACCGCATAAGGTATTATGGTATTGATGAACAATTGAACTACATTTTCAATGAGAGACAGCTCTCTCTCTGATACAGTAGATGCATCATTCACCCAGCCTCCCCACACACACTTTGTCAAATTTTACAGGTACTCTTCTACTGGCATATGTAGCTTTATAAAGGGGCAGGGCTTTGTTTATTAGTGCTTTCCAGGCCGTAATGGTCAGAGCAGTAGATTTTTTTTTAATTCCAATATTTTATTAATTTTTCCACACAACACGTTCACATACAAACAATATCTGATGTTCATAATATTCAGAAAGCTTACTGCATAAATGTCCATTCTGATCAACATATAAATCCCTAAAGGAGATTCTCCCAAGTTTCTACAGAAGTGGGGGAGAGAGAGAGGGGGAGAGAGAAGAGAAAAAAAAAAAAAAAAAAAAAGGGGTAGGATTGAACAAAATCCTACCCCTTTGTTCTTTCTCCCCTTCACTTCAGTGAGTAGTGATACTCTACTTTCAAAACGCAATCCACCCGGTGAAGATTACAAGTCTTAACAAAACATAGATGTGGTTACATGTTAAACCATAAGTCAAAATGTGCTCTCTCTTTCTCTTCCATATGTTTGTTATTTAATTACCCCTAGTGCTCAAAAAGTGAGCAAAAAAAAAAAAAAAAAAAAAAAAAAAAAAAAAAAAAGGGGGGGGGGGTAGGTCAAACAAGCACCTACCCATTTGTTCCACCCCCCCTCCCTGCACATCAATTATTAGTGATACACTTCATCCTTACCACATTCCACCCAGTGGAAAATACAAATCTAACAGAACGTAAACGTGATTACATATTAAAACCATAAATCAAATATACTATCTCTTCCCCTTCAGTATATTACTATTCAGTTACCCCAAGTGTTTAGGAAAAAAAAAAAAAAAAAAAAAAAAAAAAAAAAAAAAAAAAAACTCCACCTTCATATTCCCCCAGACACTTTGAATCTCCTATCCTCCATAACTATTCTCCTAATTAAAATAATTGATACACTTGATATATCCCATCCTGCAAAAAGAGAGAAAAAAAAAAAAAAAAAAAAAAAAAAAAAAAAAAAAAAAAGAAGAAAAACGACATTCCCCCCTACCCTCCGTTTCCCATCTCCTCTTCTCGCAGTCTCAGGTACTCTTCCGAGGCTGTATAAATGGTCCAGGGCTGCCAGCAGATGCGGGCTTTTTCCTCCCTACTGTTACGTGCTGCTATTAATGTCTCCATCCGGTATATTTCGTTTACCTTAGCGAACCAAGTTTGTAATAATGGAGGTGTAATTTGTCTCCATACCCCAGGGATGCACGCCTTGGCCGCATTAAGCAAATGGATCAACAGGGAATTTCTATATTTCCTAGTTGATAACTTTGTCAAGTGCAATAGGCATAAAGCCGGATCTTCTCCCACCTCGATTGTAGTGAGATCCTTAATCACTCTCGCTATCTCTGACCAATAGCCTCTGATCCGGGGACAAGACCAGAAGATATGAAGCATTGATCCCCCCGTTTCTCCGCATCTCCAACAATTGTCAGGGTTTTTTTTTTTTGTCCATCTTATGCAATACTACTGGGACTCTGTACCATCTCGCCATAATTTTATAACTAATCTCCTGGTATCTATTAGCTATAGAGGCCTTATGTGCGAGTGCTAATATTTTTTTTATTTGTTGCGGGTTAAAATTAGTTCCTAGTTCTCTTTCCCATTTGACCATAAAGGGTAATGCTTGTTCGTCCTGTTCCTTGGTCAGAAGGGAGTAAAAGAACGAAAGAGCATGTGGAATTGTATTACCTCCTTTACATAGAGTTTCGAAAGATGTCAGGGGCCGAGGGGAATATCCCTGTTTCTGTAATTTCACCAAATAATGTCTAATTTGGAACGCAGAAAATATATCCATCGTTTCCTCTGACCCGGTCATAATCTCTCTCACCGTAGGGGGATTCTCTTGCGTCCATATATCTACCAGTCGTGTTTTCCCTCTCTGTGATAGGATTCTGATCATGCCCTTATTATGACCCGGCAGGAACTCTCTATTTCCTACTAATGGTAACATAGGGGATATTGGAGGTGCAATCTGTACTTTTTTTTGTATACTTCTGCATACCTTCATTGTAGTCCCTATCGTCGGGTGCGAGAAGATAGGGTCGCCAGAAGATATCGGTACCCAAGGGCCCCAGGGAACTGGGTTTTCTGTCAACGCATTTTCCAAGCTTACCCATTGTTTAGCTTTCTCATTGCAATGCCAGTCAAGCACCCTTGTAAGATGTATTGCCCTGTGATAGCGTTTCAAATCCGGCAGACCTATCCCCCCTTGGATTTTAGGCCGGGTAAGAATGTTTATTCCTATTCTTGGAGTTTTATTAGCCCAGACAAAAGTTCTCATCAAGGTATTCATTTGCATAAAAAAATATTCTGGAATTTCTATTGGCAGAGCTTGTAATAAATAGAGCACTCTTGGGAGTATATTCATCTTCCAATAGCTGCTTCTACCAAACCACGTCAAAGCCAGGGTCTGCCATTTCAAAATATCTTTTTTAAGTGTTCTCAAGAAAGGGGGAAAGTTAGCCTCAAATAGATCTTCTGTTCGGGGTGTGATATGCACTCCTAGATATATAAATGACTTTGTTGTCCATTGAAGGGAAAGAGAGGGCTGCAGTTCCCTCCAGATCTCCGTTGGAATTGTAATATTCATTGCCACTGATTTTGCTAGGTTTACTTTAAATTGTGAAAATTTCCCATATTTCTGCATTGTTTCTAAAATTAAAGGCAGCTCCTGTACTGGGTTTGTTGTAAAGAAAATTAGGTCATCCGCATAGGCCGCTAATTTATGGTACCCTCCCCCCATGTGTAACCCCTTGATCTCTGTGTTTTTGCGGATTAAGCACAAAAGAGGCTCTAGCGTCAGGATGAAGATTAACGGCGACAGCGGGCAGCCTTGCCTTGTTCCGTTTTTGATTTCGAAAAAATCTGATCTCCATCCGTTTACATTCACTGCAGCTGTAGGTCCAGAATACAATGCCATGATATTTGTTCTCATTCCCTCTCCCAGCCCAATATGTGACAGGGTGGCCTCGATAAAATCCCAGGCCACCCTGTCAAAGGCCTTCTCGGCATCCACCGATAGGAGCATTAGGGGCCTATGTGTGCGCTGGGCGTAAGATATGAGATCGATTACTCTGGTTGTGTTGTCCCTTGCTTCTCTTGAGGGGATAAATCCCACTTGGTCGAATTGTACTAGCTGTGGGATATATGTTATAATTCTATTTGCAATGATCTTAGCAAAAAGTTTTGTGTCCAGATTTAATAACGCAATAGGGCGGTAATTTCCACATAAGGAGGGATCTTTACCCTCTTTATGTATTAAGGAAATGTATGCTCGAAGGCTGTCTCTAGGGACCTGATTTCCTTTAGAAATGTTATTGAAGTGAGCTAATAAGGGGGGTTTTAACTGGGACCAGAACTGTTTATAGTATGGTAAGGTTAAACCGTCCGGGCCCGGAGCTTTGTGGGGTTTATTTTGATTTATAGCATAATCTAATTCTTCCTCTGAAATGTCTCCTTCCATTGCCTCTATTTGTTCTTTCTTTAGTGAGGGCATCCCAGAAGATTCCACATATTCCCTTGCTCTTATAACTTGATCTCTGTCTCCTTTATCTACTTCTCTCCCTGTGTTTATATTGTAAAGAGATTGGTAAAAATTACCAAACTCCTTCACAATTTCTTCTATCCTTACAACTTTCTCACCCTTTTTTGTTTGTATCTGAGCAATTGTTGTTTTTTTTTGAGGTCCACGTAGCGCCCTTGCCAACATGGCCCCCGGTTTATTGGAGAATTCATATATTTGCCTCCTCATGAGTGTTAAACTTCTGATTGTTTTTTGATATAGAAGGGTATTTAGTTCTTCTCTAGTTTTAGTAAGATCATGCAAATGTACCTGCGCTAATGATTTTTTATGCATTGAACTAAGTTTTCCTAGCTGTGTCAACAATTCCGATATTCTCTTTTCATATTCTTTTTTACGCCGTGATCCTAACATCATTAACGTCCCCCTAATAACACATTTATGTGCTTCCCACGTCATAGACGGTGACATCTGCGTTCCATTATTTTCTTTGAAGTAATTTGTCAAAGCAAGTTCTACTTCTGTTCTTATTTCCGTGGATTGTAAGAGGGATTCATTTAATCTCCATGTGGGGGGTTTTGATGGTACAGAGTCCAAATCCAGTACTATGTGTACTGGAGCATGGTCCGACATAATAGGCGTTCCAATTGCAGTAGCTTTAACCCTTCCCAGTTCACTCTGAGGGATCATGAATCTATCTAACCTTGAATACATGTTATGCGATGCGGAGAAATACGAGAAGTCCTTTTCACCTGCATGCATAATCCTCCACGGATCAATCAAATCGAGAAGAGAAAGTTCTTTTCTCAGACCATTGAGTTTTGCATAAGACAGGTGGGAGGAGCCTCGTGAAGTGTCTAGTAGGGGTTCTGCCACATAATTCCAGTCTCCGCCCATTATCAGTATTCCTTCCCGAAAATCAAGGATCATCGGTAATAGCTGCTGTAAAAATGTTAATTGATTCACATTTGGGAAGTATACATTGATCAGTGTTATTACCTTTTGTCCCACTGTACCCTTTATCATAAGGTATCTTCCCTGTGGATCTATCTTTGATTCCCGGTGTATCCAGTCTACTTCCTTCGCTATAACCATACTGACCCCTTTTGATTTTGATATTGGTGAGGGGGCGTGGTATGCCCATGGATAAAATCTATTGCACAGTTTAGGTATATTATCAGTTTTAAAGTATGTCTCCTGGAAGAAGGCTACCTGCGTATGGCCCTTTCTTATGTCATTCAATACCCGCATGCGTTTTTCGGGGGTAGATAGACCCCTTACATTTAATGAGGTCATCTTTAAACCTGCTCTGCCCGCCCTGGCCATTTTACCTCCCCCTCCTCAATCCCCAGTAACTTTAACTTATTCCACCTTTTCAATATAAGGGGGCGGGGGGGGGGGGGGAAAGAGGGGAGGGAGAGAGAGAGAAAAAAAAAAAAAAAAAAAAAAAAAATGGAGGGATGGGATATATCAATGCTCGATCCTCACTGTTAATCTCCTGTTTTCCCTAATTGTCAAACCTTGACCGAAGCGCAACTATGCACTTATCTACTCTCGGGGCGAGTGAGAAGGTCGTTCCGTGGGACCTATACTATTTATAGGAAGCGAGAAGACAAAAGAAAAAAATAAAAAAGAAATCACAGGAAAAAACAACCCAATACAATAGTCTTCCCACTTCAAACTATAAGCGTTGCTCCCTGAGGACCGGCGAGCAGCCGCTCCGACTTTACTTATTTATGAAGAGCAGGACAGCACGAAAGATGTCTAAAAAGATTGATTTAAGCCCAATACGTATGGTCCCTCATTGAGGGGGAATTATCCAATTGTTTATCTGGCCAATTAAAGGTCTATCCCCCCCTTATGGTCGGTACAAAATACCCAATTCTAGTCTGTTTCGTGCTATTCCTGCTCCCCAAGCCATATTACCTGTTCCCTCTAGGCTAAAAAGGGAAATCAAAAACAGAAAACACAACATTTTAGGTCCCTCTATTCGGGGGTGAATCCCCCTCGGTGTGTACTTCATTTCCACGGCCCAATGTGGGGTCTCACCCCTTTCGGGGTGTTAGCCCCTTCTTATAGGCCCTTCCCGGGCATGTGGAGCCCCAGGGAGTCTTTGTATCCCTGCAACTCCAGCCAGTCCGGCACCACTACAGGGGGGGTTCCGAGAAATGTAAAAAGACCCGGTAGTTGATCCGGCCACCGTAGAATGTAAGAACTATCTTTTTTAACCACAATTAAATGGAAAGGGTGGCCCCAATAGTATTTGGCCCCAGCGTTCTGTATGGTTTCCAAAACTGGTTTTAAGGTTGCTCTCATCCTAAGTGTCTGTCTTGATAGGTCCGGTAACAGCCGTATTGTTGAACCTTCATAATCAAGTGGGCCTTTTCTCCATGCGTTTTTCATAATTCTTTCCTTAATTGAAAAGTAATGGATCCTTATAAGGACGTCCTGGGGAAAGTCTGTTCCCATGCTTCTGGGGGCTTTAACCCGATGAACTCGGTCTATTTCTATCTCCTCATTTTGAGTGGTTTCTAAGAATATATTTAATATAGCCATTACTTTAGTTTTTAAATCTGGGCCTTGCACTGCGTCCGTTAACCCCCGAAGGCGTATATTGTTCCTTCTGTTTCTGTTCTCCCCATCGTCTTGTTGGAGTTTCAAGATCAGTAATTGCCTAGCAAAATTTTTATGTGTGTCTTCCATATGAACCACTCTAGCATTTAAAGCGTTTGTCTCCACTTCCACCGTTTCTATTTTTTTAGACATTGCATCCATCTGTCCTTTAAGAGAATTGATTTCTTGTGTCAATGCCAGGACAATTGAGGATGCCATTTCCGACATGTCCTGTTTTGTGGGTATAGCTGCCAATAAGTCTTTCAACTCCACGTTTAAACTGTCCTGTGTTCGGGAGTTTTGGGGGGTAGGGGAGTCAGTTCTCTGCGTGTTTTTGTCCGTCCCTTGCTGATTGAGATTCCCTAATGGGATTTCAGCAGGTTCCCGTTGATTACTGCCAGTTTTTTTTGAGGCATTTATATTAGCCGACCCCGAGCGTGTCTGTGCCATTTTGGAATAAGAAACACTTTCTTCTTGTGTGGGGGGGGTTCGAATAAAGTACTGAGAAATGTCTGTATGTCTCACCGGCGTGTTAACAGCCGCTCTCTCCCCTTCCCCACTCATAGACCAGAATACAGCTTTTGTCCACCCAGTGTATTGCTTCGGCTGTTTTCTCAGGAGTCAGTTTCCCCTTTTAGAGAAATATTATTTTAAGGAAATTCACTTACAGTTCCGAAGTGATGTCTGGGGCTGCTTCTGATCACCTTGGCATCAGACTCTCCTCTAACTAGGTACGGCTCGCTGCGGACCTCCAGGGATCGATTCGGCTCTGTGTTTAACAGCAGGGCGATACGGATCCCGGGTTGCTCCTTTGGCTCACCAGGCTGTCTGACTCCCGTTCTCTCCCCTCACTCCTCTGGATTGAGCAACTGCTGTGTCCTGTAGGGAACGCCGGCTTCTTTCCCCAGAGCGGCCGCTCACCAGCGCACACGGAGCCCCGCCACGAGTTGTCTCACGGCGCCATATCCTCAGCCACGCCCCTTACAGGGAGGATCATCAGAGCAGTAGATTTCATCTAAGAGAGAATAATTAAAAGGGGAAGAACACTTGGGCCAAACAAAATGTGCTATGAAAAATTTTTTTTTGAAAAATAGGATTGACGCTGCTGCAACCCCTAGGGGTAAATAAGCGAACAAAAATAGCAATGTACTATTAGCAGCACAAGTTCCTCAAATGATTCAATCAATCCCAGTACAACTTGAATCTATATTAATAAAAGCCAAGTGTCCCTGCGTCCAGATTCCAGATTCCCTGTGTCCGTGGAAATGCTCTACTGCGCATGTGCCGCACGGACAGCCGTTGGGACTGGGGGCGGGCACCATGTCAGGGGCCCCAGAAGTAAGTCTGACCTGTGTAGGATGGGGGAGCTCCTCAGTGTCGGAGGCCGGGTCTCAGGGGTTGGGGGTCACCCCCGATAATGGTGCGGTGTGAGGGCCGTTCTGAATTCGTATGTGCTGGGGAGGCGGGAGGCGGAGTTCTGATCAGTTGCCTTAGATTTAAAAATTCTCCTGTACCATGTCCGCAGCCCCGCATTCTCCTGTACCATGTCCGCAGCCCAGCATTCTCCTGTACCATGTCCGCAGCCCCGCATTCTCCTGTACCATGTCCGCAGCCCCGCATTCTCCTGTACCATGTCCGCAGCCCCGCATTCTCCTGTACCATGCCCGCAGCCCCACATTCTCCTGTACCATGCCCGCAGCTCCGCATTCTCTTGTACCATGTCCACAGCCATTGCAAACTTATATTCTGAGGTTTTAATTACATTATTTTAATATAGTCAGTCATGTACTAAAGTGGGCCGGTCTAAGGCATGAAACTCCAGGGCTAAAAATGAGTCGCACTCTGGCCCTGCCGGAGAGTCTACACTCACCCGCATGCTGGAGCCGGGCAGGAGCACCCCGTCATGGGTCAGGAGAAGAGGCAGGTGCCGGGGGATCTGGATAGAGCCGCTAGAGGCCATGACTGGCCACACACACAATCCGCACACCGACCAACCGAACTCACTGACAGCTCCGAGTCCGGGCAAAGAGCAGCAAGACTACAACTACGGAGAGCGGCCGGAGACAAATCATCTCCGCCTGAGGAAACCACCGCCATCTACTGGCCAACTGTGAGTATTACAACTGGGAATTCACCTCACAGGGCTGAGGACAGAAATCACCTCCATCATATATTGTGATATCCAACATACTATACACCCCAATATAATCACCTCATCATATACTATACACCCCAGTATCATCAGGATATCTTATGAGGTGATGATACTGGGGTGTATAGTATATGATGAGGTGATTATTTTGGGGTGTATAGTATATGATGAGGTCATAATACTGGGGTGTATGTAGGATATCACAAGATGGTGGTGGTTTCCTCAGGCGGAGATGATTTGTCTGCGGCCGCTCTCCATAGTTGTAGTCTTGCTGCTCTTTGCCCAGACTCGGAGCTGTCAGTGAGTTTGGTCGGTCGGTGTGTGGATTGTGTGTGTGGCCGGTCATGGCCTCTAGTGGCTATATCCAGATCCCCGGCGCCTGCCTCTTCTCCTGACCCATGACGGGGTGCTCCTGCCCGGCTCCAGCATGCGGGTGAGTGTAGACTCTCTGGGGAATATGGATCTGGTCCGGAGCCGCCTGCTCAGAGGAACTTCCCTGAAGAGCACCATTATCGGGGTAACCGCCAACACCGAGGAGCTCCCCATCCTACACAGGTCAGTGTGACTTACTTCTGGGGCCCCTGACACGGTGCCCGCCCCCAGTCCCAATGGCTGTCTGTGGGGCACATGCGCGGTAGCACAATCCCACAGACACAGGGACGGACGCAGAGACACTTGCATATTATTAATATAGAATAGATATCCTACATACACCGCAGTCGGGCGGCCGGCCAAAACTCTTAAAGCGGCGGGTGTGCGCGGGCATGCGGCGGGTACGCGCTCGCACGCAAAAGCCGATCGGTCAGCTCTGCCCGTGTCTCTGTTGCTAGGGCAACAGGGACGCTATGTGCAGAGCTGGCTATGTCATGCGGCTCTCGCGTTGTTAGATAAAAAAAAGAGATAAGCGAGAGCCGCTCAGTCAGCCATATGTTCTAGCGCCCGTTAATTTAACGGGCTTAATGTCTAGTAATGTTATAAAATCATACCATATATAAAGTGCTCAAGTGCAATACATACACATAAATACATTGGGCACTAGGCATAACGCAAATTCCTCAAATATATAAATCAATCCCAGTGCAAAATATTGTGATGTAAAATCATAACATGAATAAAGTGCTCAAGTGCAATGCATACACATATACATTATAATAAAATACGGAGAAAGTGGTATGGTATCATTCCAAAAAAATATATGGTTAGAAGAGTATAACCGGTAATAAAATGTTGCAATAGAATAACAAATATTCCCTCTGTTTCCTAGCCAAGGGTGACCCGTTCGGGTTGCCCACACACAGTTGCGGAGTCACAACGCTCTGGAGGTTCCCATTGCGGCGTGTGTTCCAGGCTATACTCATGACGTGCGTGTCAGCTTGATGCGTATCGTCATTAATTTGACGTCATTGGAAGCTGAGAGCACGTCGCTATAGACATGTAAATATACTCAGGGTTGAGAACCCGCCCACTAGCCGCTTCCCCCAATATAACAGGCAATCGTCTATCGGATAAATCTCTCGGCAATATCCTGTCGCTTAACCCCCTAATATGTCCACTAAAATACAGAGCCAATCCTATCGGGAAAATACTTCAGTAAACTATAGAGCCAGAAAGCTGGATAAAGCATCCGCATTGCCAACTTCTGGCAATCCACTGGGTTTAATTTATGAGCACTTTATATATGGTATGATTTTATAACACTATTCATGTTGTACCGGGATGGATTGAATCATTTGAGGAACTTGCGCTGCTAATAGTACATTGCTATTTTTGTTCGGTCATTACCCCTAGGGGTTGCAGCAGCGGCAGTCCTATTTTTCAAAAAAATGGATTTTTGTAAGAACTTACCGTAAAATCCTTTTCTCTTAAGCTCATTGACAGACGTAGTCTTCTTGATTCTCAAGAGCTGGGTTATGTTGTCTCCGCAGGAGTAGGACTAGGCAGAATGACAAAACGTTCTGGCTCCACCCTAGGGGGCAGTCCCTGAGGGTATATCCTCCCTCTCTCTGCTACAGGGAATCAGTTCTGTTTAAAGCAGTACAGAGAAATTAACCCAACCCAACTCAATGATAGAGGGGCGGGTACTACGTCTGTCAATGAGCTTAAGAGAAAAGGATTTTACGGTAAGTTCTTACAAAAATCCATTTTTCTCTATCGCTCATTGACAGACGTAGTCTTCTTGATTCTCAAGAGCTGGGACATCCAGAAGCAGTGCCACAAATGAGGGGTGGGATTGACAAAATCAAATCCAATCTAGTAGGCCCAACCGGTGCCAAACTAGAAGTTTTAAAGGCTCATTATAAACAAAGAATGAGTCTAAAGAAAAATTTTCCAACGGAAAAAACCCTCGAGGTAGACCACTGGTCTCCTCAAATTGCGGCCTGCAAAACCTTGCGGCCAAATGAGGCATCAGACGATGCCATTACATCAACTTTATAATGTTTAGAGAAGGTATGCACCGACGACCAGGTAGCCGCCTTGCACACCTGGACCACTGACGCCTGATGGCGAAAGGCCCATGACGCACTAAGTGCCCGAGTGGAGTGCGCCTTAACAGGGAACGGGGGCTCCCGACCCTTAATAGAATAAGCCTGCACTACCGTCTGTCTGATCCATCTGGAAATGGTCGCGGCAGATGCAGGCAACCCCTTTTTGGGTCCATCTGGGATCACAAAAAGTGAATCCGTCTTGCGAAACGAGTCTGTCGTTTTCAAGTATACCCTGATCGCCCGGACCACATCCAAGGAGTGCAAAGCAAATTCCCGAGGATGACTGGGCTTAGGACACAGGGAAGGTAATACAATTTCTTCATTCAGATGAAATTCTGAAACTACTTTTGGTAGGAAGGATGGATTCGGACGAAGAACCACCTTATCTCTATGAACCACCAGATATGGTGAACGACAAGATAATGCGGCCAGTTCTGACACCCTGCGTGCAGAAGTAATAGCCACCAAGAAGGCCACCTTCTGGGACAACGTGGGTAGAGGAATCTCCCTAATATCTTCAAAGGGAGGTTTCTGAAGAACCGACAACACTAAATTAAGATCCCAGGGGGGTAACGGCGCGTGCACTGGCGGAGCCAGATGTCGCACCCCCTGGATGAAATTCCGCACCAAGGAATGAGTAGCCAAAGGCTTCTGAAAGAAGATGGCTAATGCTGAGACCTGACCCTTGATAGTACTCAAGGCCAGTTTCTGCTCAACCCCTTGTTGCAGAAAAGCCAATATTCGACTAATCGAATAAGACCGAGGACGGAACCCCAAAGGTTCACACCATGCAATGTAGGACTTCCATGTGCGATGATAAATCTTTCTGGAAGTCGCTTTCCTTGCTTCAACTAGAGTAGGAATAACTGAAGCTGACAAACCTTTGTCCTTCAGCACCTGGGTCTCAATAGCCAGGCCGTTAAAGCCAGCGATCGTAAAGCAGGATGGAAGATCGGTCCCTGAGACAGTAGATCCTCTCTGAGAGGAAGTCTCCACGGGACGTCCGCCACCAGTCTGACCATGTCGGCGTACCAAGCTCGACGAGGCCAGTCCGGAGCTACCAGGATTACTGGGATTCCTTCCTCCTCTACCCTGCGAAGAAGTCTTGGCAGTAACGCGAGAGGAGGGAAGGCATATATTAGCTGGTATTGCCCCCACGGGGCGATCAGTGCATTTGCGGTTTCTGCTAGAGGATCGCGGGAGCGAGCCACGAATCTCTGAACTTTCCTGTTGAATCGTGATGCCAACAGATCCACATCCGGGGTGCCCCACCGTAGGCACAACTGGTGGAAAACGTCTGGATGGAGGGACCATTCCCCCTGATCCAGGGTCTGACGGCTGAGATAATCTGCCTGCCAATTCTCCACCCCCGGAATGAACACCGCAGAGATTGCTGGAACAAATCGTTCCGCCCAGCGAAGAATGCAAGCCACTTCTTTGGCCGCTCGGACACTCTTGGTGCCCCCCTGATGATTGACATAAGCCACGGCCGTGGCATTGTCCGACTGGATCCGAACCGGGCTGCCCTGGAGCTGCTCGGTCCAGTGAATCAGACAAAGTCTGATCGCTCTCAGTTCCAATACATTTATCGGTAATCTGGATTCTTCCGGGGACCAAAGTCCCTGGGCAGATAATTGACCGAGAATTCCTCCCCATCCGGATAGACTGGCATCCGTGGTCACTATCGTCCAATATATTGGCAGAAATGACTTTCCCTGGCTGAGCATTGGAGACCGAAGCCACCAAACCAGAGACTCTCTGGTCTGTTTGCTCAATCGTATCTGATTGTCCAGGGATTCCGGATTCCAATTCCATCTGAGAAGAATCTCTTGCTGAAGAATTCGGGTATGGGACTGGGCAAATGGGACTGCTTCGAAGGAAGCCACCATCAATCCCAGAACCCTCATGCACGTCCGAAGGGAAGACCAGCTGTTGGACAGTAACAACTGGACTGCTGATTGAATCTTTCGAAGTTTCCCTACCGGAAGGAAAACTCTCGTCCTGACTGTGTCTAGAATTAGACCCAGATATTCGAGCCTCTGGGAGGGAACCAGAAATGACTTTTACTGGTTCACCAGCCACCCGAATTCCTGTAAAGAAATCATAGTAATCTCTATGTTTTGTAGCAAGGTCTGAGGAGATTCTGCATGAAGCAGAAGATCGTCTAGGTAACCTAGAATCGATATACCTCTTTGGCGCAGAAGTGCCAACATAGGGGCCAACACCTTTGTGAAGACCCGCGGAGCCGTGGCGAGACCGAAAGGTAACGCCACAAACTGATAGTGGTTCTCCTCTACGGAAAAGCGTAGAAAACGCTGATGTCCTGCGAAAATGGGAATGTGAAGATAGGCGTCCTTGATGTCTATGGACGCTAGGACATCCCCTGGATGCAGGAAGGCTGCTACCGTGCGAATGGACTCCATTCTGAATCTTCTTATGTTGACGAAAGAATTGAGCGCTCTTAAGTCCAGAATTGGACGCACTTTGCCCTCTTTCCTGGGTATTGTAAACAGGTTTGAATAAAACCCTAGAAACCGTTCTGTCCAAGGAACGTGGACTACCACTCCTTGTTGTAGTAGATCTGTGACTGCTCTCCGCAGATCTTCTAGACGATCCGGAGATAGTCGGATATAGGAAGGGAAGAATCGCGCCGGTGGGAGAGATCGAAACTCGATCTTGTACCCTGACTTTATGACTTCGCAAACCCATTTGTCCGGGATTCTGGAAAGCCATGGATCCGGGAACCGGCGAAGACGTCCCCCCACCCCAGTTATGGGTGGGGGCACACCTTCAGGCTTTGGATGGTTTATCTTCAGGTCTGGAGGGGGCGGGCTTTTGCTTGCCCGACCAACGACCCCTGACGCCTCCTGCAGGAGCTTTGGAGGACTTAGTTTTTTCACCCGCTGGACGAAAAAACCTCTTGTGAGCAGAAAAAGAAGGCCCTCGTCTTTGACGAGTTCCTCTACCTTTAAAATTTTGCGGTAAAAAGGTGCTTTTTCCACCGGTGAGATCCTTAATGATCTCATCTAAGTTGGCTCCAAATAGACGTTCTCCTGAAAAGGGGATATTAGCCAATGCTTTTTTGGAACCTTGGTCGGCTATCCAACCTTTTAGCCACAGTGTACGCCTGAGAACCACTGCTGAGACAGATGCTCGCGCCATTAATGGAGTGGCGTCTAACGCCGCATCGCATACAAACTGTAACCCCTGTATCATTTGTTCCAACAAATCTGATACCGCCTGAGGGACTTCTTCTAAGTCCCGGCGTAACCACTTGGTCCATTCAGTTACAGCCTGCGAAACCAGACCAATAGCAATTATTGGCCTGAAAGCTGATCCAATCAAGGAAAACATGGTGCGAGACATAGCTTCTATCTTGCGATCCACTGGATCTTTAAAAGACGGAGCGTCTTCTAAAGGAATAACCGTGGCTTTATTCAATCTAGCAATTGGTGAATCCACCACAGGTGGTTCTGTCCATTTCTTAATAAGGGTTTCCTCAAACGGATAACGCCTGTCAATGCGTTTGGAAATATTAAAAGTGCGTTTTGGCAGACGCCATTCTTCATCGATTGGATTGCCAAAACATTTGGGCAATGGAAAAACCTTTGCCACTTTGATGCGCTTTTTAGTCCCAAAGGGGATCTCAGTTTCAGCTATTTCTGATGGAATACCCTGTAACCTTAAAGTCTCTTGAACAGATACAATGAGTGCGTTTACCAACGCTTCCTCTCGGGCTATGGCAGATGCCGAAACATCCTCCTCACTGTCTGAAGAGACAGGACCCGAGACACCAATACCAGATGAAGTACCTGCAACTGCAGAAATAGGCTCAGAGTCTGAATCCGAGGTTTCAGATAATAAGGGGTTAGGCGGGGGTCGCTTTCTTGCGCCCTGTCCCTGACAAGCCACTTCCACCCGGGACACAAAAGTTTCCATAATGGCTGACAAAGATTCAATTGTCAATGGGGTGCTGGAGGATCCCGCAGACCCCTCGAGGGGATCCGGAGGAGATACATGAGTGGCAGGGTCCATGTTAATACAGGACACTTTTGCCAGCAATAAACAAAAAAAAAAAAAACCTTTTTTTTTTTTTTTTTTTGTGTGTCTCCCCCTAGCGCAATAGCGCCCCTCAGAGTACCTGCTTCTCGATCCCAGAGAGAGAGAGAGGGACCCCCAAGGCTCACCAACCGATGCAGTGCAGTTTCCAACAAACTGCAGCCAGCGTCTGTCTTACACAGACTGGAAGAAGCTGTTTGCTCTTTTCCCGGGCAGAAGGCGTGGCTCCGCCCCCTGTGTACGCCTTCCGGCGTTCCCAGCCCTCCACGAGGAAGCTGGGCTCACAAAACATGGCCGCCCCCATAGAAGAGACAAAAGACTCCAAAAACATGGCGGCCGACGTGACCTGAGGACATACATGCATTCGGTCTACGGCAAAATGGCGGCGGACCGCCGATATCGTCTTCCCAGCACATCCACCTGCACTCTGCTGAGAGGTGACATATGGATCTACAGAGATACACTGCACATAAGGTAGGATTATACCTCCTATGTTTGCTGTAATGTTACAGTCTGCTGGGTAGAGTGTTAGCTCTTGAACCAAGTCCACTTCCCACAAACACATGCTGTATTACAAAGGGGACTTGTAAGTGTCAGATATATACTGACCATATATGGAGGGGCCCATAATATATACTGCCTCATAAATGAGGAAAAAAGGGAACGTTTTACTCACCATACCGAACCGACAGGCACCCTCTCTTCATAATACCCTCTCCACCGAGGTGGGGGTTTGTGGACGCCTCGACTCTCTGGTCCTGGCGTCCAAGCGAGCTTTTAACTCGTAAAGTCAGTCCCTTTACTGGGACTCCGTCGCGGCCGACTCAGCGCACTGGTCTGCACGCGCTTTTAGGCAGAAACCGGGGTGACCACTGGATCTCACATCCAGCCCGTCGCCCGGCCCCGCATACTTACTTGAATATGTCGCGGCCGACCAAGCGCAATGCCTGGTCTGCACGCGCTCGTAGGCCGGCTGGGGTGACCACAAGTGTCGCCCAGTCCGGCATTTTTGCTTGAAGATCTCACAGGAAAAAAACACTGGAGAAAACTACCTAAAAAATGTCTTTTTCTTAAAGAAAAAAAGTCTTGCCAGGACCAAAAGATCCCAGCAAGGAACTTAGGTCCTTACTCCTGACTAGACAGAAAAAAACTGATTCCCTGTAGCAGAGAGAGGGAGGATATACCCTCAGGGACTGCCCCCTAGGGTGGAGCCAGAACGTTTTGTCATTCTGCCTAGTCCTACTCCTGCGGAGACAACATAACCCAGCTCTTGAGAATCAAGAAGACTACGTCTGTCAATGAGCGATAGAGAAATTTATTTTTCATAGCACATTTTGTTTGGCACGAGTGTTCTTCCCCTTTTCACTTATCATGTTAGAATTTTTGACACTGCATGCAGCCATGAACATGTAACTAATAAAGATATGGAACACCTTTTTAAATCTCTAAAAAAAAACTTGGACACACAGATAGGCACATGGTGGGATATAGTTACGTTAGAAAAATACATCAAAGAGGATATTACACCGAGGAGATTAAAATGGGACTTGGCGCCCAATGATGAAATGGAGGATAAAAAATTACAGGAAGAATGGTATAAATTTTTCAAAACTAGTGAAAGGAAACTGCTGGAACTAATTGTATATAGGTGGAAATATAAATTGGGTATAATTAATGACAAGATCAAACATTTTAAAGATCAATTGACTCTGTATGGAGATACAGAAGACTACAAAGAGAAATATAAACATTTGACAGAATTTTTGGATAAAGTAGATAGGGACACTTAGTGTAAAAAGATCAAAAAATACCAGAGAGATATAAAGGACTATCAGGGAAAAGTAGTATACACATGGCAGGAAGCAAAAGAAGAGACCATTATGTACTCTAGGGCATCCTCAGTGGAAAAGGAAGAATACAAAGGGCAGGACCACGGGGGGAGGCTAGGCACTTGTGTCCCCCTTCGAATGAGGAAGGGGGGCGTAGAGGTCCTAAGACTGCATCATTGCACCAAAATACACCAGTGACACCCTTCAATTACCCACCTAGGCAGCCAGCCAAATCGGGAAATGGTTATAGCCCCCAACCTTAGAGGGAACAGGATAATAGGGGAAATCCACCATCCTATGCACCAGCACATTATGAGAGATTGGATTTTCCCAACAGGGAATATGGATACCCACCAGGGAATTTTTACTACCACGGGGGGGAACAGGGGGTGGAATCGCCCCAATTATGGAAGAGGAGGGAGGGGCAGATATTGGCATCACCCATACCCCCAACCCCCACCTCCGCCCCCGCAAGGGTATGGCGGGGGGTAAGAGATTCCGAGGGTGTAGAGGGGGCCACAACAAAAAGTAAATGAGAGTACTTGGACAGAGAATTTTCAGAGGATGAGCTTAGAGTTTTAGATCTGGGCCTGAAATATGCCCCAGATAGATATTTTAATTAATTTAACACGTTCATTGATTTGCATAAATTTGTACAAAAACAAAATATTAAAACAGTTTTGCAGAAAAGGATATAACTAATAGGGAGGAGGATGAATCCGAGTACCAACATAGTAGGTCGAGGAACAAAACTATTTTAAACCCCAAGGTGGCATCCAACCATTTTTTGGTAACATTCAAATCTTTGGTGGCGCAGGAATAAAAAAAAAACATCAAACAGCGACAAGGTAGATCTAAGAAAGATATATGGGCAGGTATACAACAACTAAAACAAAGAAAAGACGTGGTAGCACGCCCAGCGGATAAAGGGGAAGTATTGTTATTTTAAAAAAAGACATGTATTTGAAAGAACTTAACAGGTTGGTGAATGATACATCCACATACGAGAGATAAAAGCACAACCCGACAATAAAATACAGAAATAAATGTAAAAAATTATTGAAGAAAGCACATAAGCGGGGGATATTAAATAAAAAAGAATTTAGATACCTCATTCCAGAAGCCCCCAGGCTACCAATTATATATCAGATCCCTAAAATCCACAAAAAGCAGTCCTCTTCACCTGGTAGACCTATTATTAGTGGAATTAATTCAATATTTTCTAGGATGGATGAGTATGTGGATAATTATTTACAACCACTTGCCCAGTCTATCCAGCATACTTAGGAGACAGTAAGCAACTCATCAATATATTAGAAGGGATGGAACTAGAAGGAAATACCTTCATGGCTACTGTCGATGTAGAATCCCTCTACATGAACATTGGCCAAGATGATTCGCTTCACGCAGTCCAATGGGCTCTAAAAGAAAAATCCACACTTAAAAGGAACAAGGGAACAACAGACTCTCATATGTGACATTTTCGATTTAGCCATGAGCAGTAATTACTTTTGGCATGACGGCCGGGACATACTTCCGCCAACAAAAGGGAGTGGCAATGGGAACGAAGTATGCTCCTAGTGTGGCAAATATTTTTTTAAGCAAGTGGGAGAACGAAGAGATATTTGGAAGAAAAATCGATGATCTGCTATTTTATAAAAGGTACATAGATGATGTGTTCATCTTGTGAAAAGGGACTGAGGAGACCCTAAAATAATTATTGGAGTACATCAATGTTAATGCGTACAATGTAGTATTTTCAGGAACTTATGACCAAAATGCAGTTCATTTTCTAGATCTAACTATATATATATAGAAAAGGAAATAAACTCTATACAAAAACCTTTTTCAAATCTACGGATCACAATGGTAAATCCCCACACATAGCTGCCACCACCCTAGGTGGATAAAGGGAATACCCAAAAGCCAACTAATGAGGATCTGGCGCAATTGTAAAGAAGACAGAGTATTTAATTATCAGGTGGATGTGCTCATTGATGGATTAAACGATAAGGGTTATAAAGAAAAAAAGTTAGTGGATGATAAACAAACAATCTGCAAACTAGATAGAACCATCTTGCTGAAAGACAGGGTGAGAGGTGAGACAGACCAAAGTACAGCCTTTTTCACAAATATCACAGAAACCATAGAGAATTGTAAAACATAGTTTGAAAACATTGGCTTATTTTGCTACGGGAAAGGTTATTGAAAAACATTTTACCCGCCAAATCCTCGTTTTGTGTACTGTAGGGCCCCAAATGTGAGGGACAGGTTGGTGCACAATGTCCCTGACCCTCCGAGGACATTGGGCACCTTCCTGGACCATCAGGGATTTTTTACATGTGGCAGGTGTTAATCTTGTCGAATGGTTAGGAATAGAATAAGGAAGAAATTAAACTTTAAATCCAATACCACCTTAAAAGAATACCCAATAAAGAAGATTATAACCTGCCAGAGTACACATGTCACTTACCTGCTCTCCTGTCTGTGTGGCCTGCAGTATGTAGGCCGCACTACACATAAGTTGACAGTTGCCAGAGAGTGGGAGAACATCTTAATAATATTAAAAAGGGTTTCAAAAAGCACAGTGTTTTGAACCATTTTAGATTGAAGCACAACAGAAATCCTAGCCTCCTGACATTCTGTGAGATAGATTATTATTATTATTATGATACAGGATTTATATAGCGCCAACAGTTTGCGCAGCGCTTTACAATGTGAAGGAAGACAATACAGTTACAATACAGTTCAAAACAGGAGGAACTAGAGGGCCCTGCTCGTTAGAGCTTACAATCTAGAAGGGAGGGTCAAGTGAAACAAAAGGCAATAACTGTGGGGGATGGGTTAATGGAGAAAAGGAGGTACATTTGTTAGGGGTTGGTAGGATAGGCTTCTCTGAAAAGGAGGGTTTTCAGAGATCGCCTAAAAGCTAATAGAGTGGGAGATAATCGGACAGATAAGGGTAAGGAGTTCCATAGGATTGGAGAGGCTCTGGAAAAGTCCTGGAGGCGAGCATGGGAGGAGGTGATGAGTGAGCTAGAGAGCAGGAGGTTTTGAGAGGAACGAAGAGAGCAATTAGGTTGGTATTTTGAGATGAGGCTGGTGATGTAGCTGGGGGCTAGGCTGTGGATTGCTTTGTAAGATGTTGTAAGTATTTTGAATTGAATTCGTTGGGTGAGCGGAAGCCAGTGGAGGGCTTGACAGAGAGGAGCAGCGGACACTGAGCGATTGGTGAGGTGGATGAGTCTGGCGGCAGCATTCATGATGGATTGAAGGGGGGATAACCTGTGTAGAGGTAAGCCAATGAGAAGGGAATTGCAGATAGATAAAATAGACCATCACTGGAGAGGAAAAGACATGTGCATGGCGGTCTCGCAGAACAAGACTCACTGCATATATGAATTAGGTACACTTCAGCCCCTAGGTATGAATATAGACCTAGATATTAACTGTTTTATATCCAATTATTGATATTATGTTTTTGTAACAGATAAACCTTTCTGTATTTATCTAGATAGTTTTACAAACAAATAGGTATAGTGAACACTACACACCACTTTATACATATGTTTACATGATTGTAGAAGTATTTTAAAAAGGATTATATATCTGGCATAATTTTAAATTCTTGTCTGTGTCATTTATTCAGTTATTTTAAGTTTACTATTGGCTAGGTAACGGGGGATTTTATAACCTTTTTACATTTTTTTATCGTCATATTAACCAAACGCACCTCCCATCCCACTATTTGAAGGATATGTTCATTTTGGTTACCTTAGCTTTATGTTTTTACAATGGTGCATATATACTTTATTGGCCCAATATATGGTCATATATAATCTAATCTTATTCTATATGAGCCATTTATAGATATTGTTAATGTAGTGTGATTCATTTTGCACCTTTAGTTTTAAGGAATGGTCATTGTATTTATAGATAGGTATAATAAGTTAGAAGTTGGCAATTAGCAGATGCTTTATCTAGCTTTTTGGCTCTATAGTTTATTGAAGTATTTTTCCGATAGCATTGGCTCTGTATTTTAGTGGACGTTTAGGGGGTTAATCTAGAGGATATTGCCAAGAGGTTTATCCAATATACTATTGCCTGTTGTATTGAGGGGAAGCAGGTAGTGGGCGGGTTCTCAACCCTGAGTATATTTACATGTCTGTAGCGACGTGCTTTCAGCTTCCGATGACTTCAAATTAATGATGAAACATGATCAAGCTAACATGCACATTGTCTCGCTCTGAGTACAGCCTGGAACGCACGCTGCACTAGGAACCTCCAGGGCAGCGTGACTCCCTGAACTGTGTGTGGGCAACCCGCACGGGTCACCCTTGGCTGGGAAACAGAGGGATTATTCGAAGTTCTATTACTGCAACATTTTATTTCCTGTTATGCTTTATGGGGCATTTTCATAAATAAATTGAAGATTTTGTGGAGACTACACCATGAGGAGTCCATCTCTTGTGTTACCTAAGATCTGCACATGGGAACACCCTTCATAAGTATGCATGGGCTGTTGGACCAGAGATCACGGGTATCTCCCAAGCACTTTTTGATCTTTTTTTGTCATATGGTAAAAGAGATCAACAACATCTGGTGAGACTGAATTCTCTCTAATCCTACAACACACGGAGGGTGTCACCCTCACTACTGGTTTTGGGCAGCTAGCACTTTGCACTTTTAAAGAGAGTACCCACCTTGTTGGAATTTAAAGGAATTATCACACACTGAGGGTTTAACTTCTCCCTTGGACAGTGTTTGCATTTTAGTACATATATCTAGACTGTACCTGCACTTTTCTCTTCTAACCATATATTTTTTTGGAATGATACCATACCACTTTCTCCCTATTTTATTATAATGTATATGTGTTTTTACATCACAATATTTTGCACTGGGATTGATTTATATATTTGAGGAATTTGTGTTGTGCCTAGTGCCCAATGTATTTATGTGTATGTATTGCACTTGAGCACTTTATGTATGGTATGATTTTTTAACACTTTTCATGTTGTACTGGGATTGATTGAATCATTTGAGGAACTTGTGCTGCTAATAATACATTGCTAATTTTGTTCAGTCAAGAGAGAATAATGCTTTTCTTGGCATAATAGAACAGTAGGGTTAGGAGTGTTTGGATCACATTTGTAGGGCCCAAGAGGTCGACCAATTCCAGCAAGCAAATCTCTAAGGTGGGAATTATGATTAATGTCGTGACAGAATTTGCGCATTGTAATACATTGAGCCAAAATTGTTGTATTTTTGTACAATCCCAACATACATGAATAAAATCCACATAGGAGGAATTTTATCCCTAACAACTAGGTGACTGGAAGGGAAATTGTTTAGCCAATCTATCAGGGCTTAAATAAATTCTGTGCAAGAGTTTATATTGGATAAAGTGGTTTCTTGCGGACACCAGTCTAGTAAATCAGGAGTCTCAAAAATTTTACAGTCATTCCCATCCATGCTAGGAAACCAAGTTTCTCTTTCATTTATTGACGGAAGCAGCGCTCCATATTCAGAACCATAGGGTCATATTTGCTCCCTACAGGAGTAGGACACTAGGCAGAAAAAACCGACTTGTCTATGCCTATAGGCAGTCCTAGCTGGTATAAATCCCCCTCTCTGCTATAGGCTTCCAGTTTTTTTCTGCCTAGTCTTCGGAGTAAGGACCTAGCTCCCTGCTGGGATCTTTGGTTCTAGCACTTTTTTCTTTTTGCATCCTTTTTTCTTCCTGTGGAGATCTACAATCAACTGCTGGGCGATGGGCTTAATATTTAGATCCACTGGTCCCAGCAGTCTGGCCAGCGAGTGAATGCAGACCGCCAGCTATGCGCTAGGTTGGCCGCGACATAGCCCCACCAGATAGGTGCTGGCCAGAAAATGAAATACCCTTGCAGGGTCTCATACGACTGGGTGCCTGGTCTAAGTGCAGGATTCCCATGGCTGACAGCCCCGCTACTTCAGTGGCGAGGGGTTCTGTCTTGAGCCGTACCTGTATGCGTAGATTTGGGAGTACTGTCCCCCCTCCCCCCAGGTGCAGTTTGGGGTGGACGCAGATATTCCCTGGGATGGTCAGACCTATAGATTTTCCTCCTCCCACATTGGCCCCCTAGTGGGTTGTGGGTTCTCCCCCCTTAAGCTCTGTCCTCCACCTTCCCTCTGTGAGTAGCCCTTTGGGCCAGGGGTAGCTTTTATGTGTTGCAGGGGTGTGGTAAGGGCCTGCTGGCCCGTTCACTGACTGGTGTGTGGTCTCCTGTGGAGGTGAGCGCTGGGACCATTTTGGGGTCCACAACCTGGTTGACCCACTTTTTCTGTTTGGCATGGTGAGCCCTTGCTCCCGCAGGGATCAGATCGTTTTGGAGCCGCGCGGCAGCAGTCACTGTTTCTTGGCCCCTCCTCCATTCCTCTGTGAATTCCCGTGCTCCCTCCTCTTAAGATGCTTTCTATATGTGGGACAACTGGTGCTTCTGCTGCCTGGTGACAAGCTCTCCTCCTATGGGATGGTGAGTCCTGATTGGGTATCCCTTTCTTTGCTGCAGTGCGGGGGGTTCAGGTTCTGTATAGGTGGGTTCTCTGGCGGTGCCAAAGTTTTGGTCTGTGGGTACCCGCTTTTCTCCATGGAGTCTCGGAAGCACATCTCCCCACTGTCAGGGTGCCAGGAAGATGCAAGTAAAATAAAGTGATTTATTTATGCAACAATAATAATGGCACAGCAAGAGAGAGGAGAAAAATCAAGAACAGCTGGGGTCAAGTTTGTAAGTGGGTAGTCATCCAAGCCGGGATCGAGTCCAGGAACAGGTAGCCATCCAAGTCAAGATAGAGTCCAGAAGCGGCTAGTCTGCCGAAGCCGGGTTGTCGTCTGATGCGGGGTCGTCTGCCGATGCCGAATCCAGAGCCAGGAAGGTTATCAGCCAAGCCATGCATGGAGAAACCACAGAGACCAGAGGACTGCTAGAAGTGATGCATCTTGGAGCACAAAAGCAAGGGCAAGGTCTGAAAGCCATCAGGTGATATATATAGTCAGGTGTGCAACATCATCACTGAGCTACGCCCAGAAAGCAGATAAGTGATGATGCAAACAGAGTTTATAAGAGACAGCAGTCTGCACATGTCCAAGATGGCTGCGAACAGGAAGGCAAGGTAAAACCTTGACAGAACCCTCCCCTTAACGGCCCCTCCTCCGCAGAGCGAAAAATGGTTTCTGAGAAAATAGAGCATTGAAAGCGTGGAGAAGGGCGGGAGCATGAACATCAGTGGAGGGAACCCAGGAGCGCTCCTCAGGACCATAACCTTTCCAGTGAACCAGGTATTGAACCTGACCTCGGAACAGACGAGAATCCAAGATGTTGCTAACCTCATACTCCTCATGATTGCCCACAGGAATGGGACGAGGGCGAGGAAGTGACGAAGTATAGCGATTGCAAACCAGTGGCTTCAAAAGTGACACGTGAATGATATTTGAAATACGCATGCCAGGAGGAAGATCAAGGGCATAGGCCACCGGGTTCACCTTACGGAGGATGCGAAAAGGGCCAACAAAATGAGGTGCCAGTTTTGGAGTGGGCACATTGAGGTTGAGATTACGGGCCGACAACCACACCCTCTCCCCAACCTGGTACACATGAGCAGATAAACATCTCCGGTCTGCCTGGAGCTTCTGACGCTGTGCAGAGACCCGTAAAGACTCTTGAATCTGCACCCAAGAGGAACGGAGGGCATGAAGATGATCCTCCACAGCCAGAATGTCCTGTGGGGAGAATGACTCGGGCAACCCAGCCGGCTGGAACGCATAATTGGCCATGAATTGAGACATTCTGGAGGACAAGTTGACGGCAGAGTTCCTGGCAAACTCTGCCCAGGGTAGCAGATCAAACAAATTGTCCTGATGGTCAGATATATAGCAGCGAAAAATTGCTCCAGAGCTTGGTTGGGATGTTCAGTAGCACCACTGGACTGGGGATGGTAGGCCGAGGAGAAGGAGAGTTGAATACCCAACTGGGAGCAAAAGGCGTGCCAGAACCTAGAGACAAACTGAGCGGTAGGCGGCCGCTTAAAAGGAACAAAGTGGCACATTTTGGAAAACAGGTTGACAACCATGAGGATAAACGTGTAACCGCGGGAAGTTCCACAATAAAATCCATGACCAGGTGAGACCAGGGACGCTCCCCATTGGGAATGGAATGCAGTAGGCCCAAGGAAGGGTGCTGCAGAGATTTGTTCTGGGCACATCATCTCGTTGGATTCTGAATCTGGCTCTGCTGCCGTGGACGTGGCTCGGCCAGTGGGCCTTGACACTATGCTCCCTGAGCCGTTTAATAGTGAGGATGACTCCTCCACGGCCTTGGCAGCACATGAGAAGGCGCTGGTGGACACACTTGTTACTTCAGTAACAACGTGCCAAGGCAGCTGCGGACATGGCCGTCCCCTTTGGCACTCACAAGCCGTCTCATTCGGCCAAACCGTTTCCTTATCCTACCTATTTTGACAAATTTGTCTACAAGGATTGGGAGCACCCAAAATGTCCCTTTGTGGTCCCTAAACATTTTGTGGTGCAGTATCCCTTTGAGGATGTTTCCAGGTTAAATAAGGCAACCATGATTCCAGCGGAGGAATCCCCAGCTTTTAAAGACCCAGCTGACAGAAAAGCAGAGTCTGTGGCCCGCAACATGTTTACTATTGTCGGTTCGACACTGCTGCCAGGCCTGGTCATTGCCCTGGTGTCCCAAACACTAACTGAGTGGGCAAATCTTTTGCGCCATGGTCTGGGTAGTAAGGAGGTTCCGTCTGCTTACATTGAGCTGTCGGACCATTTGGTCCAGGGCCTCCAAAAAGGCCCTCACTGATTTACCTTTTCAAGACAGCCACCTGTTTTGGGCTACCCTGGATGACATCATTAAGAGTCTTACGGGGTGAAGAGTACCTTCCTTCCATAGTCTGGGAAGGGGAAGGAGCCACATCGTAGACAAGGTTCTTCTTTCTCGGCACATAAAAGGTTTTTTTTGTTGCCCCCGAGGCCACTGACAAGGGTAATAAATCTTTTAAGCCCTCCCCGGGAGGCTCCAAGCGACCCTGGTATGGCAAGCCGAGAGTGGGCTTCTCCAGACCTGCAGGCATGGCCTCTTCAGCATAAAGGGTCATCCCCACCCATGTCTGGGGACATTTTCGCTGGTTTCCGGCCCTGTGGACCACCCTAGTGAATGACAAATGGGTCCACTAAGTGATTCTATCTGGATACAAGATAGAGTTTAGTTCCTGTCCTCTGGAGAGGTTCTTCCCCTCCAATGTGTGTCTGCAAACGGATTATCTGCAAGCTCTTTCAGCAAGACCTGTTGTGCCAGGGGGTAATCGTCCTCTTTACGGTCACAGAATGGTTTGAAGGGTTTTATTCAAACCTGTTTACGGCCCCAAAAAAAGAGGGCAAGGTTTCTCCGCTTCTGGACCTCAATGCTCTGAATTGTTTTGTGCAGGTGCAGAAATTCAGGGTGGAGTCCATTCGATTGGTGGCTTCTCTGCATCAAGGGGATTTCCTGGCCTCTGTCGACATCAAGGATGCCTACTTGCACATTCTGATTTGTGTCCAACACCAGGGTTTCCTCCGTTTTGCTGTTGGCAGACTTGTATAACGTACTCGAAATTTCTACTTGAGTAAAAGTACAAGTGCTCGATCAAAAAGTTACTTAAGTAGAAGTGGAAGTGCTCGCAGAAAAAGTTACTTACGTGGAAGTACTAAGTAGAAGTGGAAGTGCTCGCAGAAAAAGTTACTTTTAAGTAGAAGTGGAAGTACTAAAGTATTCAACATTTTTTTTACTTAAGTATTTTTTTCAAAAAAATTGCTACTTAAGTACTAAAAGTAAAAAGTACCAGTAGTTTTGAAAAAAAAATTCTACTCAAGTACTGAAAGTAGAAGTAGAAGCACTGTGTTATGTAGTTATTAAAGAAAGAAGTCAAAAGTTTGAACATCATATTGTTTTTTATTATTTCAAATGATTTATTCAAATGATTAACCTAAAGGACAATCACAATTCCTTAGGCTGTAACTTTTTGTAAACAAAAAACAGATAAAGTATGTCCCTCCCTTCCCCTTTTAAAGCATCCCTCCTTCTCTTCCCTGCCTGTTTTTTTTCTCCACAGCTTATTGGTGCGCAAAATCATATATAAACCAATGTGATATACAATACAACAATATATTCCAATAATGAAATAAAGGAAGAGTGTATGAAATCTAAGTCAATAAAAAGTTCAAAATATTGTGAATCCTCAAATATATATATGTGACAAAACAAGATGAATATAATTTCATATCTGCTGTTAATGGGAAAGAACCTCCCAACCAGGGCCGGCCTTAAGTGCTCAAGTGCCCTGTGCGAGCTGATCCTGTGGCGCCCTGCACATTTTTTCTTGCACTTTTTTTGCACTTCATTTGACTTTTCTTTTTTATGATCACTACAAACTTAGCCCCCCTTACATTAGAGACCCCCCTTACATCAGAGACCCCCAACGGAGCCCCCCTTACAACAGAAACCCCCCACACAGAGCACCCTTACAGCAGAGACCCCCACACAAAGCCCCCCTTACATCAGAGACCCCAACACAGAGCCCCCTTACATCAGAGACCATCCCCACACAAAGCCCCCTTACTTTAGAGACCCCTCACACAAAGCCCCCCTTACATCAGAGACCCCAACACAGAGCCCCCTTAAATCAGAGACCATCCCCACAGAGCCCCCCTTACATCAGAGCCCCCCCCCATAGAGCCCCCCACAGAGCTTCCCTTACATCAGAGCCCCTCCACACAGAGCTCCCCTTACATCAGAGCCCTCCCACACAGAGCCCCCCTTACACCAGAGACCCCCCACACAGAGCCCCCTTACATCAGAGACCCCCACACATCAGAGACCCCGCACACAGAGCCCCCTTACATCAGAGACCTCCACACAGAGCCCCCTTACATCAGAGACCCCCCACACAGAGCCCCCTTACACCAGAGACCCCCACACAGAGCCCCCTTACATCAAAGACCCCCCACACAGCGCCCCCTTACATCAGAGACCCCCCGCACAAAGCCCCCTTACTTTAGAGACCCCTCACACAAAGCCCCCCTTACATCCAGAGACGCCAACACAGAGCCCCCTTACATCAGAGACCATCCCCACAGAGCCCCCCTTACATCAGAGCCCCCCCACAGAGCTCCCCCTACATCAGAGCCCCTCCACACAGAGCTCCCCTTACATCAGAGCCCCCCACATCAGATCCCTCCCACACAGAGCCCCCTTACATCAGAGACCCCCCTTACATCAGAAACCCCCACACAGAGCCCCCTTACATCAGAGACCCTAACACAGAGCCCCCTTGCATCAGAGACCCCCCTCACAGAGCTCCCTTACACCAGAGACCCCCCACACAGAGCCCCCTTACATCAAAGACCCCCCACACAAAGCCCCCTTTACATCAGAGACCCCCCCACACAGAGCCCCCCTTACATCAGAGACCCCCCACACAAAGCCCCTTACTTTAGAGACCCCTCACATCAGAGACCCCAACACAGAGCTCCCTTACATCAGAGACCATCCCCACAGAGCCCCCCTTACATCAGAGCCCCCCCCATAGAGCCCCCACAGAGCTCCCCTTACATCAGAGCCCCTCCACACAGAGCTCCCCTTACATCAGAGCCCCCCACATCAGAGCCCTCCCACACAGAGCCCCCCTTACATCAGAGACCCCCCACACAGAGCCCCCTTACATCAGAGACCCCCACACAGAGCCCCCTTACATCAGAGACCCCCCACACCAAAGACCCCCCCCCACACAAAGCCCCCTTTACATCAGAGACCCCCCCACACAGAGCCCCCCCCCCTTACATTTGATGCAGGAGAGAGCTTACTTACCTTAGTATGGAGGCTTACCACGAGAAGAAGGGGTGGGAGGAGGAGGAGAAGGGGCTGGAGGAGGGGGAGCCGACGATCTCTCCTCTGGCGTCCCTGGCCTGGAGAGGAGGGGATCTGTCAGTGGCGGGCACTGGCGGCGGATCTGAGGCTGAGTTGCGTGTGATACACAGCTCAGCCCTGCAGCTATAGAAGAAGACACAGGCACAGCTGCACAGCGGGAGGTAAGCGGCGGCCGTGGCCTGTGTTAACTCTCTCCATGCCGTGGTCGCCGCTTACCTCCCACTGTGCGGCCTGATCATGTACGAGCTGCGATGGCCGCACGGCGCCCCCTTTGCCCATGGCGCCCTATGCAGCCGCACAGCTCGCACACCCCAAAGGCCAGCCCTGCTCCCAACCAAGGAGAGTCACAAGCGTACATAGACCTTTTTTCTGGTAAGAGGCTGATTTTGTTTTTTTCACTGGAAGTTGAGAGCACAGGTTTTGCAATTTTGTTTTACTGGAAGTCTATTTGGATATTATTTTGCACTTACCTTCATCTACCGGGTAAGGGGGAAATCCACAAGGTGGTGGGAGTCTGCACCTATTTGGAATAGGTCCTGTTTGATTCCTGCGAATAGTGAATAATCAGCGCAACGCAAAATACGTAAACCAATATGCAATAAAGTGCACTAGGCTGCAAACAATTAGTGCCTAACACAAAAACACCAGTGAAATCAATACATACAAATATTGCTGCGCCAAGTGAGCATATATAAAATCAGTGTTGGTGATAAATGATATACAAAATCAATCCAGTGAAAAAATTCAAGTCAGGTGATACAAATCACTAGAATTAATTAATAAAGTCCCAAATCATATAGTAGAAATAGTGCCAAAATGTGACTGATTTCTTCTTCAAAATCAACAGTGATTAAAGGTGCTGCATGCTCCACTCCAAAGTGCTCCAAGTGACTTGTGACAGACTAGCAGCTCACCTCAAGGAGAGACTCCAAGGAGTCAAAGCAGGCATATATATAATGTATTCCAGGCAGCCTGGTCTTCCTAACTCGATCTCCTGCTCCACTTTCCAGATACAGGCAGCATCAATATAAAGAATAAAAAACAGAAGATCTAGTGCTCTCTGCTACAGAAGGATTTATTGAGGCATCAAATACAGTGGGAATGCACTTACATTTGTAGGCACTCAAAGCGGTGCGGGCTGTTAGTACATCAAAAAAACTCTCTGGCTGCCTCTATTCTTCCGGGTATCGGCGTGATGACGCATAGGCTCCTCCCCCGTACGCGTTACGTAATGTACTTCGTCAGCGGGGTGGAGCCAAACGTCCTACTTAGGCCTATATAGTGGAGGTGTTGTAAAATTTTCTCGGACCCGTGAAAAAATCGGACCTCGTCACTTCCGGTGATAGAGCATCACAAAACAGCGGGTGGGAGTCGTCCGTGCGCATGCGCAGAAGACATTTTTCGAGGTTTGGCAAAATTATAACACAGAGCGGACAGCTGATTGAGAGGAGGCGGGGCTGAGGTGCGACGGAGGACGGAGGACACATATGCAGAGCTGGTGGAGGAGGCGGGACGGAGGTGCGGCCGTGTAATATATGCAGAACTTTAGCGACTCCTTATGTTTTATTATCTTTAGCAATTATCGTATTATTTATCCTTAGGATTTCATTACATTTAGTATTTCTTATTTTGTATTATATAAATAGTAAATGTAATGAAATCCCAAGGATAAATAATACGATAATTGCTAAAGATAATAAAACAAGGAGTCGCTAAAGTCCTGCATTTATTACACGGCCGCACCTCCGTCCCGCCTCCTCTATTCAGCTCTGCAGATGACGCGGCGGTGTCTTCCGTCCCACCTCAGCCCCGCCTCCTCTCATTCAGCTGGCCGCTATGTGTTATAAGTTTACCAAACCAAGATAATGTCTTATGCGCATGCGCACTTGAGACTCCTATAACCGGAAGTGACGAGGTCCGATTTTTTCACGGGTCCGAGAAAATTTTAGAACAGAGGTGATGCCGCAAACATGCCCTACTATGGGCGGAAGAGGACACCTACTGCGGCGCCATTTGCCAGGCTCTGCTGGTCTTCAGTATTCTGCATAATCCCGCCCCCTTTTTTTGGGCGGAGGGAGGCTTTCTAGCACTGAACCATGATCAGGCTAAGCCAGCACCAGTAACCTTTTATATGCCGGCGCCGGCATATAAAAGGTTACTGGTGTTGGCTTAGCCCGAAAAAAGGGGGCGGGATTATGCAGAATACTGAAGACCAGCAGAGCCTGGCAAATGGCGCCCCAGTAGGTGTCCTCTTCCGCCCATAGTAGGGCATGGTTGCGGCATCACCTCCACTATATAGGCCTAAGTAGGACGTTTGGCTCCACCCCGCTGACGAAGTACATTACGTAACGCGTACGGGGGAGGAGCCTATGCGTCATCACGCCGATACCCGGAAGAATAGAGGCAGCCAGAGAGTTTTTTTGATGTACTGACAGCCCGCACTGCTTTGAGTGCCTACAAATGTAAGTGCATTCCCACTGTATTTGATGCCTCAATAAATCCTTCTGTAGCAGAGAGCACTAGATCTTCTGTTTTTTATTCTTTATATCGATGCTGCCTGTATCTGGAAAGTGGAGCAGGAGATCGAGTTAGGAAGACCAGGCTGCCTGGAATACATTATATATATGCCTGCTTTGACTCCTTGGAGTCTCTCCTTGAGGTGAGCTGCTAGTCTGTCACAAGTCACTTGGAGCACTTTGGAGTGGAGCATGCAGCACCTTTAATCACTGTTGATTTTGAAGAAGAAACCAGTCATATTTTGGCACTATTTCTACTATATGATTTGGGACTTTATTAATTAATTCTAGTGATTTGTATCACCTGACTTGGATTTTTTCACTGGATTGATTTTGTATATCATTTATCACCAACACTGTTTGATTCCTGCACCTTTGAAAATATATTCATCTTGTTTTGTCACATATTTCAAGATTCACAATATTTTGGACTTTCATTTCATACACTGTTCCATTATTGGAATATATTGTATTTTGGTTTATATATGATTTAGTGCACCATATTTAATTTATCCCAGATTCATTTATTTTTGTCCTGGTTGCAGCTTTTTTACATATCAGCATCAGCAGCCAGCAGCGCACCCTTAATATTCACATTTATTTCTCCACAGCTTATTCCCTGCAGTGTGCATAAAGCAGTCATTTTTGGAAGTTACGCATTTTCTTTTCATCCTGAACTTGTTAGGGCAACTAAAAGATCTCAAAGGCCAGTAGGCCACATTCAAGTATTTCTTATGTAACAACAAAAGTGATTAGAGCAAAACATTGAGCTTAAACAAAAGCAGATCAAATATGCCCCTTTAAAGCATCCCTACCCTCTCTTCCCTGCTTGTGTTTTTTTTTTCTCCACAGCTTATTCCCTTCTTAAATATATTTATGACTGCTTAATGCATACCAGTTTAAGTTAGAAATCTTTGGTTTATCCTCAAAAGTAGTTGGTTTTCATAATTGGAACTAGTCAGTCTCGCTCTTCTAGGGCTAAAGACTAATCCTGCGATACTAAAAAGCCTCTCGCAGGCTGCTGATGCTGGAAGGGGTGTGTTTAACTTAACAGACAACTTGCACACAGCTGGAAAAGACTTGAGCAAGTCCATGTTATCTGCTGAACATGACAAGTACGCATCTAGCTGTTTGGCACTGTCTTGTGCCTTCGAACCCTGCATGCCAGAAAAGAAGTCGTCTTCATCAGATGAGCTGGACCTGTTGACCTCTGTACAGTGCAACGAGGGGTCTTCAATACTTCGTTTGATATATTCCATTCCTGAAATATAAGAGTGTGTTAGCTAGCTGTTCATTTTATTCAATTGTATATGGTAGAAAATTAGACTATTAGTCAAAATAATGAAATCAAAGTGCTGACAACAAACAAAGCATCTCAACTTGTCTGCATCTAATTGGTCCTCGCGCACTCCTCCTCATGAATGAGATGCATGGTTGGTTGTATGAAGTTAGGCCTAAAGGGTTTTGCAAGTAATTGCAGAGAAGTACTAAAGCAGAATACATGAAGGATCTTTGGTTATGGGGTTTCTTGCTTAAGTTTGATTTATATAGAATTATTGAGGAACTTATAAACAATAATAAGAGTTTCAAGTTCAACCCATGAAAGTAAACACAAATTTGACATGATGACATTGTCAGTAAATGATTTTAATGGAAATAATAGTGACGACTTTATAATTCAAATAATTCCCTGAAACAAAAAGCCTTTTGCAGCATTTACAGCCTGGCAGACCTTAGACAAGAAGGCTTGGCTGCCAATGCCATGATACTGCTATGCTAAAGAGGAAGTCTCCCATACTACCACATCATTTCTCACTCTAACATCATAATGCCCTGGTATGTTTGCAATATCTTCTATGCAGGACAAGCTCATGTGTGTTTGTTTCCATATAAAAAAAAAAATTAAAAGTAATCCCCAATATATGAGCGGTACTGCTGTATGGTATGTGTGAATTCGTGATTGCACATTGGTAAAATACACAATAATGCACCCATACTACACTATATATCTTACCTATTTTGATTGTCTCATCCTCCTGTGTCCAATTTGTCCTGAATTTTGGAAGCAGAATAGCAGCTCTGGGTCTTCCATCATAGGGCCAAAGCGATTCTGAATGCCCACCTGCAAGGCATCCACAAGCGGCTTGCAATACTTCAGAGGCATCTTGATCTTCAGGAGCTTGACGGTTGGGAGCAGCCACCCCATCTGGACATTGGTTTCAGCTTGCAAAATGTTAGTTGCTTGGGTGACTGGAGACATGACAGCAGAATACTCAGACAAGAATGCGAGTTCAGCTGGATTAAACCTATGAAGAAGACAAAAACATATAAACAATAAGAAACAAAAAACAGCATTGCTACATGATTGGATGTGGTGATTATCATGCAATGAATTTGGTACATTGTTCAATGTTAATCATTCAATTAAATGTTGTACAAGTAGACAATATGGACCAGAATTGAGTTTGAACAGAAAGAGTACCATAAAACATTTTCAAACTTACATTGGAACCTTTAAATCTGTGCAGAAAACTCTCATTGTTGCCTCTCCCTTTTCTTTCACTATCCTGAGCAGTCTCTCCACAGCCATGAAGACAGAGTTCCACCTTGTTGCATTTGGTCGCACGAGCTGGAGGGAGCAAGCATCTTCCACAATTTCATCTGCTGTTGAGGATCTTGAACACTTATTCCAAAGTGCATTGCACTTGGCAAATGTTGAGTAGTATAATTTCTTGTACGCCTCATTGGACACTGCTTTGCTGGCATCGGCAGTGGCTATTAGGTTAAGAATGTGGCATGCACACCGCTGATGCTTCGGTAGCTGGAACTCAAAACCATCATCCTCATCCAAAAGTGAAGATACATCGACAAACTCGAGCTCCTCCTCATCTTTGTCTGCTTCTTCCTCCTCCTCCTCCTCCACCTCAACTAGAGCACCGGCATTTCCATCTTCACCGAAGAGTTTGAAGGCTTTAATGAAGTTGGAGCCATTGTCCGTGGTTGTTCTGACTATCTTCCCTCGAATGTCATACTCAGCATGGATATCATTAAGTGCATTTGCCAGAAGGTCGAAAGTGTGAGAGCCTCTTAATCTTTTACAGGCCAGGGCCACTGAGCACCTTTTTAAACTTTCCGGGTCCAGCCAGTGAGCTGTGACCCCAATGAAACTACGCCGCCTGGCTGACCAGCAGTCAGTGGTTGTCGCGATATGGTCAACAGTTTGCATGGCCTCAATAATTTTGATCTTCATCTGTTTGGCAGCATCATCAATCATAGATGTGAGTGTGATTCTTGTCATTATTTTGGTATTTGGTACCAGGTCTAACACAAAATCGCGAAAAGCTGCTTGCTCTACAATGTTGAAAGGCTGAAGTCCTCGGACAACATACTTCATGATTGCCTTGTCAATGGATCTCTGAGGCATTGTGCTCCAACTACCCATTAATGCCGGCTGCTTGATGGAAGGGGAGGGAATCACAGTCTTCTTCTTTCGCTTTGCAGATGTGAGTTCCTCGTATCTACTCAAGTGGCAGTCATGCTTGCTCTGAAAAGAGACCAAAAAATATATCGTTTTACCTTCACAGAATTATAATGTTTTACGTGACTGAGCAACATTATAGGTGAGTGTATAACCCTCTGTGACACTATTAATAAAAAGCAAAAATAATTCAATTAAAGTCAGTTATACTTATCCACCATAATTCTATATACAAAAAACTAAGCAAGAAACCCCCATAAGCAAAGATCCTTCATGGATTCTGCTTTAGTACTTCTCTGCATTCTTGCTGCAAAACCCTGTAGGCCTAACACTTGATACAACAAGCATGGTTCATGATGAGAAACATGAGTGCGCGAAGAAGACCACTTGAGATGCATGCAGACAAGTTGAGATGCTTTGTTTGTTGTCAGTCAGCAGCACTTTGATTTCATCACCAAAAGTTTATTTTTTGACTAATATAGTCTAATTTTCTACCATATAATTGAATAAAATGAACAGCTAGCCAACTTGCTTTGCACTTTTTTTCCTGTTTTCACCTCACTCCAGTCCAGTCTAAACTAGGTTAAAATATTTTTTAGGGAATTTTTCTACACATTGTCATATATAATTTTATAAATTACCTGAAATTACTGCAGTACACCAAGATTAAATCCTAGTATTAATTGGGGTGTCATAATGACAAATACCCAATAAAGAAGTACCTAGGTCCTAAAATCAATTGTAGAAAGGAAAAGGGAGGAGGAGGCATGAGGAATTTCTGGGTACACTAAGGCTACATTATGTTAAAAAATCATATAAGTTTATTTGGTCACTCACAATATATTAAGAAAGTTCAGAAAGAGTAAGACACAAACAAGGCGTCTAAAAACAACACATATATGAAGGAATACTCTCATGATACCACAAGGACACAGTGCCTAATGTGTGGATTTCTTGCCCAACATGTTTCGCGGTATCTTGTCCGCTTCATATAGGGGTCTTATGTTAACAGAGAGTTCCTAAACATCTAAGAGAGAGCTTGCATTCAAATAAATCTATCTATCATAAATAGATAAGTTAGAAAAATAATATAAGAACAATATATCAAAAAGCCACTGACCAAAAGAAGGTCAGAGAGGTAATGTAAGGCGTCAAGCATAGCACTGCTATGCTTGACGCCTTGACATTACTTCTCTGACCTTCTTTTGGTCAGTGGCTTTTTGATATATTGTTCTTATATTATTTTTCTAACTTATCTATTTATGATAGATAGATTTATTTATAGCAGCAATAACATGACATCATTTATACATACATAGCTGGTGATGACATTCCCGCGAAGGAAGGTGGCCCCACTACGTCGACGACGACTTAGCCAAGAAGATGGTCCAGGGGAAGGAGGGGGAGGCAACCACCAAAACTGAGCGGAAACGCCTCCCAGACGGACATGGGAGTCCTATGTTGGAGTAAGAAATGGACAAATGGTACAGTCAGTAAGTAACTAAGCATAGTATTGGAAAAGTGTTACTAAATATGCATTTAATCTATACAAAACATATATATTAATATTAAAATGTGCAGTGCTGCACAGTCTGCACTTTGCAGACATCAAACAATGGTAATTAAAAGGGATATAAGGCCCAGGAGAGAGAGAACTTTCCTCCATATTGTAAAAATAAATAGAAAGATATGTTCATCATGATCATTATGTTTGCCTCGCATCCCTTGCTAAACAAAAGCAGGTGCAAGCAGAAAAATATATGTATATATATATTATTTTTACACACACAGTAAAAGTACTGTTATATAATAATAATATCAGCAGACAGTCCAGTCAACAGCACTCAGTCAGACTCAGGCTCAGCACACTGCAGACAAAGAGACTCACCAGGGCAGGGAAGGAAGGAGGGATGGTAAAGAGGTGCCTCAAAAAAAACTGGTCAATTAGAAAAGGAAGACCAGCAGCAGGTCACAAACACAGAAACACACACTGTGGAAGCCACGGATGGCCCGGACGGGACCACATGGTCAGACTACCATGCTGGGCTCGCTGCAAAGGAAAGAGAGTCATATAAAAGTTAAATGAGCCACAAGAAGAAAGAGAGTGCCTGACATCATGATAGGATAGCAAGAGTGTGGACCCCGGCCCGTCCCTGTCACCCCGAATGCATTTTTTACCAAGTAGTAGTTTAACCTCCGTCCCGTCCTGGGCCGTCCGTGGAGCCTGCTGTGCTAATGTCTGTGTAGTCGTGGCCGAGGCTGGCTGACCGGCATCTGCCGACATTTTATAGGACTCCTGTCCGGCCGCTCACGCCCACCGGCGTGTGACGCGGCCGGACCCGGACCCATAATGCGCATGCGCAGATGGCTAGCGCAGCTGACTGTGTCTGTATGACGGCAGGCGGGGAGGCAGATGATGGACATCTCCCCACCCCCGCCCGGCCAATCAGCACCCGGAAATTCAGAATGGAGAGCCATTCCGGCCGGGTTATTATGGTTATGGGGCGCATCTGACCAGTCACACTCACCAGCGCTGCGTAACCATATAGCGGCCATGATGGAAAGGGGAAACAACAAGACACAACAAGACAGTACTTAACTTAATAACTTTACACATATATTTTTCTGCTTGCACCTGTTTTGTTTAACAAGGGATGAGCAACTGCAAATAGAGGCAAATGAATTGAATATGAATATCATGAACATATCTTTCTATTTTGGAGGAAAGTTCTCTTTCTCTCCTGGTCCTGGACTGGTCCTATGATCCCTTAACATTACAAGTTTGATACACTTTAATATATGTGTATTAATTATTAAATAAATAAATGCAACACATTTCCAATATTATGCTTTAGTTACTGTACCATTTCCTACTCCAACATAGGACCATCAAGCTATGTAATGACAGTATAAATAAAATAAATGATGTTATGTTATGCTATGCTTTACTTTACATTACCAGGCTGAGCGGCTCTGACCTTCTTTTTGGTCAGTGGCTTTTTGATATATTGCTCTCTTATTATATTATTTTTCTAACTTATCTATATTTCTTTGATAGATCTTTGCTTTGAATGCAAGCTCTCTGTTTAGATGTTTAGGAAGGACGTAGGAGGAACAAAGTCTCTGTTAACATGATAAGACCCCTTGGCCCTTACGAAGCGGAAGTGGAGAAGATACCGCGAAACATGTTGGGCAATAGGCAGCAACAGGGCAAGAAATCTACACATAGGCACTGTGTGTCCCTTTGTGGTAGTCATGATGAAAGTATTCCATTCCTTCATTTATCTGTGTTGTTTTTAGACGCCTTGTTGTTTGTGTCTTATTATATTAACTTTTTTAATGTGACCAAATAAACTTATATGATTTTTTTAACATAATGTAAGATTAAATCTTACTGGATGGGTCAAAAACACGATTCAACGCTGCGTCATAGCCTTTATGAAATTTATGACAGCTAGTTAACGCGTTAACGTTAAGTGAACGCCGCAGCATGTCACAAACTCGCTAATTGCTACGCTAAAGGGCTTATAGTTACAGCTGATAGCTCAAGCTGGTGTGATTTTGATATTTGTAAAAAATTGTAACTTACCTTGATATGTTTCTTAAAATTCGACGGTGAATTTTTGAAGGCCAGTTTTTCACAACCTTTCGGGCGGCAGAGTAAGCACCTCATTCTATTTGACTTATCTTTCACACCGACATATGAGAACATTGAGCAAGCAAAAAGAGAGGCACCTATGTCAGAGACTGTTGTGTCTAGCAATAGGGCTGTACACAGACCGTCAAGAGACCCACTAATATAGTCTAATGGTCTCAATTAATGAGTAGGGAGCCACCGCAGCCTAAAATATACTGGTATAGAAAGAGGAAAGGGGCCATAGACTAGCCCCTAAGAATGGCTGCAATGAGGGATGTTCACACCTGCTTCTTTTCAAAATTGTCAAAAAACTTTATTGAAGAACATATGACACTCTGTTTAAAAATACCCCGACATGGGGAACAATGTTCAAATGCATAGATGCAGGATACAAAATGTTGTGAACCATGAACATATATGACATAAAAACAAAACAACGATTCACACACACATGGCCGGCCACACACACACACCTGGAAGCTGAACATTAAGAAGCCAAGGCGAGCTACGTATATCTCTGAGTGAAAGATTTGTTAACGCTGCTCGTTCATGGGTTCGTTTGTCCGCATGCCACAATACACATGATAATTCTTTTACTTATGTGTGGATCCCACAGTTACACCGATATATCATGGGAATGAATTATGAACATCATATGACTTCACTGTACCGTAAATAGACAGATATTATCTTGGTTCACCCGAACCTTGGTAAATCGCCTTATGTCTGTAACCCTGGCAACAGGGATACAAATCTGTATGGGTGTAGTTCATAGTCAGTATTCAGAATAAATCATGGCATCCCCTCTTATGGATGAATTGAATTCAATAATGGCTTCAAGAATAGTCCCTATGCATAGGGGTATAACTGGAGGAATGTCTGTTGGCCAAGGGGGAATATTGGAGTGGATGTTAGTCCTCAGAGGGCAATTTAAACATCATCCCAGGAGGTGGTGAAGTGCAGGTCACACAATGTTATTTGACCATTTTCAGACCGAGATAGTCATCCAGCAGCAAAAGGCTCTCCTTGGTTTGCTAATTAAGAGGCGGGAGCTGGGGAGAGACGCAGAATGACAGTATAGCTGCGCAGGCTCACACCAATTGAAGGCTGTGTCACATACTAAGCAAAATAGTGTTTAGCCCACATATGGCCATTAACTGCATTAGATAGGGCTAGCAGAAATGCTCAATACAGCCGGTGCTCACTGCCCTTTCTCCATCCCCTTATGCTCAGACTTGTATAAAGTACTCAAAATTTCTACTTGAGTAAAAGTACAAGTGCTCGATCAAAAAGTGACTTGAGTAGAAGTGGAAGTGCTCGCAGAAAAAGTTACTTAAGTAGAAGTACTAAAGTATTCAACATTTTTTTTACTTAAGTATTGCAAGTAGTTTTTTCAAAAAATTTGCTACTTAAGTACTAAAAGTGAAAAGTACCAGTAGTTTTGAAAAAAAAATTCTACTCAAGTACTGAAAGTAGAAGTACAAGTACTGTGTTATGTAGTTATTAAAGAAAGAAGTCAAAAGTCTGAACATCATATTGTTTTTTATTATTTCAAATGATTTATTCAAATGATTAACCTAAACGACAATCACAATTCCTTAGGCTGTAACTTTTTGTAAACAAAAAACAGATAAAGTATGTCCCTCCCTTCCCCTTTTAAAGCATCCACCTTTTAAAGCCAGGGGTGGTCTCCTCCCTGAGCTTCCTCACTCTCACAGCCAGGCAGATCACTTGAAGTTGAAGGGCCAGGGGTGGAAGGTGGTGTTTTTGGTTCGTCCATCTTTTCAGCTGATCAAAAGGCAGAACAGGAGCATGTTTGATTTGATTTGCTCAATTGATGATGATGTGCCAGGCCAGCTTCATCAAACCTACAACGCTTAAAGTGAAAAATGCATCAAAAACTACTAACAAAGTTGCTGTGCTAAAAATGCTAATAAAGTGCCTGCAATTTTATATATATATATATATATATATATATATATATATATATATATATATATATTCTTCTTGTATTCAAAATCATCGCCCACAGTATCAAAAATAAAGTGTGCTAAATGCAGTGCAAATTATTCCCACAATGTAAATTTAATTCATATAAAATATATATGACAATACCACAATAAAATAAGTTGTGATTGTGAATAAGTTAGGTGCAAGTTTAAGTGTGTAAACTAAACTTTATAACGAAAAGTCCTTAATTGAATTCCAGTGTGCAATCTAAGAAGTGCTTGTCACTTGCTGTCAGATGCTTCCACCTTTCTTCTGTGATCTGCTCAAGTAAAGTGGTGGACTGGATAGCCTCTCTCTCTGCCTCTCACCTTAGTAGCACTGGCACTGCACTGGTTCAAAAAGCTGTCTATATTATTTTCATTATAAGAACTTGTCAGAACATGCCTTCACCACCTGTCCTTCACACTAGTAGTGCTCATTTGCTTTGCTCAAGTCAAGTGCCACTGCCAGTGGCCACTGCAGTGCAGGCACAGCCGTACAGGCAGAGGCAGGCCGCAGGAAGCACAGGCACCACCACAACACAACACTTATGGTCCATGGACCATGGATGGTCGGATAATCATCATAGCCGTCAGTCTCACTCTTCTTGGTTCAAAAAAGCCACCCATGACCCGTGTGTATATAATATATTAATATTTTATATTGATTATTTGATTCTCAAATGGCACATTTGCCATGGTAAGGATTAGGCCCTCTCCACGGTCCACCTCACTCACAGAGAGAAGAGGATGAGATAACGAAGAAAATGCTCCGACTCCTGCTCCCGCGTCCCGCCGCCCGTGTCACAACTCCTCTCAGTAAGTGCCCTAAGGGGTGGAGTCTGAGTGACACACAACACGTTTAGAGGCGGAGACCTCGAGTGGGAAGACGGCAGCATGGCTCCTCCAGTGCGGTCTTAACTTGATGATCATGACAGTGATTCCGCGGGCCGCGGCGCGAGCGAGGCTGTGGGATTGATTGAATTGAGTTGTGCTGCCTACTGCTACACGCTACCTACTACTACTACTACTACTACTAAATTGTGAGTCAGTATATTTTATTTCATTTTTATATATAAAAGCGGTATTGTTGAGCACTACTAGCCACTAGATCTCCTGGCTGTCACTTTGTCACATGTTGGGGAATCACAGCGGCTCGGCTCCAGAAGTGGCGGGTGTCCCCGTCATCCTGCCAGGGCCGCCAAGAAGTTCATCACCTAATCTTAAGTTATTAATGTCTTATGAGGAGAGGACCTATGAGATTGAGAATTGAAATAATTAAATATATATGGCTTTTTGAACCAGTGCAGTCAGTGCCAGTGCCACAGTGCCACCCAGACGCTATCCACCAGTGCCACCACCATTAAGTGTGTTGGTCGGTCACTCGAGCACTGAAGGAGGTGGAAGCATCTGACAAGTGAAGTCACACTTTAGATTTGCACACTGGAATTCATTTATGGACTTTTCGTTATAGATAGGTTTACACACTTCAACTTGTTGCACGCACCTGACCTAACTTATTTCATAACTTATTTTATTGTGATTTATTGTCATATTTTATATGAATTGAATTTACTGTTACATTGTGGGAATAATTATTTTCACTGCATTTAGGCTTTAGCACATTCATGTCACTTTATTTTTGATACTGTGTGGAGTGTGGGCAGGGCACTAGGGGCAACGATGATATTATATCGATTGCACAGGCACTTTATTCGCACAGCCAAGTTGTGTTTGTTAGTAGTTTCTTGATGCACTTTAAGCGCTGTAGCACCATTTATTTGTTTGTTTCATATTTTCTTTTTATTGGAAAGATTTGGTATAGTAGCTTTTATTATACGCAGCCTTTATTTTCGTATGCGCTGATTTACAAATGACATTATACACATTTTTTTGAGCTTTATGCAACCTGCCATCTACTGTTCTGGTAGTGGTAATTTTTTTAAAAGTAACGAGTAACTATGCAGCACAAAAAAAAATACTTGAGTAGAAGTATCGAAATCATCGAAAAAAATGTAGTGAAGTAAAAGTAGAAGTAGGAGAAAAAAATTCTACTCTAGGAAAGTACAGATACCGCATTTCGGTACTTAAGTACAGTACTTAAGTAGTTCTACTTCATTACTATACATCTCTGCTTATGCTATATAGCAATTGCTCACCGTTAGCATACCTTCCATGGATATGGAGCTCGTCTGCTGACCATCGATGGATGTGGATGAGAGGAAGACTCGGTTTACTGATGGCTGCTCCGGCGTACCACGAGGGGAGAGCGTGTACCGCACATCGCGGTTTGCACAGCGCCTTCAGCTGGAGCAGGTCAGGTGGTGCTTCTGGGTGACGGGCGGCCGGCGTGTGACGTCAACGCGTTTCGCATGCGTGACGCACGCTTCGTCAGGACGTCGTTGCGTTGGGTGGAGGATACTTTTAAAGGGACGTGGCCTGATTGGTAAGTGCTCTCAGCTGGCAGCACTACAGACATTCCCCCAATTTCACCTCCTAGGGAGTTAAAAACAACCAATGGCGTGCGCCATCTTGTGGTATAATACAGGTAATACTCTACAGTAACCTGCACTGTGACATTTTCGGCGTGGCTCCAGGACCAAATCTCAAAGCTATAAAAAGCAATATATCTAGCCTAAACAAGAGACGGCATATAGTCAAGGATAAGGTCTTACTATGTATTACCATACATTAATTTGAGAATGGGCTTGTCTCTACCGCTACTTCTAGAGGATACCAGGAAGTTAACTTAGTTTTACCTACAATAGTTTGTCAATGACATATGGCATAAAGGACTGTATGGTAATACATAGTAAGACCTTATCCTTGACTATATGCCGTCTCTTGTTTAGGCTAGATATATTGCTTTTTATAGCTTTGAGATTTGGTCCTGGAGCCACGCCGAAAATGTCACAGTGCAGATTACTGTAGAGTATTACCTGTATTATACCACAAGATGGTGCACGCCATTGGTTGTTTTTAACTCCCTAGGAGGTGAAATTGGGGGAATGTCTGTAGTGCTGCCAGCTGAGAGCACTTACCAATGGGGATGGAGAAAGGGCAGTGAGCACTGGCTGTATTGAGCATTTCTGCTAGCCCTATCTAATGCAGTTAACGGCCATATGTGGGCTAAACACTATTTTGCTTAGTATGTGACACAGCCTTCAATTGGTGTGAGCCTGCGCAGCTATACTGTCATTCTGCGTCTCTCCCCAGCTCCCGCCTCTTAATTAGCAAACCAAGGAGAGCCTTTTGCTGCTGGATGACTATCTCGGTCTGAAATTGATCAAATAACATTGTGTGACCTGCACTTCACCACCTCCTGGGATGATGTTTAAATTGCCCTCTGAGGACTAACATCCACTCCAATATTCCCCCTTGGCCAACAGACATTCCTCCAGTTATACCCCTATGCATAGGGACTATTCTTGAAGCCATTATTGAATTCAATTCATCCATAAGAGGGGATGCCATGATTTATTCTGAATACTGACTATGAACTACACCCATACAGATTTGTATCCCTGTTGCCAGGGTTACAGACATAAGGCGATTTACCAAGGTTTGGGTGAACCAAGATAATATCTGTCTATTTACGGTACAGTGGAGTCATATGATGTTCATAATTCATTCCCATGATATATCGGTGTAACTGTGGGATCCACACATAAGTAAAAGAATTATCATGTGTATTGTGGCATGCGGACAAACGAACCCATGAACGAGCAGCGTTAACAAATCTTTCACTCAGAGATATACGCAGCTCGCCTTGGCTTCTTAATGTTCAGCTTCCAGGTGTGTGTGTGTGGCCAGCCATGTGTGTGTGAATCGTTGTTTTGTTTTTATGTCATATATGTTCATGGTTCACAACATTTTGTATCCTGCATCTATGCATTTGAACATTGTTCCCCATGTCGGGATATTTTTAAACAGAGTGTCATATGTTCTTCAATAAAGTTTTTTGACAATTTTGAAAAGAAGCAGGTGTGAGCATCCCTCATTGCAGCCATTCTTAGGGGCTAGTCTATGGCCCCTTTCCTCTTTCTATATGAGAACATCGACTCTAAGTAGGGCCAGGGGTGGTCTCCTTCCTGAGCTTCCTCACTCTCACAGCCAGGCCGATCACTTGAAGTTGAAGGGCCAGGGGTGGAAGGTGGTGTTGGTTCGTCCATCTTTTCAGCTGAGGCAGAACGAGAATGCGCAGTCTAATCACGGAATCCGCGGATTGATTTGATTCGCTCAATTGATGATGATGTCCCAGGCCAGCTTCATCGAACCTACAACGCTTAAAGTGAAAAATGCATCAAAAACTACTAACAAAGTGGCTGTGCTAAAAATGCTAATAAAGTGCCTGCAATGCAATTATATTATATATATATTCTTCTTGTATTCAAAATCATCGCCCACAGTATCAAAAATAAAGTGACATGTCTGTGCTAAATGCAGTGCAAATTATTCCCATTTCCCACAATGTAAATTTAATTCATATAAAATATACTGTATATGACAATACCACAATAAAATACGTTGTGATTGTGAATAAGTTAGGTGCAAGTTTAAGTGTGTAAACTAAACTTTATAACGAAAAGTCCATAACTGAATTCCAGTGTGCAATCTAAGAAGTGCTTGTCACTTGCTGTCAGATGCTTCCACCTTTCTTCTGTGATCTGCTCAAGTAAAGTGGTGGACTGGATAGCCTCTCTCTCTGTCTCTCTCAGTCTCACCTTAGTAGCAGCACTGGCACTGCACTGGTTCAAAAAGCTGTCTATATTATTTCCATTATAAGAACTTGTCAGAACATGCTTCCACCACCTGTCCTTCACACTAGTGCTCATTTGCTTTGCTCAAGTCAAGTGCCTGTGCCACTGCCAGTGGCTACTGCAGTGCGGGCACAGCCGCACAGGCAGAGGCAGGCCACAGGAAGCACAGGCACGAGTCCACCACACAACACTTATGGTCCAGGTCCATGGGCCATGGATGGTCGGATAATCATCATAGCCGTCAGTCTCACTCTTATTGCTTCAAAAAAGCCACCCATGACCCGTGCCCGTGTGTATATTAATATATTAATATAATATTTTATATTGATTATTTGATTCTCAAATGGCACATTGCCATGGCAGATGGCAAGGATTAGGCCCTCTCTCCACAGTCCACCTCACTCACCTCATAGAGAAGAAGATGAGATCAGATGACGAAGAAAATGCTCCGAGTCCTGCTCCCGCGTCACAACCCCTCTCAGTAAGGGCCCTAAGGGGTGGAGTCTGAGTGACACAACACGTTTAGAGGCAGAGACCTCAAGCGGGAAGACGGCAGCACGGCTCCTCCAGTGCGGTCACTTAACTTGATGATCATGACAACAGTGATTCCGCGGGCTGCGGCGCGAGCGAGGCTGTGGGATTGATTGAAGTGAGTTGTGCTGCCTACTGCTACACGCTACCTACTACTACTACTACTACTAAATTGTGAGTCAGTATATCTTATTTCATTTTTATATATAAAAGCGGAAGCGGTATTGACTGTTGAGCACTACTAGCCACTAGATCTGGCTGTCACTTTGTCACATGTTTGTTGGGGAATCACAGCGGCTCGGCTCCAGAAGTGGCGGGTGTCCCCGTCATCCTGCCAGGGCCGCCAAGAAGTTCACCTAATCTTACACACCTCAACTTGTTGCACGCACCTGACCATAACTTTTTTTATTGTGATTTTATTGTCATATTTAATTTTTATATGAATTGAATTGAATTTACTGTTACATTGTGGGAATAATTATTTTCAATGCATTTAGGCTTTAGCACATTCATGTCACTTTATTTTTGATACTGTGTGGAGTGTGGGCAGGGCACACTGGGGGCAACGACGATGATATTATATCGATTGCACAGGCACTTTATTCGCACAGCCAAGTTGTGTTAATTGTTAGTAGTTTCTTGATGCACTTTAAGCACTGTAGCACCATTTATTTGTTTGTTTCAGATTTTCTTTTTATTGGAAAGATTTGGTATAGCAGCTTTTATTATACACAGCCTTTATTTTCGTATGCGCTGATTTACAAATGACATTATACACATTTTTTTGAGCTTTATGCAACCTGCCATCTACTGTTCTGGCAGTGGCAATTTTTTTTAAAGTAACGAGTAACGATACAGCACAAAAAAAAATATCAGAGTAGAAGTATCGAAATCATTGAAAAAATGTAGTGAAGTAAAAGTAGAAGTAGGAGAAAAAAATTCTACTCTAGGAAAGTACAGATACCGCATTTCGGTACTTAAGTACAGTACTTAAGTAGTACTACTTCGTTACTATACATCTCTGGCTGTTGGGGAGGAGCACTATCAGTTCGTGGTGTTATCCTTTGGTCCTGCCTCTGCTCCTCGGGTCTTCATGAAGATGTTGGCCTTGGTCTTGGTGTTTCTGTGTCAGTGAGGCATTGCTGTGCTGGGTTATCTAGACGACTTTCTCTTGAAGGTAGAATCCGTGTCTGCATTAACAGACGACGTGGTGATTACAATCCAGAACTTATAGGAGTTTTGGTTGGCTTCTGAACTAATAGAAGTCCACCCTGACCCCGTCCAGAATATTGGATTCCCTGGTTCGGACTCTGGATTCAGTGCTGGCCAGAGTGTTGGCAAGTGGTGTAGGTGGCAAGTGGTTAATTACCATACGTAAGTAATATACAAAAAATTACTATATATTGCTTTTAAAGTAACTTACTATATTTTCAAAAACTGTACTCAAGCAGGTGGCTTAACAGACAAATTACTGAAGTTTGAAGTTATAACTTCAAACCCGTAATTTCACAGTAAATAATAAATAATAAATTATTGTTAGAACATATAGCATAATAATATATTATTTTGCTTGATTAAAAAAAACAAAAAGCCTTTCAGCAGCAGCAGATTCTCCGTTTTAACTGTGTGAGAAAAACATGGGATTATGGGTAAACCTTATACCCATAAACACATGTTATTTCCTTGTATTTAAGAGGGCTAGAAGGGAGCATTTGTCTTTGAGACACATCCCCCCTTCTATGACACTGCAGTGAGAGGAGAGCCTCCACTGCAGCATTTTTATTGGACAGCTTGGACCAATGGTACTTTACCATTGTTTCAAGGCTCCAAGCTGTCAATTGAGCTCAGTGCCTCTGGCAAGAAGTCAGAGGCACTGTGAGCTCATCCTCTCAGTCTGCTGGAAACAGCGTGTGCCAGCTTGTATTTAAACTGGCCGCAATGTACGTAGATTCTGACAGGCTGTGCGAGGAGCCCCGTATCTCCGGAACCATAGGTGCTAGGAGCCCCATATTTTGACCAGTGGTAGGACTTTGGCGACCTATCCCAGGTCGCCAAGCTACGACGCCCGAAGCCTGATCTTTTTTTTTCTTTTTTTGTATGTCCTTTTTTTTATGTCCCCTGACTGCACGTCTCTGGCTGCATGTCCCTGGGCCACACCCTCCCTCATTACATAAATACACATCACCTGATATGCTTAAATCCAAAAAGCATTTACGTTTATACAGCTTGGAGTTGGACAACATGCATAAAAATTATGATTTGCTCAAAATACTCACTTGCCTAATAATTATTCACACAGTGTGTAAATAATAGATCCTTTTTTAAGGTGTTATCCCTTAGTAAGGCCTCCAAGTCCCCTACATGCACTACTATACTTAAGGACCTGAACTGAGTCTGAAAGGTGTGTCTGAGGTTCAGGTAGCAGAAGAGGTGAGAATTAGGCAATCTAAATTGGACTTTTAGAGCATCAAATGCAAGCAGAATTCCATTCTGCACCACAGATCCTACTGTTTTTAATGGGCTCTGGAAAAGCATAGAATTTATGTAACTGAGGATCTTTCCATAAGGGCATATAAGGAGAAACTACACTATTCCCTCCATTCTCTGCCTGGCTACTCACCCCCCAAACCCAAATTGTGGATTGCATGGATACAGTGAGAGTATAGGGATCCCTAGCACCCGGAAATACCAAGTGGGACCATGCCTCATAGGAGCCAACAACAGCTGCCTCCAAGGATACCACCACATCATCGTGTGGCCCTGCCAGTAATTGGGAACTGCCAAACCCCCCCTCCTTCCATGGTTGTTGAGGGACCCGTAATTTGATTTGTTGGGTACCCCCTTGCCACAGAAAGTTAGATACCAGGCAGTCAATAGCCTTAAAAATTGTTTTAGGCACCCAACCTAGGGAGTGTCTAAAAATATATAAAAGGAGGGGGAGAAATGTCATTTTATTAAATTAACTTTCCCAACCAAGGAAAGCGGAACATATAAAGTTATGTAGTCTGTAACTGCATTAGATATCACAAGTCCTAGGTATTTGACCTTGTTAACCCACTGTAGCGGGCAGGAGTCTGGAGACCCAACAGTAGGAAAGGGAGCCTTCAAGGGATGTATCTGGAACTTACTCCAGTTAACTTTAGGACCAGAATAATTAGAGAAGGTATTCAGGATGGAGGAAAAAATACACTTAAATGAATTAAAAATAAAAACAACACAATATATACCCCAATTTATAGAAAGGTAATGTTACCCCGAGTAAATAGATACCTAACATGTCATGCTTTAAAATTGCTAAAAACTGCGGTACTTAAAAAGCTCCAATAACAATGCTTTAAACATTTTTACAGGTCACCTGTTTAGAGTTGCAGAGGAGGTCTAGGGCTAGAATTCTTGCTCTCGCTTTACCATTCAAAGCGATACCTAACATGTGTGGTGCGAACAACGTTTACATGTGCGTGTGCGACCTACCGCTAACCGGTGAACGCCTATGCGCTGAGGCTACCATGGGTAGTTCGTGGTTATCTTGCATTCGCACACAATCCGCTTTTGGCGCCAAACGGCCTATTTAAAGCCAGTGATCACTCTTGAGTCATTGCTTTGTGATCATCAGCTCTCCTGTACCCTGTGCCTGTTTATTATCTGCTGTTCCTGTTGACCTGACCCGGCTTGTCTTTGGATTCTGATTACCTGCTGCCCGCCCTGACCTTGGCTTGTCCTGACTATTCTCCTGCCTTATCCTGATCTGTTTACCTGCTACCGGCTATTGGTCCTGGACCTGCTCCTGGCTCAACCAGGGAATCCGGGGGACCGCGACCTGGTGTTAGCAAGCAGCCAAGTCCACCCCCCCCCCATCTGGGGCCCTGGTGAAAACCGGCTAACACTTAGACTCCGCGCCTCTGGTGAACCTGTTCCATGCCAGTTGCCCGGTAAGCCACTCCTCCCACCTCAGGCTCTGCCATGTTACCCCGTGACAGTATCACACAGCCATGACTGAGCCTGCTAGAGGAGCCTCTCCTATGGATGACATCTGCCAGCATCTCGCGGCCCTCACCCAAGCCGTTAAGTCTCTGCAGGAGGGCTCTACCCAGTTGGAGGGTCGTGTTCAGTCCCTTACCTCCTCCATGGACCCTACAGTTTCTGCTGCTTCCATGGCTCCCTCCAGGCATCCCTCCGGTCCAACGGTGGTGATGCTGCCTCCTGAGCCAAGGGTCCCTACGCCGGAAAGGTTTTCTGGGGATCGGAGCAAGTTTAGAGCCTTCCGCAAGCTATACTTCTCCCTGCAACCCCGAACCTTCTCCTTGGAAGCAACCAAAGTGGGGTTCATCATATCCCTGCTTCAAGGTGAACTTCAGTCCTGGGCTCACCGCCTGCTTGAAGAGTGCAGTAACCAGCTGGACACCATGTTGGCTTTCTTTAACGCAATGGGGCAGTTATATGAAGACCCGCAGCGCACTGCTACCGCAGAAACCGCGCTCACCGCACTTCAACAAGGCCGTAGAGCCGTGGAGGATTACGTCTCTGACTTTATGAGTTGGAGTACGGACACTCACTGGAACGACGCAGCCTTGCGACATCAGTTCCGCCTGGGTCTGTCAGAAAGTTTGAAGGATGAACTGGCCCGAGTGGGCATACCCGAAACCCTGGAGGCATTAATCGCCTTGGTCATACAGATAGACCACCGGCTCCGTGAACGCAGAGCAGAGAGGTCCACGCAGCAGACCCGCCCAGTCTGGATGATGCCGCGGGTTCCTAATCCCGTCCACACCTTCTCCTCTGGTTCCCGTCCCAGCAGCGCAGCTCCGGTTACTCCTGAATCGGATACTTCAGAGCCGATGCAACTTGGGCTCATGCGTCCCTCCTTATCGGCAGAAGAATGCTTACGGCGACTTTAGAACAATCTTTGTCTGTATTGCGGAGAAGCCAGACACTTTGTACGCTCATGCCCAGCAAAGATGCGTAAGTGTCTTTCTATATCCCTCTCAAGTTACCCAGTTTCTGTCAACAATACCACTCACCTGGCTCTCTCTATCTCATTCCAGCTTCGAGAAGGCCCGATCCCGGTCACCGCTATAATTGATTCCGGGGCATGCAGCTGCTTCATTGACCTCACCTTTGCTGCACAACAACACATCCCACTTCGACCCAAGTCGCAAGGACTCTCCATCTTCCTAGCGGATGGGTCCCACATCAAGTCTGGGCCAGTAACTCAAGAAACCCCTCCATTGCCTGTGGTCACACTCGAAGGTCACAAGGAGTTGTTGTGCCTGGATGCCATCTCTTCTCCCTTGTTCCCCATTATTCTGGGGTTACCCTGGCTGCATGTGCACAACCCGCAAATAAATTGGATTTCTGGAGACGTCAAGTTCCAGTTCCCTTACTGCCAGAATCATTGCCTGCCAGTACGCTATAGTGCTCCTAGCACCCTACTTTGTATGGACACTGATAAGGAGATACGTTCCTCTGTCCCAGTACCCTATCACGAATACCTGGATGTCTTCAGTAAACAGGGGGCCGAGACTCTACCCCCCCACCGCCCCTATGATTGTCCGATTGAGTTGCTCTTGGGGGCCGAGATCCCTTTCGGACGTATCTTTCCTTTGTAGGAACGGGAATTGGGTACCCTAAAGGACTATGTAACGGAGAATCTAGAGAAGGGATTCATCCGACCCTCTACTTCTCCGGCAGGAGCTGGGATCTTTTTTGTAGAGAAAAAAGACCATTCACTTCGACCATGTGTGGACTACCGTGAATTAAATAAAATTACGGTGAAAAACCGGTACCCCTACCCTTGATTCCTGAACTCTTCCAGAGATTAAAAACCGCCGCTATATTTACCAAACTGGACCTGCGGGGAGCCTACAATCCGTATCAGGGAGGGGGACGAATGGAAGACAGCATTCCGCACCCGATTCGGTCATTATGAGTACTTGGTAATGCCTTTCAGGCTCTGCAATGCCCCGCGGCCATCTTCCAGCACTTCATCAACGATGTCCTCAGAGACTATCTGGACATCTTTGTGATTGTCTACTTGGACGATATCCTGGTCTTTTCTTCCTCCCTGGCCCAGCACCGGGAACACGTTAAAAGGGTACTCCACCGACTCTGGCTACACAGGCTCTATGCAAAACCTGAGAAATGCGAGTCTGAACAGCAGAGTATCCAGTTCCTCGGTCTAGTAATCTCCTCTGAATGGGGTCAAAATGGACCCTCAGGAGGTCTCCGCCATCCTGGATTGGCCCGCACCTGTGGATAAGAAGGGGATTCAGCATTTCATAGGATTCGCAAATTTCTACAGGAAATTTATCAAGGGGTTCTCCTCTATCATCGCCCCTATTACCCTGCTCACCAAACAGGGTACCCGTGTCCACTGGTCTCCCGAGGCTCAAGTCTCATTTACAACCCTAAAGGAGCTGTTCACTTCTGCCCCTATCCTCAGCCACCCGGATCCTGCCCTGCCTTCCATCCTCGAAGTTGACGCCTCGGAAATCGCAGTAGGAGCAGTCATCTCCCAGCGTCAAGACCTCAAGGACCTGATCCATTCGGAAGCATTCTTCTCCCGTAAACTTTCTCCTGCGGAGAGGAACTATGATGTAGGGGATCGGGAACTCCTTGCCATCAAGACCGCCCTGGAGGAGTGGAGGTACCTGTTAGAAGGGGCGGCACATCCCATACTTATCTACACTGATCATAAGAACCTGGAGTATTTGAGGATGGCCAAATGCCTGAGACCTCGCCAAGCACGATGGGCACTTTTTTTTCCCAGGTTTTCATTTCATATAACGTACCGACCCGGTTCCAAGAATACGAAACCCGATGCTCTCTCCCGAATGTATGTGAATGTGACGTTCATTTGGAGCGCAAGCCGGATTTACCTCCGCTCGCCACTCTGCATGATTGTATCGATTTGTCATGAACATTTTTGCATTATGATCCTTGCCGAATCTTGCTGAATAGTGCTACTTTGTACTTTTTATGGGAATAACCCCTTTTAAAACAATATTATACCATCTGGAGCCTTTATCTTTTCTTTAAAAAAAACAAACATTACAAGCTGCTCTAATAAGTAGCCCTATATATAGATAGAGATCAGATCAATATAGGGTATAAGCAAGTGACCGATAGATACTCAATGACCTGATATGTAATCTATTGCCCTATATTTAGATAGAGATCAAATCAATATAGGGTATAAGCAAGTGACCGATAGATACTCAATGACCTGATATGTAATCTATTGCCCTATATTTAGATAGAGATCAGAGCAACATAGGGTATACGCAAGTGACCGATAGATACTCAAGGACCTGATATGATCTAATCAGTAGCCCTATTTATAGATAGAGATCAGATCAATATAGGGTATACGCAAGTGACCGATAGATACTCAATGGCCTGATATCAAATCTATTGCCCTATATACTAGGGATCGACCGATTATCGGCAACACTGGGGGCCGATATGCACTTTCCCCGATATATCGGAATCGGCCCCGGCGGTTACCGATATTGCCGTGACGTCATCGTGTATGTTGCGACACGCCATGCGCACTGGGTGTCTAGGACATCTTATGCAGCCTTCTTAGGCCGCCTCCCTCAGCCTCGTTTCTGAGTTTCACAGTGCGCACAGTGTGTTTTACGCCTGCTGCGGCCACAGTGGAGTCTCTGCACAAGTGCACAGTCGGGACAATGAGTGATTATTCAATCATACAGTACAGTGTCCAGTCACAGTGCACACACAGCGGCCATCCACCCACAGCTGTCCAGTGCCAGCTAGCCAGCTACCCGCACACACCACAGGCCTTTACCAGCCAGCCACAGGCCCTGCCTGTACCAGCTAGCCAGCCACACAGTCACCCACCAAAGGGTGCCAGCTACCCACCACAGGGTGCCAGCCAGCCACCCACCACAGGGTGCCAGCCACCCACCCACCAAAGGGTGCCAGCCAGTCAGTCACCCACCAAAGGGTGCCAGCCAGCCACCCACCCACCACAGGTTGCCAGCCAGCCACCCACCAAAGGGTGACAGCCAGCCACCAAAGGGTGCCAGCCATCCACCAAAGGGTGCCAGCCAGCCACCCAACAAAGGGTGCCAGCCACTCATCACCACAGGGTGCCAGCCAGCCATTTTTTAAACCTATATTCATTAGTGTATTTCAGGTTTCAATGGAGATAGATGTGGATAGTAAAATTAAAAGTGTGGTCTGGGACTATTTCTCATCTCCATCTCCAGGAAAAGCAGCAGCAATGTGCAACACTTGCAAAAACAATGTAAGCATGGGATCAATAACTGCAAAAACCAAAAATATGTCAAATCTTTGAGCCCATCTAAGAGTTCATCATGTTGAATTGTATAATGCAGCACAGAAAAAAACAAAATGAATCACAAGGTGAAACATCACTATCCCAGGCAACAATAACATATGTTTCAGAGAAAAAAACAGGTGGCTAAAATTGGATGGAAGATCCCAACTGCTGGACAGAGTAATCACAGAGATGATGGTCACTGATAACCAGCCAAGCAGCCACTGAGGTGTATTCAGGAAGACCTTGGCCGACCCAAAAACAACTTGATAAAGGCTGTTCCAACACGATGGAACTCAACGCTACACATGCTACAAATGATGCTGGGGCAGAAGCGAGCTCTTACCATATATTCTGGTGAATATGGACTTGCAGGACATTCTTGTCCTACTGCTGATCAGTGGGACATAGTAGCCAACATCATTGAGACCCTCCTACCCTTTGAGGAAGTGACACTAGAGGTGAGTCATTATGACTCATCTGTGTCCTCTGTCATCCCATGTGTGAGATTGCTGAAGATGCTTCTTCAACAGAATGAAGGACCCAACACACGTGGCGTTAAAACATGTAGGTAGGCCATGAGGGACAGCCTCGCCAAAAGTTTTGAGAATCATGAGGAAAATAAAAATGTTGTGCTTGCATGTCTTTTGGATCCTCTATAAAAGAACCATTCTTTCTCTTCTGATGATGTATTGTCCAAGGCCAAACAATGGCTGACAGAAGATATTCAACAGAAGGTGCAGGAGGTTCCTGAGGAAAAGAAAAGTCAAGAAGAGAAGGTTTCTGATGTGGAAGAGCAGGATGCAGGAGAAATATGTCCAAAAAGACAACAGACAGAAGAGAAAATTAATTGTGGTCAAATACAGTATATACTGCTCTACTGAATATTCTTCACTATCTAATCTCTTAACTTGTAAAAAGCACAAATCTCTCTCCCTGCCTAACTGCTAGCAATGTTTCTAATTAGACTACACTGCACTGTCTGAAAAACTGCAAATCACTTTGCTCTCCCTGCCTGAAAAAACACAATCCTCTTCCTCCCTAAGTCACTGCTAGCAATGTCTCACTACACTGTCTTAAAAACTGCAAATCACTTTGCTCTCCCTGCCTGAAAAACCTGATCCTCTCCCTCCCTTTACCCATACTGCTTGCAACGTCTCACTGCACTATCTAACAAACTGCAAAATAACTATTCTCTCCCTGCCTCAAACACATTCCTCTCCCTGTCTCCTGTCTCGTCCACACAATCACACTACACGCTGCGGCTGTGCAAGCAGCCTTTATATAGTGTGGGGCGTATACTTGGCCCCTGAGCCATGATTGGCTAAAGACAGCCTGCCTTTTGTCCAATCATGGCACAGATGATTTCATTGGCCAAAACATGGAGGTCAGGGTGCATGCTTTGGCCAATCACATAACATACCACATAACATACCACAAGCGCCGCCTTGAATTTCCCGCAAAGAAGCACATTTGTTCGTCATTCAACGAATGATCAAACGACCGATATTCAAGTCAAACTTAGCTTCGACTCAAACTCGCAGCTATTTGCCACCCCTATTGTTGATAGCTCCCAAGTCTTGTACAAAACGGTAGGAGCCATCTGGCTTCCTTACAGGGTTAATGGGTGTGTTGTAGGGAGAAATCACTGGGTTTATTATACCCTGGTCTAAAATTGATTCAATTAAAGGTGTAATGCCTTCTATTTTCTCTTTTGGGAAGGGATACTGTTTCAAAAACACAGGGTTAGTACGTAAGCTTAGCTTTGTAAGGTGTACATGGGATGAAACCAATATCCATTTTGTCTTTAGCCCATACTTTGAGATCAATGTCTGCAAAATCATCCATTTTATTTGCTAGTAAGCAAAGAGGTGACTCCATGTGTAACCCTCCTTTCTCATCAAATGTAATGACAGGTTTAAGTTTTCTCATTAAGTACCTGCCTAATAAACTGACTGGACAACCAGGAATTATTCTGAAAAAGTGTGTAAAACTGTTTTCTCCAACCTTATTGATTTTAATTACAGTGTCTCAAATGTTGGTGTAAGTAATTAATTTATTCCCATAGAGGGCTCACAAGGGGGCAGTATCCCTCAAATTCCCATAGAAAGATCATACTCCTCCAAGATGATGTCCAGGATTTCTTCAAAACCTGATTCACTAAGGCTTGAGCGAGTTGCTCCTGTGTCTATTAGCATATTGACCTCTTCCCCCTCTATGTTTACAGAGAGGATAGGTAAATCTTGAAATAGTGTGGACATCTGGGGGAGCATGGGGATACTTCCTTCAGGACAGCACTATTGTGGTCTGTTGTGTTCCCACTGCAGTGGGTATTTGACTTGGTGTTGCTGTGTCTGTTGTGTTTGCCCTTGCTGTTGCATCTGTCCCCTTTGGTTTTGCATGTGTCCCATTTGTTGTGGTATGTGTCCCATTTGTGGTTTTTGATTTCTCTTCATTCCCTGTAAGTTGGGGCACTGCCATTTCCAGTGTCCTATTAAACCACATGCAAGGCATTGGTCATCTCTGGGTACAAAATCACTATTTCTGGGGCCAAATTTTCTATATCTTCCTCCTCTTCCCCTACCTCATGATCCCCTTATAAAATTTCCTCTTTGGGTATTCCTCAATTGTTCACTATACATCACATCAGAATTTTGTAAACCGTGAACATGCTGTGGGGTTGCTTTTTGTTGTTTAGGAAAATCCAAACAGCCAGCTGCATCCTTTTCCATAACCTTTTTGTCAAATTCATCAGTTGTTTTGTCAACCCAGCCATCAATAAGCTGTCTTTTAGCAAGTGAAACTTCAGGTTTGAAACTGTGCAAAATAGCTTGAGTGTAAATAGTACTAGTTTCAGCTGTCTGAGTTGTGAGCCCTGCTTACTCTTTCCAACCATTCCTAAACTGCTTAATGAAGTCTGTGACACTCTTTTTGTTTGTAAGTGATGACAGTAGACCTGGATTTCTTGTCTTGCCATAAATGCTTAATTTCCTGTTCCAATTCATCCCACATTTTAGTCAATACTTCTGTCTTACATAAAGGAAAGGCAGCAGCAGTTTTAGTGGGATCCCATGCTCTAGCACTTGTATTGTGTAAAATTGGTATGCTTGCCCAGTTCCATCCCACATCCATATCATACCCAAGTTATCCATTGATGATCAACTTGTAGTCCTCAGTAGAACACTGTTTGCCCTTAGTCATTCTTTTTAGATAACTAATGGCAGCTGAAGGGTTATGACAAGGATCAAGAATCCCCTTGATAATGTCATTTAATTCCTGACTCTCCAGGGAATTTAACTTGTTGCCATTACCCATATTTATGTATGGGAATGATCCTACCGGAGCAGACGCTTGAACAGCTACCATGGCTTCATCCCCTACATCCGTGTGAGCATATCCACCATTCTCCTTTGACTGTTCTCTCCATTCAGCTCTGTTGTCCCTTACTGCCTTTTGTGGTTGTACTCCTTTCTTACTGGTACTTACCATAGTGATCTCTTCTACCTCACTAGCCCATTCATCTGTGTCTACATTTTTATTCCTGTCCTGACCTTCTAAAGCTTCTTTTTCTCTTTCACGGGCCCTTTCTTTTCACTGTACCCATTCACTTTGTGTCCATGTTCCTGAACTGTAGGTGTAGATGTAAGCAGTTTGGGAAGACCTTTTTTAGGTGTGTAGATGTCCTTTAACTTTTCCAATTTTGTCCCCAAATTAGACAACTCACCAACTAATTTCTGCATCTCAGGGGTTACAACTGAGGGAGAAGATCACACTGCAGCCAAAGAGGAGGAAGCCATTGTGCGTTTGGAGTTAGAGCTGCAACTGCAGCACTCCCAGATGGCACCAATGGACATGGGGGAAAGACTTCCACCATGGCATGCCCAGGGGTGTAAGTTACAAGTATTGAGTCCACATGAGAGGAGTCAGGTGACTGACTACTTGATCGGGACTGAGCCTCTCGTTTTGGCAAGGGCTTTGGCTAGTTTGCCCTATTATATAGTCCAAATCATCTTTCCTAGATCAATTGGGAAATAATGGAGCGTATGGTGGCGAGTTGCTTAAACAAATTGTTGGGGCTCAATACCGGCATAGAAATTGAAGATGCAGGAGGTGCAATCAGTGTAGGAACATAACCGGAGCATATTTCAACAAATTCCATCCTCCCCCTCATATATTTCATGTCCCATTCAGGATCTGGCCCAAAGAAGGGGAATGCTGCCTTATCTCCCTGACATAAACCCTTAAACATATTCATGTGAAATTCATAATTTCATCCCTGGGAAATGGACTGGCACTTTGCATAGACTCAGTCCATCCCACCACCATGTCCACCCAAGGATTAATATAGTAATAATCCCATGGCGATACCCTAGCAACAAACTCCTTACATGCCTCATTTGGATTTTGGGACACTGTCTTTGGTGACTTACAGTTTGATTTTGTCTTAAGCAATTTTCTTAACAATATTCTTTCTCTTAACACTTTACGTGACGGCTTAGGTGGGTGTGGTACATCCCCATTACCGTGGGTGTTCCCCATCCTGTAAGCAAAAAGAGCAACTACTCTATGAGCAGGAAGGCAGTCTAGCACTAAAATAGCACCCACTAAACTGTTCAACTGCTGGTCATGCGAGTCAAAACCTAAAGTTGCACACTCAAAAATACCACTATGCTGGCTCTCTCAGATTAACACTTGCTTTTACCCAAAGGGCAGGGTGTCTTGTAATCTTTAAGAGACTTATTAGTACATCTACTTAGCAATGTTCTAGTTACAAGCATACATAAGTTATCACTTTAAAGTATTCACTTTAAATTTGTCTGGGCATGTAGTCATACCTATGTCCCTACCAATATTGCCTAGGCTTCTCAATATCCCTACAAGCTCCAAGCTTCAGGGGTCTTGCACGAACTCCAAGCTCAAGTGCTTCTCCCAGCACTACCTCAGCACTCGAGGCTCCTGTTTCTGTAAAGGAGGGCAATCATGAACGAGAGAATATGCACTAAGGCGGCTTCTCGCCCCCAAACTTTTGACACCACCTAATAATATCTATTGTATTTCTTATTCTACTTATACCTTTATATTATTTCATACAAGACTGACCTTTGCCGACACCTTTCTGTTCACCACGTACAGAAACGCAAAGCTTTGTGGAAGCAGTGCAAGTTGAACACAGACACAGAATGATGCACTACTAGTCTTTTCCTGATTCAGAATCCTAAGTACGGTATAAAAAACAGGATATGACCGGGCAATGTTTCCATTAAACCAATAGAGAATGTCAACCCATAGCTTACCACCAATAGGGGACAGACTCACTTTCATTGGATGTGGTATATACACACTGCGAACATTTATCCTCCAATTATGAACATACATTTGTCAACTTATTAGTATTTGTTAGTAAATACACATATATTAAAGCATATAGAAATATCGCATAACTAGGTTAGTTCCTTTTTTTTTTTAAACATTCTAGGCATATTGCCAGACTTTTTGTGGTTATACTTCTCAAGCTGATATTCTGGGTGTGTGACGGTACTCACAATCACTGGAACTGAAAAACAGATAATTAATGGTTTGAATTGCTTCAGATGGAACAGTCATATTTGTCAGCAATATCTTCATATAGAAATATGAAGATTTATTCAAATTGCAATGAAATCTGTAATTCCTAAATAATCTCGGAGGTAGGAGTCCAGGACAACCTGGGCTCTAGCGATCACAGGATGATCACATTTAGCGTAAATAGCAATATAACAAGGCAAGTGGGGAACATAAGAACCCTAAACTTCAGAAGGGCAAACTTTCCAAAATTGTGCTCATTGATGGAAAGGGTAAACTGGGACCAAACCCTGGGATCACTGACCACGGAGGAAAAATGGGAATGCTTTAGAAACATATTAAACAAATGAATCCTGCAGTGCAATCCTATGGGAAATAAATTTAGAAGAGACAAGGCCAAACCTGGCTGGCTAAACCGTAATGTTAAAAAAACTTATTAGGGGAAAAAAAATGGCCTTCAAGAAATATAAATGAGAGGGCACAGTATCTGCTTTCGAGCAATACAAGGAGGCAAATAAGAAAAGTAAATACAAAATAAAAATGGCTAAAATCAACTTTGAGTGACAAATAGCGGAGGATAGTAAAAAAAACCCAAAGAAATTCTTTAAATATATCAACAGCAAAAAATCTAGGGCAGAGCATATTGCTGTAACGCTCCTGCGTTTTTGTAGTAGGCTGGATATGCAGCTGCAAAATCTCCACTCAGTAGTCATGTAGAGATGTGTTGAATAACCAGATCCAACTCTCCAGACTCATCACTGTGGGCCTGTCAGCTTCAACATACAGAAATATACACACTCAATAAGATGTTCCTGGAGTGGTGGAATGTATATGACAGTATGAAGGTGTTGTGCTGAAGGGACAGGTGTGAACAGTGATAGAGATGGTAAGTACTTGATAGGTTTGTTCAGAAGAGTACTAGATGGTATTAGGTAGAGTGCAGATAGGTTAGTAATCGAGTATGGTGACAGGTGGTAAGGACAGCAGATGACAATTACAGGATAGACTAACCCAGTGCAAGGATAGATGGTAGTAGACTTAAGAACAAGCAATCTATGTAACAGTGCAGATGATAGATGGTAGTAGACTCAAGAGCTAGCAATCTATGTAACAGTGCAGATAGTAGATGGTAGTAGGCTCAAGAGCTAGCAATCTATGCAACAGTGCAGATGATAGATAGTGTAAGTAGGTTATGGAGGATTCCCCTGTGGGGTACTTATCACTAGTAAATGTTAGTAGTAGAGGGGTCCAGTAGAGAGGGGAAGATCCGGTAGCGAGATACAGGGATCAGTATCGAGGTTCCGGTCTGCTCCAGGTAGAAGCAACCAGCTGGAGGTTCCGACAGCAAGACAGGCTTGAAAGCATGTGGATACACAAGGCAGGTTGAACGAACGATGTAAGTGAGAACGCCGGCGGTTGAAATAGCCGCTCTGCGGCGCTCAGTGATGACATCATCTGTCTTAAAGGTGTATGCGTACCACCTAGTAAGAAAGGTGGGACGCATATTTGGAAGGAAATAGATTATTAAGGGTACCAGAGGTACCAGAATCTTACAGTACCCCCCCCCCTTAAGGCCGGCTCCGGAAGGCCTATAGCACTGGTTTCTCTGGGTATTTCGAGTGAAACCTTCGTATAAGCCTAGGTGCATGAACATCAGAGGTATCCAACCAGGTGTCGTCTTGGGGTCCATAGTTCTTCCATCTTATGAGATACTGGAGTCTTCCTCTATGGATGCGAGAATCCAAAATCTCTTTGATCTCATATTCTTCTCCGCCTTCAACTTGTATTGGAGGTGGAGGCAAGATGGTAGGCCTTATTCCTTGGTTAGGAACATGGGGCTTCAGTAGCGACACATGGAAGATGGGATGGATCTTAAGATCTGCTGGTAAGGTGAGCTGTACTGCAGCTTTTCCAATAAGTTTCTTAATTGGGAAGGGTCCCAAAAATAGAGGTCCAAGTTTTTTGCTAGGGATTTTTAATCTTAAATTTTTTGTTGATAGCCAAACAAGGTCCCCAATAGCATACTGAGGAGAAGGTCTTCTACGAAGGTCGTAGTACCTTTTTTGTTGACTATGAGCGTGTGATATAGTGGTATTGAGTAAACCCAGAGAGTCTTTTATTTGGGTAAGGTAATCCGAGGCTACTGGGTTACTTGATGGCAGGATGCGTGGTGGAAGAAGAGTGGGATGAAACCCATAATTCAAGTAGAACGGACTTTGCTTAGTAGTACTGTGGGTTGCATTGTTGTAAGCAAATGCAACCAGAGGGAGGAGATCCACCCAATCATCCTGTAGGTATGATGTATAGCAACGTAGATATTGCTCAATGCACTGGTTGACTCTTTCAGTCTGTCCGTTGGTCTGAGGATGGTAGGGAGAAGTGAGCTTTCGCTCAATCCGTAATATTTGACAAAGTGCTTGCCAAAATTTTGAGATGAACTGTGAACCACGGTCGGACAAAAGAGTCTTTGGAATTCCATGCAACTTGAACACATGTTTCATCAGTAGTTCCGCTGTTTGTTTAGACGAAGGTAGTCTACGGATAGCAATGAAATGTGCCATCTTTGTCAAGTGGTCCACTGACACTAGAATGGTATTAAATCCCTTAGAAGGTGGTAGTTCTACTATAAAGTCTAAGGACATAACTTCCCATGGAACCTGGGGTATTGGTAGACTGCAGAGTAGACCAGATGGTTTTGTAGTGTCAATCTTGGACCTTGCACAGATGTCACATGAAGAAACAAATTTTTGTACAGACGTCTTCATATCAGGCCACCAAAACTGCCTGGTAAGCAAATTAAGGGTTTTCGTCATACCCATATGTCCTGCCATGGGCACATCATGTGACAACTCCAAGATCTTGGTGCGCATAGTAGGGGGTATGTAAAGTTTGTCGTTGTAATAGAGGAAGCCTTCTGCATCAGTACTCAGTTGTGGTGGAGGTGAATCCAATCCTATACTGTGCAAAATCTCTTCCTTCAAGGAACGGACAACACCAATAATACGTTCATAGGGTATTATGGGAATGGAAGGGATTTCGGCGCAGTTATCTTCGATTAATCGTGATAGCGCATCCGCTTTATTTTTGTCTGCAGGCGTGTAGGTCACTAGGAAGTTGAATCTTAGGAAGAATAATGACCATCGTACCTGTCGGTGGGAGAGAGTTTTGTTAGTCTGGAGGTATTGAAGGTTTTTATGATCTGTATATATGAGTATTGGTAACTGGGTACCTTCGAGTAGATGTCGCCAATTCTCCAGTGCCAGTTTTATGGCAAGTAACTCCTTTTCACCTACTGGGTAGTTCACCTCTGGGCTGCTTAGTGATTTTGAAAAGAAAGCAACTGGGTGGAGTGGTGAAGTATTTGTTGGTCGTTGGGAGAGAACTGCTCCTACTGCCATATTTGACGCATCTACCTCCAGAATATATTGGAGGGATGGGTCTGGATGGCGTAGTATGGGAGCAGAGGTAAAGCTTGATTTTAACAAGCAGAAAGCTTGATTCGCTTCTTCTGACCATTTGAATGGTTTCTTTATACTTGTCAGTTGTGTGAGAGGTCTCACAATAGCGGAAAAGTTCTTGATGAACTTCCTATAGAAGTTGGAGAATCCAAGGAATCGCTGTAATGCCTTACGAGTTGTTGGTATAGGCCAGTCGAGAATACAGGATATCTTGCTCATATCCATCTTAATTCCAGTTTTGGATATGATGTATCCTAGAAATAATATTTCTTCCTTATGAAATAAGCATTTTTTTAATTTCACGTATAGATTGTGTGAGAGTAATCTGGATAACACAAGTCTTACATGTTTTATATGTTCAGGCATAGATCGCGAATAGATAAGTATATCGTCCAGGTATACTACGACACAGACATCAAGTAAGTCTCTAAAGATGTTGTTTATGAACCTTTGGAAGGCTGCGGGAGCATTACACAACCCGAATGGCATCACAAGATATTCGAATGATCCGTATCTGGTTCTGAATGCTGTTTTCCACTCATCTCCGTCACGGATTCGGATTAGGTTGTATGCCCCTTTCAGGTCTAATTTAGAGAAGTAAGTAGCCCCACGCACTTGTTCAATGAGTTCAGGGATGAGCGGCAAAGGATAGCGATCCTTTATCGTAATCGTGTTTAATTGCCTATAATCCATAATAGGCCTAAGACTGGAATCCTTATTGCGGACAAAGAAATGTCCTGCAGCTGTGGAAGAAGTAGAGGGTCTGATGAACCCTTTTTTCAAATTCTCATCCAAGTATTCCTTGAGATGAGAAAGTTCATCCTGTGAAAGGGGATAAACATGACCGAAAGGCAATTTGCTGTTAGGGAGTAGATCGATAGTGCAATCATAATCCCTATGGGGAGGCAACACTTGAGCATTTTTCTCAAGGAATACTTCGGACAGATCCTGATAGCATAGTGGTGCAATCTCATCTGACACCACAGACAGGATCTTTCCATAAGATGGGAGGTTACACATAATCTCACAATAGCGAGAAGGGAAGGCCAAAGTCCATCTTTTCCAATCCATGATTGGTTGGTGTGTGTGTAACCAGGGAAGTCCCAAAATAATGGAAAAATGGGGTGAGGATAGTATATCAAAGGTGATGGTCTCCACATGAGACTCGTTGGCAGTGGCAAGGAGTGCCTGTGTCTGGTTGGTGATTGGACCAGAAGACAATGGAATACCGTTAATGAAACTAACAGAAACAGGTTTAAGCTTTGAAATAATAGGTATTTTATTTAAGGTAACAAAACGTGTATCAATATAGTTTCCACAAGATCCAGTGTCAATCATAGCCTTGGTGGTGATCCTAGTCTGGTCCCACTGTAATGTTAAATGAACAAAAAGATAGGGGTTAGAAAAGGAAGTTGTTAATCCTCCTAGCAAGACATGTGAACACTCACCCTCTTTTTTGCGGACAAGGGGACAGACGCATATCAAATGATCCGGGGATGCGCAGTACATGCAGAGATTTCTGGATCTCCTTCTGGATCGTTCAGTAGTTGATAAAGGTGGACGTATAGTTCCTACCTCCATGGGAGTAGGGTCAACGGCCGCAATCTGAGAAGGACTAGTTAATGGCATTCCCATTTTTTCAGCCCTTCTTTCTCGTAGTCATCTGTCGATGTTGATACTAAGTTGTATCAAGGCATCCAAGGTGCCAGGTAAATCCGCTCGGGCGAGCTCGTCTTTAACAGCTTCTGATAACCCGAGTCTGAATTGAGTTCGCAGAGATGTATCATTCCACCCTGAATCAAGGGTCCATCTTTTGAACTCTGCTACAAAGTCTTCTACAGGTCTCCTTCCTTGTTTTAAAGCCCTTAATTGAATATCAGCAGTACTCTGCCTATTGGGGTCTTCATATAAACTAGCGAGTTCTGCTAGAAATAAGGAATAGGAGTTGAGAATCTGATCATTTTTCTCAAAGAGAGAGTCTGCCCAGGCCCGGGGATCACCCGTTAAGTATGAAATAATGGTACAGACTTTAATCTGATCAGTAGAGTATGTACGAGGTTTTAACAAAAAAAGCAATTGAGATGCGTTTTTGAATTCACAAAATTTTTTCCGATAACCTGTAAACACTAGGGGAGGGTTTATTTTAGGTTCAGGGGGCTGAACAGTAGTAAGCCGTGAGAGACGGGTTACCTGCTGCGTCAGAGTCTGATTCTCTTCTTTTACTTCAGTAAGAGCAAGTATTAACGCATTTACTTGTTGTGTTAATTGTGTCACTTGAGTGGGTAATTCTGCTGAATCCATTTTTTTTTTCTGGTTCGTTCAATCTGTAACGCTCCTGCGTTTTTGTAGTAGGCTGGATATGCAGCTGCAAAATCTCCACTCAGTAGTCATGAAGAGATGTGTTGAATAACCAGATCCAACTCTCCAGACTCATCACTGTGGGCCTGTCAGCTTCAACATACAGAAATATACACACTCAATAAGATGTTCCTGGAGTGGTGGAATGTATATGACAGTATGAAGGTGTTGTGCTGAAGGGACAGGTGTGAACAGTGATAGAGATGGTAAGTACTTGATAGGTTTGTTCAGGAGAGTACTAGATGGTATTAGGTAGAGTGCAGATAGGTTAGTAATCGAGTATGGTGACAGGTGGTAAGGACAGCAGATGACAATTACAGGATAGACAAACCCAGTGCAAGGATAGATGGTAGTAGACTTAAGAACAAGCAATCTATGTAACAGTGCAGATGATAGATGGTAGTAGACTCAAGAGCTAGCAATCTATGTAACAGTGCAGATAGTAGATGGTAGTAGGCTCAAGAGCTAGCAATCTATGCAACAGTGCAGATGATAGATAGTGTAAGTAGGTTATGGAGGATTCCCCTGTGGGGTACTTATCACTAGTAAATGTTAGTAGTAGAGGGGTCCAGTAGAGAGGGGAAGATCCGGTAGCGAGATACAGGGATCAGTATCGAGGTTCCGGTCTGCTCCAGGTAGAAGCAACCAGCTGGAGGTTCCGACAGCAAGACAGGCTTGAAAGCATGTGGATACACAAGGCAGGTTGAACGAACGATGTGAGTGAGAACGCCGGCGGTTGAAATAGCCGCTCTGCGGCGCTCAGCGATGACATCATCTGTCTTAAAGGTGTATGCGTACCACCTAGTAAGAAAGGTGGGACGCATATTTGGAAGGAAATAGATTATTAAGGGTACCAGAGGTACCAGAATCTTACAATTGCACACATAATTAACGAAGATGGGGGGATGGTTCAGAGGACACTGAAAAGGAAACCGTGCTGAACGCCTTTTTCTCATTAGTCTTTACTCAGGAAAAGGAGGGGTACACTGACCATGACTGTATGGTCAGTAGTATTACACAGGACTTGCCGCTATGTATAACAGAGGGTGAAATCAGGGAAAGGCTAGATAAAATTAACACAAACAAATCACCAGGTCCGGATGGTGTACATCCAAAGGTACTCAAAGAACTCAGTAAGGTTATATCTAGACCACTGTTCCTGATCTTTGCTGATAGTATTATGACAGGAAATGTACCAGGGGATTGGAGGAAAGCTAACGTGATACCGATATTCAAAAGAGGGCAGAGGCATGTCCCGGGTAATTATAGGACTGTCAGTCTGACATCGATAGTATGTAAACTTCTGGAGGGGATGATAAGGGACTATATACTAGAGTTTTCTAAAGACAACAACATCATCAGCAGTAATCAGCACGGGTTTACAAATGGGCGTTCTTGTCAAACCAATCTCTTAACATTCTACATTCTACTGAGCTGTGAGCTAGATAGGGGCAGACCAGTGGATGTGGTGTACCTGAATTTCGCCAAGGCGTTTGATACAGTTCCCCACAAGCGCCTAATTTATAAAATAAGGTCTGCAGGTATCGACCACAGGGTTTGCTCTTGGATACGGAATTGGCTAAAAGGGCGTGTCCAAAGGGTGGTAATAAACAGCGCATACTCAGACTGGTCTGAGGTGGTAAGCGAGGTCCCCCAGGGCTCAGTCCTGGGACCAACCTTGTTCAATTTATTCATAAACAGCATTGAGGACGGGATCAGTAGTTCTATATCAGTTTTTGCAGATGACACAAAATTGGGCAGGGCAATAACTACACAGCATGAAGCAGATATCCTACAAAATGACCTGGACAAAATAACGGAGTGGGCTACGACATGGCAAATGAGGTTTAATGTGGAGAAGTGTAAGGTTTTGCACTTGGGGACTAAAAACATAAAAGCACAATACACGCTAGGGGGGGAACCCTTGGGGGAATCAAGAATGGAGAAAGATCTGGGAGTCTTGGTAGATGATAGACTAGGCAATAGCATGCAATGTCAAGCGGGAGCTGCCAAAGCCAGCAGAATATTAGCATGCATAAAGAAAGGGATGTATTCCAGAGATAAGACTATAATCCTTCCACTTTATAAAACTCTGGTTCAACCACATCTGGAGTATTCTGTCCAGTTCTGGTCGCCAGTCCTCAGGAGGGATGTGTTGGAGCTGGAGAGGATCCAGAGAAGGGCAACTAAACTAATCAGGGGATTGGAGGACCTTAATTATGAAGAGCGTCTGCAATCGCTTGATTTATTCTCCCTGGAGAAGAGACGCCTGAGAGGGGACATGATAGCAATTTATAAATATCTCAATGGTGATCTCGACATAGAAAAAAAGCTATTCAGTCGTAGAGAGTGCATGAGGACTTGAGGGCATACATTGCGATTAGAGGAGAAGTGTTTTAACCTCAGGCAACATGGGGGGTTCTTTACTGTTAGAGCTACAAGATTGTGGAATTTTCTACCACAAGAGGTGGTTTCTGCGGGAAGTATGGTGGCTTTCAAAAGACTCTTAGACGTACATCTCAAGGATCAGAACATTCAGGGGTATGTGAGATGATAACGGCCACACACACCTACACAGGTTGAACTGGATGGACTATTGTCTTTATTCAACCTCACCTACTATGTAACTATGTAACTATGTGTGTATTACATATCCCTCAATGTCAGACAGGTTTTTCCTATGGGTTGTGTATTCCAGCTTCAATGTGAGAGAGACACACAGACTGTCATTAGCATTCTTGTCCTATTGTTGTGTATTAGGAGGGAATGTGTATTGTGTTAAAGTTTACCTGTCTCATTGTTAGATGTTAATGACCTCACATTGTTCTGTCCAGATGGCTAGATAATTAGTTAAGGTTAGGGGGAGGGATTGTGTACACTGTATGGGAATGACTGAGTGTAAAACCCTGTTTCTATTGGATTGTGAATGTCACGTTCAGTTCTCCACAAGGTCCACCTGGGCGGTAACCTTGTGGGGGAAAACTGTATAAAAGTATGTTTCTTGTTCAATAAAGAGTTAGTTCACCCTCAATCTAGAGTCCTATCTCTTATTGGGGGAATATGCTACAAGGGATTGCTATGGTCTTCCATACTCCCTTGGATAATCACTATGCTCTTGTAAGAGCTTGTGTAGAGCTTGTTCCTGCTGCCCTCTCTGGGGAAAGAGAGGTTCACCCACGGGAACCTGAAACCTTGTCGTAGGTCCAGGGTGGGTAGGAGACGGAGAGACCCTTACCAAGCTGCGGTGGTTCGTGGGGTCTGAGGCGGTTATGGTGTCTGGTAGAGTGCTTGGAGCCCTCGGGAAGCACTAGGAGCATCCGTCAACGGAGGTGCCTGGTCGGGTGCCGGTTGATCCGTTACAGGGTGTATTGAGTTATTTCTCAATATAGCAAGTTCCTCTTTTTCTACAGAACATTGTTATAATGTAATATTAAACTGTAAGCTAAAAACCAATGTTAAAGAAGCACTCAAAATTAAGTTACAATAAAGCAAAAAGTAAGGCAAATATTAAGGGGTTCCTTACAAGATCCTTAAACACAGGATCTACAAAATTAGTCGTACAATCCTTTTATTCTACTAGTCCTATACTTTCAGAAAATGTTTGGTGTGCATCTGGCCACCTGAGGTTTAAAGTGGCAGTGAAAGACAAACAAGTTAAAACATCTTTGTGTTCCATTTCCATGCACCACATTATTGTCATATTGCTACATTTGTTTTGCACAGGATCTACTGAATCACTGCTTTGATGACATTGAATTTTTCATGGGGAAGCTCCAGAAATCAGCCGAAGCATTTAAAGTCCTCAACCAAAGAAAGAAATCAAGAAGAAGCAAGAAACCGGAAGCCGGAGGTAACCTTTAGTAATCACGGTGTACACAAGTAACAGAAAGATTTACTTAAAAGGAATAATTAAGGATAAATAAGAGGCTGAAATGGACATAATTGAAATACTAGAGATCTGACTGAAAGCAGAATATTGAGTTTAATGAGAGAGTAATTATTTTAGGCTTTGTTCAGATTTATGCTTTGTTGGAATGTGTGGAAAACTGCAAGTTTTCCTGCAGTGCAAAAAAAAACATACTGCCCTTTTGCAAACGTGCGACTATGCCATTGATTCTAAATAGTGCCCCAATGCATCTTGTTGGCACACGCAATATAACGCATGGTATCGCAGTACCATGTGTTTTGGCACTGTGCAATGTTTACAAATGCGTTAGGCACTTTTATGCGCATTTCTCATGCATAGGGCAGCCCTTTGAAATTAATGAGCTGCCCTAAACGTGAAACACAAAAAAACACGCATGCTTGGTCATGCTTCTGAGGTGAGTACAGGACCTCAAAAATTGATCAGCTTATTATTACGAATTCAAGATTTTACCCACTTTTCCAGTACTGGCAGCTGATATGTTTCCCGGTTCCTAACACTATCACAAACTATGTATGTTTGTATACCCTATCTCTTACCTCTCATCCCCCATAATGGCATAGTAATGGGTAAAGTTTACCTACCAACAAAACATTTATTTTACTTCTAGATGGAATATGGAGGCGTTAGAACTTTTGTCTTCTGGTAACCATTGTCACCAGGATTGAAAGTGAGAAAAAAATCCAAATATTTTGATTATAGCTGGCAATAGAAGAGAAACAGACACGTTATCTTTCAGTGGGGACATTTGTTCAGATGACCGCTGTCTACAGCCGGCCGTAGATGGATTTGATCCATCTATGAGCCGGCTGATTGTACTGAATTTGATCCATCGATTGGCCTAATTACAACCAGCCTGTCAAATTTTTCTCATACAATCACTGCTGAAGTCTATAGCAGTATTCTGGCTGGCAGAACCTGGGCGTTTTTGTTTCAGGCGTTTATTGGCTTTTTTGTGGACGTCTTTGGAGGCAGGCATGACATCTGAACTTCTGTATAGGGGTATATATACACACACACACACACACATATATATATATATATATATATATATATATATATATATGCACATACACACATATAGGTGTGAAAGGAGCGGAACCCCATCCCTGCGCTACTGAAATTATTATTTCAGTAGCGCAGGGATGGGGTTCCACTCCCTTCACACCTATATGTGTGTATGTGTATATATATATATATATATATATATATATATGTGTGTGTGTGTATATCTACCCCTATACAGAAGTTCAGATGTCATGCTTGCCTCCAAGACGTCCACAAAAAAGCCCAATAAACGCCTGAAACAAAAACGCCCAGGTGTGAAAGGAGCGTAACCCCATCCCTGCACTACAAAAAAATCCAAAAAAAATTATCTTTTTTTTCTGGCGGTCACCATGACATGGATGAGTTCGGTCACCCTGGCATAGCAGTCAGAGTCAGTTCACCCTAAACTACACTACGGTCACCCTGACACTTAACACTTTCCCTACAGAAACTAGATTATTGAATCTAACTATAGTGGTATATAGTACCCTAACTACACTGCATATCCCTTTCCTCACACTAATAATTGCAAAATGACACTGGAGCAGCAGGAGTAACAAATGCTTCCACTCTATTCCACAGCCTCTCTACTACAGTGCTAGAGATTTGGCGGGGCTATGTTATATACTGGAGGGCGTATTCACTACTGATTGGCCTCTGGACCCCATAGTCACTCCAATCACATTCCTAGCAGACTCCTGCCCCCTCAATTGGCTTTTACTGACGTTTCTGGTCCAATCACGGGCTTTTAAAGCCCAATTCCTGTCCCATTGCATTTTGGGCGGTTCTGGTGGCCGAATTCCGAACTTTTACCACAAAAAGTTCGGAATTTAGCCGAATTTCAAACAGCCAATGTTCGGGTCGAACCGATGGTCGACCCGAACCGTTCAATCATCCCTACTTAAGAGGGGATCTTTTTTTGCCCCTCTAGACAGGAAATAAAAAGAAATCTACTACTCATGAGACACAGCAAAATACATACTATATTTTATCCAAAACTATATATTTTATTCAAATAAAAAAAACTTTTTCCGTCTTAAAAGTCTTAGTATGTTATACAGTAGTTATATTTTACACAAAGACATTATGCTGTCATTGAATTCCTTCAAAATATATTTGAATACATTATGGATAATTTAAAAGTGAGGTTGGTACAGAGATTATCTGTTGAAATGGGGAGCGGGATCCACTGGAGGCCACAAACCGATTCAGCTTGCCAACAACCATGTAGAGCCAAACTATCAATTTGTGATGGGTTTGCTTTTATCAATAAATGTTTTAATGTGATATAATGTTAAGATCTAATGTATTCAATTTTTTTCATATTTCCACAGAGGGTTTACTGACTCTTCGTGCAAAGCCTCCAAAGCTGGAAGAGTATGAAGATGCTGCCCAGAAATTTAAATACTGCTTCTGCCTATTGGTATGATATAAAAATACCACATATATCTGGACAAAACTTGGTTTAATTTAATGATATTTACCAATTGTTCCTTGTGATTCTTTTTCCAGGCAAGACTGAAAAATAATATTATGAATCCTAGTTCTGTGGAGCTTGTTCACTTTTTATTTGGGCCACTTAAAACGGTAAGAAAAGGCTAAAAGTATTTGGAAACCTATATAGTTCAGCAACTGGAAAATTCTACACCCTAAAGTGCATCCATAAACCAAAAATGGTTGCCTGGCTGCCTAGTCTTTGACACTAGAGGTCTGTTGCTAGTCTAGGTTAATGAGCAAGTAGGTGTGGTAAAAATAAGCCTTGTGTCTAAAAGTTATTGTGAATTGCAGTGTAGGTTTATTGGCACTAACTGTACTTGTGCATTTCAGTGCTATTCTAAATAATTGTGCCACATCGCACGGAGTGGGATTTTTTTTACCATGATTGTAGTATTACGCAGTAAAACACTGTTGGCAATAATTCAGACTCGCATGGCCAGCAGGCAAAGTTCCTTCAGATATCTGGGAGCACTCAATGAAACGCAGAGACGGCAGGTACAATGTCACAGAATGCTCGGTTTATTCAAACAATGAAATAGTTTTTATAGAAGAAAAAAGGTGGAAGTGCCTTTTTCAGTATTATACATAAAATTATAAATAGTTCCAGTAAGTAGAGATGCAACAAGTGAAAGGAAATCTTCTCAAAGTGAGAGGCATTCCCATCTTAAACAGTTTTCACTATAACACGTGTTCCCATTGGAAGATTCCCCCTTACCTTTTGCTTTCATGACACATGACTTTCTGTCTCAGTGACAATGGTCACCAGTACAAACAGAGGCGTAAACCTACCTGCAAGTAAAGGAGAAGTAGGGCCAAAGTGCTTTTGGTCCTACTTCTCCGATGGATCACAAGAGTGCAGTTCGTTCTGTTTTCAGCAGACAATGGGCTAAAGCCTGCTGTTGGCTGACGTCACTCAGCCGGTCAATGCTCCAGAACGATTCCAACTTTACAGTCGGGATCCACCCAAATGCCTGGATCGGCAGCTGGCTCAGAGGGAGACTGAGCCAGCTGCTTCAACCTCCTGCACAGCCCTACGCTTTAGTGAGTGCTAGAGGGACAGAGCAGAGAGGCACTCTGCAGACTGAAGCACCGAGAACCGAGCGATCAGCGGTGTTGGTTGCTCAGTTCTAGGTCATAGAGGTGGCGGGGACAGATGCAGCTGGGATCGGCGCTGCAATCATCTAGGTGACTATGATTGTTTGTTTATTTTTTTTATTCCCAAACTTCTCTTTTTTGGTTCAATAATTTTTATTCAAGATTGATAACGATGGGAATACAGAAACAACAATTTCCAAACAATAAAGCATAACCATAGTTGTTACAGTCAATACCATTACAGATGTAGAGAGGAGCACAACACTCTATGATAAACTCGTAACGCAGAAACAAAATGTTAATCTTTCGGGCATACAGGGAAATCCCATCTCCCCAGACACCCCCCAAACTTCTCTTTTAAAGTCAATTGTCAGAGAATCTAACTCATTTCTACTGTCTCCAAAACTAAAATAAGTTTTGCCTTTGCATAAACGTAATGTCTTTTGTGAATTAGTAGGCGCTTCCTTTTAAAATATTTTATTTTGTTTGTTATATAATATTTTGTGTCTGCATACAGCTTGTGGACAGTTCTGGAGGCGTGGATATCGCTGCTGGAATTAAGAGTCCAATGCTAACCAAGGAAGCTGTTGCTTTTCTAAAAGAGTGTTTAGATGAAAATGAACTTGAATTATGGAATTCTCTGGGACCAAACTGGACAAAACCAAGGTATGATTGGAATGTTAAAAAACAAAGTTCTTGATGGGAATGTTAAAAAGCAAAGCTCTTAAAGGAAAAACACAGTGGGGGACATTTACAAAAACTTGTCAGTTTGTGTTTGTTAATCTGTTGAAGCTTTTTTTTTTTAACTTATTTTAGGAACATATTTGTTTTTATACAAATTATGTGTAATACATTAGCTGCTATGAAAATGGACATATTTGCATGTAATAAGTAGTGCTCCCTCGTGCATCTGATGAGTGTAGTGATGAGCAAACTGGCCTGGGTTCAGTTCGCAGGAGGATTTGTAGCACTAGCCTGAAATCAGAAAATGAATAGCATAATGCCTGAATCTTAATGATGTCTAAGGCAGCTAAATCTTATTCTTTTTCTGCCCTTTTTAAAGGTCAATTTGCAAATTTTTTTTTTTTAGAAAGAGCTTTTTTTTAAAAAAAAATACTGTTTAGTGAGGGGCAGATCTTTTAATGCTACTTACAGCCAGGGCCGTAGATATATATATTTTTTCTGGGGGGGGGGGGGGGATTTTGGCTCTCAAATTCTAAGGCCTTTTGTTATTTGTGTTGGGGGGAGGGGGGCAATAAAAATGTGGCAGCAAAATGTATCCCCTGTCGTTTTCTGTAGACAGTACTACCTGCTGAATGCAACCCATTCAAATGAATAGGGGCACCATTCAAGGACACAATGCATGTGTCTGCATCGTGCAAGTGCAGAGTTTAAGGGGTTAGAAAAGGTAGTGGGAAAGTAATACAGCACCTCCTCACTGTCTACCAAATGCTCTCTACAGCAGTTTGAATGGCAATCCTCTTCAGAGTGCAACACTAGTGAAAACTATCCCTAAGAATTTATTTAGCTGGCACCCTAAGGCAGTGGTTCTCAACTCCGGTCCTCGGGACCCACCAACAGGCCAGGTTTGCAAGATAACTAAATTACATCACAGGTGATCTCATTTGCTGCTCAGTGATTGCAGTATTCTAGTCTGCATCCCCCAAGGTAATACTTAAAATCTGGCCTGTTAGTGGGTCCCGAGGACCGGAATTGAGAACCACTGCCCTAAGGTATATAATTATACACCAGCTACAGTATATCTTTCCTGAACTAATTTTACTTGGATCCATACTGATTTTTTTCTAAAACACTATAAGAATTAAAAGTGCTGTTAGGGATGAACTTTATTCAATCTTACCAACTATGTAACTATGTTAAAGAAAAGAGTAAGGCACCTTTAACACGGGGCTGATCAGTTTGGATGGACTCCACTTGCTCAGCAGGGATCACTCCCTTGATCCCTGCTGAGCAGGTGGATGACAGGTTTGTCTCCACTCACTGTGCAGTGACGGACCTGTCAGTGTCAGTTTTCAGCAGATCTTGTCAGATCAGATGCCAGGTGGGAGTCAGGGGACACATGTCCGCTGACATCTGCCTCCCCATAAAGATCAATAGGTGGCCCTATCAGATCTGCCTGAAAAATGGACAGGCAGACCCGATCATGTGAAAGGGGCCTTATAGTTGGCATATTTTCACTGTGTAACAATATGCAGAAGGTACCTGGTAAATGTTTTTTTTTTTTTTTTAAATAAAATAGATTAGGTCAACTTCACAAAGACCTGCCCAGGTTGCAGAGTAAGGTTGGGTATTATCTACTCTTAGGTCTCAATCATATGACCTAATTGCTGCTTACTCCTGTAAACATGCTTCGGCACATCCAGTGGTTACCTGCTGTTAGGGACAAACATCTAACCATGGATGCAGTGAGATTTCATCTAAGGGCACACATGTATCCCTACCTGCAGGTAACCACTGGATGTGCACATGCTTGTTTACAGCAGTGGGCAGCCGTGGCATTTTTCAGCCCATCGCTGAGGAGTACAGGCAGGTATTTGCAATATACTTGCTGCACCATGGTAATCTATGATGTGTGATTGAGACCTAAGACTGGATTTTAGCTAACTTTACTGTGCAAACTGAGTAGGTGCAAAGGGCAACATATTGTGGTAGGCAGTACATTAGTGATTGTTTTAACTTGTAAAACTGTGCCCTAATATAATTTTATGAAATGTAAAAAAAAAAAATCAAAAAATCAATCAGTGCACTGCCTACCACAGGATGGTGCCCTTTGCACCTGGTTTTATCCAGTCTTAGTGTACAAACTGAGCAGGTGCAAATGGCACCAAATTATGGCAGGCAGTGCACTCACTGATTTTTTTTAACCTTTTAAAAATTGTTTATCATAAGGAATATTATAAAGTGAACTGCCTACCACAATTTGGTGCCCTTTGCACTTGCAGAGATGGTACACTAAAACTGGATAATCACTAACCTTTCTGTACAGCCTGGGCATTGCAAAGGGAACCAAATTGTGGTAAGCAGTGCACTCAGCTTTTGTTTTATGACACACATTTTGGGTTAAAAGACGTAAAACCAGGACACAGCTTACCAGCATATGGTGTTCTTTCTTTGCACCTGCTCATAATGAGCAGAACTGAATTAAATGTCACCTGTATCATTTTCACAGTTCTTACAAAAAAGTAAACAATGTGATGTGTGATGTCTACTCCCACTACATGCCAGAAGCCATGCTTTCAGCACAGCTGTCGGTGTCAACAAGCCATAACAAACAACACAGAGTTTACACAGACATCTCCCCCCATTCCACAGACCCTACCCTCCACATATTTTTTTTTTTAATTATTCATTTATATTATTTTTTATTTGTGCACTGTTGTTTAAAAAAAATTATAATTTTTATTGCTTTCAAAAGAAATGTAAAGATCACTTGTGGCAGCAATAGGCACGTGGCAAGTACCTTTTATGGGAGATCTGCGGTCAAAAAGACCCCAAATCCCTCGTCTGCGCTTAAAAGCATTCAAAACACCAAGATCAGTATGTTTGAATGCCTTTTTTTTTTTGAAAATGGCACTGATGACACCCGGGTAAACTGGAAGTGATGTCAGTTCATCGCTTCTGGGTTACCACTATGGAGACCGGATCAAAGCTGATCCCGGCCACTTGGCAGATGCGCTGGCTGGTAATGCAGGTCTCTAGATGGGAGAGCCTGAGCGAGCAGCGGGATGGTCCCCTTCCGATGCCTGTAATAGCAATCGTGCAGCTAGTTAGCCACTCTGATCGCTATTACAAGAGAGCTGACCGTGGACTCTAAAAAACGGTACCAGGGTGATGCTTGCAGCTGTATATCATCCCAATACAACCACTTGAAGCATGATGATGTACCAGGTACGCAATTGTGTGGCAAGTGGTTAAAATTAAGCCCTCCAGCTGGCAATGCACTGTTACTGCTGCTGGGGCTTCCGTCTTCACCTGGTCCTCTTTCTGGTTCGTGAACTTCGGTCATTTGAATGGCTGAGCCAATCGTAGATGGCATCGTCCTTTCAGAATGCAGTGTGCATGCACTAGTGACATCACTGCAAACAAAGAAGGGCGCACTGACCTAGCGCATTGTCCTCAATATAGGCTTTATTAATCGAACATAAAAATGACTACTCACAAACAAAGGTGTAAATCAGTCATATCAAAACCAAGTGTTTGAATATCAGGAGCAGTCCATACGAATGTCCACTGTCCTTATCGGATGACGACTGACGCGTTAGTGCCATTGTGCCATGTCCAACTCACAAGTTTAAATAGCAGAGTATGGCCCAAGCCTCATCTTTGGGTGTGGTAACAACATTTTTAACCCTTACCACATATACCACTGCCGTCTGCCCCAAAAGCTGTGGATTCATAGCATTCATATATTACATATACCATAATCAAATGTGCCATCCATGTGACACATACTAAAAACATATGCAAAGATGCAAATAAAAATAGAGACCATTTCAAATAATAAAATCCAACATACCCCAAATAGATCCAGGGAGGTGTTGCTATTGGCCAGAAATACATTGTATTAATACTGCTGCAGCCTTCTATGCATATGGGAGTGGTAGTAGAAATTTAGGTACTGCGCTCTCATATTCCTTTGTATATATTGCTTTTTGCATATATCATCTGTACAGTATAGGGAGGGGGCTGGCCGGAGACTCGCTGGGCCTCCTACCCTGCTTCTGTTCACTGATAACAGTGGAACGGACGCCGGCTACCTTCCGGGTCGCCGCATCATGCGTTCCAAATATGTGACATCAGTTCCACTCACGTTACTTCCGCCTATCGTATTTCCTCCTCCTCGTCCATACCGGCGTGTGTAAACCCCGGAACGGACAAATTAGGACTGGTGACAGTGAACTGAAGGAGCAGGCGCTTGCCATCCGTACACCTGGACCCCTAGATTCTGCTATTTAAACTTGTGAGTTGGACATGGCACAGTGGCTCTGAGGAAGAAGCAAAGCCTCGAAATGCGTCAGCCGTCATCTGATAGGGACAGTGGACATTCGTATGGACTGCTCCTGATATTCAAACACTTTTTTTGATATGACTGATTTACACCTTTGTAAGTAGTCTTTTTTATGTTCTATTAATAAAGCCTATATTGAGGATAATGCGCTAGGTCAGTGTGCCCTTCTTTGTTCTTTGTTTGCAGTATGTGTTGGACTACCCCAGTCCTATAGGGCAGCAAGACCTTAGCCATTTGAGATGCCAAATGTGAGTCCTGTGGAAAGAGTGGTTGGGGAGCTTGGATTCTGAGCGCAGGAGCAAGGTGCTATTCACACTATATCCATAGCTGCCAACTGTCCCGTTTTTGACGGGACAGTCCCACCAAATAGGACCTTGTCCCGGCTAATTTACTCTGCCGGGACTTGTCCCGGCCAGTGGGGGAGCGTGGGGAAGGCAGGAGCAATGAGTTTCGTGCGGCAGGCGAGTGATGGTGATATCAGAGCAGTGTGGTTGCGGCTTTCCCCCCTCTCCCTCCCACCGGCTTACAGATGCTGGAGGCAGAGGCACAGAGCAGTGTAACAGGCAGCCAATAGCGCTGCTCTTCTGAGTGGGAGGGTGTGGCTGCTGATAAGTTGCTCCACCTCCCACTCCTTCCTAGCCAATCAGCTTACCCAGCCCGCCACATTTGACCAGAAGATGCTAGTGGCAGGAGCAGGACTGGATGGGGGTGAGATGCAGAGAATCCAACATACCGGAGTATACAGAAGGTATGATCACATTTAGATGAAACATGTCAAACACTCACTGGTGTGCCGGCTGCAGAAGACTAATGATTAATCAGTGTGTTCTCCCCTCCTGTGTACTTAATTGGTAATCTCACACTGCTTCTTATCTTTGCTTTATTTACACAGCACACTGCAACCTCAGCTGTTTCTATAGAGTTATGTGTAGCAGAGTCCTGTGTCAGCCTTCCATGATGTATTTCACCTTTTCATTTTTTGTTATTTTTGAAGGAATTACCTGGTCAGACATGTTAAGCATTTACTGTCCTCCTGTGCTTGAGCAATTGACTGTTAGGAATGTTTTTTTTTTTTCACTTTTTTGGCACTTTGTAATATCTTCTAAACTCCTGTTTACACATAGTGCAGTGATCAATGATTTCCACACTGGTCACTGCTAGGACACACTTGTAGCATGTGTTCAGTCTCTGTCTGTCTCTTGTATCATGTCTGCAGTCTCTTGACTGTCCCCTGTATCATGTCTGCAATCTCTGACCGCCTCCTGTAGCATGTCCGCAGTCTCTGACCGTCGCCTGTAGCATGTCCGCAGTCTTTGACCGTCTCCTGTAGCATGTCCGCAGTCTCTGACCGTCTCCTATAGTATGTCTGCAATAAAGGGGGCTACAGGCACATTAGGTTGTGAGGGAAGGTGTGCCCAGGCATGGTAGATAGTAAGGGATGGGGGGCCCAGGCAGCGTGGGTGGTGAGAGAAGAGGGCTGCAGGTGCAGTAGTTGGTAAGGCAAGAGAGGCTACAGGCACAGTAGATAATGAGGAAAGGGGTCCCAGGTGCAGTGGGTGGTGATGGCCTAGGCATAAGTGGTGGTTAAGAAAGGCAGGGCTGTAGAGAATTTTATTTAAGCATACAGGGAAAGAGACTTCATAATCCAGGGTCCACCAAAATCCTCAGCACCAGGCCCATGATGCTCTTAATCCAGCCCGAACTACCAGGGTCCCAAAAGTCACACTTGGAACCTAGGCCCCGGTGCTTCACTACTAATATATTTTTTTATAATGGCACACAGTGAAATAATTAAAAAAAATGCCATTATAAATAAAACACTGACAGATTATCACACAATGGTATCTGTGATCAGAGAGTGTATTGGGCTGTTATTTCATGACACTGCACAAAGCCATTACGTTTTTTTTTTTTTTGGGGGGGGGGGGCACAAGTAGCTGGTCTTGCCTAGGGTGCAAAATAGTCTAGCACCGGCCCTGGGCAGGAGGGGCCATCTGACCTTTTATTCCCTAATGCCCGGGGCCTCAATAGGCGGACGCCCTTAGATCTGGGCCACGGCGATTCGCTGACTATTCCTTTTATCACTGGCTGATAGATCACCGGCCGCCCGGTGTCTAGCAACCAGTGATGTCACATGCCTGCCCGCCGCAGTGAGAGAACAGAGCCGCTACATCCTTTGTAGTCCCGGCTCACAGACGGAGTGATATCAAATGCACTCTGCCTGTGAGAGGAGGAGCCGTACAGAGGAAACAGCGGCTTTGCTCTCTACTGCAGCCGCCTGCTTTCTCTGTACGGCTCCTCCTCTCACAGGCAGAGTGCATTTGATATCACTCCGCCTGTGACCCGGGACTATGAAGGAATTAGAGGTGCCGTTTTCACAGTGACAGCTGCAGCCCGCGGGATATTGCACAGGAGCCCAGCACCACAGAGCCAGCACCACAGAGCCCAGCACCAGCCAGCACCACAGAGCCCAGCACCACAGAGCCAGCACCAGCCAGCACCACAGAGCCAGCACCAGCCAGCACCACAGATCCAGCACCAGCCAGCATCACAGATCCAGCATTAGCCAGCACCACAGATCTAGCACCAGCCAGCACCACAGATCTAGCACCAGCCAGCACCACAGATCTAGCACCAGCCAGCACCACAGATCTAGCACCAGCCAGCACCACAGAGCCAGTACCAGCCAGCACCACAGAGCCAGCACCAGCCAGCACCACAGCACAAAGCCCAGCACTACAGAGCCAGCACCAGCCAGCAACACACCTCAGAGCCTGTCACCACAGAGCCCAGCACCACCGTCACCACAGAGCCAGCACCACCGGCACCACAGAGCTCGGCACCACGGAGACCAGTAGCCCAACCCCAGAAGCCAGGACCAGCAGCCAGACCCCAGGTGCAGCAGCCAGACGGTAACTTTTCCAGACCTCGGACTGAATGGAAAATTGGTAAGTGGACCTTTCAATTTTATATTTGAGTACCCCTGCCCTAATGTCTCTCTCTCCGGCCGCCGTGATCTTCATGCTCAGGATGGCCGGCGGGCACCCTGTGATTGGGCGAACATGGCGGGGGCTGGCCTCTGTGCCTGTCCAGTTGGGTAACGTGGGTGGCGCATGCGTAGGTGGCGGTTTGGAGCCAGGCCCCTCCCTCACAGTGTATCAGAGACCCTCACCAGCACGCGCGCTCAGCACACAGCCTAACTTTTCAGCCGCCTGCTGCTCAGCTGCTCCAGGCCAACTGTCATGCCTCCAGCATAAGCAAGTAATTAATTCTATTGGAACTTGTAATACCAATCTTGTCCACAAGATGCCACTGTGACATAGACTGTTATACAGCACTTTATGGTACTTCCTGTACTCTATTGCTGGATATTAGTTCCACCCCTCTCTGAGAGAATCTCCATTTTAAGATTTATCTCAGGAAGGAGCAGACAGCATCTGTGGGAAGATTCCTGAACCCCCCTTTGAAGCATCGCTGGTATGCCTATGAAGTGTTGGTTATATACTCAATGCATATACTGTTTATGTTTGTATACTGATTATATGCCTTTATATGTTTATTTACAGTTTCACCTCATATTCACAATCCTATTCGCATACCCATTCTGACTTGTAACCTGTTCATGTGACCACAATTCTATCTCTGGAATAAAGCCTTAAGTTACAAAAGGACTGGTTATTGCAGGATTAAAGGTTTAGCTGTATGTTGAGCTGCACACGCCTGGAGCATACGTGTAGTGAGAACAGAACAGTGAAACAGCGGCTATCCAGCAAGTGGGATTTAGGACAGAGACTATACAGAGGCCTGCTACCCTGCCAGCGCAGTCATCTGCATATGCAATACAGCAGTCTCTACACAGTCAAGCATCCCTGCAAGCAATATGTCACATAGCCAAACATCCTCACTCAAGACAAGGTCCCGAGTTTCCGGCTCCTCTAGATCTTCCTCCTCAAGCAGTGCACTCACCATAGCACGTGCGAAAGCTGAAGCCGCCAAGGCGCAAGCAGCCTTTGCTGAGCAAGAAATGCAGATTAAACAGGAGAAAGTGAGGATAAAAAAAGAGACAGAGGAAGCTCTCCTAAAAGCAAAGACAGAGGAAGCCCTCCTAAAAGCAAAGACAGAGGAAGCCCTCCTAAAAGCAAAGGCAGAGGAAGCCCTAATAAAAACGCAGAAAGAGGCAGAGGAGGCCCTCCTAGAAGTAGCCCTAGAGAAACTGACCATAGAGAAGGAAGTAGCAGCAGCCATAGCTGAAGCAGACGCCTTAGAATTAGCTGTATACCCGAGAAGTGAACGCAGCAGACGCAGCAATATTCTCAAACCAGCAGCTGAAACTCCAAATTCTCTACAACAAACTTCAGATTACATCAATCAACACTTTAAAACAAGCAGTGTCAAAGATGACGTCAAAGAGACAAGCCAAAGTCACCACACAGTACCGCCACAAGTCTGTGACAAGCCTCAAGCCTGCAAACAGGAGAAATCCGCACAAAGTGACATCTCCTACGACAGACTCCCCATAAGTGAGATAATAGAATCACCTTCTAATCGCCCTCCAGAACCAACGCCCAAGCCAGAACGGTACATCAGAGGACAGCTCGGTGCCAGCAAAAGGTATGACTACACACAGCCATCTTACCATGACAACACACAACAGGGTAACCAAGCCACCATAGACTTTGCAAGGTTCTTTGCACGACGCGAGTTAGTCACCAAAGGACTTGAAAAGTTTAATGACCGCCCTGAAAACTACAGAGCCTGGCGGTCATCCTTTCAAAACACTATCAGAGACTTAGGGCTATCTTGCAGCGAAGAGATAGATCTCCTGATCAAATGGCTTGGAAATTAGTCTGCCGAACATGCCAGGCGAATCAGGACAATAAATATAAACTACCCAGACACTGGTCTTAGAACAATCTGGGATAGACTTGATGAGTGTTATGGTTCAGCAGAAGCAGTAGAAAATGCATTATTCAAAAGACTTGATAACTTTCCCAGAATACCTAGCAAAGCCTACCATAAACTTAGAGAGTTAAGTGACTTGCTAATGGAACTTCAAGCAGCTAAATCTGAGGGAGACTTACAAGGACTTGCATTCCTTGACACAGCCAGAGGTGTCAACCCCATTGTGCAAAAGTTACCCTATAACTTGCAAGAGCAGTGGATTACACACGGATCCCGATATAAAAGACAGCATGATGTTCCATTCCCTCCCTTTTCTGTTTTTGTGGACTTTGTGTGCCAGCAAGCTAAAACAAGAAATGATCCAAGTTTTGATTTTACACTGTTGTGTGCTGCTCCTGTGGGACTTAACCCTCGCAAACCTCCAGTAGCAGTACACCAAACGAACGTGTCTCCTCCAGGTTCCTTTCACAGGTCTGCCAACTTCTCTAACTCAGAGACAAAGGTCAATGATCCTGGTAAGCAGTGTCCCTTGCATCGGAAGCCACATCCTCTACTAAAATGCAGAGCCTTCAGAGAGAAAACCCTACAGGACCGCAAAGCTTTCCTCAAGGAGAACCACATCTGCTACAGGTGCTGCTCTTCAACATCCCATCTCGCCAAGGACTGTAAGGTCAGTTTAAAATGCACAGAATGTGACAGCTCAGATCACAACACAGGGTTACATCCTGGGCCAGCTCCATGGACTTTACAACACACCCTCAGCACTAGTGAGCACGGCGGGGAGGAGGAGCACACCACCACAACTACACCAGAGGTCACTTCACAATGTACAGAGATCTGCAAAGGGGCCATAGGTGGTAGGTCCTGCTCCAAAATCTGCCTAGTAAGAGTCTACCCAGCAGACCAAAAAGACAAAGCTATTAAGCTTTACGTAATCCTGGATGACCAAAGTAACAAGTCATTAGCCAGCTCAACTTTCTTTGACATGTTCGGCATTAAAGGTTCCCGCATTCCCTACTCCTTAAAAACTTGTGCAGGAATAGTGGAGACGGCCGGTAGGAGAGCATCCGGCTACCAATTCGAGTCCAGCGATGGGCGATCTCGCTTGTCTTTGCCAACTCTTATCGAATGCAATCAGATCCCTGATCATAGATCTGAAATTCCTACACCAGATGTAGCTGCTCATCACCCACACTTGAAACGCATAGCACATCTGATACCAGAACTTGATCCTCAGGCTCAGATTATCCTGATCCTTGGGAGAGATATCTTACAAGCCCACAAATCAAGAGCTCAGATTAATGGTCCCAATAACGCTCCTTATGCTCAGAAGTTAGACCTTGGATGGGTCATTATAGGAGATGTCTGTCTAGGAAGCGTGCACAAACCTAACTCCGTTAGCAGCATGCTCACAAATACACTAGAGAATGGACGTCCCTCTCTTTTCCAGCCATGCCACAACCATTTCCTTGTTAAGGAATCAGCCTACGCCAACCACTTATCTTGTCCCTTCACAAGCCCCACTAGTGACAACTTTGCCTGTGACAGTGACCAAGACCATTTAGGGTGCACAGTCTTTCAGAGAACTAAAGATGACAATCGTGTGGCAGTGTCTATCGAAGACAAACTCTTCTTAGAAATATTGGAGCAAGGTCTAGTCAAAGACAGCACAAACAGCTGGGTTGCACCTCTTCCCTTCAGACCACAGAGACAACGCTTACCCAATAACAAAGAACAAGCTTTACAATGTTTTGCTTCCCTTAGACGTAATTTACAAAGAAAGCCAGAGATGAGGGAACATTTCTTTTCTTTCATGGGGAAGATCTTTGAGAACGGTCATGCAGAGGTAGCTCCCACCCCTAAAGACTCTGAAGAGTGTTGGTATCTCCCTATATTCGGAGTGTACCATCCCAAAAAGCCAGGTCAAATCAGAGTAGTGTTTGACTCTAGTGCCAAATACAAGGGTATCTCCTTAAACGATGTCCTCTTGACAGGCCCAGACCTTAACAACAAACTCCTGGGAGTGCTCTTACGCTTCCGCAAAGATTCTATTGCCTTCATAGCTGACATCCAGCAGATGTTCCATTGTTTCTTGGTCAGAGAGGAAGACAGGAACTTCCTAAGGTTCCTTTGGTTCCAAGACAATGATCCTTCAAAAGATATCTCAGAGTATCGCATGAGGGTACACATCTTTGGCAATAGCCCTTCACCTGCAGTCGCTATCTACGGACTCAGACATTCCGCCCAAGAAGGTGAACTTGAGTTTGGCTCAGATGCAAGACAATTCGTAGAGAAAGACTTTTATGTGGATGACTGTTTAAAATCCTTACCTTCCAGTGAGTCTGCAATCTGTCTTCTTAAAAGAGCACAGGAAATGCTCGCTTGTTTCAATCTCAGGCTTCACAAGATTGCTTCTAACAGCAAAGAGGTAATGGAAGCTTTCCCCGCTAAAGACCATTCCAGTGATCTAAAGGACTTAGATCTGGGTACAGACTCTTTACCTGTACTGCACAGTCTAGGTCTACTTTGGGACTTAAAATCCGATTCCTTTGCCTTCCAAATAAATGGAGAAGAAAGACCCTTCACTCGCAGAGGTGTCTTGTCTACAATCAATAGCCTGTATGATCCATTAGGATTTGCGGCACCTGTTATAATTCAAGGCAAAGCCTTACTTAGAGACTTGATTCGTGAAACATCCGATTGGGATGCCCCACTACCCCTTGATAAGAGGAACTCTTAGGTAGAGTGGAGGGACTCTTTATCAGTCTAATTTGATCTCCATGTTTCACGCCCATATGCTCCTGTACCTTCTACAGAGATACAGAGTCAAAACCTTTGCATATTCTGTGATGCTTCTGTCAAGGCAATAGCTGCTGTGGCCTACTAAAGGACTGTTGACACTACAGCACGATGCCACGTAGGATTCATCATGGGCAAAGCAAAGCTTGCTCCACACCCTGAGCATACTATACCTAGGCTAGAACTTTGTGCTGCAGTACTAGCTGTTGAACTAGCAGAGCTAATAACCTCAGAGATGGACATTGACCTTAAAGATGTTCAGCTCTACGCAGACAGCAAGGTAGTTCTAGGCTACATCTACAATGAAACCAGACGTTTTTATGTTTATGTCAACAACAGAGTGTTGAGGATTAGGAGATCCACCATTCCAACACAATGGCACTATGTACCTACTGACTACAACCCTGCAGACCATGCTACAAGAGCTGTTGCTGCATGTAACCTGAAAGACACAACATGGTTTACTGGACCTGCATTCTTGTACGATGCAGAACAGACTTTTCCTAAAAGTGACACTATTGAACTAATAGATCCAGACTCAGATACTGACATCCGTCCTGAGATCTCAACATTTCATACTACAACTTCAGACTGCCAGCTTAAATCTGACAGATTTACCAGATTCTCAAAATGGAAGACACTTGTTCGAGCTATTTCTTGTCTTCTCCATATAGCTCGCTCCTTTAAAGGTGACTCAAACAACTGTGACCGCAAGGGATGGCACCATTGCCAAAGGATCAGTTCAGTATTAGAGCTACAGCAGTCTCAGGATCTTATCATCCGCACTGTACAGCATGAAGCATATGCTAAGGAGATTGACTGTATCTTGAACAGGAAACCTATCCCTAGAGACAGTGCCCTGAGAAAACTCGACCCATTCCTTGATCCAAATGGACTACTTAGTGTAGGTGGTCGTCTAAAGCAAGCCAACCTAGAGTCAGAAGAGAGAAACCCTCTAACAGTTCCTGGTCACCACCACATCGCTTATCTGATTGTGTCACATCATCACTCCCATGTAAAGTGGAAGTCAAGATCCAGAGAATCAAGGAGACAAGGTTGTTCCTCAGATCAGTTTCTGAACTAGTCTTGTTGTTATCATCTGAGGAATAAATAGTGGTATCTGATGATACCAGGCGGGGAGTGTCATGCCTCCAGCATAAGGAAGTAATTAATTCTATTGGAACTTGTAATACCAATCTTGTCCACAAGATGCCACTGTGACATAGACTGTTATACAGCACTTTATGGTACTTCCTGTACTCTATTGCTGGATATTAGTTCCACCCCTCTCTGAGAGAATCTCCATTTTAAGATTTACCTCAGGAAGGAGCAAACAGCATCTGAGGTTGCTGTGGGAAGATTCCTGAACCCCCCTTTGAAGCATCACTGGTATGCCTATGAACTGTTGGTTATATACTCAATGCATATACTGTTTATGTTTGTATACTGATTATATGCCTTTATATGTTTATTTACAGTTTCACCTCATATTCACAATCCTATTCGCATATCCATTCTGACTTGTAACCTGTTCACGTGACCACTATTCTATCTCTGGAATAAAGCCTTAAGTTACAAAAGGACTGGTTATTGCAGGATTAAAGGTTTAGCTGTATGTTGAGCTGCACACGCCTGGGGCATACGTGTAGTGAGAACAGAACACCAACCGTTCCTCCTTTTAACAGTGAGTTGTTTCCCGGCAGATATTACATTGAATTTACATGTCACCACGGATCATACAGTGTGCTAAAAGGAGGGACAAGGACAGAGTCAATAGTACTGTTTATAAGAGTGGGGAACAAGATTATACTGGCAAAAATGAGGAGATGCCTGGGATTCTAGGGAGCAAAGTCTCATCAGTGCCATAAAACAAAAATTCTGTCTGAAAGAGAAAGATGGGGAACAGGGAGAGCATACATAGTCTGCCTATATTCTCTTTTTGTCCCATCTTTTGCTGTCTCTGAATTTTCTCCCTGTTCCCCATCTTTCTCTTCCAGACAAAATGTTTGTTTTATGGCACTGCTGAGACTATACTCCCTCTAGCATCCCCTCATTTTCTCCAATATCTGTCTTTTGTTCCCCACTCTTCACTAATAAACAACACCCTGCTCTTTTCTTCTAGCAGTCACTTCTGTAAGGGTCCTTTCACACGGTGCACCATCCGACGAAGTCCGTTCTGCTCAGTGCGGTATCGATCCGCCAATCCCCGCTGAGCAGGCAGATGACAGCTCCGTCTCCGCTCTGTGTGCACAGACGGAGCTGTCAGATCCCCGCTGTCCTCTATGGGGAGATTGGATGTCCATTCTCATCCGATCCTATCCGCCAGATGGATGGAAAATAGGGTTTCCATCTGTCCGGATTTCACAGACAGGATCGGATCAAATAGCAGCCTTAAGTTTAAAATTCCCTTTTCAAATTCCTGTAATTCTCTCTTTATTGAGTAGACCCTATAATCTGATAAGTAGGCGGAGATTATGCGGAGTGGGTGGAGCTTTGCGGAAGTGGGTGTGGTAAGTAATTGATAGCTGTGCTGAAAAGTGTCCCTGGAAATTTTTTTCAAACATTGGCAACTATGTATATCGTTTTGGAGTAACTAGTGACATCACTGACTGCAGAAGTAGTCAATATCTCCTAAATGGAGCACGCTCAGGACATACTCACTGTTTTTTAATTACAGGCTTACCTGTAGGTATAAAGCATAATGCAATCCACCTCCTTCCCTTAAATATCGCAATAAAATAAACCCCCCTGTCTCTAAACCCACCCTCCAAACTAAAACTAAAAAAATCTCCTCCAGCCATTACCCCCAAGTAAAGATTCCTTATCCTGAAGAAAACCTCCCTTCATTTAAATCAAACTCTCCTCCAGTGGCGTCGGGGGGGGGGTCTGACCGGGGCTATAGCCCCGAGTGGGCCCCTAAAAAGCCCCTATTTCATATTGCTTATTTAAAGTTTTTAGCCCCAAGTCCCAAGGCCTGAGGTTGGCTGGAAATTCGGACCTACATACCTCAGCAATCACTGGATTGTTGTCCTACTGTAAATTCCTTTTCTCTGAACTTCATTGACAGACACAGCTCCATATAATTCCTAACCATTGGGTTATGCTGCCCCCTACAGGAGTAGAACCCTAGGCAGGAAAAAGCTTTACCACGCCTATGGGGCCGTCCCTGCAGGTATACACCCACACACTCTACTATAGGCTTCAGTTTAATTACAAGCAGTGTTTAGAGGAAAAACCCAGCCCACTCAAGATAGAGGGGTGGGAGCTGTGTCTGTCAATGAACTTCAGAGAAAAGGATTTTACGCTAAGACAAAAATCCAGTTTTCTCTATCATTCATTGACAGACTCAGCTCCATATAATTCTTGACTATTGGGAAGTCCCAAAGCAGTATTTGCATGAGGGGTGGGAAAACAACGCAGAAAAAGAACGTAATTCCCAACAAAGTTAAACTTTAGCCAACCAGAGAATATAGAGCTCAACCAGGAACAACAGAAGCTCACCTTGACAAACACCCTCAAATAGACTAAGTCTCTTTCAAACAGCAACCTGTAAAACCTTGCGGCCAAAAGAAGCATCCGAGGATGCCAACACATCTAATTTATAAAATGTTGTGAACGTGTGCACAGACGACCAAGTTGTCACCTTGCAAACTTGTATCACTGACGCCTGGTGGCGAAAAGCCCAAGAAGCACTCCGTGCCCTAGTAGAATGCGCCTTTGCATTTGCAGGGAAAGGAGGAACCTGACCCTTCAATTAATAAGCCTGAAACACCATCTGCCTGATCCACCTAGAAATGGTTGCAGCAGATGCAGCCAATCCCTTTCTAGGTCCTTCCATAAGGACAAAAAGAGAATCTGATTTCCTGAAAGATTCAGTAGCCCCCAGGTAAACCTTAATCGCCCGAACCACATCTAAAGAATGCAAAGCAATTTCCTTAGGATGCTTGGGCTTAGGGCATAACGAAGGCAGCACAATGTCTTCATTTAGATGGAAATCAGAAACCACCTTAGGAAGAAATGACTGACTAGGTCGAAGTACCACTTTATCTCTGTGGACCACCAAATAAGGCGAACGCCAGGAAAGCGCCGCCAATTCTGATACTCTGCGAGCAGAAGTAATAGCCACCAAAAAGGCAACCTTCTGAGACAAGGTAAGCAGAGGAATTTCCCTAATGTTCTCAAAAGGAGGTTTTTGAAAAACAGACAATACCAAATTCAGATCCCATAGAGGTAAGGGGGATTGCCTCTTAGGGGGCCACATGACAGACACCTTGGATAAAGGGCGAGGCTAAAGACGTTGAAAAAACACAGCCTAGGCCAACACTTGGCCTTTAATAGTAACCAAGCCCAAATTCTGTTTGACACCTCTTTTAGGGAAAGCCAAGATCCTAGCCACCAAAAACAGGCGAGTATGCACCTTCATGGATTCACACCATGAAATGTACGATTTCCATGTACGATGATAGATCTTCCTGGAAGTAGACTTCTTGACCTTCAACAGTGTAGGCATCACTGAATCAGAAATATGTAACGCTCCTGCGTTTTTATTATAGGCTGGATTTGCAGCTGCAAAATCTCCACTCAGTAGTCATGTAGAGATGTGTTGAATACCAGATCCAACTCTCCAGGACTCATCACCGTGGCCCTGTCAGCTTCAACATACAGATATATGCACACTCAATGAGATGTTCCTGGAGTGATAGGATGTATATGATAGTATGAAGGTGATGTGCTGAAGGGACAGGTGTGAACAGTGACAAGGATGGTAATCACTTGAGGTTTTGTATAGAAGAGTTCAAGATGGTATTTAGGAATGCAGATAGGTTAGTATCGAGTATGCTAACAGGTGGTGAGGACAGCAGATGACAAATACAGGATAGACTAACCCAGTGCAAGGATAGATAGTAGTAGACAGGAGAGCTAGCAATCTATGCAGCAGTGCAGATGATAGATGGTAGTAGGCTGAAGAGCTAGCAATCTATGTAACAGTGCAGATGATAGGATAGTATAGATAGGTAGTAACAGTCCTTAATGTGCATAGGTAGATAGTGCAATAAGGTTATGGAGGGTTCCCCTGCGGGGTACTTATCACTTGTAATGTTAGTAGTTTAGAGAGGTCCAGTAGATGAGGAATGATCCGGTAGCGAGATACAGGGATCAGTAGCGAGGTTCCGGTCTGCTCCAGGTAAAGGGAATGGCTGGAGGTTCCGATCGAGAGACAGGCTTGAAAGCATGTGGGTAACAAGGCAGGTTGAACGAACAATGTGAGTGAGACCGCCGGCGGTTAAAATAGCCGCTCTGCGGCGCTCAGCAGTGACATCATCGTTCTTAAAGTTATATGCGTACCACCTGAAGAGAAAGGTGGGACGCATTACAGAGGAAAGTGGTGATTAAGGGTACCGGAGGTACCAGAATCTTACAGTACCCCCCCCCCCTTAAGGCCGGCTCCGGAAGGCCTATAGGACAGGTTTCTCTGGGTGTTTCGAGTGAAAGTTCCGTATAAGTCTAGGCGCATGAATATCAGAGGTATCTAGCCAGGTGTCGTCTTGGGGTCCATAGTTCTTCCATCTTATGAGATACTGGAGTCTTCCTCTATGGATGCGAGAATCCAAAATTTCCTTGATCTCATACTCTTCTCCGCCTTCAACTTGTATTGGAGGTGGAGGCAAGATGGTAGGCCTTATTCCTTGGTTAGGAACATGGGGCTTCATTAGCGACACATGGAAGATGGGATGGATCTTGAGATCTGCTGGTAGGGTGAGCTGTATTGCAGCTTTTCCGATAAGTTTTTTAATTGGGAAGGGTCCCAAAAATAAAGGTCCAAGCTTCTTGCTAGGGATTTTTAATCTTAAGTTCTTTGTCGATAGCCAAACAAGGTCCCCAATAGCATATTGAGGAGAAGGTCTTCTACGAAGGTCGTAGTACTTTTTTTGTTGACTGTGAGCGTGTGATATAGTGGTATTGAGTAAGCCCAAAGAGTCTTTTATTCGGGTAAGGTAATTCGAGGCTACTGGGTTACTCGATGGCAGGATGCGTGGTGGAAGAAGAGTGGGATGAAACCCATAGTTCAAGTAGAACGGACTTTGCTTCGTGGTACTGTGGGTTGCGTTGTTGTAAGCAAATTCTGCTAGAGGAAGGAGATCCACCCAATCATCCTGCAAATATGATGTGTAGCAACGTAGATATTGCTCAATGCACTGGTTGACTCTTTCAGTCTGTCCGTTGGTCTGAGGATGGTAGGGAGAAGTGAGCTTTCGCTCAATGCGTAAAATTTGACAAAGTGCTATCCAAAATTTAGAGATAAATTGTGAACCACGGTCGGACAAAAGAGTTTTTGGAATTCCATGCAACTTAAACACATGTTTCATCAGTAGTTCTGCTGTTTGTTTAGATGAAGGTAGTCTACGGATAGCAATGAAATGTGCCATCTTTGTCAAGTGGTCCACTGACACTAGGATGGTATTAAATCCTTTAGAGGGTGGTAGTTCTACTATGAAATCTAAGGATACAACTTCCCATGGAACTTGGGGTATTGGTAGACTACAAAGTAGTCCAGATGGTTTTGTAGTGTCAATTTTGGACCTTGCACAGATGTCACATGAAGAAACAAATTTTTGTACAGACGTCTTCATATCAGGCCACCAAAACTGCCTGGTGAGCAAATTAAAGGTTTTCGTTATACCCATATGTCCTGCCATGGGCACATCATGCGATAACTCCAAAATCTTGGTGCGCATAGTAGGGGGTATGTAGAGTTTGTCATTGTAATAGAGGAAGCCTTCTGCATCAGTACTTAGTTGTGGTGGAGGTGAATCCATTCTTATACTGTGCAAAATCTCTTCCTTCAAGGAACGGACCACACCAATAATGCGTTCATAGGGTATTATGGGAATGGAAGGGATTTCGGCGCAGTTATCTTCGGTTAATCGTGATAGCGCCTCCGCTTTTTTATTTTTGTCTGCAGGCGTGTAGGTCACTAGGAAATTAAATCTTAAAAAGAATAATGACCATCGTACCTGCCGGTGGGAGAGAGTCTTGTTAGTCTGGAGGTATTGAAGGTTTTTATGATCTGTATATATGAGTATTGGTAACTGGGTACCTTCGAGCAGATGTCGCCAATTCTCCAGTGCCAGTTTTATGGCAAGCAACTCCTTTTCACCCACTGGGTAATTCACCTCTGGGCTGCTTAGTGATTTTGAAAAGAAAGCAACTGGGTGAAGTGATGAAGTGTTTGTTGGTCGTTGGGAGAGAACTGCTCCTACTGCCATATTTGACGCATCTACCTCTAGAATATATTGGAGGTACGGGTCTGGATGGCGTAGTATGGGAGCAGAAGTAAAGCTTGATTTTAACAAGCAGAAAGCTTGATTTGCTTCTTCTGACCATTTGAATGGTTTTTTTATACTTGTCAGTTGTGTGAGAGGTCTAACAATAGCGGAAAAGTTCTTGATGAACTTCCTATAGAAGTTCGAGAATCCAAGGAATCGCTGTAGGGCCTTACGAGTTGTTGGTATAGGCCAGTCTTGAATACAGGATATCTTACTCATATCCATCTTAATTCCAGTTTTGGATATGAAGTATCCTAGAAATAATATTTCTTCTTTATGAAATAGACATTTTTTTAATTTCACATATAGTCTGTGTGAGAGCAGTCTGGACAACACAAGTCTTACATGTTTTATGTGTTCAGACATAGATCGAGAATAAATAAGTATATCGTCTAGGTATACTACAACACAGACATCAAGTAAGTCTCTAAAGATGTCGTTTATGAATCTTTGGAAAGCTGCGGGAGCATTACATAGCCCGAATGGCATCACAAGGTATTTGAATAGTCCGTATCTGGTTCTGAATGCTGTTTTCCACTCATCCCCGTCACGGATTCGGATTAGGTTGTATGCCCCTTTCAGGTCTAATTTGGTGAAATAAGTAGCCCCACGCACCTGTTCAATAAGTTCAGGGATGAGCGGCAAAGGATAGCGATCCTTTATCGTAATCGTGTTTAATTGCCTATAATCGATAATAGGCCTGAGACTGGAATCCTTATTGCGGACAAAGAAAAGTCCTGCAGCAGTGGAAGAAGTAGAGGGTCTAATGAACCCTTTTGTCAAATTCTCATCCAAGTATTCCTTGAGATGAGAAAGTTCATCCTGTGAAAGGGGATAAACATGACCGAAAGGCAATTTGCTGTTAGGGAGTAGATCGATAGTGCAATCGTAATCCCTATGGGGAGGCAACACTTGAGCATTTTTCTCAAGGAACACTTCGGACAGATCCTGATAGCATAGTGGTGCAATTTCATCAGACACCACAGACAGAATCTTCCCATAAGATGGGAGGTTACACGTATTCTCACAATAGTGAGAAGGGAAAACCAAAGTCCGTTTTTTCCAATCTATGATTGGTTGGTGTGTGTGTAACCAGGGAAGTCCCAAAATAATAGCAAAATGGGGTGAGGATAGTATGTCAAAGGTGATGGTCTCCACATGTGATTCGTTGGTAGTGGCAAGGAGTGCCTGAGTCTGGTTGGTGATTGGACCAGAAGACAGTGGAATACCATTAATGAAACTAACAGAAACAGGCTTAGATTTTGAAATAATAGGTATTTTATTTAAGGTAACAAAGCGTGTATCAATATAGTTTCCACAAGATCCAGTGTCGACCATAGCCTTGGTGGTAATCCTAGTTTGGTCCCACTGTAATATTAAATGAACAAAAAGATAGGGGTTAGAGAAGGAAGTCGTTAATCCTCCCAGCAAGACATGTGAACACTCACCCTCTTTTTTGCGGACAAGGGGACAGGTGTTTATCAAATGATCCGAGGATGCGCAGTACATGCAGAGATTTCTGGATGTTCTTCTAGCTCGTTCAGTAGTCGTTAAAGGTGGGCGTATGGTTCCTACATCCATGGGAGTAGGGTCAACGGCCGAAATCTGAGAAGGACTAGACAATGGCATTCCCATCTTTTCAGCCCTTCTTTCTCGCAGTCGTCTGTCGATGTTGATACTAAGTTGTATCAAGGCCTCCAAGGTGCCAGGTAAATCCGCTCGGGCGAGCTCGCCTTTAACAGCTTCTGATAACCCGAGTCTGAATTGAGTTCGCAAAGATGTGTCATTCCACCCTGAATCAAGGGTCCATCTTTTGAACTCAGATACAAAGTCTTCTACAGGTCTCCTTCCTTGTTTTAAGGCCCTCAACTGAATATCAGCAGTACTCTGCCTATTGGGGTCATCGTATAAACTAGCGAGTTCCGCTAGGAATAAGGAATAGGTGTTGAGAATCTGATCATTACTCTCAAAGAGAGAGTCTGCCCAGGCCCGTGGATCACCCGTCAGGTATGAAATAACGGTACAGACTTTTATTTGATGAGTGGGGTATGTACGAGGTTTTAACAAAAAAAGCAATTGACATGCGTTTTTGAATTCACAAAATTTTTTCCGATCACCTGTAAACACTAGAGGAGGGTTTATTTTAGGTTCAGGAGGCTGAATAGCAGTAAGCCGTGAGAGCTGGGTTACCTGCTGTGTCAGAGTCTGATTCTTTTCTTGTACGTCAGTCAGAGTAAGTATTAATGCTTCTACTTGTTGTGTTAATTGTGTCACTTGAGTGGGTAATTCTGCTGAATCCATTTTTAAGGTTCGTTCAATCTGTAACGCTCCTGCGTTTTTATTATAGGCTGGATTTGCAGCTGCAAAATCTCCACTCAGTAGTCATGTAGAGATGTGTTGAATACCAGATCCAACTCTCCAGGACTCATCACCGTGGGCCTGTCAGCTTCAACATACAGATATATACACACTCAATGAGATGTTCCTGGAGTGATAGGATGTATATGATAGTATGAAGGTGATGTGCTGAAGGGACAGGTGTGAACAGTGACAAGGGTGGTAATCACTTGATAGGTTTTGTATAGGAGAGTTCAAGATGGTATTTAGGAATGCAGATAGGTTAGTATCGAGTATGCTAACAGGTGGTGAGGACAGCAGATGACAAATACAGGATAGACTAACCCAGTGCAAGGATAGATAGTAGTAGACAGGAGAGCTAGCAATCTATGCAGCAGTGCAGATGATAGATGGTAGTAGGCTGAAGAGCTAGCAATCTATGTAACAGTGCAGATGATAGGATAGTATAGATAGGTAGTAACAGTCCTTAATGTGCATAGGTAGATAAGGTTATGGAGGGTTCCCCTGCGGGGTACTTATCACTTGTAATGTTAGTAGTTTAGAGAGGTCCAGTAGATGAGGAATGATCCGGTAGCGAGATACAGGGATCAGTAGTGAGGTTCCGGTCTGCTCCAGGTAAAGGGAATGGCTGGAGGTTCCGATCGAGAGACAGGCTTGAAAGCATGTGGGTAACAAGGCAGGTTGAACGAACAATGTGAGTGAGACCGCCGGCGGTTGAAATAGCCGCTCTGCGGCGCTCAGCAGTGACATCATCGTTCTTAAAGGTATATGCGTACCACCTGAAGAGAAAGGTGGGACGCATTACAGAGGAAAGTGGTGATTAAGGGTACCGGAGGTACCAGAATCTTACAAAATACCCCTATCCTTCAACACCTGGCTTTCAACAGCCATGCCATTAAAGCCAGCGACTGTAAAGCAGGATGGACGATCGGCCCTTGAGACAGCAGATCTTCCCTGAGAGGAAGTCTCCAAGGAGCATCGGCGACCAATCTTACCAGATCTGCGTACCAAGACCAGGGAGGCCAGTCTGGAGCCACCAGAATAACTGGAATCCCCTCCACCTCTATTCTGCGCAGAAGTCTCGGCAGGAGTTTCAGCAGTGGAAACACACAGATCAGCCGATAATGAACCCAAGGAGCCACCAGTGAATCTACGGCTTCGGCTAGGGGATCCCGTGACCTGGCAACAAACCTTTGAACCTTCTTCTTGAGCTGAGAGGCCAACAGGTCGACATCAGGTGTCCCCCACCGAGCACACATGGGATGAAACACCTCCGGGTGTAGAGACCATTCCTCCTTAACCAACACTTGATGGCTCAGGTAGTCCGCCTGCCAGTTTTCCACACCTGGTATTTGTACCGTGGAGAGAGCCTAAACAAAATTCCCTGCCGACTCCAGGATCTCAGCCACCACCCAGGCCGCTAGGACACTCTTGGTGCCCCCTTGATGATTGATGTAAGCCACGGCCGTGGCATTGTCCGATTGAACCCAGACTGGACAACCTTGTAGACGATTTGTTCAGTGACAAAGGCAAAGCTTTATTGCCCTGAGTTCCAGAACATTGATCGGTAGTCTGGATTCTTCCACTGTCCAGGACCCCTGGGCACACAGCTTCCCCAGCACTCCTCCCCAGCCGGACAGGATGGCATCCGTGGTTTCCACAGTCCAATACAATGGAAGGAAAGACTTGCCCTGGCTCAATGCCACCATAGAAGAGCAGTCTTTGTGTTGTAACTCAACCGAATCATAGAATCCAACAACTTTGGATCTTTGTTCCATTTGACCAGAATTTCCCTCTGTAATGACCTGGTGTGGAACTGAGCAAATGGAACCGCCTTGAAGGTCAACACCATCAGGCCTAGGACTCTCATGCAATTCCACAGAGAGGACAACAACAAATGAATCGCCCCCAGCAACTTCTGCAGCTTGTCCAGGTGAATAAAGACCTTCGCCGAAGCGGAATCCAGAGTCAGACCAAGGTAGACCAGTCTAGAGGATGGCACCAGGGCAGATTTTGCAAAATTGATGGTCCAGCCAAACTCTTGCAGATTCCTTATAGTAATTGTCAAATCCCCCAACAGAGCTGAATGAGAATCTGCTCTTAACAGGAGATTGTCCAGGTACCCCAGGACCGCAATCCCCCTCTGACGTAGAAGTGCCTATATCGGAGCCAACACTTTTGTGAAGACCCTGGGAGCAGAGGCAAGACCAAAGGATAATGCCACAAATTAAAAGTGCTCCTCTCCCGCAGCGAAGAAAAGACTGGTGTCCAGCGTAGATAGGGATGTGTAGATATGCATCCTTGATATCGATAGAGGCCAACAGGCCCCCCTAATGTAGGGACGCCAGCACCGTGCAAATAGACTCCATTTGAAACTTCTGTACCCGCATGAAGTGGTTCAGAGCTCTAAAATCTAGGATTGGACGCACTTTGCCACCCTTCCTGGGCACAGTGAACAAGGTTTGAATAAAACCCCTGAAAACGTTCCCGAGAGGGAACCAGCACAATCACTCCCTGTAACCGCAGATCTTGCACCGCCTCTCGTAGGTTCGTTAACCGATCTGGAGATAGACGGAGGTTGGACAGGAAGAACCTGCCTGACGGTCGGGACCTAAATTCGATGTTGTAACCTGATCGGATCAGTTTGTGAACACGTTTGTACCGAATCAAGGAAGTCCGTGGTTCCAGAAAGAACGAGGACACACCCCCCCCCCACCCCCCGAAATGGGCGAGGGCATCCCTTCATGCCTTCATGCAGACAAGGATTTGTCCACAGATCTGGATTTGCCTGTTCTCGGCCTGTTACCCGACCATGTCTTCTTGGAACCCCCAGAAGACCTGAATGGTTTAGCTCCTTTCTCCTGCGACCTGGAGGTACAAAAGGGCCACCTATGAGCAGTAAATGAAGGCCCCTGTCTACTACGTGGTGCCTTCCGTTTCCAAGTCACCTTTCAGCAACTTCGCCCATTCTGTTATGGTCTGTGTCACCAGAGTGATCATAAAGACCGGCTTCAGTATTGAGCCCCTATCACATTCAAATGGCGGGACAGAGACTCAATCCATATATCCATGGGGTCTGTAAACACCGGGAAATCCTCCACGGGAACCACAGTAGACTTGTTTAGTCTGGAAACTGGATGATCCACCCTTGGTGGTACGGTCCATCTAGCGCATACCGCGCCCGAAAATCGGTAGTGCCTTTTAGGCACCACTAACATTTGTTTGTTGCTCCCCCTCTGTTCATTGACAATGTTGTCAAAAGTTCTAAACCTAGCCCGACTTCTGAGATTTGCGGGTGTCAAAAGACACCTGCGTCCCTGACGCTGTAGAACCATCAGCCATTTTTAAGGTTTCCCGCACTGACACTATAAGTGCCTCCCACCAGCGTGCTTTCCTGCGTGGCTACTGACGAAGTATACATCGTCCACGCCATCAGAATGCGAAGACGGAGATCCACCAGGATGGCATGCGTCCGCGGTGGCCATATCTACCTCAGAATCTGAGGATACTAGAGAGGCAGGGAAAGGCATAGGGCGCTTTCTGTTCTGTCTCTAGGACTGAGAGCTAAACCTTCCTGCTCCATAAACTTCAGATACCATATTTCTTTGATCTCAAATTTATTAGAACAAGCCAGGTGAAACTACAAATTGATAAAAATAAACATCAATCAGTACAATATTGCATACTACAAAGAAACAATGATCTATAATACAGGATGGGATAACAAGAACTCACTTATTAAGCTCTATCAGGGGTGAGATTGAGAAAAACTAGTTTTGCTGCCCTGCTGTATCTTCTCAAAATGGTGGCTGATTCGCTTCCTGTAGAACTTCTACCCAGAATGCTCCTGGTTACTAACAACTTTATTAAACACATCCTGAGTTTACAACAAATAATTATGCAGAACAACTGAAGCTATACCAAAAAAGGACAGTAGATGACGCCTGCGCTCTGCATATAACAAACTTGTGTGAATCAAGAAAACCCAACATGTTATTTTAAGCAACATAAACACAAGTAATCAGAATAGAAGTCTGGTGGACAGAACACTCACTAACAGAGTCTTCTGTAGAAAGCAACAGAACACGTTTGGCCACTGGTCTTACTTTGGCCTCATTCTGCTGAAAGATCTTCACTTTGACTTTATGGACACGCTTATCCTCGTTTGGCAGTACTCTGGTGACCCTCATTCCTTTGTGTCTGGCAATCTCTCATGAGCACAACATCACCAGGTTTAAGATTAGGTTTTTCAGTGTGCTTCTTTCTCCTTGGTTGAAAAGTAGATATATATTGTTTCTTCCACTGACTCCAGAAGGTATATGCAAGAGTTTGTACTTGTCTCCACTGAAGTTTGTAAAGGTCCTTTTCACAAAACTCTCAAGCTAGAGCACCAACAAGGCCAGTCTTTTGAGTGAGTATCATGACAGATATGAAAATCATTGGATTCCTGTCTACATCAATTAAATCAAATGTGGCAAGGTCATTAGTATTGCAGTCGGGACTGCACAGAAAGGTGGGACCTGTGAACCATGAAACACTTTTGAGGTGGCTGGCTGCAACAGATCTGGTTGCTAGGTCTGCAGGATTGCAGTCTGTAGGCACAAAATGCCATTGTTCTGGGCGGGTGGACCTCCTTATCCTCAACACTCTGTTATTAACATAGACATAGAAATGCCTAGTTTCATTGTAGATTTAACCCAGAACTACTTTGCTGTCTGTGTAAAACTCAGCTTCTTGAATTTCTATTTTTTTTCTCTGTTGCAATTAGTTCAGCTAGCTCTATAGCCAATACTGCAGCACAAAGTTCCAATCTGGGTATGGTGTGTCCGGGGAGTGGTGCAATTACAAACCCTATGTGGCATTGCCCTTTAGTGTCTATGGTTTTGAGGTAGGCTACAGCAGCATTTGCTTTAACAGAAGCATCTGAAAACACACAAAGTCTTTGCATATGAACTTCTGTAGATGACATAGGAGCATATGGGCGTGGAACTTTGAGGCTAGATAGAGCTGTTAGTGAGTCCTTCCACTCTACCCATAGGTTCTTCTTGTCGGTGGGGAGAGGGTCGTCCCAGTCTAATGTCTTACAGGTTAAGTCTCTAAGTAATTCTTTACCCCGGATGGAAACAGGTACTGCAAAGCCTAAAGAATCATACAGGCTGTTTATGGTAGACAGGACACCTCCTACGGGTAAAGGGCTTTTCTTCTGCGTTTACTTGGAAGGTAAAAGTGTCAGATTTTAAATCCCAAAGCAAACCAAGGCTGCGTTGCATAGGAAGTGAGTCTGTGCCTAGATCTAAGTCCTTTAACTCGCTAGAATGATCTTGGGCAGGAAAGGCTTCTATAACTTTCCTACTGTTGGAAGCAATCTTATGGAGTCTTAAGTTGGAACAAGCAAGCATTGCCTGAGGAGGGGCACCCACCAGGATAAACCTCCCCCCCGCAGAACCGCTGCAGCGGCCGCAATACATCCACCCCCCTGAGGTAGGAACCTGCTTGTGGGGGGGGGGGGGGGGAGCCTAAGGAGGCGTCTGGTATCATTGAGAGGCCAGGAGAACCGAGGGATACCTGAGGGTCTGACTTTTCCAGGGAGGGGCCCACATCCACCCCGAGACTGCCAGAGAAGTGGGGGGACACTTACTCACCATACCAACTGCATCAGGTGGGCACCACTCCGAACAGAGTACCTCTCCACCCGGGGTGGGGATGCATACGGCCAGGGGGCACGCTGCGACTCAGGGAAACCCAGGTCGTATGCGTCCCGGCGAGGTGTTTCACTTGCAGGCCAGCCCCCGTTCGGGGATCTGTCGTGGTGAGGCCTAGTGCTGGACTATAACCTGTGCACGCTCGCTGGTCGGGCTGGGAGGATCTAGCATATCCAGTCCAAATCCCAGTCAGCTGTTGCTTGTAGTTCTCTCAGGAACAAAACGAATTAAAAAATAAAGTCTCACAAAAAGGTTCCCAAAAAAAACAGCTAAGACCGAAGTCCCAGCAGGGAACTAGGTCCTACTCCTAAACTAGGCAGAAACAAACTGAAGCCTATAGCAGAGTGTGTGGGTGTATGGGCCTGCAGGGACGGCCCCAAAGACATGGTAAAGATTTTTCCTGCCTAGTGTTCTACTCCTGTAGGGGGCAGCATAACCCAATGGTCAAGAATTATATGGAGCTGCGTCTGTCAATGAACGCTAGAGAAATAACATTTATCCTGCATCCAGTGATTGGTGGGCAAGTCAGGGATGGCCGCAATGAGAGTGAGTGGAGCTGTCAAAATGAAGCACCTGATGTTGGGGTGGGCTCCGCTCCTTTGTCCTGATCATAGACAAACAGCCGCTGGCAGGGGAGGAATGTGACAGGGGGAGGACGGCACCAGTTGTAACTACTGTATGTGCATCCACAGCAGTGTATAATACACCTGAAATATACACCGCTGTGGTTACACATACAGTAGTTACAATTGGTCCCGCCCCCCTACCACCTTCCTCCCCGGCCAGCACTGTATACACACCGCCGATGCCGGCTGTTTGTCTATCCACGGAACAAAGGGGCGGAGCCCCTAATATTGTCCCCACCCACCCCCGACATCAGTGCTTCAAATTTACAGCTCAAATCACTCTTATTTTGGCCGCCCCCAGCTTGCCCACCAATCATTGGCTGTGTTGGAGATAGATGTTACACTGCTGCATGTTCTGCTCTGCTGCATTCATTTATGTTACATCTGATTTAACTAATTCTTGAACCTTGCACCCTGTACAACACTATCGTGAACCTTGCATCCTGGTACAACACATTTCTGAACCTTGTACCCCATACAACGCATTTCTGAACCTTGCACCCTGTACAACGCATTCCTGAACCTTGCAACCGGTACAAAGCACTCCTGAACCTTGCATCCTGTACAGCGCACTCTAGAACCTTGCACCCCATACAACGCACTCCGGGGACCTTGCACCCCGTAAAACGTACTCCCGAACGTTGCACCCCATACAACGCACTCCCGAACCTTGCCCCCCATACAACGCACTCCTGAACATTGCACCCTGTACAACACACTGTGTAACGTAAAGGGGTCCAGAGATGTCGCCCCATCAAAATGCTCTAATTGGTGTTACACTCCCCTTTAATCCAGCGCTGGGCAAAGCTCCCTGGCACTGATCTTCACGCCCCCGTCTGATGTCAGAAAGGGACGTTGTGGGATTAAAATTTACCTTTGGGCTCAAACCCCTGGTCTTTTTCCTATCTAGCAACACCCCTGCTCCCCTCCTTGAAGCAAATCTCTACCATTAATCACCCTCTGTATACTTGCCCACAAGAACCCCCCCTTCTCCAAAAACAAATCCACCCCCTTTCCTTAACCGTCCTCCAAAAGAAACTCTCCCAGGCAGGAATTCTCACCCCCCTCCTTCTCTTAAATAGAAACTATATGCCTCTCCACTTACCAGACCTCAGTTTCAGCCCAGCACAGAGGCAGGAAATCTTCTGCATTCCTGGTCTCCCCTCGGCTGGGTCATATGATATCTCAGAGCCGAGCAGAAGTCTAGGAGTTCCTTCAGGTCTGAACTGCCAGATGTTGTTTGCATCCAATCATCGGGACCTTGCAGGGGATGCGGGGTAGGCGCCTGGAGCTAGAAAGTTTCTGGCTCTGGGGTCCCTCCTATTAAAGTCATTGGCTTGGGCACTGTATGGGGGGGCTGGCCGCTGTACCAGCTTATGAGCAGACCTATGGCTAACAGTATTCTCTACAACCCTAAATGCTTCTGCTGCACTCAGGCTGAGCGGCACAGCAGCAGGGACACTGACTGGCAATTTGACAGGATTCTCTGGGGGTTTGAAAGCCTTCTGACACCCCCCTTATCTATGTCTCTGCTTAAAGTAAAAAAGTATTGAAAAAGAAATAAATATATAAATCTGGTCCCTACAACTTAATGTGGTAATGTGCTAATAGTAGCACATCATGAAAGCTTTGCCCTAAAATTAGGCCCTCCAGTGGCTCACTGTCACTGCTGACAGGGATTCCATCTTCACTCTGTCTTCCATCCTCCCCTGTCCCCTCCTCAAACCCCCACAGACCCCCCGCCTGAGACCCTCCTCTTCTCCTTTAGACCACCCGTCTCTCCTCAGACCCCCCCTCTCCGTTTAAGGCCTCTCCAGACCCCCCTCTCCTCCTCATACCTCCCTCTCTGCTCCTTAGACCCCTCCTCCTCCTCCCCTCTCTCCTCCGCAGACCTCCCCTCTCTCCTCCGCAGACTTCCACTCTCTCCTCCTCAAACCCCCCCTCTTCTCCCTCCCCTAACCCCTCCAACCTTCCCTCTCCTCCTCAGACCCCCTTCTCCCACTTAGACCCCTCCAGACCCCCTCTCTCTCTTCAGATCCACCTTTTCTCCTCATACCTCCCTCTCTCCTCCTCAGACCCCTCCCCCCTCTGCCCCCACACCCTCTCTCTCTCTTCCTCTGACCTCCCTTTTATCCTCCTCAGATACCCCTCTCTCCTCCGCAGACCCCCCTAGACTGCCTCCTTCCTCCTAAAACCCTCCTCCTCAGACCTTTCCTGTCTCCTCAGTCCCCCCTCTCCTCCTCAGACCCCCTTCGACTTCTCCCCTCTCCTCCTCAGACCTCCCATCTCTACTCCTCAGACCTCCGCCTCTCCTCCTCAGCTCTCCCCTCTCTACTCCTCAGATCCCCTGGACCTATTCTCCTTAGACCCCCCTCTCTACCCCCCCAGAACCCCCCTCTCCCCCTTAGACCCCCCTCTCTCTTCAGATCCACCTTTCCTCCTCATACCTCATTCTCTCCTCCTCAGACCCCCCTCCTACTCTGCCCCCCCCCCACACCCTATCTCTCCTCCTCTGACCTCCCTTCTCTCCTCCTCAGACCTCTCCTCTCGCCTCCTCAGATCCCCCTCTCTTCTCTCCAGACCCCCCCTAGACTCCCTCCTTCCTCCTCAGACCCCCCTCTCCCTCAGACCTCCCCTCTCCTCTTCAGTCCCCCTTTGACTTCTCCCCTCTCCTCATCAGACTTCCCATCTATACTCCTCAGACCTCCCCCCCTCCTCCTCAGATCTCCCCTCTCTACTCATCAGACCCCCCTTGACGTCTCATCTCTCCCCCTCAGACCCCACTCTCCTCAGTTCCGCCTCTCCTCTTCAGACCCTCTTCGACTTCTCCCCTCTCCTCCTCACAGCCCCCTCTCCTCCTCAGACCCCCCTCTCTCCTCCTCAGGCCCCCCTTGACCCCTCCTCTCCTCAGACCTCCATTTCTCAGACCTCACCTCCTCCTCAGACACCCCCTCTTCTCCTCAGCCCCCCTCAGACTTCCTCTCTCTACTCTATGGGAAAATATATCTCAAATGTCCACTCCAGAGAACAGGGTGGAAAATGAGATGAGGGACTTTAATTGTCCCGAAAACAATAGGAATCAAGAAATTAAAACATATTGTCTCTATTTAGAAACATTCTAAAATCTTGTAGATTAAAAGTATATAACAGTACATAGTCTGGTATTTCACAAGCTAAATTTATTGAACAGCTGATCAGTTACAGTGAAGTAACATTGGCCACTGTTCGCAAAAGGTGGACAGGCATGATTAACGTGTTTCACTTTTCAACGCTTTATCAGAATCCATGCTGACAGTATGGAACATCATAACCAGTTCATGTACCAAGAGTGAAAGAGTGAGCAGGAGTGCAATCACTGGGGAGCCTCAGACAACATGGGTGTAAGAAAACTAGTATTAAACCGGCCAGATGTAGACTGGGCAGAAGGAACTGCGCAGTTTTCTAAGGATCGCCAATTCCTAAATGTTTTGCAGGACAATTTCATGGGTCAGATGGTGAACGCACCGACAAGAATACAAGATAACAATACAGACCTGATCATGGATGTAGAAATACAGGGCAACTTAGGAAATAGTGATCACAAGTCAATTAGTTTCAGTATAAATCATAGAAATAGGAAACACAAGGGTAATAGAAGGACAATAAATTTCAAAAGAGTCATCTTCCCTAAACTGCGCTCTTTGCTAGACAATATAAAATGGGATTGAATCCTAGGAACAAAAGAACATGGAGGGAAAATGGGTGTGCTTCAAGAACATACTAAATAAAAGGTATTAGCCAGTGCATTCCAAAGGGGAATAAGTTTAAAAGAGCTCAAATAAACCCTGGGTGGCTAAACGCCAACATAAAAATGCATATTAAAACTAAAGAAAAAGCCTTCAAAAAATACAAGGCTGAGGGATCATTGGCAGCATTACAAAGAGTGCAAAAAGAAATGTAAGGGCGCAATTAAGGCGACTAAAATAGAACACGAAAAGCACATAGCGGAAGAGAGTAAAAAAAATCCCAAGAAATTCTTTAAGTATATAAATAGTAAGAAAGTGAGGCCAGAACACATTAGTAGTGAAAACGATATTATTAGTAGTAATCAGCATGGATTCATGAAGAATCGTTCTTGCCAGACCAATCTATTAACCTTCTATGAAGGAGTAAGCTGCCATCTACATAGTTACATAGTAGTTGAGGTTGGAAAAAAAAGACAACAGTCCATCCAGTTCAACCTGTGCAGGTGTGTGTGTGTCAGTGGCGTGATCATTTCCCATAACCCTGAATGTTGTGATCTGTGAGTTGCACGTCCAAGAGTCTTTTAAAAGTAGCCATACTCCCCGCAGCTACCACCAATTGTGGAAGAGAGTTCCACATTCTCACCGCACTTACAGTAAAGAACCCCTTACGCATCTTAGGGTTAAACCGCCTCTCCTCTAATCTCATTGTGTGGCCACGTGTCCTCTTGCACTCCTTGAGACTAAATCGTTTTTTTCATATGATGGGATCACCATTGAGGTATTTGTAAATCGCTATCATGTCCCCTCTCGGACGTTTTCTCTCCAAGGAGAATAAATTAAGTGCTTTTAGTCACTCCTCGTAATTAAGGTCCTCCAATCCCCTAATTAGTTTACTTGTCCTTCTTTGGACTCTCTCCAGTTATAGCACATCCCTACTGAGGATTGGTGACCAGAACTGGACAGAATACTCCAGATGTGGGTGGACCAGGGTTTTATAAAGTGGCAGGATTATAGCTTTATCTCTGGAATATATCCCCTTCCTTATGCATGTTAATATTCTGCCGGATTTGGCAGGTGCAGCTTGACATTGCATGCTATTGCTTAGTCTATCTTCTACTAGAACCCTCAAATCCTTCTCCATCCTGGATTCTCCCAGAGGTTCCCCTCCTTAGAGCATAATTTGCACTTATGTTTTTTGCCCCCACGTGCAATACCTTACATTAAATCTCATTTGCCATGTAGTTGCCTACTCTGTTACTTTGTTCAGATCATTCTGTAAGATTTATATATCTTGATGAGAAGTTATTGCCCTGCCTATTTTTGTGTCATCCTCAAAAACTGAGATTGAGCTAATGATTTCATCCACTGTTATTGATGAATAAATTGAACAAAACTGATCCCAGGACTGAGCCTTTGGGGGACCCCACTTACCACTCCAGACCAGTTTGAGAGTGTGCGTTATTTATCACCAACCGTTGGACACGCCCATGTAACCAGTTTTCTATCCAAGAACAAACCTTGTGGTCAATGCCTGCAGACCTAAGTTTGTAGATTAAGCGTTTGTGGGGAACTGTGTCGAATGCCTTAGCAAAATCCAGATACACAACATCCACAGGTCTCCCACTTTCTAGCTCACAGCTCACCTCCTCGTAAAATGTTAACAGATTGGTTTGGCAAGAATGTCCTTTTGTGAACCTGTGCTGATTACTGCTGATGATACTGCTGAACTTACCAAATTCTTGGATATAGTCCCTTATCATACCTTCCAATAATTTACATACAATTGATGTCAGGCTGACCGGCCTATAGTTTCCCGGAATATCCCTCTGCCCTTTTTTGAAAATTTGTATCACATTAGCTTTCCTCCAGTCACCTGGTACAGTTCCTGTCAATATACTGTCTGCAAAGATTAGGAACAACAGTCTAGATATAACCCTACTGAGTTCCTTGAGTACTCTTGGGTGCAAGCCATCCGGTCCTGGTGATTTATTAGTGTTTATGTTGTCAAGTCTTTCCTTGATTTCCTCCTCTGTTAGCCACTGCGGCAGGTCTTGTGATGGTGTGCTAACCATACAGTCCTGATCAGTATACCCCTCCTTTTCTTGTGTAAAACCCGAGGAGAAGAAAATATTTAGCACAGTTGCCTTCTCTGTGTCCTCTGTAACCATCCTCCCATCATTGTTAATTATGTGTGCAACATGCTCTGACCTCGCTTTTTTGCTATTAATATATTTAAAGAATTTCTTAGGGTTTTTTTTACTCTCCTCTATGTGTCTCCCTACATCATTTTTAGCTATCCTGATTTTGTTTTTACATTTCCTGTTAGATTCCTTGTATTAGTGGAAAGCCGATAATGTCCCCTCCGATTTCTAGTTCTTAAAGGCCATTTTTTACGATCTAATAAGCATTTATTAAGATCACCTTTCTTTGTTTCTCACCCCAAAATATATGCACCCCTCATCAATCGGGTGAAGCCATCAGTGAGAACCATCAAGGTGTGGCCTGCAGAGGCAGATTTCACACTTCAGGGAAGGTTTCTACACACAGACTGGAGTACATTTGCTTCTCAAGCCACCAGTGACTCTCACACAGACATCAACTGCTACACCTCCTCTGTACTGGATTACATCAGTTCAACCATAGACAGTGTTACTACTCAGAAACAGATCATGACATACCCAAATCAGAAGCCATGGATGAACAAGGAGGTGCACCTCCTGCTGAAGGCACGCACTACTGCCTTCAGGTCAGGTGACGCTCAAGCCTACAGCACATCCAGAGCTAACCTGAAGAGGGGCATCAAAGAGGCCAAGCACTGCTACAAGCAAAAGATAGAGGAACATTTTTCCAACTTTGAACCTCGACGCATGTGGCAAGGCATCCAGGCCATCAGTGATTACAAATCCTCCCACTCCACCCCCGCTGCCACTGATGTCCTCTTTTTTAAAGAGCTTAATGACTTTTATGCTCACTTTGAGAGAGACAACAAAGAAACTGCCACAAAGCTTAAACACTCGGCTGATCACTCTCCATTCTCACTCTCCTCCACAGATGTCTGCAATGCATTGAGCCGGATCAGCGCACACAAAGCCATTGGACCAGACAACATCCCTGGACGCGTACTCAGGGCATGTGCTGTGCAGCTCGCTGGTGTGTTTACCGACATCTTCAACCTGTCTCTTGCCCAAGCAGCTGTTCCCACTTGCTTTAAACGAACTTCCATTGTGCCAGTGTAACGCTCCTGCGTTTTTATTATAGGCTGGATTTGCAGCTGCAAAATCTCCACTCAGTAGTCATGTAGAGATGTGTTGAATACCAGATCCAACTCTCCAGGACTCATCACCGTGGCCCTGTCAGCTTCAACATACAGATATATACACACTCAATGAGATGTTCCTGGAGTGATAGGATGTATATGATAGTATGAAGGTGATGTGCTGAAGGGACAGGTGTGAACAGTGACAAGGATGGTAATCACTTGATAGGTTTTGTATAGGAGAGTTCAAGATGGTATTTAGGAATGCAGATAGGTTAGTATCGAGTATGCTAGCAGGTGGTGAGGACAGCAGATGACAAATACAGGATAGACTAACCCAGTGCAAGGATAGATAGTAGTAGACAGGAGAGCTAGCAATCTATGCAGCAGTGCAGATGATAGATGGTAGTAGGCTCAAGAGCTAGCAATCTATGTAACAGTGCAGATGATAGGATAGTATGGATAGGTAGTAACAGTCCTTAATGTGCATAGGTAGATAGTGCAATAAGGTTATGGAGGTTTCCCCTGCGGGGTACTTATCACTTGTAATGTTAGTAGTTTAGAGAGGTCCAGTAGATAAGGAATGATCCGGTAGCGAGATACAGGGATCAGTAGCGAGGTTCCGGTCTGCTCCAGGTAAAGGGAATAGCTGGAGGTTCCGATCGAGAGACAGGCTTGAAAGCATGTGGATGACAAGGCAGGTTGAACGAACAATGTGAGTGAGACCGCCAGCGGTTGAAATAGCCGCTCTGCGGCGCTCAGCAGTGACATCATCGTTCTTAAAGGTATATGCGTACCACCTGAAGAGAAAGGTGGGACGCATTACAGAGAAAGTGGTGATTAAGGGTACCGGAGGTACCAGAATCTTACAGCCAGTGCCAAAACACTCCAGCCCAACATGCCTGAACGACTACCGCCCTGTAGCACTGACACCCATTGTCATGAAGGGCTTTGAGCGGCTGGTCCTGGCTCACCTGAAGGACTCTCTGCCATTCACATTAGACCCTCACCAGTTTGCCTATTGCAGCAATAGGAGCACAGAAGATGCAGTTTCCATGGCACTGCACTCTGTGCTCACACACTTGGACAATAAGAACACTTATGCACGTATGCTGTTTGTTGATTTCAGCTCAGCATTCAATACTATCATTCCATCCAAGCTAACAACCAAACTTGTAGATCTTGGCATTAACACCTCCACCTGCAACTGGGTCATGGACTTTCTGACCAAGAGACCCCAGCAGGTTCGATCTGGCTCCATCTGCTCCAACACCATCACACTCAACACTGGTGTACCACAGGCCTGTGTGCTGAGCCCCTTCCTCTACTCCCTCTTCACCTCCGACTGCAGGCCTGTGAATGGATCTAACTCCATCAAGTTTGCAGATGACACTACCGTGATCGGTCTCATCACCAACAATGATGAGACTGCTTACAGGGAGGAGATCCAGCACCTAGCCACATTGTGCAATAACAATAACCTGCTCCTTAACACCTCCAAGACAAAGGAGCTTATTGTGGACTTCAGGAAGGAGACAAGAGGCACACATGACACCACCCACATCAATGGGATGGCTATTGAGCGTGTCTCCAGTTTCAAGTTCCTGGGGATCCACATCTCGGTGGACCTGTCCTGGGCTAACAACACCTCCAGCCTAGTCAAGAAGGCTCACCAGCGCCTCGTTTTCCTGAGGACACTTAAGAAAAATCAGCTCTCCTCGGATATCCTGGTGAACTTCTACCGCTGTGCAATAGAAAGCATCCTGACCAGCTGTGTCACAGTCTGGTATGGGAGCTGCTCTGTTGCAGAGCGCAAGGCACTGCAGCGGGTTGTGAAAACTGCCCAGCGCATCAGAGTGACTTCACTCCCAGCTATGGAGGATATTCAAAAGAAATGCTGTCTGCGTCAAGCTGGCAGCATTCTTAAGGATTCCTCTCATCTGGCCCATAGTCTGTTTACTCTTCTGCCCTTCGGCAGGCGTTTTAGGTGCCTCCGGACCAGGACCAGCCGACTAAAGAACAGCTTTTTTCCTAGAGCTGTCTCTTTAGTGAACTCTGTCACTCACTGACAAGGGCCCTACTACTAATGAAGTATGAAGAAATGTTATGATGCCAGTTCAAACATTGTAGACTTGATATATGGTGGGATCTCACACACCATGAACTGAACCAAATTTCATGACATATACTAGATTATGTTCACCGTTCACATTCTTCTGTAAATCTCTGTGTATAGTAATAGGTATCTGTATATTATGTTCACAGTACATACATATATATATATATATATATATATATAGTATATAATTTCATCTGTATACTATTGTTCATAGTACATATATATTCATATTCATCTGTAATTATTTTCATAGTACATATATATTAATCTGTATATTATGTTCTTAGCACATTTATATTCACCTGTATACTACATTTATAGTACAGATAAATTTTTAAATTACTGTTTATAGTCTATATTATCATTCTATTTAACTATTTAAATCAGGTAAAAACTGTATATCCTGTACTTGCTGTTATTGCACTCTGGTTAGACCCAAACTGCATGTTGTTGCCTTGTACTTGTACATGTGTAATGACAATAAAGTTGAATCTAATCTAAAAAAAAAAAATGTTTACATTATGGTTTAGCCACCCTGGTTTGACCTTAGCTCTTCTAAATTGATTTCCCATTGGAATGCATGAGATACTTTTGTTTAATATGTTCCTAAAGCATCACATTTTTTCTGTGTTCAATGTTCCTAGGGTTAGGTCCCAATTTATGTTCTCTATTATTGAGCACATTTTAGGAAAGTTTACCCTTCTGAAGTTTAGGGTCCTTATGTTCCCCTCGTGCCTTGTTGTCCTATGGTTTACTCTAAATGTGATAATCCTGTGATTACAAGAACCCAAGTTGTCCCGTACTTCTACATCTGAGATTGAACCTGAATCATTTGTAATTAATAGATCTAGCAATGCATTCTTTCTAGTAGGAGAATCCACCATCTGAGACATGTAGTTGTCCTGTAAGACATTCATGAAATTATGGGCCTTTACTGTACTGAGTGAGGTGAAGTCCCCCATTACGATGACTTGTCCGGGCTTTGTCGCTATTCCCAACTGTGAAAGAAATTCCAGCTCTACCTCCTCCCTTTGGTTGGGGGGCCTATAACATACTCCCACTATTACTTTCCCCCTTCTAACTTTTGAAGTTCCACCCACACAGATTCCACTTCTGTCCTCGTCCCTTCCATAATGTCACTCCTCTCTACCACCCTTGCATTGTTTTTGATATAGAGACATACCCCTCCTCCTCTTTTGCCTTCCTTGTCCTTTCTGTACACAGAATACCCTTCAATATTTTCCAGCCAGTCTTGTGATGGGTCAAACCAAGTTTCTGTTATTCCCACAAGATCTATGTCCTCCTCGTGTATTAACAGTTCCAATTCTTCAATTTTATTAGCTAGGCTCCTGGCATTTGTGTATACCCCTCTTAGTGTTGTTGGAGTTTATACTGATTTATCATTAAGTTTATTCCTGCTTGGTTTGTGGTTTGTCTGCTCATTCCCCTCCAGTGGTTAAAGGAAGACCTGTGGATGTGGTTTATCTGGACTTTGCAAAGGCATTTGATACAGTTCCCCACAAACGCTTACTGTACAAACTAAGGTACGTAGGTATGGACCCATAGGGTGAGCACCTGGATTGAAAACTGGCTCCAGGGGCGAGTCCAGAGGGTGGTGATAAAAGGGGAGTGCTGGGATTGGTCAGGTGTGGAAAGTGAGGTCCTTCAAGGATCTGTCCTGGGACCAATCCTGTTTATTTACTTTTTTTTTATTTATTTTTTTGTATATCAAAAACATACATATTAATACAAATTACATTTACAGTTTTTTTTTTTTTAATCCTGTTTAATTTATTCATAAAGGATCTAGAGGATGGGATAACCAGCACAATCTCGGTACTAAACTAAGCAGGCCATTATCTTCTATACATGACGTGGTAACCTTACAAGCAGACCTGAACAAAATAATTGGGGTGGGCAACTACATGGCAGATGAGGTTTAATGTTGAAAAATGTACACAAGGTAATGCCCTTGGATGTCAGAAATACGAACACAAGTTACTCATTAGGGGGTGAACCTCTGGGTGAATCTAAGATAGAAAAGGACCTAGGGGTCGTAATAAACAACAGGCTTGGCAATAGCATGCAATGCCAAGCTGCTGCAAGCAAAGCCAATAGAAAACTGGCATGTATAAAAAAGGGGGATTCACTCCAGAGATAAAACGATTATTTTCCCACTCTGCAAGACTCTGCTTCAGCCACATCTTGAGTATGCCGACCAGTTCTGGGCACTGGTCCTCAGAAAGGATGTGCTGGAACTAGAGAGAGTCCATAGAAGGACAACAAAGATAATTAGGGGAATGGAGGACATCAGCTATGAGGAAAGACTACAAGCATTGAACTTATTCTCTATGGAGAAGAGATGATTGAGAGTGGATATGATATCAATGTACAAATACCGAACTTGTGACCCTAGTATATGGAACAAACTTTTCAGAGAAAGGGAATTTAATAAGACACAGGGCCACTCACTAAAACTAGAAGAAAAGCGGTTTAACCTTAAACTGCCTAAAGGTTTCTTTACTGTCAGAGCAGTAAAGGGTGTGGAATTCTCTTGCACAAGCAATAGTATCAGCAGGGAGCATCGATACTTTCAAAAAACTATTAGATGGGCACCTTAAAGACCACAACATACAGGGGTATACAATGAATGGTTAACAGCAAACACACACATCATAGGTTGAACTGGATGAACTGGTGTCTTTTTTTCAACCTCACTAACTATGTAAAATGGCAATCAGCATAGGCAAAATTAACTAGAATTGCCTAGAAATATAAGTCAACCCAGGAGTATACACTGAGACGACTTTACAGACTACAACTATAATCCGTCAGATCAGGTAAATTAAGGTGCATTAACTTAACAGCATTGTTAGGCTCCCATGATTGCACTTCCGCTCACTCTTTCGTTCTTGACACATGAACTGTTTATGCTGTTCCATACTGTCGGCATAGATTCTGATGAAGCAAAATGTGTTAATCCTGCCTGTCCACCTTTTGCAAACAGGGGGCAGAGTTGCTTCACTAATGATTAGCTGTTCAATGTATTGAGCTTGTGATATACCAGACTATGTGTTGATATATACTTTTATTCTACACAATTTTTTAATGTTTCTAAATAAAAATGATGTTTTAGTTTGTTGATTCCTATTGTTTTTGGCACAATTAAAGTCCCTCATCTCATATTTCACTCTGTTCTATGTAGTGGACATTTGAGATTTCTTTTCCCATAGGTGTTTTAAAGTGATGGTGCCATTATATAACCTTATGCGCACTTTATACACATGACCTATCGGAGCCTCTCTCCTCTTTAGATCCCTCTTCTTTCTCCTTTAGAACCCCCTCCATCCTCCTCAGAACCCCGCACAACCCCTCTGTTCTCCTCAGAACCCCCTCTCTCTTCTTCTGGCCCTTGCTCATCTCCTCAGACCTCCACTCTTTCCTCCTCAGACCCCCCCCCTCCTCTTCAGAACTCCCTAAACCCCCCATCCTTCTCAGACCCCATCTCTCCTCCTCAGACCCCCCTTCTCTTCTCTCCTCTTCTGATCCCCTCTCAGACCCTCATTAGACCCCCGACCCACCTCTTTCCTCTTCAGATCCTCTCCTCATACTTCCCTCTCTCCTCCTCAGATCCCTCCTCCTCCTCAGGCCCCCTCTCCTCCTCTGATCCCCCAGACCTCCCCTCTCCTCTTCAGACCTCCCCTCTCTCCTCCTCAAACTCCCCTGTCCTCTTCAGACCCCCTAAACCTCTCTCTTTCTCAGACTCCCCTCCTCCTTAGACCTCCCTTCTCTCCACCTCAGACCCCCCTCTCTCCTCCTCAGACCCCCATCTCCTCCTCTGACCCTCTCTCAGAACCCCCCTCTCCTTATCAGACCGCCCCCCGACCCACCTATCTCCTCCTCAGACTCCCCTCTCCTCCTCAGACTCCCCCTCTCCTCCTCAGACCCCCCCCCCCGCTCCTCCTAAAACCCCCACTCTACTCCTCAGACTCCCCCCTCATACCTCTCTCTCCTCCTCAGACCCCCTTCTCTCCTCCTCTGACACCCTCCTCGAACCCCCTCTGCTCCTCAGACCTCTCCATACTCGATTATCTCCCCCTAAGACCCCCACTCCTCCTCATACACCCCCCCTTGACCACTCCCCTGTCCTCCTCAGATCCCACCTCTCCTCCTCAAGCATCCCCTGTCTGACCCCTCCCCCCTCCTCCTCTTCAGCCCCCCTCTCCTCCTCAAATCCCCTGCCAGGAACCATGAATCAGACTGAGAAAATGCAGTAAATTTTATTGTAATGGTAAAAAATAGTACAGAACAGTAAACTTGGTCAAAACATAAGCCAGGGGTCAGAACCCAAAACGGAAAGTCAGACAAGCCAATGAGCAGGAAACCAAAAAATGTGCATAGTCAGAGGCAGAGGAACAGGTTCAGGAACCAGAAGGAACATCAGCCGGGCAAAGTCTTTCAAAGGAACACAGCAGAGAAACTCCAGATATATTGACAAGGTGAAGGCAGAAAAAGGAATGAACAAGGCACCTTAAATAGCCAGAATGGGCTGCCTGTAGGCAGGACTGAGGAGCAGATAATGATAACCAGGTTAGCCACTGAGGAAAAAATGAATGCTGATAATTAACCGACAGTTGAACAGCCTGATAACAGAGAAGTGAGCTGCTGGGAGCCCAGCTCTGACAGGACCCCCTCCTCAATGACCCCTCCCCCTAAGAGGGGCACCAGGTTTGAGGGAAAAACATCTATGGAAAGCATGGAGGAGGACAGGAGCATGTACGTCTGAGGATGACACCCAAGATACTGTAAGCGCCCACGGAACCTATGGGAGTCAATGATCAATTGTATCTCATACTCCTCATGGTTCTTAACCTGAACCAGGGTACCGAGGTGGTGAAGCGGTTGCACACCAAAGGCTTTAATAAGAAACACATTTGAAATACGCATGTTAGAAGGAAGGTCTAATGCGTAAGCCACTGGGTTGATCCTACAGAGAATACGGAAAGGCCCGATATACCGCGGTGCCAGTTTCAGTGAGGGAACATGGAGTCGGATGTTACAAGATGACAACCAGACCCTCCCCCCAACCTGGTAGAAAGGCGCAGGAAGGCGTCGGGGGTCATCATTGAGTCTGTACCTATCACTTGCACGTCGCAAGGACTCTTGGAACTGCACCAAGTGGAACGAAGATCATGGAAATGCTCCTCTAAGGCAGAAATTCTTTGAGAAACAAATGTGTCAGGCAACATGGATGGCTGGAAACCATAAATTCGTCATAAACTGAGACAAGTCGGGAAGCGACATTGACTGCACTTTTGTGTTTAAACTCTGCCCAAGGTAAGAAGTCTGACTAGTTGTTATGGTGGTCAGAAATATAGCATATGAACTGGTCCAAGGCTTGGTTGGCGTGTTCTGGGGCCCCATTGGACTGTGGGTGATTCGCAGAGGAGAAGGAAAGCTGAATTCCCAACTGTGCACAAAAGGCTTGCCAAAACCTGGACACAAACTGGCTACCCCTGTCTGAGATGATAATCTTGGGTAGCCCATGTAACCGAAAGATCTCCCAAGCGAAAATGGATGCTAGTTCTTGGATGTAGGCAACTTCTTAAGTGGAATACAATAGGACATCTTCAAGAACCGGTCACCCACCATAAGATTAACTGTGTTGCACTGGGAATTAGGTAACTCCCCAATAAAATCCATAGGCAAGTGTGTCCAAGGCCTCTCTCCATTGGGTATGGGTTGTAGGAGGCCCACTGGAAGGTGTAGTTGTGTCTTACTTGTAGCCGCTTGTTCCGTTACTTACACATGAAACAAGCAGCTATGAAGGTGGCTATGAAGGCAGTTACATCAGTGCGGAGACTAGACCACCAGGATTGTTGAGAAATAGACCAGATGAGCTGATTCTTCCCAGGGTGACCAGCTGCCTTGGGAGAATGGTATGTCTGGGACAAAGCAGTGCGGTGATTCTCAGGGACAAAGCAGCGATCACAAGGTTTTTCAGGAGGAGAATGGATCTGAGCAGCAGGAATTCTGTCAACCAAAGGTGAAGTGAGACTAGTGCCAATAGTGGCTAGATTGCGATCACAGTAGTAGGGACCAACTTCATCTTGGAGGAGGAGGAAAACTGTTGTGACAATGCATAACATTTAATTATGTCAATAAAACGGCAGCCACTAGATGTGATTTCTATCTGTGAATTAGTGCTCAGCTGCTACCATCAATTCTTGGTTAACCCAAAATGAATGTATATGTTAAAGCGGAGTTTGAATTGTTTTTATGTTTATTACAATTAGCAGCTACAAAAAGTTTAGCTAATGACTTTTAATAAACACACACTCACTAGGTACCCGCTCCCCTCCCCAAAAAAATGACATGTCACATGTGGCATGTAAGGGGGTGAGGAGTGCTTAAAGCAGGAGGTTCCACTTTTGGGTGGAAGTCCGCTTTAATGTTGAGGCGCTAGCTGAACAGTACAAATGTGTGTAAAAAAATTTTTCATCAAATGTACAAACAGAAAATAGTGCAAACAGCAAAACTTGACAAACCATTCACTAAAAATAATATACTGTATATGTTTTCCACCTGAGCCGGATGTGATGTCTGTAAAAGACCCAGGGCTACCACTACAGATCAGACCTCTATGCATTTCACCGGAAGGCGTCATCAGGAAGTCGAGTGGCGGCCATTTTCTCTAAGTACTTTATACTTTCTAGTGCTAACCAATTAGTCAACCAATCTGCCTGGGTGTCACCCCTTATGTAAACTAGTTGGTGATTAATATAGTGACAATTTTGATCACTTTTTCTACTTTTATTACTGAATCTCCAGCATATTATCAAAGGATATGGTATTCAAGTATCTTACCAATGTTGCTATATGTATAAAGGTGTGCATAATACTATGACACAGAGAAAAAGATGTACACCACTCAGGCAGTTGGAACTTCACAGCCAGCCGGTGCAGGACCTGGGATCGCCACCACAAACAGGATACAAGAGAAATGGCTGCACACCAATCGATGGCTAACGATGAAAGGCTTTATTGAATAAGGATGCAAGGTACAGCAAAATGGATGGTAGACATGTTTCACACGACTCACAGCGTGCTTGTCCACTACCTGTGAGTCATGTGAAACACGTCTACCATCCATTTTGCATCCTTGTTCAATAAAGCCTTTCATCGTGAGCCATCGCTTGGTGTGCAGCCATTTCTCATGCGTAATACTATAACGGGTTGTTATCATGTTGGAATACTGCCTTGCAGCCCAGTCTCCAAAGAGAGGGGGTCCCTGCTCTGCTTCAGTATGTCACAGTACATGTTGGCTTTCATGGTTCCCTCAATGAAATGTAGCTCCCCAGTGCCAGAAGCACTCATGCAGCCCCAGACCATGACACTCCCACCACCATGCTTGACTGTAGGCAAGACACACTTGTTTTGCACTCCTCACCTGGTTGCTGAAACACACGCTTCATATCATCTGGACTGAATAAGTTTATTTTGGTCTCATCAGATCACAGGACATGGTTCCATTAATCCATGTCCTTAGTCTGCATATCTTCAGCAAATTGTTTGCAGGCTTTCTTGTGCATCATCTTTAGAAGAGGCTTCATTCTGGGATGACAGCCATGTAGACCAATTTTATGCAGTGTGCGGCGTATGGTCTGAGCACTGACTGGCTAACCCCCCACCTCTGCAGAAATGATGGCAGCACTCATAGGTCCATTTCCCAAAGACAACCTCAGTATATAACGCAGAGCACGTGCACTCCTTTGGTCGACCATGGGGAGGCCTGTTCTGAGTGGAACCTGCTCTGTTAAACCGCTGTATGGTCTTGGCCACGGTGCTGCAGCTCAGTTTCTGAGTCTTGGCAATCTTCTTTTAACCTAGGCCATCTTTATGTAGAGCAACAATTCTTTTTTTTCAGGTCCTCAGAGAGTTATTTTCCATGAGGTGCCATGTTGAACTTCCAGTGACCAGTATGAGAGAGTGAGAGCGAAAACACCAAATTGCTCCCCATTCACACCTGAGACCTTGTAACACATTACACCGGGAGGGAAATGGCTAATTGGGCCCAATTTGGACTTTTACACATAGAGGTGTACTCACTTTTGTTGCCTGCTGTCACTGTGTGTTGAGTTATTTGGAGGGGACAGAATATTTTCACTGTTATACAGGCTGTACACTCACTGCTTTACATTATAGCAAAGTGTAATTTCTTCAGTGTTGTCACATGAAAAGATATGTTAAAATATTTACAAAAATGTGAGGGGTGTACTCACTTTTGTGAGATACTGTATATTGTTTTAGTGAATTGTTAGTCAGATATTGCTGGTTGCACTATTTTTTAGTTTGTACATTTGATGAAACATTTTTTATTAGACACATTTGTACTATTCAGCTAGCGCCTCATTATTGACAGTGACAATGCATCAGCCCTTACATTCTTAGTATCGGGTAAGAATGAGACTATGTAATTGAAGCTTGACAAAAAAGAGCCCATCGTGCCCTTCTGGGAGATAAGCATTTAGTCTCCAACAAGAATGTTAGATTCTTATGGTCAGTCCAAATGAGAACCAGAACAGTGGTACCCTCGAGGAGATGCCTCCATTCTTTAAGAGCTAATATGATAGCTAGCAATTTTCTGTTCCCAATCTCGTAATTGCATTCTGCAGGAGACATTTTCTTAGAAAAGAAGCCACAAGGATGCATAGCGCTCTCAGAGGTAGGACGTTGGGTGCCAACTCCAGTCTCAGATGCATCAACCTCAAGAATGAAGGGTAATGTTGGATTAGGATGAGCCAGCACAGGAGCTGAAACAAAGGCAGCCTTTAGAGACTCAAAGGCTTTAATGGAATGCGGAGACCAATTCTTTGGGTCGTATCAGTCAGGGGTTTGACCAGAGAAGAGAAGTTACGAATACATTTCCAATAATAATTGGCAAAGCTAAGAAAACTTTGTAGCAGACGTAGACCTAAGGGTAGAGGCCACTGTAGAACTGCGGATAGTTTCTCTGGGTCCATCGAAAAACTGACAGTAGATATTAGTGTGCTTAGTCACAAAGGCACTAGCTATTAACAGGCCTGCAGCCCCAGAAGCCACAGAGCCTTTGTATCGATGGACAACTCAGACCAAAAAAGGGCAACAAGAACTAGAGGCTTATCCTTCAGGAAGACTGGGGATGCAAAAACGCCACCTAAGGTCTGTCCCCTACAGGACCTCAGGTGCGGGCGATTCCTGGATTGGTAGAACAAGACTGCCTGGCCACGATAAAGGCACAATCTCTCCATCCTCCTAAAGTCCCTCTCCTCCACAGAGAGACGTGAAGCCCAACTTTATGGGTTCTACTTCACTGGTGGACTCGGTACCCGGAGGCATGGGAGGTGAGGGAGGCAAGGGTGGGAAAGCAAAGCTCAGAGCTAAATGTACAGGAGGCTTCCACAAGAATTTCTTAAAGGAAGGTGTCAGGATCTGTGTCATTACATGGGTCACCTGCTGGTGGCACTGTTGTTCCTGGAACTGAGGGGCGCAGTTCCAGGGCCCACCAGCGGGTGTCTCCCAGCAGCTGGACTGTTCTTTTAATTAAGCTGCACCTGAGGAGGACTGCTGAGGGAATATAAGCCCGCCCTTCACTGAGGCTCAGTGCTTCAGTATTTTCTCTGCTAGCCGTGTCCCTGTCTGAACCTGTATCCTGAAACCTGTATCCTGAAACCTGTATCCTGATCCTGAGTCCTGTTCCCTGCATCCTGCTTCCTGTACCTGGCTCCCTGCTTTCCTTGTCTCCTGTCCCTGTCCTGTCCTGCTATTGTTTGCTCCATCCCTTTGTATATAGTTTGTTAGGTTCTATTGGGGTTTTGTACTGTTATCATTTACATTTTGTTTACTTGTTTATGGTCACTGGTGTTGGTATTGGAGTGTGTCATTTTGCTTAATAAACTTATTTACATCTTTATCCATCTGGGTCCTGATTCCTTGGTGCAGCCAACTGATCTGATCACCCTTGCTGGATGCCTGCATGTGGTATCCCTGACAGAATACTGAAGCCACTAACGATCAGATCGGTTGCACCTGGGAATTAGGAATTTTCTGGTTGTTGCAAGATGCAGTCAGAGGAGGTCTTTTATTTTTCTTTGCTTGTAACAGAAGACAGGGAATATTGTCGCCAAATTTTGAAAACTTACACTAGCGAGCAGTTGTTGGAATGCATCCGTCTGGCCCACTCGTTTGTTGACAAAGGCAGAGTTTTGTTCAAAGAGATTCAGCCACTTATTCAGCTCTGTGCAGAGTTGGCTTTATCTAATACCCCTAAGGGTGGTGATGATTATTCTCCTCCTTTTAGTGTCTCTCAGGTGGTATCTCTTGTGTGGCTCTTGGAAGATGATAAACCCTATTTTATTGAACATTATTCAGTGTATTCTCCAGAGGCCCTGTTGGATTGCATGAATGCTGTATATTCTCTAATCAGACAAGGGGGTTGTAAATTGAGTTTTGTTCAGGCCTTATTGCAAACCTGGTCAGATCTTTCCAATTTAGCATCAGCTAACTCACACCAATCCACTTCTGCCTCTGGACACCAGTTTTCTCAAAGTTTATCCTCTCCGTTACCCGTAGCAACCACAGCTGCAGTTAGGTATGGTTTGCTTTCCACTGCTTGTTCATATCCTGGCTTAACGAGTTGCACTTTTCCTGCATTTAACTCTGTGAAAACTTCCTCTACTACTCTGTTGCCTCTAGCAACCTCTCAGAAATTCTCCTCTGTAACTGTCTCTCCTTTTCCACCATCTCCCAATACTGCCATTTCGCTTCAATCTACTTCACAATCTATTCATAGCCCTGCAACCACTAGCAAGATTTCTGTATCTAAACCTAAAAAGAAAAGGAGATTTTTCCCAACACATACAATTATACCTGTTACCCAGCCTGCTGATCCAGTGCCCGCTGATCTGGTGCCTCCTACTGAGCCTGTTGATCCAGTGCCCACTGATCCGGTGCCTCCTACTGAGCCTGCTGATCCAGTGCCCGCTGTTCTGATGCCTGTTGTTCCAGTGCCTGCTGATCCAGTGCCCACTGATCCGGTGCCTCCTACTGAGCCTGCTGATCCAGTGCCCACTGTTCTGATGCCTGCTGTTCCAGTGCCCGCTGATCTGGTGCCTCCTACTGAGCCCGCTGATCCAGTACCTGTTGTTCCGGTGCCCGCTGATCCGGTGCCTCCTACTGAGCCTGCTGATCCAGTGCCTGCTGTTCTGATGCCTTCTGATCCAGTGCCCGCTGATCTGGTGCCTCTTACTGAGCCTGTTGATCCAGTGCCTGCTGTTCTGATGCCTGCTGATCCAGTGCCCGCTGATCTGGTGCCTCTTACTGAGCCTGTTGATCCAGTGCCCACTGATCCGGTGCCTCCTACTGAGCCTGCTGATCCAGTGCCCGCTGTTCTGATGCCTGTTGTTCCAGTGCCTGCTGATCCAGTGCCCACTGATCCGGTGCCTCCTACTGAGCCTGCTGATCCAGTGCCCACTGTTCTGATGCCTGCTGTTCCAGTGCCCGCTGATCTGGTGCCTCCTACTGAGCCCGCTGATCCAGTGCCTGCTGTTCCGGTGCCCGCTGATCCAGTGCCTCCTACTGAGCCTGCTGACCCAGTGCCCACTGATCCGGTACCTTCTACTGAGCCTGCTGATCCAGTGCCCGCTGTTCTGACGCCTGTTGTTCCAGTGCCCACTGATCCGGTGCCTCCTACTGAGCCTGCTGATCCAGTGCCCACTGTTCTGATGCCTGCTGTTACAGTGCCCGCTTGTCTGGTGCCTCCGACTGAGCCTGCTGATCCAGTGCCTGCTGTTCTGATGCCTGCTGATCCAGTGCCCGCTGATCTGGTGCCTCTTAATGAGCCTGTTGATCCAGTGCCCACTGATCCGGTGCCTCCTACTGAGCATGCTGATCCAGTGCTCGCTGTTCTGATGCCTGTTGTTCCAGTGCCCGCTGATCCAGTGCCCACTGATCCGGTGCCTTCTACTGAGCCTGCTGATCCAGTGCCCGCTGTTCTGATGCCTGTTGTTCCAGTGCCCACTGATCCGGTGCCTCCTACTGAGCCTGCTGATCCAGTGCCTGCTATTACATTGCCCGCTGATCCGGTGCCTCCTACTGAGCCTGCTGATCCAGTGCCCGCTGTTCTGGTGCCCGCTGTTCTGGTGACCACTACCCAGTCTGCTGACCCAGTGCTTGCTGTTCCAATGCCCGCTGACCCAGTGCCTGCTGTTCCGGTGCCTGCTGATCCGGTGTCTCTTACTCAGCCCGCTGATCCGGTGCCAGCTGATCCCGTGCCCGCTGTTCTGGTGACCACTACTGTGCCTGCTGATCCTGTGCCTGCTGATCATGTGTCTGCTGATCCTGTGCCTGCTGATCCTTTGCCTGCTGACCCAGTGCTTGCTGTTCCAGTGCCCGCTGACCCAGTGCTTGCTGTTCCGGTGCCTGCTGACCCAGTGTTTGCTGATCCAGTGCCTGCTGAGCCACGGTCTGCCGCCCTGTTTGATGTGCCACTGTCTGTTGCCCAGCCTGGTGTGCCACTGCCGGATATCCTGCATGCCGCTGGCGCTCCCCTGCTTGATGTCCAGCTTGCCTTCAGTCCCAGTGTTGGGACATGTGTTGCAATGAGGGCAGGTGTATCCCTAATGTTACGCCTCTTCAGGAACTTGACCTGTGGGGTGCCAAGACGGCTTCCAGACCCTGGTGGTGGGGCGCATGATCAATTGCTGGACTCTGGTGGCACGCCTTCCGGCAAGTTAAAGGACTTTGGCCTAGAGAGTGCTAGAAGACCCGCAGACATGGAGGGGAGACCTTTTTGGACTTTTGGGGTAGAAGCACAATGGAGCGTCCGGAGGCCGCTCCTTAAAGGGGGGGAACTGTCAGGATCTGTGTCATTACATGGGTCACCTGCTGGTGGCACTGTTGTTCCTGGAACTGAGGGGCGCAGTTCCAGGGCCCACCAGCGGGTGTCTCCCAGCAGCTGGACTGTTCTTTTAATTAAGCTGCACCTGAGGAGGACTGCTGAGGGAATATAAGCCCGCCCTTCACTGAGGCTCAGTGCTTCAGTATTTTCTCTGCTAGCCGTGTCCCTGTCTGAACCTGTATCCTGAAACCTGTATCCTGAAACCTGTATCCTGATCCTGAGTCCTGTTCCCTGCATCCTGCTTCCTGTACCTGGCTCCCTGCTTTCCTTGTCTCCTGTCCCTGTCCTGTCCTGCTATTGTTTGCTCCATCCCTTTGTATATAGTTTGTTAGGTTCTATTGGGGTTTTGTACTGTTATCATTTACATTTTGTTTACTTGTTTATGGTCACTGGTGTTGGTATTGGAGTGTGTCATTTTGCTTAATAAACTTATTTACATCTTTATCCATCTGGGTCCTGATTCCTTGGTGCAGCCAACTGATCTGATCACCCTTGCTGGATGCCTGCATGTGGTATCCCTGACAGAAGGTCTCTCTGGGAGTCTGGAGTCAATGAGAATGGAAAACATGATTAACTTCTCCAGAACCGTAGATATGTCTCGTGCTGCTATCTCATCTTTAATGTTATACGAGAGACCATGAGAAAAAGCAGCCATGAGGGCCTCATTGTTCCAAGTCACCTCTGCTGCCAGGGTATGGAATTCAATGGCGTAATCAGCATCAGTTCTCCTACTGTGTTAGATGGACCTGAGGCTCTTGGCAGCGGAAGTGGAGAGAGCCGGAATGTCAAATACCCTTTTAAATGAAGCCACAAACTCAGGGTAACTGGGGACAATGGGTTTTTGCATCTTCCAGGGTTTGCCCAGGCCAAAGCTCTATCAGAAAGCAAAGAAATAATGAAGCCTACTTTGCTTCTGTCTGGGGCAGCATCTCAAAGTATATTCCAAAATGGTTGAGAAACCCTCTGCATTGAACTGAGGGAAGTGGGGCGGAACCAGACATACCTCTTACAGAGATAAAATTTGAGGCTGCTTCCTGCACAGAGACAGCAGCAGGGACAGCCTGCAACACTTATTGTACCGGAACAGCCACAGAAAGAGGATCCAGGTGAGCAGTATGAATCAGGAGCGTCTGTAATGCTGTAATGCTCATCGAATCTGGAAAAAATATTACCACTAGGTGGATTGCCTGCATCTTCTGAATTCATGGCCTTCACCTATTGTCAGGAACCATCAGACTGAGTCAGAAAATGCAGTATAATCACACCTTTAATGTAATGGTAATGCCTTCCTGTTCCTGAGCCCTGCCTTCCTGGTTCTGAGCCATACGCTAGTCAGTGGTAGAGGGATGCATACTTTCTTGCCCCTCATGGGCTTCCCTTCCCTTCCCTCCTCTTCTGGGACTTGTAGTTAAGCCTTCTCTGGATTCCCTTCCCCCATGACAGGTCATTTTTCCCTCTCCCACTGACCAGAATATGGCTCAGGAATAGGAGGACTGGGTGTGCTCAATGACCGTGGGATGGGGTTACCAATCTTTAATCCCTTCCCCCCCACGACGGGTCCTTTTTCCTCCTTCCACCCACTCAGGGATGTGGGGCGGGGCTGCGGGGTTACTAATAACATAAGGGACCAGAGCTGTCATTGTCCTGGGTGGCCCTGCGGCTGCTGTCACCTCCCCTCCTGCACTATAAACCCCTCTTCGCCCCCCTCCGCCTTGGAGCTCCCTCACACTACGCTGACCTCTATGGAATTCGGGTGGCAGATGAATACAGAGCAAAGCAGGGAGGTGGTGTGGAAGTTTCTGAGGCGCAGGTACGATGAGCTAGACTCATCACAGAGACCTGGCAGCAGGAGCTGGATAGCAGGTGCTGTAAGTAGGGAATCCGATCCCCACCATCTCCCTTCTGCGGCTGCTAAAAGACTGCTTCTCCTCTCCCTTCAGCAGCTGCAGGAGGGAAATGGAGGGGATTAGTTTATCTACATGCCCCCTCTCCTATCCAGGTGTACTGAGGCCGCACGGGCTCCTAGAGTATGGTGCCGGGTCGCAATTTTGACCTCTGTAATTTGGCTCCTGTCTGCAGTCAAACTGTGCCACAGCACCTGTGATCCTGATTACACCTAACAGGCTGTATAAAGTACATTCGGACACAGGCTGCAGACAGTGTTTGCATTGTACAGGATACTATTTGTACTCCTGACCTCCTTAAAGCCCATTTCACACTGCCTGCTGCGGTTTCCTCTTAGCGCGGGTGAAGCACAGTGTAACAGTGGATTTCGTGTAGGCTACCATGGCTTTCGTGTAGACTTCTATGAGATCAGGGATTGTTTATGCATTTTCTGAAAGCGCACGAAACATGCAGTATGCAGCAGTTTTGGTTCACACCAAAAATGTCCTGTCTAATGAAGGTGTACGGGAAAGCGCAGGTACCTGCATGAAAACCATAGTTACACTGCTTTGCGGGGAAACTGCAGAACAGTGCGAAAGTGCTAATAGTATGCAGTGAAACACTGTCTAAAGCCATTAATGAATCATGCATCCACAATGCCTGTGATCATTTTCTTGATGATCGCACAGCACAGTCTGTGCTATGTGATCATTATAATGATAATGATGATGATCACATAAACACAGCAAGAGGATTCCTTTTAGGCTTCCATTACACTTGTGTTTGGGGGATGGTAAAAACACACAGCTCAGCCATGCATCTTTACTGCCCCCATCTGCCCCCCCCTTATGCTGTAAAGGCATTGGAGGGAGGAGAACATATGTGGTAGCCACTATTTTTATTTGAATCAATACAAAGCTTCCTCTGATTGGTGTAGAGATAGATGACATCACAAACTCCAATTTAGCCAATTAGGGGAAGCTTTGTAATCATTCAAAGAATACAAAGCTTCCTGTGAGCACTCAGCCCAACTCTTTTTTGTTTCGGAAGTGGCACAGGAAGTCCCTGTCCTGTTGCCAGAACCAGGGCTACAAACAATTCATAAAGCGCACAAGTGTTAGCGCAGCATTTCAGCTAACTTGACCCAAATGAACTATTTAAAGGGACATTAATAATGGAGATTGGCTTAAAGGCACACATAGAGATCAATTGTTTTCTATGTGTCCTTTCATTGACCTGCATATATCTAGCACAGAAAAATGCAAGTTACTGCACATAGTAGGGGAAGAGAGAGATGTGCAGTATCACAGGAAAATGTATTAATCTGTTAAAAACAAACTTACAATGTAGATGTAAAAAGAAGGCTCATCAATTGTCACATGGGTCATTGAGGCCATGCCCAGAGATCTGCGGAGCAATTCCACAAGTTATGTCAAAGAGAGACATATTGGATTTATTCTCTAGATGTTCTCTCTCTTGAACGAAGAGTTGGAAATTAACACGTTATTCAGATTAACCACTTGCCGACCGCCCACCCTAATATTACTGCTTCAGGGCGGCTCGGCTGCATCCAGTCACGTAGTACTACGTGACTGGAGTGCATGTGGTGTTTAGACACAGTGGGAGGCAGGCCGTGGGAGGAGCGGCAGCGATTGCCACTGCTCTCCCGTGATCGTCCGGGAAACCGAGAGAAGACCCACCTGCTTATGTAAACAAAGCAGGTGGATCTTCTGTGAGACAGGCAGGGACAGATTAGCAGTTTCAGCTAAGCTGAAACTGCGATCTGTCTGTGCCTGTCACAGAACCCCCCCCCCAGTCAGTAAGCAAATTAGGCATACATTTAAACCCTTTGATCACCCACAGGGTAAACCCCTTCCCTGCCAATGGCATTATTACAGTAACAGTGCCAGCAAGCCACCCACACTGCCAGGCATTAGCCACCGACCCACAACAGGGTGCCAGCAAGCCACCCTCACTGCCAGGTGTCAGCCACCCACCCAAAACAGGGTGCCAGCAAGCCACCCACACTGCCAGGCATCAGCCACCGACCGACCCCCAACAGGGTGCCAGCAAGCCACCCGCAGCAGGGCAGGGTGCCAGCCAGTCATTTTTTTTTTACTTTTCTGTCTCTTTCAAATTGCAATGGAGATGGATGAGGACAGAAAAAGTAAAAGTGTGGTCTGGGACTATTTCTTGTCTCAACCATCTCCAGGAAAAGCAGCAGTGTGCAACACACGCACAAACAATATAAGCATGGGATCAGTAACTGCAAAAAACAAAAATATGTCAAATCTTTGGGCCCATCTAAGAGTTTATCATAATCAATTATATCATGCAGTACAGAAAAACAAAATAAATACCAATTTGATTTTGAAAAAGCTCCTCCACTATCCCAGGCAACAATAACAGATATGTTTCTGAAAAAAAAAAACAGGTGTAACTGTCTAGATTCAGATGGAAGATCCCAACTGCTGGACAAAGTATTCACAGAGATGATTGTCACTGATAACCAGCCATTTACAATGGTGTCTGACTCAAGATTTAAGCGGTTGATGTCCATATTTGAGCCAAGCTACACACTGAAGAGTGAGAAGTATTATCAAACCGAAATGCTGGGAAAGATTCACCAAAAGGTCATTGAGAAAGTAAAGGCTATGCTGCAACTAGAGAATGCTGGCAACTCACTCTCATTCACGACTGACTGCTGGTCGTCAGGACAAACAGAGTCAGAGTCACTAATGATTCTTACATGCCACTTCATTGACAGCGGATGGACAAAAAGGCAATTGGTGTTGGATACAAAAGTGATGCAAGGATCCCACACTGAGTACAGTAGAGAAATGTTTCTAGGCATGCTTGAAGACTGGGGAATGAACAAAGGCCGAGGGATGCTTGTGCTACTTCGAGAGAGTGGAGCAAACATGCAGTAAGGAATGAGGCTTGCTGATATGTCAGACATCAGTGTCATGGCACACAACACCCTCCAACTTTCAAATGATGGTCTGTCAAGCCAAAGAGCTTTGATTAATATATGTTTTGAGAAGCATGAAGAGATTAAAAATGTTGTGCTTGCAAGTCTTTTGAATCCTCGATACAACAACCATGCTTTATCTTCTGATGATGTATTGGCTAAGGCAAAACAATGGCTGACAGAAGATATTCAACAGAAGGTGCAGGAGGTTCCTGCTGAAAAGACAAGTCCAGAACGCCATTTTTATAATCTGAAAGAGCAGCATGCTGCAAATACAGAAAAATGTCCAAAAATATGTCAACGAACAGAAGAGAATCATCTTCATCGTGGTCGAATTGATCAGGACATTTTCAATTTTCATGTTTTATTGGGGCCTCATGCGGAGAATTCAATTTCTTCTGAATATGCAATAATGAGCCTGGATGATGAACTTCATCTCTATTTAAAGGAACAATTAATTGACAGAACAAGTGATCCTCTTCAGTGGTGGAAAGGAAAGGAGGCACGCTACAAAAGACTTGCTTCCATGCTGAAAGATACCTATCTCTCTCTGCTCCTCTGTCCTCCTTTCCTCCTGAGCATGTTAATGAAGTGGCAGCATTATATGAACAAAAGAGAAGCTGTTTAACAGATGACCATGGACATGCTGAAATGTTCTGCTTTCTGCAGTATAATATTGTTCTACTTAACTGGGAGTATTGAAAAGTGTAGTAGTAGTGTTCACTCCAATCCACTGTCTAGCTGTTGCCTAGCTTTTTTTCTAGCAGTTTTGCACTGACTGCAGTAGTTGCAGTGAGTGCCCTACTACAGCGGTAGTCCACTGACTCCAGTCCAATTCACTGTCTAGCAAGCAGTTGCCTAGCCTTTTTTCTAGCAGTTTTGCAATGACTGCAGTTGTTGCAGTGAGTGCCCAACTGCAGCGGTAGTCCACTGACTCCAGTCCAATCCAATCCACTGTCTAGTTGATGTATAGCTTTTTTTCTAGCAAAACAGTTTTGCACTGACTGCAATAGTTACAGTGAGTGCACTACTGCAGCGGTAGTCCACTGACTCCAGTCCAATCCACTGTCTAGCTGTTGCCTAGCGTTTTTTCTAGCAGTTTTGCACTGACTGCAGAAGTTGCAGTGAGTGCCCTACTGCAGCGGTAGTCCACTGACTCCAATCCAGTCCACTGTCTAGCTGTTGCCTAGCTTTTTTCTAGCAGTTTTGCACTGCAGTATTGATGTAAAATTATTGCAGTGAGTGGGTGCACTACTGCAGCAATTTATTATGCATTAATGCACAATCAGATGATGTGAAACTGATGTCCCTGCAAGTGCACATTTCCTATCAGTTTTCATGCAGTTAAGGTGTGAAGAACAAGCCTTTAATGTTAAAAATGTTAATAAATAAAAATTAACATGTTCAGTAACAGATTTGTGTCTATTTTGCCAAATTTTAAATGTACAAAAATATCGGCCAATATCGTCCGATACCAATATGCAATCGCCAAAATATCGGTATTGGCAACGAAAAACCGATATCGGTCGATCACTAGTTTTTATTTCCTATTAGAACTTCTATTTCTGGCTTTCTATTTTCTTCCATTAGAGTGTTTGTCTTTAAACATTCTTATGCAGTTTTAAACTGCTGCTCTCTATCCATATGACATGTATACAGAGCACTCGGTACATGTCCTCGATATACGCTCCCACCCAGGACCCCGCCTCTCAATTATATATAAACCCACACACTCTGGTTCTGTCTCCACGACATGACGAAGGAGAAAATCAGAAGCTCCGAAACGCATCCTGCCTCCTTTACGTCACATCCGGACCTGCGTTCCCTGCTGGCCCTGGCAGTGTGGCTGTCCTGTCACCATCTCCACCGATGATTCCCCTCTGCTGGCCGGATCAGGATCCTCTCTACTGGATTACTCTTGGACAAGCTCCTGCTGGATTTACTACAATTGATGAGCCTTCTTTTTACATCTATCTTGTAATTGTTTTTTAACAGCCTAATAAATTGTCTTGTGATACTGCACTTAGAGGTGCCTCTCTCTCTTCCCTGTTTTTACCGGAGCCTGCTTCTCTCCTGGAGTGCAGCCCAGTGTTTGTATCCACATCTATCCAGCATCTCCACCACTCACAGAAATTGAACTTCCTTTTATTCTGGACTTTTCTCTGGCTAGTTTTGTTTGCTCAGAGCGCCCTACAATGTATTACCTTACTGTACATAGTACGAACAAGACCCCACTTTAATATGTGTCATCCCCATGTTGTCCAGGCAAGAGTAACATGGGGTATAACACAACCAGTAGTTGCTTTATAACCCCCCCCCCTTTATTTTGTTTAACTCTTTTACTGCCTCCAATGTATGTTATGCAGGATGTGGAAACCTTGCAAGCGGACCTGAACAAAATAACGGAGTGGGCAACTACATGGCAGATGAGATTTAATGTTGAAAAATGTAAAGTAATGCACTTGGGGGCCAGAAACCAGAAAGCAAGCTACTCGCTAGGGGGGGAACCTCTGGGTTAGTCTAGGATGGAAAAGGACTTAGGGGTACTGGTAGACAACAGGCTTGGCAGTGGCATGCAATGCCAGGCCGCAGCAAGCAAAGCCAACAGAATACTGGGATGTATAAAAAAGGGGATTCACTCCAGAAATAAAGAGATTATTCTCCCGCTCTACAAGACTCTGGTCCGGCCACATCTGGAGTATGCTGTCCAGTTCTGGGCACCGGTCCTCAGAAAGGATGTGCTGGAACTGGAGAAAGTCCAGAGAAGGGCAACAAAAATAATTAGGGGGATGGAGGACATCAGCTATGAGGAAAGACTACAAGCCCTGAACTTATTCTCTCTGGAGAAGAGACGATTGAGGGGGGATATGATATCAATGTACAAATACTGTACTGGCGACCCGAGCATAAGCAACAAACTATTCAGAGAAAGGAGATACAATAAGACACGTGGCCACTCACTAAAACTAGAGGAAAGTAACTATGTAACTATGTAACTATGTTATACATCAGTGGCAGTGTGGGGGTGGGGTGTGTGTGTAAACTATATAAGCCTACTGTTGGCTTTCAAATGAAAACGAATTTTTCTGATCCCTGGAAGCTAATGTAGGGCAATCTGTGCTCTTTTAGTTTCAATGAAGGGCATGTGAGACATCAGGGGTCTAAAAGACTCCTGATGGTTCATCAAGGAAAACCTATCATAACAACATGATATCATATAGGGGACTTTTAGTGAGAAAATTAAAAAAGTTACATGGCAAGCAGTTTAATACCCCCTCAAAACTATTTTTAGCCATTCCCTCCCTTCTTATTGTACACAAATGTGCAAAAGTAAACACACCCGTCATGGGCACCTACTGTACTTATGAAAACCTTGCTTGTACTAAACATATAACATATTTCTACATGATCAACAATGAGAACAATAATTTTAGGCCCATTATTCACAGTTTACTCTAAACTGATGACCCGTAGGGCCCTGCCCAATATTTAGTGCAATTTAAACCACACCCACTTTTTGCTGCAGTGCATGCAGAGCTGCATTTTCTTTTCCTCTGTGTCTAGGGTCCAATTTATGATCCTGGACACATGCCCACTGATTAAACACCTACTGTCTGCAGTGTTAAGTTCCTCGGCTAAAATATTTATTTTTAAAATAAAAATTTTTCGTTAACAAAATGATCACTATTTTAATTGACTAAAATACAACTAAAACTAAAACAATTCAGATGACTAAAATTTGACTAAAACTAAAATGGCATTTTAGTAAAAAAACTATGACTAAAACTAAATTGAAATAAATTAATTTAAGTCGACTAAAATTGAATGGGTTTAGTTAAATTGTAATGCATTATTTATGCATTTGTCTTATTATACAGGTATACTCCTGGAGTAAAAAATATAAACACATGTTATTATTTATGGTATTAAAGTTTGAACATGCACTAAAGACACATATTTAGTCGTTGAGATATATAACTTTATTACATATCACAATGGCTAAATCTGTGGTTCTTGCAGCAGCACTCAAAAGCTGGGGCTTTTTGACCCTTGTTGTTGGGTCTGCTGGCACAGGGGGTTAAGGATATGTACTAGGGAGCAACTATCTCAGTGCTTGGCAGCACCAATACTTCTTAATGGCTGCTGTTTGTCTCCCAGTCCCTCTGCTCTTGGACAACTTTCTAACTCTTCCAGTACTTTGCTGCTCTCTTTCAAGGTGTTCTGCTCTCCCCCTTCAGCACCCAAGTGTGATCTACCACAGCATCATCCACTGCAAGTTGCTCACCGGAGTAGGGACAGACCGATTATCGGCAAGGCTGATATTTCAGAGGTCGATATGCACTTTCCCCGATATATTGGTATTGGCCCGGAACTGGCCGATATTTTTGTGACATCATTCTGCCTTCTTAGGCCGCCTCCCTCGTCTTGGACAGCCTCGTCTGGAGTCAGGACTAGACTCGTGGGAGTGTATCACAGCCATACACCCACCCACAGCAGCCCGGTGCCAGCCAGCCACAGGCCCTGTGCCAGCCAGCCACCCACAGGCCCTATACCATCCAGCCCAAGGCCCTGTACCAGCCAGCCACCCACAGCCCCTGTGCCAGCCAGCCACCCACAACAGGGTGCCAGCCAGCCACCCACCACAGGGTGCCAGCCAGCCACCCACTACAGGGTGCCAGACAGCCAGCCACCCACAGACAGGGTACCAGCCAGCCAGCCACCCACAGGCCCTGTACCAGCCAGCCACAGGCACTGTAACAGCCAGCCACCTACAGGCCCTGTAACAGCCAGCCAGCCAGCCACCCACCCACCACAGGGTGCCAGCCAGCCAGCCACCCACCACAGGGTGCCAGCAAGCCAGCCATTAAGCATTAAACAAAAATTAACATGTTCAGTACCAGATTTGTGTCAAAATTGTCTTTATTTTTCAAAACTTTAAATGTACAAAATATCGGCCGATATGGAAACGTTGTGACCAAATATCGGTATCGGTCCTGAAAAAACCATATCGGTCTATCCCTACACTAAAGCCCAGGTTGCAAATGCCAGCAGAAAGGTGCTGAAAATGTCAATGTCAGCACAGGAGAACAGGCATTACAATCTTGAATGTTCATGCTTGTGTAAGGTTGTCCTTAAAAGCCAATTGCACCTTTGTTTTAAAAATTAATTTCTCTATCATTCATTGACAGACGCAGCTCCATATTCTTCTCCATATTCAGCTCCATCTTCTCCATATTCTTCACAACCCCTGTCTGCCCTCAACTGCAGTTTTGGAAAACCTGGTGTCAAAAGTGGATTTGGTTTTAAAAAGTACCACCAGTAAAAAGCACCCTATGCCCTCCTCTGCCTCTCCTGTATCCTCAGATTCTAAGGTAGATCTGGCCACCGCAGACGCATGCCACCCTGGGGGATCTGCATCATCGCACTCGGATAGCGAGGACGATATATCCTTGTCCGCAGCCATGCAGGAAAGCGTGCTGGTGGAGGCAATTATAGTGTCAGTGCGGGAAACTCTAAAATTGATTATGCAGCATCAGGGATGCAGGTGTCTCTTGGCACTTGCAAATCCTAGAAGTCGGGCAAGGTTTTCCCTTGTCCAGAACTTTTTGACAAAATTGTCAATGAACAGTAGGGGCGCCTCAAACAGATGCTAGTGGTGCCGAAGCATTTTAAATGGTGCTACCTATCCGTGGACGCGGCATCCACAAGATGGACTGTTCCACCGAAGGTGGACCATCTGGTCTCCAGACTGAAAATCTACTGTGGTCCCGATGGAGGAGTCCCCAGTTTTTGCAGACCCTGTCAATCCGCTAAGGACAAGTCACTGCGTAATAGACGGGGACCTTAATTTACAGCCCACAGGCGGCCCTTTCATGCCTGCGGCATGCAGAAAAAAGGATCAAAGCCATTTAGGTCTTCTGGGGGTTCCAAGAAGACATGGTTGGGTAAGCCGAGAGCAGGCCAATCTAGACCTGCAGACAAATCCCCGTCTGCATGAAGGGACGCCCTCACCCATAACTGGGGTGGAGGGACATTTTCGCTTCTTTCCAGAACCATGGACTTCCTTGATTCAGGACAAATGGGTCCACGAACTGATCTGATCGGGTTACAAGATCGAATTCAGGTCTTGACCGTCGGGCAGGTTCTTCCCGTCCAATCTATGCCTATCTCCAGATCGGTAAGGGATCTACGAAAAGCTATACAAGATCTGCTATCGCAAGGGATGATTGTGCCGGTTCCCTCTCGGGAACGCTTTCAGGGTTCTATTCAAACCTGTTCACTGTGCCCAGGAAAGAAGGCAAAGTGTGTCCAATCCTGGACCTCAAGGCTCTATACCGCTTTGTGCGGGTACAGAAGTTTCGAATGGAGTCCATTCGCACGGTAGTGGCGTCCCTACACCAAGGAGACTTTTTGGCCTCCATCGATATCAAGGACGCGTATCTACACATCCCTATTTACGCTGTAGGAGAGGAGTGTTATCAATTTTTGCCGTTACCATTTTGTGTCGCCTCCGCCCCCAGAGTCTTCACCAATGTGTTGGCTCTGTTATTGCCATTACTACGACAATGGGGGATTGCGGTACAGGGGTACCTGGACGCTCTCCTCATAGAGAAAACTTACATTCAGTCCTGTTGGGTGACTTGACAATTACTGTACGTACTCTGCAAGAGTTTGGTTGGAACATCAATTTAAAAAAATCTGCTCTGGTACCATCCTCAAAACTGGATTATCTTGGCTGGACTCCGCTTCGGCGAGGGCTTTTCTTCCCCCGGAAAAGCTGCAAAAATTGCAGGGGGCAATTAGTTTGCTGTTATCCAGCAATCTGGCCTCTCTGCGGACTTGCATGCGAGCCTTGGGCCTGATGGTGTCGACCTTTGAGGCGGTTCCGTTTGCTAAGTTCCACACAAGGCCCTTACAAAGTCACAACACAAGGACGGTGGCTTCACTTGTTAGCCCTATGCCAGGGCAAGTCCTTCCTCCCATTGTACTGGACTATGGTAACCATCGATGCCAACCTGTCCGGCTGGGGAGGATTGCTGGGGAAGCTGTTTGTCCAGGGATCCTGGACAGTAGAAGAGTCCAGACTTTCGACCAGTGGGGGACACCCGATCTAGATCTGTTAGCCTCTCGACTCAACAAGAAGGTTCAGAGTTTTGTAGCCAGGTCTTGGGATCCTCTGGCCGACGACACAGACGCACTTCTGGCTCCTTGGGGACAGTATCGGCTGATCTATGCGTTCCCACCGCTGAAACTCCTGCCGAGGCTTTTGCGCAGAATAGAGGTGGAAGGGATTCCGGTCATTCTGGTGGCCCCAGACTGGCCTCGTCCATCTTGGTACGCAGATCTGGTGAGGTTGGTCGCCGATGCTCCTTTGAGACTTCCTCTCAGGGAAGAACTGCTGTCTCAAGGGCCGATCTGCCATCCTGCTTTACAGTCGCTGGCTTTAACGGTGTGGCTATTAAAAGCCAGGTATTGAAGGACAGGGGTCTTTCTGACTCCATGATTCCTACACTGTTGAAGGCAAGAAAATCTACTTCCAGGAAGATCTATCATCGTACATCTCATGGTGTAAATCGCTGAAGGTGCATCCTCGCCTTTTTTCGGGGGCTAGGATTTTGACCTTTCTTCAAAAAGGGGTTGAACAGCGGTTGACCCTGGGCACTATAATAGGCCAAGTGTCAGCTTTGGCTGTGTTTTTCCAATGTCCTTTAGCTACGCATGCCTTGATTCACACTTTTATACAAGGGGTTTGCCATATGGCTCCTTCGAAGGCGAACCCCAGAGCCGGTACAGGGGGGGGGGGCGGAAGGGCCGGGTGACCTGGGCGGCACCATTTAGTAGAGGAAGGGGGCGCAGCACAGGTTAAGTGTGACTACTAACACACCGGGCGGGCAGGTGAGTGGCCGCTAATAGCTGTAACAAAGTGAGACCTTCACTTCCCTGTTAGGCGGGTATCTCCACTGACAGGGAAGTGAAGGGCTCACTTCGTTACAGGCAGCCATTAGCGGCCGCTCACCCGCCTGCCTGGTGTGTTAGTTCATACCAGGGGTGGACTGACCCATCTGACTGAGTGCCCGGGACCAGTGGAGGGGCCCCATGAGAGGCTCCTGGGGATGAAGTCAGTGCCGGATCAATGTCCGGCATTGTGCTTCACTCAGTGAAGATTCCTGTCAGGCTGCCTTCAGTTCTCAAAATTCCCTGCCCGCCTCCTCTCTCCCCTCCCGCCTCGATGACCCTCTTGCTTGCTAGGACCGGCACTGCTCACGAGTATGGACACAGCTTGGTCGGCTTGGCATGGCACTACTCCCGGTTTTTAACATTAGCGTCTATGGGAAATCTCAGTCAGCTTGGCATGGCACTGCTCCCTGTCTAACATTGGCATCTATAGGAAATCTTGGTCAGCTTGACATGGCACTGCGGCACTGCTCCTTGTTTTTAACATTGGCATCTATGGGAAATATTGGTTTTGAAATTACACTGACTTTTTCTTTATACCCCGGGGGGGGGCGCAGTTTGCCATCTTTGCCCTGGGCACCAGATGACCTTGTCCCGGTACTGGCGATCCGCATTACCTCTGTGGGATCTTAACTTGATACTGTCTGTTCTTCAAAAGGCTCCCTTTGAGAACATAAGGGAGATTCCGCTGCTTACACTGTCACAGAAGGTTGTGTTTTTGGTGGCTATTACTTCTGCTCGCAGAGTATCTGAATTGGGGGCGCTATCCTGCCATTCACCTCAGCTGGTGGTCCACAGAGATTAAGTGTCAGTTGGTGGTACATTACTATCATCATACTTTCATATCAACACGTCTTCTCGCCTGGCTCTCCCTCCCTTTGCCGCCAATCCTTGTCCCTTCAGCTCCCGGGTCAGACTTATGGTATCTCCACCACATGACAGCATTCCCTCCACTAGTCATATTTAGCCGTTGGGTCATACACTTGTTGATATTCCATACTTGCTGGCTATTTTATAACATGTGCACTATTGTCTTTGACAGGCTTACATATTTATTTACTCCTGATGAGTGTGCCAACAGACCCACAAAACGCGTCGAGTTTTATACAAGATATTCTGTTGAGTTTTAATCCAAGACTTTCTACTCTGTATTACTGCTACATATGCCTTGCACTGATGCTCATTGGCCTGTGCATTAACCATTATACTTATATTGTATGTTTTTACTCAATTTAAGCTATGTACTAAGTTTATTGCTTCATATGTATGTTGCTCTGTAAACCTGTCATGTTAATCTGTGTTTTCAGGGAGAAACAATTGTCGAACACCTTCTGATTCTTCAGATGGACACTTCCGATATACAATCCCATCTTCCAATTGCATTAGTTCCCATACTTTGTAAGCTACTTTTTAGCGCCATCAACTAAACTTTTTAGCAGCATCTGCGAGTCTCAAGTTACCAATGCTCTCTTGACAAGGTCACATAGTGGATCCTCCCACTGGTCCCTTCTCAGATCCTCCTTTTGTCAGGTGAGGCAATTCTTGATTGCGCACTTGAGTCATATCACAGTAGTATCGAGGTACTCCAGCAGGGGTGACCCCCCACGGCTTCAGCTCCCGTGGCTCCCTTATGACAATATGACCCCTTGACACACTGCATGAACTCCTTCGGGAGTCAGATTCCAGGCACCATCATCCAAAACATATGGTCTTCGGGATAAAGCATCTGCATCCCCATTTCCTTTCCCTGGCCTTTACCTTTACTTCAGGCTAAATTAAAATCCAGACAGTGCAGCCAACCACCGATGTCCAGTGGCATCCAACTTAGCAGTAGATAACAGATAGGTAAAAGGATTGTTATTTGTTTTTACCACAAATGACAACATACAAAGTAGTCTTGTAGCTTTTCTACTACTGCCCACTTGAGGGCCAGAAACTCTAATTTGTGTATAGGGTAGTTGTTCTCAGAGGGAGTAAGACTTCGACTCACATAAGCTACTGGAAGAAGCTTCCCTGCCGTCTCCTGATACAGCAATCCTCTGAACCCATCTCAGCTAGCATCCACTTGCAACTCATAAGGCTTTGAAGAGTAAGCGCAGGCCAGAACTGGGGCTTCTGTAAGGCTCTCCTTCAAACCTCTAAAAGCCTATTCACACTTCTGAATCCATTGATCCTGAACAGGCTCATGCGGTCTGGACTCAACTTCTGCGACTCTATATTCCCTTCTCTCTGGAACAGCTCGTTCAGGGGTCTCGCAATCTGGGCAAAGGTCTTCACAAGCCTTTCTATGATAGGAGCAAAATCCTAGAAAGGACCTCAGTTCTGTAACTGTCCTTGGTCAGGGCCTGTCACAATCTGGATGGAGGCCGAAGTGCAGAGAGGGCTTCCCTTGCAGCTCAGTGCGAGTCACCCCTGGAAGTGGTACAGGAGCTGAAGCCTCCCAAGTAGCACAGGTCGCCTGTGGTGAGCGCCAGATGATTTCAGGAACTCTGGGTAAGGCAGACAACTAGAGGAGTAGTAAAAACCAGGCCGAGGGTCAAACACCGGTGATCAGTCCAAGAGCAAGGTAAGTAGCAGAATAGGAATGAGCCGGGGTCATACACAGGTAAGCAGGCAGAAACAGAGTCCTTAGGCAAGCCGGGGTCATACACTGGGGAAAAAGGCAGGTAGTAGCAAGAGCAAAGTCCGAGAGGCAAGCCGAGGGTCAAACACCAGGAGGAGATCAGATGGTTCAGAAACAAGCCGGGTCACAACAGGAAGTCCAAACAGGAAACAGGAAACACAGGAAGCTGAGAGATATCCAGCAATGAGTCTGCTCCTATGGCCACCTTTTATAGGCCAGCAGAGGGCAGTGTCAATTGAGGCAGGACCGACCATTGCTATTACTGGCAATGTTGCCAGTTCTCCTACGGCCATTTCCCTGACGGGCCAGCAGAGGGCTGTGTCGATTGAGCCAGGAGCGTCCATGACTAGTACTGGCAGAAATGCCAGGATGGCTGTGTCCCTGACAGTGCCCCCCCCCCCCAAGGGGCAGCCTCCGGATGCCCAGACGGGCCCGACTTTCAGGAAACCTTCTATGGAATTCTCGGATAAGCCTTGGGGCATGGATATTGCTCATAGGTTCCCATGAATTATCTTCAGGGGGATACCCCTTCCACTTAATTAAGTACTGAGTCTGTCTACCCCTTTTCCTGCAATCCAAGATGGATTCGACCTCAAACTCGGTTTCACCTTCCACTGAAACCGGCAGTGGAGGTAGCTCCTCTCTTCCGGGAACGGACTCTGTACAACTGGTTTAAGTAGAGAGGTATGGAACACTGGGTGGATCTTGTAGGAACTGGGCAGAGCCAGTTCAAAAGCCACTGGATTAACCAACCTCTTGATTTCAAAAGGACTGATAAATCTGGGCCCAAGTTTCCTAGAGGGACAAATTCATAAAAGAAAGCCATACCTTATCTCCAATCTTGTAATCAGGATTTTCTTTTCTCTTCAGATCATAGAATCTTTTATAGTCCTTTTGGGCCTTGAGTATGGCATACTGCAGTAACTGGTAGTTGGCCTGGATGGAACTTACTTGATCCTGGACTGCAGGGACTGACGTTTCAGGAATGACGTTAGGCAAGAAAGAGGGATGGAACCCGTAATTTGCCCAGGATGGGGTTTGATTGGTTGCTGAGTGTAGAGAATTGTTGTACGCAAATTCTGCGTAAGGAAGGAGAGAAACCCAATTATCCTGGGAACCTGTGCAAAAACATTGTAGATATTGCTCCAAAGTTTGGTTCGTTCTTTCGGTTTGCCCATTACTCTGTGGATGGTAAACCGATGACAGACATATTTAAATGGATAAGGATTTACATAGCTCCCTCCAGAATCTACCTGACCTAAGTATTTCTCTAATGAACACGTTGGCAGTATCTAGAGCAGAGAGTGTACTGATCATGGGTAAAAAGTGGGCCATCTTTGAAAGGCGGTCAACTACCACCAGAATAGTGGTGAACCCTTCTGAGGGCGGTAGATCCACGATGAAGTCCATGGAGAGCTTCTTCCACGGTTGTTCAGGAATGGGTAGAGGTCTCAGTAGGCCCCAAGACTTGGTTTTGGACCCCTTGCCACGTTGGCAAGTGACACAGGAACCAACATAAGCCTCGCAGTCCTGATTCAGGCTGGGCCACCAGAAGAGGCGTTGGACCAGTTCGAGGGTCTTCCATACCCCGAAGTGACAGGCAAGCTTGTGGTCATGAAAGCTTTTTAAGACGTAAAGTCTTACTTGAGGGGGAACAAAAACTTAGTCTTGATGCCACAAGAATCCATCTTGTCTGCTTAAGGGGGGAGTTACTGATTCTGTACTTTGAGCAGAGGCCTCCTTAATCGCAGTCTTCAGGTCAGGCTGGATAAGCAAAAAAAATTTTAAGTGGAGAGAATGGTATTGGGTTCAACCATCTCTGGGTTGTCAGGAAACATCCGAGAAAGAGCATCTGCTTTTCCATTCTTAGACCCGGGCCTGTAGGTGATGTGGAAGTTGAACCTTGAAAAGAACAGAGCCCACCGGGCTTGTCGAGGTCTTAGACGTTTAGCTGTTCTGAGGTATTCTAAGTTCCTGTGGTCAGTGAAAATCATGATGGGATGGGCGGCCCCTTCCAGCAGATTTCTCCTCTCCTCTAAGGCACATTTTATAGCCAAAAGTTCACGATCACCTACATCGTAGTTCCTCTCTGGAGGAGTCATTTTCCGGGAGGAAAAGGCCACGGGGTGAAGGAGCGCCTTCGGGCCTTGACGTTGGGACAGGATTGCCCCAGTAGCAATTTCTGAAGCGTCAACTTCTAATATATAGGGCAGAGCCGGATCCGGGTGCTGAAGGATAGGTGCCGAGATAAATAGTATTTTTAGTTCGTCAAATGCTGCTTGGGCCTCCGGTGACCAGTGGAATCGAACCTGCTGGGGGGTCAGCTGGGTGAGATGATCCTGGAGAAACCTTTCACGAACCTTCTGTAAAAATTGGCAAAGCCTACAAACCGTTGGACACCTTTTTTGTCGGAAGGGGCTGGCCAATCTAAAATAGATTTTGCTTTCTGAGGATTCCTGGAGATTCCATTGGTGGAGATAATCAGTCCTAAAAACTGAATGGAATCTTTCTCAAAGTCACACTTTTCTGCCTTTACATAGAGTCCATGCTTCCTCAGGGTGGCAAGCACTCTTTTAACGTGAGCCCGATGGAGCTCCAGGGTGGCAGAAAAGATGAGGATGTCATCTAGATAAACAATCAGAAAGTGTCCAGGAATTCTCGGAAGATGTCGTTCACGAGATGTTGAATAGTTGCTGGAGCGTTACATAGCAAAAAAGGCATGACCAAGTACTCGAAGTGGCCAAATTGAGTTCTAAACCCTGTCTTCCATTCATCCCCCTCTCGGATACAGACTAGGTTATAGGCTCCTCGAAGATCAAATTTGGTGAAAATCCGGGCAAACCGGAAGCGCTGAACAAGTTCAGGAATAAGGGGAAGAGGGTACCGGTTCTTAACGGTAACCTTGTTGAGTTCTCGATAGTCCACACAGGGTCTTAAAGAGCCATCTTTTTTCTCCACAAAAAATATGCCAGCCCCAGCAGGAGAGGAGGAGGGACGGATGAACCCCTTCTCCAAGTTCTCATAGATGTAGACTCTGAGGACTTAAAGTTCGTTCTCGGATAAAGGGAATATCCTCCCAAACTGGATCTCAGCTCCAGGGAGTAATTCAATGGGACAATCGCAGGAGCGTTGAGGGGGAAGGACCTCGGCTTTCTTTTTATCAAAAACGTCCATGAACTCCCGATAGACTGCAGGGATGCTGGAAAGGGTGTCGGGTACTGGTTGAACCGCCAAGCAGGTAGAAGAACTATGAGGCCCGGGAGGGAGGCAGTGATTCTGACAGTACTCAGAAGTGAAGAGGATCTCCTTCTTGACCCAATTAATCAGAGGGTTGTGGGCCTGCAGCCAAGGGAGTCCTAGGATGATGGGGAACATGGGTTAAGATATTACATCGAAACAAACAAACTCTTGATGGCCAGAGTCTGATGTAGTTAGAATAGGACCGGTCTCCCTGGTAACTGGACCGGAGCTGGGCAGGGAACCATCGGCTAAGTGGACCTCAAGTCTTTGTTTCCTAGGCTGCAAAGAGATACCCAGTCTCTTAGCCAAAGCAAAGTCCAAGAAACAGCTGCACGCCCGGGAATCAATGATTGCCAGGAGCCGAACCTTCCCTTCCGCCACCTGTAGGGAGACAGGGAGAACAAGGTGAGTGGAGGAAGGCTCAGAGACTTGACAGTTCGGAGAGCTTCATAGGTAAGATTTACTGGGTCTCACAGGGCAGTTGCGCAGGAAATGGCCGGTCCCACCACAGGAGAGGCAGAGGTTGGCCTGCCGCGGCGTTGTCGTTCCTCAGGAGTCAAGGAGGAGCGAATCAAGCCGATCTGCATGGGTTCTCCATCCGTGCTCAAGGTAGCAGGTGACCCAGTAGGAGGTGCAGTAGCTGATGGAACCTTAGGCAATGCCCAGGTGGGTTGGGAGCCTTGGTAACGTTCAGAACGTCGTTCTCTCAGACGTCTGTCCAATTGAATGGCTAGTTGAATAAGACCCTCGAGAGAAGCAGGGGTATCGACACGAGCCAGTTCATCCTTGAGGATATCGGACAGTCCATGGCGGTATTGATATTTGAGAGCCGCCTCATTCCAATCAGTGTCTGCGGCCCACCTGCGGAAGTCAAGAGTATAGTCCTCTGCTGGTCGTTTACCCTGTTGTAAAGCATGCAAGGCTGATTCGGCAGTAGCGGCACGCTGGGGGTCCTCATAAAGCTGAGCCATAGCCTCAAAGAAGGAGTTCACCGAATTCAAAGTGGGAGTCTTTTGTTCCAGAAGGTTATGGGCCCAAGTTTGGGGTTCCTCAGATAGTAGGGAGATTATGAACCCCACTTTCACAGTCTTGGAGGAAAAGGTCCTAGGCTGGAGGGCCAAGTACAGCAGGCAGGCATTTTTAAAGGACCTGAATTTCTTTCCTTCTCCGCGAAAAAGTTCAGGTGTTGCCACCCGTGGCTCCAGTGGAGGTGCCATTGCAAAATGTGGAGAACTGGGGTGCTCTTGTTGTGAGGAGGCAGAAGCGGAGCTGGCAGAGAGCTGGCTGGGATCAGCAGGAGAAGAAGTTGTTAAATGCTGGAGACGTCCTACTAACTGGAAGTAGCCATCTTGAAGCCTCTGGACTGCTTAGGTCAGGGTGGCGACTTGTTGACATAGCGCCTCGAGTGGGGAAGCACCTCTGTCGGCCTCAGACATGGCTGCATTATACTGTCACAATCTGGATGGAGGCCGAAGTGCAGAGAGGGCTTCCCTTGCAGCTCAGTGCGAGTCACCCCTGGAAGTGGTACAGGAGATGAAGCATCCCAAGTAGCACAGGTCGCCTGTGGTGAGCACCAGATGATTTCAGGAACTCTGGGTAAGGCAGGCAACTAGAGGAGTAGTAAAAGCCAGGCCGAGGGTCAAACACCGGTGATCAGTCCAAGAGCAAGGGGTCATACACAGGTGAGCAGGCAGAAACAGAGTCCTTAGGCAAGCCAGGGCCATACACTGGGAAAACAGGCAGGTAGTAGCAAAAGCAAAGTCCGAGAGGCAAGCCGAGGGTCAAACACCAGGAGGAGATCAGATGGTTCAGAAACAAGCCGGGTCACAACAGGAAGTCCAAACAGGAAGCACAGGAAGCTGAGAGATAATCCAGCAAGGAGTCTGCTCCTATGGCCACCTTTTATAGGCCAGAAGAGGGCATTGAGGCAGGAGCGACCATTGCTATTACTGGCAATGGTGCCAGTTCTCCTACGGCCATTTCCCTGACGGGCCAGCAGAGGGCTGTGTCGATTGAGCCAGGAGTGTCCATGACTAGTACTGGCAGAAATGCCAGTACGGCTGTGTCCCTGACAGGGCCAAGTGGTAATAGCTTCCAGCTGCCGTGGGTCAGTGGCCACTCCATTGGCCGAGACCACATGAACCAAGTAAGTAACTGACGTCTGGTAGAATTGACATTTTTCCACTCTGCATGAAGCCTCTGGAAGACCTTTTCAAGTCATGCCTTGTGTTCCTCTAGGGCAGGGGTGGGGAACCTTTTTTCTGCCAAGGGCCATTTTGGTATTTATAAAATCATTCGGGGGCCGTACAAAATTATCAACTTAAAAATGGGTCTGTTATATTTGGTCAAAAATGTATTTAACTCATCCCTAATGTGATGGCTGCAACTACTTCTCTTTGGTGAGGTGTGTGATGTTAGCTGGTATTGATGATGTTGCTACTCGCAACTGGTTTTCCAGGTTTGCGTCGGTCAGTCTGGAGCGCAGTCAACTTTGTGGTCGTAAGTTTTGAAAAGAACTACTGGCGGGTAATGCTGATGGGTATAGCTGGCTGGTACTGCTGTGGGTACTGCTGGCTCAGGCTGGTACTGCTGGCTTGTACTGTGCTGTGGGCACTGCTGGCTGATACTGCTGGCTAAGGCTGGTAATGCTGGCTTGTACTGTGCTGTGGGTACTGCTGGCTGGTCCTGCTGGCTCAGGCTAGTACTGCTGTGGGTATTGCTGATTCAGGCTGGTACTGTGCTGTAGGTACTGCCTTGGGTACTGCTGGCTCAGGCTGGTACTGCTGGCTGGTACTGTGCTGTTGGTACTGCTGGCTGGTACTGCTGGCTAGTACTGCTTGCTGGTACTGCTGTGGGTACTGCTGGCTTGTATTGCTGTGGGTACTGCTGGCTGGTACTGTGCTGTAGGTACTGCTGGCTGGTACTGTTGTGGGTACTGCTGACTCTGGCATGTACTGCTGTGGGTACTACTGGCTCTGGCTGGTACTGCTGTGGGTACTGCTGGCTCTGGCTGGTACTGCTGTGGGTACTGCTGGTACTGCTGTCAGTACTACTGGCTCTGGCTTATACTGCTGTGAGTACTGCTGGCTCTGGCTGGTACTGCTGTGAGTACTGCTGGCTCTGGCTGGTACTGCTGGGCTCTGGCTGGTACTGCTGGCTCTGGCTGGTACTGCTGTGTGTGCTGCTGGCGGGAAATGCTGGCTAGCAGCGGCACCACGCTGAAGGAAGAGGCGATGTTTCCTGTATTGGTCACAGGCGGAGTGCAGTTGATATCACTCCACCTGTGACTCACACAGACTGTCAGAACAGAGCCGGAACTATACAGGAAGCATTGGCTCTGTTCTGACAGATCAGCTGAGAGACACAGACTCAGCTGCACGGGGGTCCGGACCAAATGACTTCGAGGGCCGCATACGGCCCCCGGGACGTAGGTTCCCCACCCCTGCTCTAGGGTCTTGCCAAACACAATGATATCACCCAGACACACAAGTACCTCTATCAGATTCATATCTCCCACTCTGTTCTCCATCAACCTCTGAAAGGTGGCTGGGGGGCTCCTGCCAATCCCTGTGGCTGGCATGCAAACAAACTCAAAGAATCCCAATGAGCTGATGAAGGCCGTCTTTTCTTGATCATCAGGGTGCACTATTGAAGGCAACAGAAAATTGCATTAGACTTGTCAGTAAAAGCAAAAAAAGGAAGAGACCACTGTGGTACTCAGCAGAAGTGGCCCAAATAATTAAAAATAAAAAGCTAGCATTTTGTAATTATAAAAAAACCCAGAGCAATGAAGATAAGGAAATCTACAAGATAAGGCAGAAAAAGGCCAAGCAAGTTATAAGAACTTCTAAAGCGCAGGCAGAAGAAAAACTAGCTCAGTCTATGGAAAAAGGGGGATAAGACATTCTTCAGATATATAAATGAAAAAAGGAAATTAAAACAAGGAATAACTAAATTAAAAACAAAGGACGGAAGGTATGTAGAAGAGAATAAAGGGCTAGCTGACTGCCTTAATGAATACTTCTGTTCAGTTTTTACAGAAGAAAAAGAAGAAGGACCTCCACTTGAAAGGATGACTAATGAATCCTTTGATGCATGTGTCTTTACAGAGGAAGACGTTCTAAGATTGCTGTTTAAAGTGAAGACAAATAAGTCACAGGGTCCTGATGAGATACACCCAAAATTATTAAAAGAGCTTAGTGGTGAGCTGGCAAAACCATTAACAGATTTATTTAACCAATCATTAGTAACAGGAGTCGTCCCGGAAGATTGGAAATTGGCAAATGTCGTGCCCATTCACAAAAAAGGTAGTAGGGAGGAATCGAGCAACTATAGACCAGTGAGTCTGACATCAATAGTAGGCAAATTAATGGAAACCCTATTAAAGGATAGAATTGTGGAACATCTTAAATCCCATGGATTGCAAGATGAAAAACAACATGGGTTTACTTCAGGGAGATCATGTCAAACAAATCTTATAGATTTTTTTGACTGGGTGACTAAAATAATAGACGGCGGAGGTGCAGTAGACATTGCATATCTAGATTTTAGTAAGGCTTTTGATACTGTCCCACATAGAAGACTTATCAATAAACTACAGTCATTGAGCATGGACTCCCATATTGTTGAGTGGATTAGGCAGTGGCTGAGTGACAGACAACAGAGGGTTGTAGTCAATGGAGAACATTCAGAACAAGGTCATGTTACCAGTGGGGTACCTCAGGGATCTGTACTGGGACCAATTTTGTTTAATATCTTCATAAGTGATATTGCAAAAGGCCTCGATGGTAAGGTTTGTCTTTTTGCTGATGACACAAAGATATGTAACAGGGTTGATGTTCCTGGAGGGAAATGCCAAATGGAAAAGGATTTAGGAAAACTAGAAGAATGGTCAGAACTCTGGCAACTGAAATTTAATGTGGATAAGTGCAAGATAATGCACCTGGGGCGTAAAAACCCAAGGGCAGAATATAGAATATTTGACACAGTCCTGACCTCAGTATCTGAGGAAAGGGATTTAGGAGTAATTATTTCAGAAGACTTAAAGGTGGGAGGACAATGTAATAGAGCAGCACGAAATGCCAGCAGAATGCTTGGATGTATAGGGAGAGGTATAAGCAGTAGAAAGAGAGAAGTGCTTATGCCGCTGTACAGAACACTGGTGAGACCTCACTTGGAGTATTGTGCGCAGTACTGGAGGCCATATCTCCAGAAGGATATAGATACTCTAGAGAGAGTTCAGAGAAGAGCTACTAAACTAGTACATGGATTGCAGGAAAAAACTTACCAGGAAAGGTTAAAGGACCTTAACATGTATAGCTTGGAAGAAAGAAGAGACAGAGGGGATATGATAGAAACCTTTAAATACATAAAAGGAATCAACTCGGTAAAGGAGGAGAGCATATTTAAAAGAAGAAAAACTACCACAAGAGGACACAGTTTTATGAGGAAGTATTACTTTACTGAGAGAGTAGTGGATGCATGGAATAACCTTCCTGCAGAAGTGGTAGCTGCAAATACAGTGAAGGAGTTTAAGCATGCATGGGATAGGCATAAGGCTATCCTTCATATAAGATAGGGCCAGGGACTATTCATAGGATTCAGATATATTGGGCAGACTAGATGGGCCAAATGGTTCTTATCTGCCGACACATTCTATGTTTCTATGTTTCTATGTTTCTATGCATTGGTACCTGGTAATACCCCCTCTTCAGATCTAACACACTGAACCATTTCGCTCCAGACAGACACAGCAAAGCATCTTCTATCCCAGTGGTGGTGTACTGATCAGGTATGGTTCTTCGGTTTAGGGTTAGATAATCAATACACATCCAAATGGTTCAACTTTTCATGCGCACCACCACAATGAGGGGGATGTGTAAGGGCTTCTGGATTCCCTAATCACCCCAGACTTCTTCAGCTCCACTAATTTCTCTTGAAGGTCTTCAAGGTCACTCAGAGGGATCCGCCAAGCTCTCTGCCGGAAAGGTTTGTCTACACTCAGCTGAATTCGGTGTTGGGCACTCTTGGCACAACCCACATCAAAGTAATTCTTGGAATACATCTCCTCCCATCTTGCTAGCTGTGCTTTGATCCTCTCCCTCCACTTGAGAGGCATAGCAGGACATTGAACCTGAAATTCTCCTTCCCGGTCCTCTCCAGTGGCCTTCTGAGCCAAATCATCCAATGTCACAGGAGTGCCTGCACTCACCCATCCTAGCACCATTTGTGGCTAGGATGGGTGAGTGCAGGCACTGTGACCTATAACGTTGTGGATACTGACCGGGACTCCCCCTCCCCCGTTTTCGACAACATCTACCTGAGCACAATTTTTGGGACTAATTCTATCCCTGTCTCTTCTCCCAAGTCAGTGTTGGTTCCTATCAATAAGGAATTCTGTCCTGCTCCAGGAGGCCAAGGACAAACAACAGTGTATCGAAGGTCTCTGGCTTCCCTGCCAATGAAGGGTCAAAATTTATCTTGATAGGTATGTATCCATCTTACGGAAACTTTTGGGTGCCAAAGCCCCAGATCTCCAACTCTTCCAGCTTGCACAGAGGGATACATTAGTGTCACTTGGGCCCTGGTATCAAGCAAAGCTTTAGTGTAGATCCCTTCCACTTGCAGGGATATTATTGGAGAGGGTCCTACCAAGTTTTTCGGCATGTTTTTGGCTTGTGCACCCGTAGACTGGGTCCTGACTAATTTCCTCAGTGGCAATGGAGTTTGTTCCACCACTTGTTTTGGCACATTTCTCACTTGTGACTCCGTAGCCTGAGCCCTAACTAACTTCATCCGTAGTGGTAGAGTCCTCTTTTTTTTTTTAGTTTAGGAGAGGGTGCATTGACCTCTTGTGTCTTTCCCCCCAACCCGGGCGACTAATTTTTTGATACAGGTGAAGAGGTAGGAGGACAAACAGAAGGCCTCACGCTTTGCCTTTTCTTTGATACTTTTCTAACTCTGGAGTTCTGTTTGGTCTCAGGATGCTCAATTGGCTTCTTCATTGTGGTCCCGGATGTTTCCCTCCTTCTTTGGGAAGAGTATGTTCTGTAAGGCTTTCAACATGTCTTCCAGCAACCCAGGACTAACTCCCTTCTTGGGGCACTTATCCCTGAAATGTCAAACTTCTCCACATTCAAAACATCTCCTTTCTCTGGTGGGGAATAGCCCTGATCCTCCAGGGTTAAATCTTTGCTCCTGCGTTTTCCCTTGAGTCTCCATCACTCGCATCAACGCCTGATATATCTGAGTTTAAACTTGAGAATCTTGAGTCATCAGCTCTGCCGATTTCAGAGTGTTAACCAACTTTTTGCTGTCTGGGATTTCACACCCTTCTAGATCTGCTTCGGTCTCACTGTTCTCATCCGGGAAACTAGATTCTGCATGAATAGCACGGGCAGAAGCTCTCTCCTTCTTCCCCCCTCTTGCCATAAGCTCTTTAAACCTTTGACTCTTTTCTTTCAACAAAGCTTCCTCCTTCCTTACTTCTCTCATAAGTTTGGGTAAGTAGGGACCATCCGTGCTTCTTTCAGCAGTAATTTCAACACAATGGAATGATTTGGATGGGGCCCCTTGTAGGACCCGATCCAGTCGAGCTTGGTCAGCATTCTCGGGGTCTATGCCCCTCTTCAGGATGATCTGGTGTAACATCCTACCCACTCGAGAGATGTATTCAGAAAGTCTCTCCCCTCTTTGTTGGTGGGTGTGATTAAACTTGCATAGCAAACCTGGGATCTTCTCTATCCTTCCAAAAACAGCATGCAAAGCATCAATGTATTCCATAGCTACACAGTCCTTCTTTCCCATCCGCAAATTTCAAATCACTTTGGCTGCTGGGCCCCTGAGGCTCTCACTAAGCCACTGTCTCTTCACAGCCACTGGCACACTCCACTCTTCTACTGCCTGAGTGGCCTGACTCATCCAGGTCTCGAATTCCTCTTCTCCAGCTGGTGTCGGCAACTGCCCTGAGAAGAACTGGAGCTTCCTATATCCTTGGCTCGCATTACTGGAACCATTCTTCACCAAGTTCTCGACTAGCTGGCTCATGTCCATATAGAACGAAATGGGGGAGGACTGGTCTCACAGGAGTTTGGACCAACTGGCCCCGTTATCCCCGCACTGGCTTGCGGTAAGGGTAGCCCCCCTGTGGTTTCCTCTCTCTTGCAACGAGACCACCCGAGCATTTACTCCTTCTGTCAAGGTTACCTCTTCTTCCCGGAAACAGGCAGGTATATCTTCCTGCCACTCCATCAACACTCACACATAGTCCAGAGTAAACCTCGCCTTCACATCCAAGATGTAGGCCCTCTGGTCTGGCACTAAGCCCCTCACCCACTGTCTGATCTCCTTCTCTGTACATTTACTTCCTGAGATCTCCAGGACAGTGCTTTGCTCCATCCGAGCTCCCTGAGCCCTTCCGCAGGCAGCTGCAGCAACTGAGTCCATCTCTTTCTCTCTCATTGACTCGTGACTGGGCTAACTAGGGCCTGCAGCAGAGAAGAACAGCCTGGATGAGCCCCCAAATGTAGCACTGCCCCCTTGAGGGTTGCTTGTAATTGTATGTTCTTCTGTGCTGCTTTGACCTTGTGAACCACTCAGCCCTCCTGACACTCTAGGTTCAGATATGTTGTGTATACCTTTAAATGTATATGTGAAGCGCTGCATGAATTGAGTTGCGCTATTTAAGTACCTGAAATAAATAAATAAAAATTAATAAATGACACACTGACACAATGCAGATAGGTGTGAACTCTTTAGCTTTGCTTTATTCAAGAAGAAGGCTTGAAAAGAGTATTATTTAATAGGCCCTGGATAAACAGCCGAGGCTCAGTTGAAAGAGCACTTAAGAACAGTTAATAACCAGTTATAGTAACAAGTAAATACACCAATATACACAGTATCTTACAGTAAGTTAATGAGTCTCTCAGAAAGCTATAAATTGCAATCACAAACATGCTTACTAAAGGGGAACCCTGGGCTGGCCTATAGTGCCTAATGAGAGATGAGGTAATCTAGATACCAGTAATGTGTCCTCTTTAAAAGCAATGAGATAGCAATGTTCAGAATGCAAGGCTTTGCTATTATCTTCACCGGCAGTTGGAACTCAAAGAACAAATGATTCCCCAGAATAGCACAGTGTGAAACAGGCAATGCAGGATAGCTCTTATCAGGGTGAAGGCACCTGGTTCTTTTTGTATATGGATTAACCCTATATGAATTCAGGATACCTGCTGCCCTTTTTATTTTTGTGGTGAGTCACCCTAAAAAAATTACAGGTTAATATCAATGAAAAAATGGGCGCTGGCAATGGTATGGGTTAATGGAAATTAATGGGTTAATGGGAATTAATTAATTAAGGCACATTTTAAATGTGTTCTGGTAGTTATGTTAGTGTTCTTTATCCAATTTAAAGTGCAACCAGTGTGTAACTCAAATACATTTATGATAATGCCATTAAATAAACATTTTTGGTAAAATTCAAATAATTTAAAATATTTGGACACAAACAGCGTGCATAATTGGTGACTTGTTGTGAAAACAAATAATAAATGAGTGAAACTGGTGATGGTGATGTGAAATATTAATAATAATGCTATTAATAAAAATTCATAAAATATTTATAAAACATATACAATAAAAAGATGTATCCACAACGTTAATTGTGTAACAAGTGAGAACAGTCCGTGAAAATAAATTAGTTATTCAAGGTGATTTTGTGCTCCAAATGTGCTTTTGATAAAATAAGCAATCTCTGCCTCTTACCAGATGGCTTTAGGTCGCCAGGACCTAAATCGCTTTTGATCCCTTAATAGGATGGATCAGTCCTACACTGAACTCCTCCACTCCTCTTTCTGGATCTCACTCAGGTGTATATAGGAAAAATAGTGGGGAAGCCAAATATAGTATAATACCGTTTTTTATTTTTTTAAATAAATGTAAAAATAAGAAATGGTTGCTTACAAGAAGTAGTGCCTTTCCTGACACTAGGTGAAACTGCTGTTTGTATGTAAAAGGGTCTGTTTCTGGTTCTCAGTTTGTTTGTCCAGAGACTCCTCTACAGCCCTGGTAGCGTGGTAGCAGCTGCGGCGTGCGCTTCAAGCAGGAAGGATATGACGTCGCTGGATCTCTGTGTTTCCGGGTATCAGTAAGGACCACATTGCATTTCGCGTCTCAATCTCGCGTCATCTTGTTTACTGAAAATAGAAGCTTACTTAATGTACCTCGGTTGCAGAAAAATAAAAGCTTTCTTTGATTTTTAGAACCAGGCCTTAGCCCTTGCTGTATTTTTTAGAAAGCTTCATAGACTTCCTGATTTATAGATTTGGGTCGGAGAAACCAGTAAGATGCAGTCTACCAGCTGACCTCATTAGCACACACATCCTGCACTGACCTCATTAGAACCCACACTCTTCACCCATCAACTACAGTATCTCACAAAAGTGAGTACACCCCTCACATTTTTGTAAATATGTTATTATATCTTTTTATGTGACAACACTGAAAGAATGACACTTTGCTACAATGTAAAGTAGTAAGTGGACAGCTTGTATAACAGTGTAAATTTGCTGTCCCCTCAAAATAACTCAACACACAGCCATTAATCTCTAAATTGCTAGCAACAAAAGTGAGTAAACCCCTAAGTGAAAATGTCCAAATTGGGCCAAATTAGCCATTTTCCTTCCCCGGTGTCATGTGACTCAGTAGTGTTACAAGGTCTCAGGTGTGAATGGGGAGCAGGTGTGTTAAATGTGGTGTTATCACTCTCACTCGCTCATACTGGTTATTGGAAGTTCAACATGGCACCTCATGGCAAAGAACTCTCTGAGGATCTGAAAAAAATAAATTTCACTTCACATAAAGATGGCCTAGGCTATAAGAAGATTGCCAGGACCCTGAAACTGAGCTGCAGCACCGTGGCCAAGACCATACAACGGTTTAACAGAAAAAGTTTCACTCAGAACAGGCCTCGTCATGGTGGACCAAAGGAGTTGAGTCTTTGGGAAATAGACGTATGAGTGCTGCCAGCATTGCTGCAGAGATTGAAGGGATGGGGGGTCAGCCTGTCAGTGCTCAGACCATACGCTGCACACTGCATCAAACTGGTCTGCATGGCTGACATCCCAGAAGGAAGCCTCTTCTAAAAATGATGCACAAGAAAACCCGCAGTTTGCTGAAGAAAAGCAGACTAAGGAAATGGATTATTGAAACCATGTCCTGTGGTCTGATGAGACCAAGATAAACGTATTTGGTTCAGATGATGTCAAGCATGTCTGGTGGCAACCAGGTGAGGAGTACAAAGACAAGTGTGTCTTGCCTTTAGTCAAGCATGGTGGTGGGAGTGTCATGGTCTGGCACTGGGGAGCTACATTTTATTGAGGGAAACATGTACTGTGACATACTGAAGCAGAGCATGATCCCCTCCCTTTGGAGACTGGGCCACAGGGCAGTATTCCAACATGATAATGACCCCAAACACACCTCCAAGATGACCACTGCCTTGCTAGCGAAGCTGAGGGTAAAGGTGATGGACTGGCCAAGCATGTCTCCAGACCTAAACTCTATTGCACAGCTGTGGGGCATCCTCAAATGGAAGGTGGAGGAGCGTAAGGTCTCTAACATCCACCAGCTCCGTGATGTCGTTGTGGAGGAGGCCATCTGTGAAGCTCTGGTGAACTCCATACCCAAGAGGGTTAAGACAGCGCTGGAAAACAATGGTGGCCACACAAAATATTGACACTTGGGGCCCAATTTGGACATTTTCACTTACGGGTGTAATCACTTTTGTTGCCACTGCTTTAGACATTAATGGCTGAGTGTTAAATTATTTTGAGTAGACAGCAAATTTACACTGTTATACAAACTGTACACTCACAACTTTATATTGCAGCAAAGTGTCATTTCTTCAGTGTTTTCCCATGAAAAGATATAAAAAAATATTTACAAAAATGTGAGGGGTGTACTCACTTTTGTGAGATACTGTATGTTTGCACAGCATCCCTTGCATCCCTCTGCGTGTGAATTTGCCTGGCTTGTCCACTTAGGCTGCCACAGCTGCTATGTTTGCTATGTCCACATGCTAAACTCTCTGGGGTTGCAGGTTGGACACTCCTGATGTAGTGCAAGGGCCTGCTTGATTGGATACAGAGTGATTGGATAGATAATGTCTCTTCCTATTTCATAGTTTTGGTAAATCTAAAGGAGATTGTACAATTAGATATTAGAGTGTATGGCCACCTGTATACACCAAAAATTTGTTGCATTTTCAGTGCCATAATTGTTAACGGCCCAGCAAACACACATTTTGCCACATGAAAAAACGGTTGACATACGCAGCAAAATGCACAGTAAGAAATGTGCAACTCGCACCACACCAAAATGATCCATAAGCTACTTTGCCATGTGTATGACAGCCCATTGAAATCAACGGACTGCCCTATGTGTGTCACGGGAAACATGAGCCACAAAAAAGTGCACTCTGTTAGGTGTGAATGGCCCCTGAAAGTGAAATTAGTGTATTTTTCATTAAGAACAATGAGCCTCCATTCACATTTGTGTGTTTATAAACGCATGGCAAATGGCACAGAAAATGCGTGCTTTGTTGTGCGTTTCAGAAACCAGCTGCAAGCGCACCAAAATGCTTGGTAAAAAACGCAGCATGCTTCACTGTAAGAAAAAAAGTTCTGGAATTAGTTTGGGGGCAATTGTTGAGTGAATTGGAATGGGCTACCCTATGCATAATGTGTGGAAACACTCCAAAAGGCCCCCCCCCCCCCAACAAAAAAAAAAAGTGTGCGGGAATGAAATGTAAGTTCTCAGTATGTGAAGATGTGAATGGGGCCTGGCAGCTGAGTGTCTCCATCCACTCCTTCCTTTGTACTTGTATAAAGATGGCCCTACACTATGCAGTCTGTACAATCTTCGTATAGATTTAATAGAACTATGGATGACCCACCCGAACAATCTATCAATTTGTATCAAATCAGGCAGGCCCTTGCATTACATAACTGATGGTAGATCCAAAGGAGATTGTACAATGAGATTATAATGTGTATGGTCACCTTAAAAGAAGAAGTAGGTGGTGGCAGGACCAGTCCTACCATGGGTCCCGCTGGGTCCATTGGACCCCAGCAGAACTTTGAGAGGGGCAGCAAATTGACGCCCAAGATTTTTCTTCCTGCAGTTTTGTGTCATCAGTTTGCGGCACATTATGGATGGCATTTCCCCATCTCATACTGCCGCTCCTAGTGGAAACTGATGAGTATGAGGAGGCAGAGTGTCTCCTCCGAGGAAGGTCCCTCGCATGATCGTGGAGAGCACAATGACGTCAGACATCAGCACACTCCATCTCATGCAGGGCTGCCTGACAGTGGGTGTTTGGTAGACCGATCCAGTGGTGAGTTATGGAAGAAGATAGCAGTATATATAATATTTTAAACATTTCATATTTATATAAAATAATGGATGTGGGGGCCTTTTGGTGGGCGTGATTTTTCTTTTGATAGGGTGGGGGGCAGAATTTTATTCTTGGACCCAGGCAGCACAATGTCTTGGGCCAGCCCTGGGTGGTGGTATTTTTAATGAGTGCAGTGTGGTCCAGACAGGTAATACATGCCTATTGCATCCTTTTCTGTGATTAAAAAACACAGAAAATGATGGGAGCTGACCTACAGAAAGGCTGCAACCAGAAAGAATGTTTTAAAATTTAGACATAAAACATTAAATGTCAAACCTTTTCTTAGATAAGGTAAGTGAGAGATAAGAACACTGGGATGGCTCAGCCAGAAATTATATTACAAAAAGATTCAATTTATTATAAAAAGTGAAATTCTGCCCAAAAAGGTGAACTTAGACTTTAAACATTCTTACAATTCATCAAAGTATAAAGATGGGATATTGATAGGATATTGAAAAATGATGTTGCTGTGAATGTTCGAATATCACTAGTTGGTTTAAGCAGAAGCCCCAAGGGAGTCAACTTGCTTAGGTTGCAGTTTGTTCTACAGTGCATGTGAACTTGTAATATTGAGGGCTTGTATTATTTATTACACAAACATTTTATATGCATTTTCTGAAAAGAATAGTAGTGGAGGTTATAGCTAAAATCAGGTGACTTTAGCTAATACTATTAAACATCTTTTATTTACAAAAGGCTTGCTTTTCCTCGTGACTACTGTCCTCCATATACAGCAACTTTTAATAGTGGATGGGTGCCGAGTAATAGTAATGGCCAGCCCTGGGAAGATCCAGTGGAGCTTCAGCATCGTCATGAAGAATTAAGGTCACAGGTGAGCACTGATATTCTGATAATGTCGTTTCTTTCTTTTTTTTTCCCAAAATCTGTATCAATTCATTTATACAGAGAAGTAATAGGTGCCATACAGAAAGCACTTAGTGTAATCCAACGCACATAGAATACATTAGGGCATACAACCACATATTTCTTCTTAAAGCATTGTATCAAAACAATGAGATGCCAAGTAACAGTCCTCACTATATGGGTAAAAGAAACAGAAGTACTATTGCGTAGAAAAATGACTGACAGAATGAATGAGGTGATTGTAGCCATATTAGTGCATTTGCGACAGAAACATTTGACTACTGTCCGTGGTACTTTTTTTTTTTATTTGCACTAGCATACAACTTTTCAGGACAAGCTTCTCCAAGATCCAAGCAGTACTAAATCACAAAAGTTTTAGCAGAATGTTTAAAAAAAAGAAATCTCTGAAGGAAAATGGAAAAAAAAGGTAAAACCAACACACAAACAAATGTACACGGCAATAATAATAAAAATAACATAGTAAGTGAGATAAGAGAGAGGGAGGAGAGCTATAGACTGGGGGGAGGGGGGGCATAGTCACAGAGGGGGTCGTAAAACTGTTAGATAATGAGTAAGAAAACTCATTTCTAAATTTTGGCCACTATATTTTGTGTCAGATAGAATTATTATCATTCTTGGTTCAAAAGTTTTCCTTTCCTAAATAGTTTTGACATTCCTTTTAGGAACTAATGCCCCGTACACACGTGCAGATTATCTGAAGACTTTTGTCTGCAGACTTACCAAAACCATATAATATGAGGTCAAACCTAAACACTTTCAATTTGTATGCAATCCGGCAGGCCCTTGCACTACATAGAAAAGGTAAATCTGAAGACAAAAGTCTTCAGATAATCTGCACGTGTGTACGGGGCATAAGACATTGAGGATTTCCATAGTGTGGTCCAGTAGTGAGAAATTATGTCTCAAAGGTGTGCAGAAGCTATCTTCTTTATGTTTCTTGAGGGTGTGTCTGTGCAAGTTCATCCTTGCTTGTGACTTCTGTCCTGTTTCGCTATTGTAAGATCCTTTGCTACATCTTTTCCATTGGATGAGGTACACAACATTACTTGAGGTGCATTTGTATGACCCTGTGATATTGAAGGTCTCTTTTCTATGTGTGACACTTTTAGATAGATTGATGTAGCGTTTTTATTGCAAGGTTTGCTTCCATTATTTGTGACTTCATAATTGGAATGAAGTTTCCTGCTGATTAGTTTATGTCTGACGTTGGGTGATTGTCTGAAAGCCAGTATTGGGGTTTGTTTGGAATATTTTTTTTAGAATTTCATCCTCTGTTATAATGGGTTGTAAATCTTTGATTTTCTTTTTTTATCCCTTCTAGTGCTGCATTGTATGTGGTTGTTAGTGGTACATTACATGGTTTTCTTACTCATTATCCAACAGTGTTACGACCCCCTCTGTGACTGCCCCCAACAACCCCCCCTCCCAAGTCTATAGCTCTCCCTTCGTCTTATCTCACAAACTATGCTAGTTTTATTACCATTGCCATGTATATTTGTTTGTATGTTTTTTTCCTTTCCTTTTTTTAACATTCTGCTAAAAGTTTTGTGACATAGTACTGCTCTTGGACCTTGAAAAAGGGGACGTACCCCAAAAGCTTGGCCTGAAAAACTGGCACATAAAAAAAACATTTCACATAATATGCTAGTATGCAATCCATTTATACTAGCACATTATGCCTTTACTTTGCAGCTCAGAAAAAAAAGGCAGCGCTTTCCTTCCTCTTTTAACACCACTATTAAACAGAGTTGTATAAAGTACTCAAAACCCATACTTGAGTAAAAGTACAAGTGCTCGATCAAAAAGTGACTTGAGTAGAAGTGGAAATGCTTGATCAAAAAGTGACTTGAGTAGAAGTACTAAAGTATTCAACATTTTTTGTACTTAAGTATTGCAAGTAGTTTTTTTAAAAATTTTGCTACTCAAGTACTGAAAGTAAAAGTATAAGTACTGTGTTATGTAGTTATTAAAGAAAGAAGTCAAATGTTTATTAAAGTTATTAAAGAAGAAGTCAAAAGTACACATGACATTATACACATTTTTTTGAGCTTCATGAAACCTGCCATCTACTGTACTGGCAGTGGTAATTTTTATAATAGTAACGAGTAACTATGCAGCACAAAAAAAAAATATCAGAGTAGAAGTATTGAAATCATCGAAAAAATGTAGTGAAGTAAAAGTGGAAGTAGGAGAAAAAAATTCCACTCTAGGAAAGTACAGATACTGCCTTTCGGTACTTAAGTACAGTAGTGAAGTAGTTCTACTTAGTTACTATACATCTCTGCTATTAAATTGTGTCTCTTATTTAGTCAACAATATACTTTTTTAAGATAGGGTGACCAGACGTCCCTGGTTTCTGAGGACAGTTACCAGACCGTCCCTGGGCCAAGCCTGTCCCCCGGTTTTGTCCCCAGATTCAGGGCCGGATTAACGTAGACAGGGCATCCTATGCTGGCTAAGAAACACCTTGGGGGCTTGGATGCCAACGCCCCCTGCTGGATGATTTCACTGCCGCTCTTGATGCTGTTCAGTGGAGGAGAAGCAGAGCCAAAAAATGACTGTGTGTGGAGGGCTGAGCCTGGGAGGTGAGAAGATGTGGGGGGGGGGGGGGGGTCTGTTTGTATACAGGTGAGGGAAGTGGGGGGGGCAGCTGCATGGAGTGATGAAGAGCTTAGCTGTTGTGGGGGAAGGGCTAAGAAATGGCTGCAAAGATAACATGTGAGAGAAGGGTGCAGAGGTGAGCTATGGATGTGGGGGCAGAAGTGTCCTCTGTGCATAGCAAACCTCTGAACCCTGCACTCTATGCCTAACACCCTTCTGTATATTATGTAGTCCTGTGCCCAGCGCTCTGTGTATTATGCAGTCATGTGCCCAGCGCTCTGTGTAATATGCAGTCCTGTACTCAGCGCTCTGTTTATTGTCCAGTCCTGTACCTGGCGCTTGGTGTATTATGCAGTCCTCTACCCAGCACTCTGTGTATTATGCAGTCCTGTGCCCAGTGCTCTTTGTGTTATGTAGTCCTGTACCCAGTGCTCTGTGTATTATGTAGTCAAGTGCCCAGGGCGAGGCTCTGTGTATTATGTAGTCCAGTGCCCAGCGCTCTTTGTATTATGTAGTCTTGTCCCCAGCACTCTGTGTATTATGTAGTCCTGTGTCCAAACCTCTGTGTGTTATGCAGTTCTGCGCAGAGGGCTCTGTGTAATATGCAGCCCTGTGCCCAGCGCTTTGTGCATTATGTAGTCCTGTACCCATCGCTCTGTTTATTATGTAGCCCAGTGCCCAGCATTCTGTGTATTAAGTAGTCCTGTGCCCAGCACTCTGTGTATTATGTAGTCCTGTGTCCAGCGCTCTGTGTATTATGTAGTCCTGTGCCCAGCACTCTGTGTATTATGTAGTCCTGTGTCCAGCGCTCTGTGTATTATGCAGTTCTGTGCCCAGCGCTCTGTGTATTATGCAGTTCTGTCCCTAGCTCTCTGTGTATTATGTAGTCCCGTGCAATTTGCCAAAAAGAAAAATATTATCTCCCTGGATTTTATTTTAAAAATCTGGTCACCTTAATTTAGGACCCACTCATAATTTCCTTGTAGGCTGCAGTTGTAGTAAAATCAATCCGATTTACCCAGTTTTCTGTTTTGGATCTTTTGAGGGATCTGGGAAACTTTTATGAAGGTGTTCCAGCTCTGACATTTGTGAAAGAAACCTTTTCAGATCAGCTTAAAGCTGTGGTGTTAGACAGGCTCCCTGTGATATAAACTACCTTTGCATTACCACATTGTGAGCCTCCCACAGCATGCTCACAGATGCCCCCTGCTGAGCACTTTCTGTAAAATAATTTTACAGCATGGAGCAAACTTCACCCAAAATTGCACCATAGAGATTAATTTAACTTCTAGGTCCACTCTCTGGGGACTACAAAGGCAGGCATTAAATGCAGCAACACTGGAGCATGATCAAGAGCTTTTATGGGGAGGATTTTTAATTAAACTAATTGATGCAAATACCCTTGGTCAGGGCCGGTGCAAGCATAAGGCAGGTTATGTGGCCGCCTGAGAGCGCCAGAATGTAGGGGCACTAAAACCAGGGGCCCTTCAAGATGTGCATATGCCAGTGCTAGCTTTGCTCACCCAGACTTCTACCTAGCTGGGAACAGGTCAGGCATGAATGCAGTGAACTTCAGCATTTGCTATCAGCAAGAGTATGTAGGCATAAGACACACCCCTCCCCTGCCACACCCTCTTAAAGGAGAATTATACAAAACACAGATTAGTTAAACCCACAAGTACTTTTTCTTTTTTGTAACCACAACTATTCCTTTATAGTGGCTTTTGAAATGTATAAATGCAGCAATTTAGAAATCAGATACAAGGTTCAGCACTGGCAAACACTTTTTGAAAGATAAAAAGTGCATTTTATATACTATTTAGATCAGACCAAAATGAGGGACAAATGAGGAGGAAAGAGGGACAGAGGGACTTTGTTCCAAATGAGGGACAGTCCCTCCAAATCAGGGACAGTTGGGAGCTATGCTCACATTGTGGATTGCAGATGAATAGTTACAGACAAGGAGAAGAGCACCTGTAAACTTTGCATTTTTTCCCAGGCTCTTTTCTGCACATGTGCAGTTCCAAAGCCAGCTGATTATGAAATAACTGAGCTCAGCCTGACTCAGGCACGGCAGAGTGGATATTGGCAGCCACCTTAGGGCCCCAGAAAAGATAGACCCCAGATGTCTCATAAAGAGTACCGGTCACCAATATGCTATCACATAGGGCGGCTATTGGTTCCCTATATCATGGGTCCTCAACCTATGGCCCTCTAGCTTTTGCGGATCTACAAGTCCCATCATGCCTCTGCCCTCGGGAGCAATGCTTGTACCTGTCAGCCTTGCAATGCCTCATGGGACTTTTGGTACTGCAACAGCTGGAGGGCCATGGGTTGAGGACCAATGCCCTATATAATAGCAATAAAGTAATGTGAAAAAAGTTCTAAATATTTAAAGAGACACATACACACACAAAAACACATGTTGGGGGTCGCCTACATAGAAAAACAGTAATTGCCCTTTACATGTTAGCTAGTACAATAATCTTGGGGATGGGAGTATGTAGTATTTGTCTGAGGATTAGTCATGTGGGAAATTTTAGATTTGGTCTGTTTGGCTCTGATACTGTTTGCTAGTGTTTTCCCTGGTTTGTTAGCATAAGCATAGTATGTCGTTTTAAGTTTACGGAAGATCTTATCATGTTGTGTCAAAAGGAGTTGACGTAGGTCATATCTCAGGTCGTGCAGGGTATTACCCAGGGATGGGTCGGGTACTACCTTGTGTTTTTGTTCAAGGATGTTGATTTGGGACAATGAGTTGGAGAGTTTTTGGTTATACAATTTTTTCATTTTTGAATTTTGTTGCATGCATATGCCCCTTATGAAGGCCTTATGGGCCCCCTACAAGGACCATGGACTAGAGACCGAGTTCTTATTCAGGCTAAAGAATTCCTGCAGATACACACTTACCAACCTGTTCAGACTGAAGATTCCTGATGTTGCATCTCCAAATTTGCCCCGTTGATCTTGGAATTCCCTCATCAACAGTCCATTCGATTACCGCATGGTCGGACCAAGTAATGTTTTTAATCATTGCCGAGGAAGTTCTTCCCAGGAGGTGCCAGTCCATCAGAAAGAGGTCAATCCTAGAATAAGATTTAGGACGTGCAGAGTAGAAGGTAAAGTCTCTTTCTGAAGCATGAAGACACCTCCAGGCATCGTAGAGATGTTCACGGTTCAGTAGGTCGAGCAGAGAAATCTTGCGGCCCAAAGAGGAGGCGGAGGTATCTATATCTGGATTAACCGTGAGGTTAAAGTCTCAACATATGACAAGGTTTCCGTATTTCTTTTTGGCAACTATTTTAAGAAGTCTCCGTAGGAATCTGAGTTGATGCGTGTTTGGCGCATAGATTGAAACAAAGGTCATTGGCATGTTATTAAAGTCCCCTGTAACTATCAGGTAACGGCCTTCAGGGTCAGCACATTGTTCTTTCAATTGAAAATTGGTGGTATTTTTTATGGCGAAGAGGATTCTTTTCTTCTTGGCTGGGGATGTTGCCAAGAAAATGTTGGGAAAATCTGTGTGAGAGCACTTTGGATGGTTTGCAGTTTGGAAGTGTGCCTCCTGAACTGAGAGGATGTCAGCGTTGGAATCTTTTGCCTCTTTCCACATTGCGAATCTTTTTAAACGGGTGGTTAAGCCCATTAACGTTGATTAACGTGGGCACGCGGACACGCTGTGACCATAGCAACCTTACGATCCTTACGTCTGACGTCACGCCGAACTCGGAAGTCCTACGGCGGTGGCAGCCGCGACTTTGTATCTACGACGGGACGGCGGTAGGCAGCCTGGATCGGTATTTATGAATCATTGGATGCCTAATTTTAAGCTTTGTTTGTGAGTGCAATTTGGTTAGATTTGCTTTTATAAATAAATGTGTGTTGATGGAATTACGCTATGTGAGCATTGTTTCATTTGCATATGACTCAAACATCTATGGAGTTATCCAGCTATCAGCTTTGTGAAGATCCTGAGCGGTGTCCGAGAATTTATTTTCCTGGGTATACATCTGGTGTGGTTTATCCCCCTCAGTGAACCATCAGCCCTGTGGAGATCTTGAGCTGTATTTGAGAGTTTATCCTCCTGGGTATACATCTTGTGTGGCTTTATATCCCCCTCAGTGAGGTACGTGAGCACTGCTTGGGGGGCATGCCGGTGTGGTGAAGGTGCACGATTATCTAATTAGGAGCACGGGAATACCTTTATACAGGATATCATCACTAAAGATTGTGACAGCAGGCTGGATTGTCCCTCTTTATATTATGACACATTATGGACTATGTGATCAGTTGTATAGCGCTGTTAATGTTTACATGTGATTTTATTATATGTACACAGCATAGATTACCATTGAGCAAGTTAGAAACAAGGATTCGATTTCAGTTAAATGTGGTACCTGTGGAGGGATATAGAAAAGCTTTTTAGATGGTGCTGAGCCGAAGTGTAATACTTAATCCAATATTAATACTTTATCCAAGATGGTAGTTGCCAATGCAATCCCCGCCTGTGCAACCCCCTGCATGAACAAGTAAATAGCAGGCTAAGCGTAGGCTGATTACAGTGCATGGCTGTGGGTACCTGGAGTACAGCCCAGAATGCAATCCAGGAGCAGAAGCGACACCTTATCTCCTTCTCTCCTCACTCACTGCATGCCATTCTTCGACCTTCAAATATGTCACTTGTCAGGTCACCTGTGGCCAGGTGACAACTGCACCCTGTTGGAGGCAGGGGCGCAGCGCAAGGTAGTGAACCCAATAGCAGACTGCTGCGGATGGAACGCAACGTGAGCCCAAGATTCCCCAGGACGTGGAGTCTAAGACCCAGCAGGTGTTCACCAGAGCCTCTAGTGGTGAGGATGGACTTGGCTGCAGTTGGGCCCAGGTCGCGGCCCCTGGGGTCCCCCAGGTCACGCTCCGTAGGGAGAGAAGGGAAGCAGCCACTCAGGACACACGGAATGGTGATGGGTAAGCCGAGGTCGGGGGAACAGGCAGACAAGGGTAACCAAGGGACAGGCCAAAGGTCAGGGTAACAGGCAAACAGGAATAGTCAGAGACAAGCCAAAGTTGGTACACAGAAAGGTACATCAAGCACACGAGAAACAGGAGACAGGAAACTAACACTGTTGAACAGCAAAGCAGACCTGCAGTGCACTGGTTAATATAGACTTCCTGTGATGACCTGGGTGGGGCAGGAACAGGAATTAGAAGTGATAAAAAGGAACCAGAAGTGCAGTCTGACCTCTAATACAGAGATGAAGGGACAGGTAAGCTTGCCAAACACTATTGCAAGTCCATGACAGCACTGTTGTGGAAATGAATGCGGTTTGGAGCATAGAAATATGCGCTGAAAACTTTGCTGCGCTGAAACGCGCACTTGTGGATATTTATATGTGCCAAGTGCCATTATTCCCTTGTACTGAAAAGTACAATGTACAGCTCTTTTGTATAAAGAAATCCAAGCGCTCAGTGACAAAGAGAGAGACAGGCACACGCTGTATCATTGTCGATGTCCATAGGAGCAGTCCTTCTTAAGGCAGCGCTCTTGTTTATTTTATAGTCAGAGAACAAAAGGGGTTTACAGGGGTGGTGGTGTCAACACAACCAAACACAGACATGTATACTTTCAAAAGTACAATAGGAAAGGGGAGTGTATGTTTATGGAGAAACCTGACCGTGTGCATAAGATTCCACCTGTCAAGTGAAAGCGAAACAAAGCACTATTACTAAAAATGGCTGCCAAACACTATCGTGGATTCTCATGGACTCAGCCTTGCCAATTCATAAGCATGCATTCCTGTCATTACCTGTTAAAGTGAATCCTATATAATATAGTTCATAAAAAACATATTTGATAGTGATCATGCTACTATTCCAGTAAATGGCACGATATTTGCAAAAGGAAATAGCAGCAGTATTTCAATCATGCTGATCAATCATAATAGAAAGCTACCAGCCATTATTCCAGCAGAAGGGCAGATAATTATCAAAATGATAATAATTCCACATGTAGCACCCTACAGGTAGGTGCTAGGTAAATGCATAATGGGCCTTGTCTGCCTAACAGCAGGGCCAGGTTTCTTTTGCTAGGTAGGTTGTCATGGTTTCCAAGTGTATCTCCTGAGAGGGGAGTCTCCCCACTGCTTCTATTAGAGGCTTCTAGGTGGAGGAAACCCAATCAGAGATACATTAAGACTTGTATCTACCCCAGAAGGCAGATTCTGCCGCAGAGTATTCTGGGAAGGGGTATAAGTCTGAAGGGGGCGCATGACTCGTGGTCTTTGGCAGGAAGCAGAGTCCCAGGAGGGAGAGTACAGCTGTCTCTCCTCCTGTCTGAGGAAGCGGATGTCTCGGGATGTTGCCTGAGAATCCAGAGAATGCAGTGTTGAGCTGAGGGAATTCGGTGTGCCGAGAACCAGTGGAGAGTGAGAGGGGTCCAGTCCCAGGAAAGCCTGCACAGGTTGTGAGTACTGAGGATTGTCCCTGGGGGTCTGCCTGAAGTGTTAGAGGAGGCCGCTCCAGGGAAGGTTCTGGGATCCAGTGTCAGCTAGCTGTAAAGGGGGTACCTAGGTTTAGGACCCTGAAGTTACAGAGGGGGTGCATATTCAGTGGACCCTGAAGAGCTAAAAGTGTAAAGGGGGCACCTGCAGTTTGGGCCCTGAATTGTACAGAGTGCCAGTTGAGAGTTGCAGCCATACAGGAATTCATGTCAAGCTACCTCAAGCCAGTGCAAGGCTGGGAGGGAGTAGTCAGTGACTTTGCAGTGCAGCAGTGTCAGTAGTTCAATACTTCACAGTCCTGGGTCTTCTGGACTTAAATTCGAGGATTCCGCACTTCTTCCAAGTTACAGTGTGTTTCAAGCATCAGTGAGCATTGGCTAGCGTCGGCTGGGGTCAAGACAGCGTTAACAGACATTTTCAGGAAAAAGTCCCAAGTTGTACTTAGTTAAGCCGAAAGGAGTATCCCACTCATTCCCTTCTCCCATCCCTTTCAAATACAATAAAAACAACAAAACAAAGATGCCGGAGTTGTCCATGTGTCAGTTCTCACACCCAGGGTCGCAGCTCACATGGGCTGGAGAGGTAACCGGTAACGATGGCAGACCCACATTAGGCCACAGGCCTGGAAAACCTGCTACACACATCACAAACATATCTCCGCCAGTGAATACCGGGGCCCCGGCTGGCTGATATACATTTGCGCAGTGGAGTTCGCATCGCACTACCATAGATCTGGATCGGCAATTTCTCCAGCGGTAGCTGCTCAGAGCGCCCGCCATTCAGGAGATCAGGTGAGTGGTATGCAAAAACTATGCGGAGTCCTGCGAGCTACCCCCCTATCCTAGATTTTCAAAAATTGCTGCAAACACCTCACTCCTCAAAAAGTGCACCGTGCGAATAATTAAATAAATAGTGTTGAGCAAAAATTAAAAATCTCTATGTGTATATTGATATAAGTGGCAATCCCAATTGATGCCGTGTATGGTATAACTAAAATCCAATTAATGAATGTGCAGATAATATAATATAAAATCCAAATTAATTAATGATGTGTATTTTGTGCTAAATAATTAATTGACATAAATAATAAAACAGCACATCAAACCGTAAGATTGCTATGTGTTGATACAATACTAATAAATTAATTTTCCTTAAATCCTGCCATATGTGCTTACTATATCCTCTCATGCAGTAAATAAATAGATGTGATCAATGTCAATTGTAATACCAAAAAGTGCTTACAGATATTAAAATAAAAAGTCTTTAGTGCATAAAAAGTGATATTAAAATTAACAGTCCTTAATGCATAAAAAGTGCCAGGTGCCTATAGGTTATCCACTGTTTGTGCTTAATCCACCAAGAGTGTGGATGTGTTCCCACCGGTGTGTGTGACCGATATGTCACAAAGCCTTATCACTCCGTGCACCCCCTTGTGATTGGGCGCTCACCTTAGATAGGAGATATATAAGCCCCAAAGCGTGATCAAATGGTTTTTCCTCTAGGAGACTTCTCCTCACTCCCTTTCAGATCCTGATCGCTCGCTGGCCGTGGCTTCCTACATACACCTCCGATTCTCCAGAGGGGGCGATATCATGTAGGAAAAATAGGTCCGAATAGTGCTTATATCCTTTTAAAACTTCCAAGTTCTTCTCCAACCTCATAGTAGTCCTCCAGGTTTTCCTGTCTAAACACTGTCATGGTGTCTCAATGTTATGTGCAAGCCTGCTGCTTTCTACAGCTGGAAGTCATCACCACCACCAAGTCAGATAGCTACCATCCATGGGCATCTTACATTTCCTGGCACACACGGACTAGTATGCAGTCTCCATTTAATGGAAGGTTTCCACAACTACAGGTCTTTCCTCAATGTCAGTTAAAGCCATATTCGCTGTGCATAGCAATTACCTGTAAACTGACACTGGGAGACATACTGGCAATTTAAATAAAACACTTCCTGGAAAATGTCCACACAAATATTAATAACAACAGCACAAAATAGCATGGTGGCGCAGCCTCTCATCAGCCTCACATACTGTAGATCCTCTCTCAGGTGCTGCAATTATGGAGGTCCCAGAACCCTGAGTAGCATGCTTCACATGATTCTATATTGACTTGAATTTGACAATTAGACATCAGATCCATGTTTCCATTTTTAAGGTAAAACTTTATTTTTAGTATTACATCATCTTTAAAAACATTCCTGCAAGTTTAGATATAATGAATTAAAGTATAAATGTTTGATTAGCTTATTTCTGTTTATGTTCATTAAATATTTTATTTAATTTTTAGCAATCAACACCTCAGATAAACCAGCCTCCTCCACCTTCTGTTCTAAATGGGTATGTTATCTGTAAAAATGTTTTTATTATTTATGTTACATTGAACATTGTTCATATTGGACCTCTCTGAATTAATACAAAATGCAGCTGAACTGTATATGTGTTTTTATATTTATTTTACTTTGCAGCCATCAAGAGATAAACAGCAAGTGTGCAAGCTGCACCTATGATTTTGTTGCACGGAACAGTAGTGAGCTGTCGGTGTTACATGGAGAGGTGTTGCAGGTTGGTACTGCGCATTGTTCAGCTCTATGCTGTCGATAATTATTAGCAACTATAAGGCTACCTTGAAAGCAGTATCTGTTGCATTTCTTGCGTAAGTGTATATAGTGTGTATGGTTAAAGTGGTTGTAAACCCCCCTCTGTAAGTTGTACCTATAGGTAAGCCTATAATAAGGCTTACCTATAGGTACTTTGAATATATCCTAAACTTGCACCGTTTAGGAGATATTTACTGTACAGTGTGCCGATGAAGTCATCGGCACATTCGCTCTGAAGGAACGGCTGCCTGTGCCGTCTCTTTAGAGCCCTGTGCCATGATCGGCGGCTTCTGCACGCATGCACGGGAGTGACGTCACGCGGCTCCAGCCAGTAGCATAGCCGGAGTCAGCAGACCCAGAAGGAAGACGGGTGAAGATGGATGCGGCCGATGCATACTAACACATTATGCCTTTACTTTTCAGGGGAACAAAAAAAAAAAAAATCACTGGCTTTACTTCCTCTTTAAAGTTATAACTTTAATAATATTTTCATTGATTTATAGTTTTCAGTAATAGAGTCTAATACAAGGGAAGATGCTGGTCTGTTTTGGTGGAATTAAAACCTGTCTGAAGGAAAAGGGTGTTAGGCTGTTTTAATTTCAGCCAGTTCCTGATAAACCGGCTGAATTTTCTCAGTATATGGTCTGTTGGCTGCCTTTTGTCCGACATCCCTCAATTGAAAAATCAAACAATCCAGGCAGAAAACTCTTGGCTGAAAAGCAGCTGCTTCCAATCAGATGGAGCCGCTGGTAGGGTATTGTAAAAGCCACCTGGGCTAGCTGTAAAAATCTAAAATACACAAATGAATGCAGTTCTGTAATCATTAATACATAATTAAATGAATCATGCAATTTTTATTTAATTTTTCAAGGGTAAAGGTAAAAACGAAAACCAAAAAAACCAATCAACATTCAGTTTGGTTGACATTCAGATGCCTGACAGGGAGCTGTCATTTGTGGCAAGAGTCGGGCAGAAAAAGATCATCGGCAAGGGTTGTTGTGTTGTCTTGTTGAGGTGCCAATCATCATGATTGACAATGAATCTGCATATCTGGGCAATGGTATTGACATTAGATTTACATTGAGGGATATCTTTTTTTTTTTTATATATATTTTTTCTTATGGTGTGTTTTTCCTTACTTTGTAAATTTTGCGTAAATAAATAAACAGGGGTACATAGTATCCCTTACCCATTTACGTAAAAGGTCGGATATGTGGGGCCTAGGTTAAAGGATAAGTTCACCTTTAGAACATGTTACAGCCAGATTTAGGGTGCAGCATGTAACACCCCTGACCCTCCTTCCTGTGACAGTAGGTGAGTGTTCCTCTACCCCTTAGCCACTGTCACATTTAAAATCAGTGCAACTATGCAGGGCTGTAACTGCACAGCCACGTCATTCGTTCACAGGGATCTGTGATTGAATAAACTATAGGTCCTGTATGCCACTGCGGCAGACGGCTTGTTGTTCTCCATGTACTAAAAGTGTGCTGATCAGTGCATTCATAGTCCATTTACATTCCCTCAAGGTTTCTTACTAAAAGCCTGTGCGGAGATATGGGCAGAAAGTTACAGGACATGTCTGTTCTCAAATTGCACCTGTGATCCACTGATCATGGGTGCAATGCTTTGCCGGCTCCTATGGGGAAAAATATCAAAATGCACATATTTTCTGCAAAAATATGTGTACTTATTTATTTAATTTTTATCCCTAATGGTGAAGTTAGCCTTTTAAGAGGACTTCCAGGTACGCCCCCCCCCCCTCCCCACCATGACCCCCACATTCACAGTTGGGATGAGGCCCGTGTCCCAATCAACACAAGGACAGGGTGCCTTGCCAGGGGGGCCTCCATGTTGATAATATGTAGCCTTGTATGTAGCCTTTTCTGACCAGCAAGGCATGCCTGGAAAGGGATCTGATGTGCATTTTTTTTGCAAGAGTTCCACCTCAAGATTCATAACAGAGCTTTGTCTAGGATGAGGGTCTGGTATGAATTTTGAATGTTCCCTCTCGCCTATTTTTAAATGGGGTCCCCCTTTAAAAAAATAAATACCAGACCATGGGAGTTGAGGGGGGGGGGACTTATTGCAATATGGAAGCCTTCTTTAAGCTAAGGGAGTTCCCAGATATCCAGCCTCCCCCTTCCTCAATGAATGGTAATGGCTACATAATACACCTTGTTACTCATTCACAAAAAAAATAAAATACAAAGGAAATAAAAATGTAGACATTGTAAAAAAAAAAAAAAAGTCTCACAATGTAAATCCAATGTCAGTTACTTCAGCCAGCAACAACTGTCAAGACTTGCCGACTTAATGACCCGACCCTCTCTGACAATCCTCTCTCAGCACTCTTTCGCTGCAAATAACAGCTCTAGAGTTGAGCGAACACCTGGATGTTCGGGTTCGGTGAGTTCAAACGAACTTGAAAAAAAAGTCCGGGTTCGTGAACCAGACTTAACCCGAATTTTGTCCCGATCCCGAACCCTATTGAAGTCAATGGAGACCCGAACTTTTGAGCACTAAAATGCCTCTAAAACAAACATGGAAAGGGCTAGAGGGCTGCAAATGGCAGCAAAATCATCTTATGCAAACAAATGTGGATAGGGAAATAACTTAAAATAACAGAAAAAAATGAAAAATAAAAAATAATAATCTTGAATGATGTAGGAGGAGGAAGAGGCCCATATGGAGTAGGGGGTTGAGGTGGCGGAGGATATGGCGGTGTAGGTGGAAGCCGCAGTGGAGGAGGACGAGGTAGCCAACACTGGTTTTTGTTTTTCATTTTATTTCTTTTTAAATTAGGGTACACCCCAAAAGAGTGAGAAAGATCAAATACAACAATGGCTGGGTAAGGCCGGTATACGTGTCTATTCTGCACAAGGTACGGACAAGTCCTGTGGGATCCATGCCTGGTTCATTTTAATGAACGTGAGCTTATCCACATTGGCTCTGGACAGGCGGCTGCGCTTGTCAGTGATAACACCCCCAGCCATGCTAAATACACGTTCAGATAATACACTGGCTGCAGGGCAGGCCAGCACCTCCAAGGCGTAAAGGGCAAGCTCAGGCCATGTGCCCAATTTGGAGACCAAGAAGTTGAAGGGGGCAGACCCGTCATTCAGTACGTGTATAGTACGTAAGGAATGGTAAGGAACTGTATATGGTATATGGTAAGGAACGGTTATGGCGGCGGGGGGGCTTTTTTCTCCCTTCTGGGTTGAGTCTGCCCTTGGAAAAGGTATGTGTCCCTGGTTGTGGGCCGGGCTCTCCCAAAGCTGTCTAAGTTCTCAGGCCTTCTGGTAGGGACGGGGCTGCACTGGTCTTGCCCGGGACAGGGATTCTGAAAAGCCTGTAAGCCCTGAATGGCAGTCCAGGGGTGCCATAATTCACAGTGGATGGCAACACTGAGTATGGCACCAAGGACACTGCACTTCCTACACACATTTTTCACACCTGCCTCTAGGGCCGGGCCTTTTGTTCAGGAGTCAGGACCAGAGGAATTTTTTATTCCTTGCCGAAGGGCCTGCCATAGTATTGCAACGTGGCACTAACCTTGCATTTCTCCACTATCCCTTTCCCCACTTTTATGTATTGTGTGTCTCACGTTTTGTGTTTTTTATTGTGGCGGTACACTTTATTTTGCACAGCGTGATTAGTAGGGTGTAGGTCCTTGGGCCTGTCCCTGAAAGTCTTGGGAGGGGGTGGATATGGCCTTCTGCCTTGGTTCGCCTTCTCTCATGGGGTCTCTCTTCCGGAGAGCCCCACCTAGTACTTGGGGTGGTCTGTTTCAGCAGCCCTCCTAAAAAATGGGGCTGCCTGGTTTCGGCCAGGTTAGCTAGTGTAAGTACCCCAGTCCCTGTCAGGAGCCTTGCGCCCCGGGATATCAGGGTCAAGGACCATGTGTACACCCTGTGCACTTTTTGTGTTTCACTTTTTTGTTGTGCACTTTTTTATGCACCCACCAGATGATAGTCTGAGTGTGTTCACACACCAGGGGCTTAAAAAAAAAAAAACAGCTGGTGGTCCTGGTTGTTGTGGCTTGCCGACAAAGCTTTTCCACATTTCATACATGCTAACCCTGCCTTCTGAATTGCTGGCGGTGCCCTGGCTGCGTTGGCGACCTCCTCCTCCTCTGCCTTTGCCTTCTGCTTCCACTGTGCCCCCGCTGTCAGGTGGGAATGCCACCAGCATCGCTTCTCGAGTCTCGACTTTTTGCCTAAGATTAAGTGTAGTATCTGTTGTTATCAGTTATTTGGGTGCCACCCATGCTGTGACCATGGTTCCTCCTCCTCCATCTCCTCCTTATCCTCCATCTCGTCATTCTCCAGAACTGTGCCCTTGCTGGACAATTGTGTACCTGGCGTTTGTGGGTGCAGGAACCCACCCTCGGAGATCAAGTGTAGTATCTGTTGTTATCAGTTATCTGGGTGCCACCCTGCTGTGAACATGGTTCCTCCTCCTCCATCTCCTCCTCATCCTCATCCTCCACCTCATCATCCTCCAGAACTGTGCCCTTGCTTGACAATTGTGTACCTGGCGTTTGTGGGTGCAGGAACCCACCCTCTGAGATCAAGTGTAGTATCTGTTGTTATCAGTTATCTGGGTGCCACCCTGCTGTGAACATGGTTCCTCCTCCTCCATCTCCTCCTCATCCTCCACCTCGTCATACTCCAGAACTGTGCCCTAGCTTGACAATTGTGTACCTGGCATTTGTGGGTGCAGGAACCCACCCTCAGAGCCACTTGTGAATGACTGCCCTGAAAGCCTTGGAAATGATCACTGCTCCGGATGCGCCAGGCGGTAGAGGACGAGGAAGCGGAGTAGGAGGAGTTAGCAACAGGAGGCAAACTGAAGCACCCTGCAATCCTCGGTGGTGAAAGGAGATGCACCAAACAAATTTTAAAGGGTGTATCTCACAGTAACATTATCAGCAAACGCTGCAAAATTATTAATGTTCCCCTAAATGGGTGTTTATTGAATAGCAGAATAGAACAACAGTATCCAAAGGGTGTATCTCATATGTACAGATTCAGACTAAGCGGCAATTTAATATCTTTCTGTCCCCTACATGGGTGTTTATTGAATAGCAGAATACAACAACAGTATCCAAAGGGTGTATCTCACACGTACAGATACAGACTAAGCCGCAGTTTAATATCTTTCTGTCCCCTAAATGGGTGTTTATTGAATAGCAGAATACAACAACAGTATCCAAAGGGTGTATCTCACACGCACAGATACAGACTAGGCCGCAATTTAATATCTTTCTGTCCCCTACATGGGTGTTCATTGAATAGCGGAATAGAACAACAGTATACAACGGGTGTATCTCACACCTACAGATACAGACTAGGCCACAATGTAATATTTTTTCCCTAAATGGGTGTTTATTGAATAGTGGAATAGAACAACAGTATACAACGGGTGTATCTCACACGTACAGATACAGACTAGGCCGCAATGTAATATTTTTTCCCTAAATGGGTGTTTATTGAATAGCGGAATAGAACAACAGTATACAACGGGTGTATCTCACACGTACGAATACAGACTAGGCCGCAATGTAATATTTTTTCCCTAAATGTGTGTTTATTGAATAGCGGAATAGAACAACAGTATAGAAAGGGTGTATCTCGCAGTAAAATATGCAGACTAGCGCGCAATATGCTTTTTCTCACCTAAATGGGTTTTTATTGCAAAGCGCAATACAACAGTGTGGAGAAGTGTAAGGTTTTGCACTTGGGGACCAAAAACATAAAAACACAATACACGTTAGGAGGGGAACCCTTGGGGGAATCAAAAATGGAGAAGGATCTGGGAGTCTTAGTTGATGATAGATTAGGCAACAGCATGCAATGCCAAGCGGCAGCTTCCAAAGCCAACAGAATATTAGCATGCATAAAGAAAGGGATGTATTCCAGAGATAAGACTATAATCCTTCCACTTTATAAAACTCTGGTCCGACCGCATCTGGAGTATTCTGTCCAGTTCTGGTCGCCAGTCCTCAGGAGGGATGTGTTGGAGCTGGAGAAAGTCCAGAGAAGGGCAACTAAACTGATTAGGGGGTTGGAGGACCTTACCTATGAAGAGCGGCTGCAATCGCTCGATTTATTTTCCCTGGAGAAAAGACGTCTGAGAGGGGACATGATAGCAATTTATAAATATCTTAATGGGGATCTCAGCTTAGAAGAAAAGCTGTTCATTCGAAGGAATTGCATGAGGACTCGAGGACATACAATGCGATTAGAGGAGAAGCGTTTTAACCTCAGGCAACGTGGGGGGTTCTTTACTGTTAGGGCTACAAGATTGTGGAATTGTCTACCACAAGAGGTGGTTTCTGCGGGTAGTATGGTGACTTTCAAAAGACTCTTAGACTTACATCTCAAGGATCAGGAGATTGAGGGCTATGTTAGATGATTACAGTCACACACACCTACACAGGTTGAACTGGATGGACTATTGTCTTTATTCAACCTCACCTACTATGTAACTATGTAACAGTATGCTATGGGTGTATCTCACTGTAACATATGCAGACAGGGCCACAATCAACTTTTTTTGCCCCTAAATGGTTTATTTTATTGCAATGCGCAATACAACAGTATGCAATGGGTGTATGTCACTGTAACAAATGCAGACAGAGCCGCAATCAACTTTTTTTGCCCCTAAATGTTTTTTTTTTATTGCAATGCGGAATACAACAGTATGTAATGGGTGTATGTCACTGTAACATATGCAGACAGGGCCGCAATTAACTTTTTCCCCCCTAAATGGGTTTTTTTATTGCAAAGCGCAATACAACAGTATGCAATGGGTGTATCTCACTTTAACATATGCAGACAGGGCCGCAATCAACTTTTTTTGCCCCTAAATGGGTTATTTTATTGCAAAGCACAATACAACAGTATGCAATGGGTGTATCTCACTGTAACATATGCCGACAGGGCCGCAATCAACTTTTTTTGCCCCTAAATGGGTTTTTTTATTGCAAAGTGCAATACAACAGTATGCAATGGGTGTATCTCACTGTAACATATGCCGACAGGGCCGCAATCAACTTTTTTTGCCCCTAAATGGGATTTTATTGCAAAGCGGAATACAACAGTATGCAATGGGTGTATCGCAGACATGGGAGTAAGTCACACATGTGCAAGTCACAAGCAAGTCTCAAGTCTTAACCTTCAAGTCTCAAGCAAGTCCCAAGTTACTGTGGCGAAAAGCAAGCAAGTCAAGTCGAGTCCCTGCTAGAAGTCAGGCAAGTCAAGTCATTTATTTTGATCAAGTCAAAATACTGATCTACCCCAATTTTTACCTTTAAATCAGTTAAAAGTCAGTGGTCAGGAAAGGTTTTGTTTTATTTTCAACATTAACAAAACTGCATAGTGCTTTTTTCTTGGCATATTAAAAAAACACTTTGAATGCCCAAACAGCTCAAAATCCTTTGTCCGGTCATGTTTCAACACCACAGTCACTAAAAACATGTTAAGTATTTCCATTGTTAAACAGCCAGTGTCCTAAAAATCAGAACACACTGAGGTGTTTTAAGTGACTGTGGTGTCAGAAACATAACACATCTTGAGAAAATGCAAACATTTAATAACTTAAAAAAGTAGAGTAATTTCGAGTCATTTGTCTCAAGTCAAAGTCAAGTCTCAAGTCATGAATACCAAGTCAGTCAAGTTGAGTCTTTTATTAATTTTAGTCAAGCAAGTCTCAAGTTCTCAAACTCGTGACTTAAGTCTGACTTAAGTCAAGTCATGTGACTCGAGTCCCCCACCTCTGGTGTATCGCACTGTAACGTATGAATGAAAATCTGATAAATAATTGTCCCCTTAATTGGTGCTTGTTGAATAGCAGATTTGAAATGCAGTGTCTGTCTAAACGCTGTAAGTCGCAGTAAAATATGAAGGAAAAAAGTTTTTTTCTTAGTTAAATGCAGATTAAGCAGACACATATGCACTCAGATTGCAGTAAATGACCGCTACACACTGCACGCGTAACAGGTTGGATACTGTTGTTGTTGTTCTATTCCGCTATTGAATAAAAATAAAAACCCATTTGAATGAAAAACTGAAAAATATATTTTTTCCCCTAAATACTGAAAAATAATTATTTTCCCCTTACATTGGTGCTTTTTGAAGAGCAGGTTAGAAAAGCAGTGTCTGTCTAAAGACTGTATGTCAAAGTTAAATATAAAGGAAAACATTATTTTTATTTTTTAAATGCAGATTAAGCAGACACATATGCACTGAGCTTGCGTTAAATGTGCAGCACCACAAGCCGCCCACCTAACATACTGATAAAAGTTTTTTTTTTCTCCCTGTGCCTCGTCATTGGGCTCAGGTCCAGGCATAAAGATCGTGCACTGCACCCCCACACAATCAAATCAATGTAGATTGCTGTCTGAATAAAGAAGATTGTTCCTATCTATGCTTTCCCTCAAAGCAATCTCCAGCCTGACCCTACAGTAATCTCCTATCTCTCCCTCTGGGCAAAATGATCGTGCACTGCACCCCCACACAATGAAATCAGTCAAATCAATGTAGATCGCTGTATGATTATTGAAGATTGTTCCTATACTTTCCCTCAAAGAAATCTCCAGCCTGACCCTATAGTAATCTCCTATCTCTCCCTCAGCAGAAATATCAGGAACCTCTCCCTAGTATAGTTATAGCAGAGTGACGCGCGGCACTGTGTGACTCCAGCTTATATAGACTCTGGGTCACATGCTGCACTGGCCAATCACAGCCATGCCATTAGTAGGCATGGCTGTGAGTGCTTCTAGGGCACACTAGTTAAACGCTTGCTGATTGGCTGCCTTGCACCTGTTGAAACCACGCCATTAAAACTGCGCCAAAACATCAAATAACCTTACCGAACAACGGACAGTACCCGAACATACAGTGAAATGTTCTGGTTCGGGTCCGGGTACCGAATACCCAAAAGTCCGGTACGAACCCGAACAATACAGTCCGGGCTCGCTCAACCCTAAACAGCTCCCCAGTTGGCAGCTAAATATAAACAAACCAGCTAGTTGACTTCATATTTGATTTACAACATCACATTGGTTCCCCCAGCCCCCTTTGTTTACAACAGAAGAAGGCTGGAGATCAGAACTGTCAATAGGAGGCAATTATTTGGCCATTACCCACTTCTGCATCGGAAGGATTGTGGTGGAAATTAATGGGGTCTGGCGCATAGAAATTCGCTCAGTGTGCGTAGAACTTCGCTGCACTAAAAACGCACTTGCGTATATTAATACGTGACAATCGCCATTATTCCCTTGTACTGAAAAGTACAATACACAGCTCTTTTGTATAAAGAAATCCTAGCGCGCTCGGCGACAAAGAGAGAAAACAGGCAAAACGATGGGTCATGGTTGATGTCGATAGAAGCAGTCCTCTCCAACAAAGGACGCTTGTTTATTTATGCTCAGGCAAAAAGGGGTTTACACGGGGGAGATGGCCTCACAGACATGTATATTTCTCTATCATTCATTGATGGGCACAGTCTCTGTTCTTCATAACTGTAGGGTTATACTGCCCCCTACAGGAGTAGGACACTAGGCAGACAAAAAAAAGTTCTAGCTATGCCTATGGGCAGTTCCAGGGGGTATACCCTCTCTCCCTGCTATAGGATGTCAGTTTCAATCTGCCTAGTCAGGAGTGAGGATCTAGTTCCTAGCTGGGATCTCTGGTCCTGGCAAAAGTTTTTTCTAGATAGGCTTTTCTAGCTAGTATTTCACCAGATTTTTTCCCCGTGAGATCTACAAGCAACTATGCCTTATCTGGGCGACGGGCTGGATATATAGATCCAGTGGTCACCCCAGTCAGCCAGCGAGCGTGCGCAGTCCCCAGCTCCGCGCTAGGTCGGCCGCGACATAGTCCCACAGGACGGGGACTGGCCCTATGAGTTAAATGTCTCGCCAGGTCGCATATGACTGGGTCTAGGTCCGAGTCGCAGCATTCCTATTGGCTGACAGCCCCCCCACTTCGGCGGAGAGGGTTTTTATCAGGAGATGGTGCCCGCCTGTTCCAGGTACGGTAAGTAAAGGTTCCCCCCTCTCCCCCTGGTGGGTTTTGGGGTGGACGCGGGCCCCTCCGTGGGAACGATCGGACCCTCACTTTCCCGGGTTCCCGAGTCTCCCATGGTGCTGGTGACAAACTTCGAGATCACCATGAGAACTCTGGAGGAGTTTGGGTGGATTCTTATGCTTCAGAAGTCGTTCCTGGTTCCTTCCATGAGACTGATCTATCTGAGCCTGACTTTGGATTCGTCGTCAGCCAGGGTGTTTCTTCCTCCGGACAAACTTCAAAAGCTCCAGACTGCGATTCAGTTGTTGCTGTCCAGCAAATGATCATCCCTTCCGACTTTTTATTAGAGTTCTGGGACTGATGGTGTTGTCCTTCGAGGCGGCCCCTTTCGCTCAATTCCACACGAGAATCCTCCAGAAGGAAATCCTTCTCAAATGGAACAAAGATCCAAATTCCCTAGACAACCAGATCCAGCTGAGCCAGGTGACATTTGGGTCCCTGATATGGTGGCTTCAGCCCTGACGCTCAAAACAAGAAAAATCCTTCCTCCCCCTATATTGGACAGTTGTCACCACGGATGCCATTCTGTCCGGGTGAGGAGGTGTTCTTGGCAAGTTTTCTGCTCAAGGTGTCTGGTCCCTGAAAGAATCCAGGTTACCGATCAATGTTCTGGAGGTGAGAGTGATCAGGATATGCCTAGTCCACTGGACGGAGTACCTTCAGGGCTGTCCAGTGCGTATTCAATGCCATGGCCGTGGCTTATGCAGAGGTTTGTGGCACGTTCTCGGGACCCTCTGGCAGACGCCATGAATGCGCTGGGGTCAGTGTGGTCAGTGTGGTCAGTGTCAGCTAATGTATGCCCTGGTCAGGCTAGTAGCAGATGTTCCTTGGAGACTTCCTCTCAGGGAGGATCTACTTTCTCAAGGGCCAATCTTCAATCCTGCTTTATAGTCACTGGCTTTGGCAGCCTGACTGTTGAAAGCCAGGTGCTTCAGGACAGGGGATGTCTGCTTCAGTGATTCCCACTCTGCTAAAAATGAGGAAGTGACTTCTAGAAAGATCTATCATCGTACGTGGAAGTCGTATATTGCATGGCGTGAGTCTCTTGGGGTTCCCCCTCATTCTTACTCGGTGGCTCAGATCATGGCCTTCCTTTAACTGGGAGTTGATCAACAATTGGCCTTGAGTACTATCAAGGGTCAGGTTTGGGCTTTGACAATTTTCTTCCAGAGGCCATTAGCCACTCATTCCATGGTATGTAACTTTATCCAGGGGGTGCGCCACTTGCTACCTTTGGGCTACTGAGTCTTTTTGAAAGTCAGATTCGCTCTTGGTACTCATGGATGATCCAAAGAAAGGGCTGCTTGCATCTACTGCTACTGTTTCCAGATGGATCAGACAGACAGTTGTGCAGGCTTATTCAATTAAGGGTCAGGTTCCATCTTTCCCTGTTAAGGCGCATTCTACTTGGGCGCTTAGTGCTTCCTGGGCCTGTCGCCATCAGGCATCTGTGATTCAGGTTTGCAAGGTGGCTACCTGGTCGTCTGTTCATACCTTCACAAATTTTTTATAAGGTGGATGTGCTGGCATCTGCAGATGCCTGCTTTGGCCGCAAAGTTTTGCAGGCTGCCATTTCAGGGTGTGTTTAGTCTCCCTTGAGGGTTTTTAATGTTTTTTTTCAGGTGGGTCTCATCCTGTTGTTCTCATGAGTCCTATGTTGCCTGGTTGGCTATGGTTCCGCCTTGGGGAATTATTTTCCACTGTTCCCACTCCTCATTTTTATGGCACTGCTTTGGGACGTCCCTACTGCGTCCATCAATGAACGATAGAGAAAGTTGGATTTTTGTCTTACCGTAAAATCCTTTTCTCTGAAGTTCATTGACGGACTCAGTACCCGCCCCTCTATTTTGAGTTGAGTTGGTATTGTTTTCTCTGACACTGCTTTGATACAAAACTGGCATTCTATAGCATGGAGAGAGGAAATACCCCCTGTGACTGCCCATAGGCGTAGCCAGAACTTTTTTTCAGCCTAGTGTCCTACTCCTGTAGGGGGCAGTATAACCCTACTGTTATGAAGAACAGAGACTGCGTCCATCAATGAAATTCAGAGAAAAGGATTTTACGATAAGACAAAAATCCAATTTTTCAAAAGTACAAAAGAAATGGGAGTGTATGTAAATGAAACAACTGAGCCGTGTGCAAGAGTTTTCAGCAAGGAGGAACCATGCACTATTGCTAACAATAGGGACCAACGTATAAATTGCAGCTAAACACTATACAATGGAACTAGCGTGGATTCTCATGAACGCGATCACATCAGTACATACGCATACACTCCCGTCATAGCCTGTTATTGTGAATCCTATCTAATATAGTTTATAAAAAACATATTTGATACAGTATTTCAATCATGTGAATCAATCATAATAGAAAGCTACCAGCCATTATTCCAGCAAAAGGGTAGATACTTATCAAAACTATAATAATTCCACATCACAAACATATCTTTGCCAGTGAATACTGGGGCCCCCGGCTGCTGATATACATTTGCGTGTCAGAGTTCGCATCGCACTGCCATAGATCCGGACAGGCGTTTGCTCGCTCGATAGCCGCTCAAAGCACCCACCGTTCGTGAGATCAGGCGAGTGGTATGCATCACTACAGTGGTAGTGATCGAACGATTATCGGCAAAGACGATATATAGAGGGCCGATCTGCACTTTCCCCCGAAATATTGGAATCGGCCACCAAGGTGACCGATATTGCCGATCTTTCGGGAAAGTGCTTGTACCGGAGTGATGCCTACAGCTAGAGGCATAACCCCGGTACTGGCATCCATAGCCGATGGTCAGCTGTCTTGTAATGATAACCGATGCGGCTCGCCTGGGTCTCCCATCCCACCAGGAGACCCGGCAACCAGCCTGCACGGCCGCCGAAGACCCGATCAAAGCCGCATTTGGCTCTGATCGGGTCTCCATGTAAAAACCCAGAAGTGATGTCATGACATCACCCAGAAGTGATGTCATGACATCATTTCTGGGTACTCTGCGTCAGATTTAAAAAAATGACAGCATTCAAAACAGCCAAGCTTGGCATTTTGAATGCTTTTAAGTGCAGTGGAGGGGTGTGGGGTCTTTCAGGCCCCCAGATCCCTCTACAAGAGTACCTGTCAATTGATAAAAATAAAAAAAAATGTTTAAATGTACGAAAACATCGGCCGCTACAGATATGCAATTGACAAAATATCGGTATCGGTAATGTAAAACCGATATCGGTCGATCACTAGTATGCAGTCTATATTTAATGAAAGGTTTCCACAACTACAGGTCTTTCTTCAATTCTAGTTAAAGCCATATTAGCTGTGCATAGCGATTACCAGTAAACTGACACTGGGAGACATAATTGCAATTTAAATATTCATGTGAAAAATGTCCACACAAATATTCATAAAATGTATTCATTTATTCGTAAAAATAAAACCGGATATACCCCCTTTTTGAGGCCATTTTTTGTGATATGGCACTGCGTTACTTTAACTGACAATTGCGTGGTCGTGCGACACTGTACCCAGGTAAAATTGATATCCTTTTTTCCCACAAATAGAGCTATCTTTTGGTGGTACTTGATTACCTTTGTGATTTTTATTTTTTTTTTTTTGCGCTATAAACAAAAAAAGAGTGACAATTCTGAGAAAAAAATATATATTTTTTGCTTTCTGCTATATAAAATTTCCAATAAAAAAAAATCTATTTTTTTTATAATTTTAGGCCAATTTGTTTTCTGCTATATTTTTTTGGTAAAACAAAAATTCCAATAGGTAATCTGATTACCAGTGCAGACCCCCCCCCCGTCAGGAGAGCCGCAGATCGGCTCTCCTTTACTCGTGCCTGTCAGGCACGTACTGAGGAAAGCCGATCAATGGCTCCTCCTGTGTACTATGTGACCAGATGTGATTGGACACGGCTGGTCACATGGTAAAGAGCCTACGTTAGTAGGCTCTTTACCGAGATCGGAGATGCGGTGTGTCAGTGTGGGGGGCGCATTATCCTGCTGCCGTCATATGACGTCCGGTCAGGATAATGCAACCACTTTCCCGACGTCAATCGCCTATAGGGCGGGCGGGAAGTGGTTAAGAACCCAAATCCCTGCTGAACAGTATTTTGGAAAATAAAATGTCTCCAATGGCAGTGCCTAGTTACCCATGCCCTTTTTTATGTAAAGCTTGGAAATTGGCCTTGAATAAAGGCCTAAAAAGAATTACAAGATTTGATTCCCATAGACTTCAGTATGGTTCAGGTTTTGCACATTTTTTTTTTACATGTTTCTTAACAGTCCAGCTTGGTTTGCTCATCACTAAACAATGAGGTCAAGAGGCAGCAGCACTGACTTGTCCAAGTTAATCGTAAAACCAGAAAATTACCTAAATAGGTTCATGAGCTTCTTTAGGGCTTGTTCAACAATTCCAGCATTCCAGGAGTGTATCTGTAATATTTACATGTATTCAATGCATTTCTAATACGTGTGTGTTTCAGAGTGCTTTTTTTCCTTTTTTCCCCACTTGAATTTAGGTGCCTTCTGGTGCATTTACATGTGTTTATACGCATTTGGAGGTATTCTGTGGGGAAAAACTACAGGCTGCTGTACTTTTTTAAAAAGCACTGTAACCAAATGCACTGGTGTGAACTAGGGTGATATGAAAACATTGCATTTACTGTCTGTGCATTCTGAATGTGTTTAAAAACAATGCACTTGAAAGCATCTGGTGTTAACCAGCCCTTAAGAAGGATAATGAGTATTGCCCAAAGAGATCAGAGCGGAGATCTCCTTATGAAACCTTGTAAAGGTTGTCAGATTGTCCAATAACTGTTGAAAGAGGCTCCCCTGCTAACATAAAAAGGAGCAGTAACAGGGGTTTTTCAAGCCTAATACCATGTTGCAGCATGAAGAACTCTGGGTATTTTTAATCCTCAAGCAGGTACAGTAGAAAACGTGTAGCCTCCTTAATTGTGCTTTTATACTATGTTAGCATTGCAAGTTAGAGTTACAGGGGATGCCTGGAAGGAGCTGTGTTGGTTAAAACACTTTTAATGCCTGTTATGCAGTGCCATCTTAAGAGCATTAAAGGGCCCTGGGCAAAGCAGTGCACTGGGGCTCTGCCTACACAATCACCCACGAGAATAAAAATGCTAATTATCGATAAGTGCCAGGCTAATGACGACAGCTTCCAAGTTTGGCGGCTGGGTCCAATGAACACACACACGGATGGTAGTCAGACTCGACTGTCCTGTGTGTGCCTGTTCCCGTGGAGGCAGACAGGCATTCCTGCAGTTGTGGGCTCCCCCTCCATGGCCCAACAGCAGCGCAGGTCCAACAGGCCCTTGCCACCTGCTAAGTTTGGCGACGGGATGCACACAGGAATCGGGACTAATGCTTGGCTGGGGCCAGTGGGCAGGTGGGCCCCCCAGGCAAGTGGCCTTGCTTTTATGACCACTCTGAGGGTCTTGTAGCTCTGGTAAGTGTTTCATCTTCCTTATCTGGGCACGTGGATTTCACTGTGGAGTTCCCTGTTTTGAGTATTATGTGGATTGCTTACATATGATAATAACCTCTTAAAGTGACATTAAAGCTTAGTTAAAAAAAAAACAAATGTCATACTTTCCTGCAGTGCAATGGTTTTGTAGAGAGCAGTCCCGATCCTCCTCTTCTGGGGTCCTCCACCAGCACTTCTGGCTCCTCAGTCTTGGCAAATGCCCCCAGAGAAAGCCTCTTTCTATGTGGTCTATTGACGCAGACAGGGTGGCCCGGCCCTGCCCCCCACTCCCTTGTCACAGGATCCTATGGCTTCTGCAGCTATCAATCTGCCCAGTGAGGAGGTAAAGAGCAGAGAGGAAGGCTGCACTCATACACAGCACTGGATTAGAAATGGGTTTAGCTAAGTGTGGGGGGGGGGGGGGGACGAATCTGTGACACAAACGGTTTTGCAGTAATGCCTTTAGGCTTTAGAACCAATTTAACTGGGGTTTGCTGATTGCACAGTGCTGGACGCTTACGTAAAGTGCACTTGGGACTTGGAATACTTCTTTTGGATATTTTTTATGCATATTGAGTGATTTTTATGAACACAGATTGTTCTGTCCTCCCTATGTGTGAGGGTACATAGATTGACAGGCAGTATAACCCTGATTTCTTTCAATGCATTGACAAAGGAGCAAGGTCCAACTTCAACTTTTATTGCAAGGAAATACGTGAAAGTAAGAGTGGTAAAACTGTGGAACAGAAAAGAGAATACACTTACTAATGTATACCGACATGTGGCAATGCATATCCACTTAAGCCCCAGCCCTATTTCAGACACTTTTTGTTTACAAGTTAAAACCAGTATTTTTTCCTAGAAAACTACTTAGAACCCCCAAACATTATGTATATTTTTTTAGCAAAGACTCTGGAGAATAAAATGTCGGTCATTGCAAAACTTTTTGTCACGCGGTATTTGCGCAGCGGTCTTTAAAACGCCATTTTTTTGGAAACAAATTGAAAAATCACATTTCACTGCATTTAAAAAATAATAAACAGTAAAGTTAGCCCATTTTTTTGTATATTGTGAAAGATGATGTCACGCTGAGTAAATAGATACCCAACATGTTACGGTTTAAAATTGCGCCCCCCCCCCCCCCGTGGGATGGCGACAAACTACGGTCAATAGAGATCTCAATCTGCGACGATTTAAATTTATTTAACGGTTACCAGTTTAGAGTTAGAGTGTAGCTCTTTTTTTTAATTATTGCGCACGCTCTGGCGATCGCGGCGATACCTCACATGTGGGGTTTGAACAGCGATTTCATTCGCGGCTCGACTTGCGTATAAGTTTTTTTTTGTGCGCGAGCTAACGGTGACGGGGGCGGCGAAATTTTTTTTTCTTTTTTTTTCCTATTTATTTTTTATTTTTTTTAAACTTTATTACAGGTTTTTTTAAAAAAAAAATCTGATCACTTTTATTGCTGTCACAAGCAATGTAAACATCCCTTGTGACAGCAATATGTGTGACAGGTACACTTTATGGAGGGATCGAGGGTCTAAAAGACCCCAAACCCCTCCACTACACTTCCATGTATGCAAAACGCCGAAAAGGGCATTTTTGCATACAGCCGTTTTTTAAATTTGCCGCCTTTTGCAGCACAGTAACCCGGAAGTGACGTCATGGACGCCGCCTCCGGGTTACGTCATCGGAGCCCCGATCGATGCCGTTTCCGGCATTCCTCGGGACTCCATCCAGCCGGCGGATGTGCCGGCTGGGTGCTCGGGGCTCCCGGTGGGACGGGAGCCCCGGGCAAAGCCACGGAAGGCGGCGGGAGGGGGGGACATCCCCTCCCGCCCCCCCGGGTAATGATCGAGCGGCTCCCAAGCCGCATCGGTCGTTACCAACGGAAAGCCGACCGTCGGCTTCAAACCACGGTACCGGGATGATGCCTCTAACTAGAGGCATCATCCCGGTATAAACCCGCAAAGTGTACCGACGTATCGGTACGTTGATATGCGGTAAGTGGTTAAAAGACATTACTGTACATAGCAATGCAAATACAAGAAATGTGCACAAGATGTAAGTTACACAAGACATAGATACAGGATGGTAATGTTAAGCATCCATAAGAGTATACACAGTTATATACTGAGCAGCATGCTATCTTATCTGCATGAGAAGCTGCTAACTATAGACTGTAATCACAGACACTTTACTATGCATAGAGAGTTAAACTACAACATGAAGTAATAAAGTACACACCAGCGATGCCGCCATAAACTAGGATGAGGGAGGATGCAACTAGCCGTGTTTTCTCTAGCCGAGTTTCCTGTATAATGCAAGATATGGAGGGAAGATGATGTCACCAAAGTTCATAGGTGAAAGCTATGGTAGCTGAACTGGGACAAACTTGTTCTATATATGTAATATGTGATATATGTAAATGGCCACTAGATGGCGCTGGTACAACATGAACAGTAGATTACACAATAAATTACACATTGTGAAAACTCTCATAAGAATAACATGACAATATAATGATGAAGACATGACACTCCCCGCCTGGTATCTCAAGGATACCACATTAACTATTCTCTGGAGAGAGTAACAAAATCAGTTCAGTAACAGGTCTCTGGAAGAGTTTAGGCTCATTTTGCCTGCAGACTTTCACTTCCACCTTCCTGACTCTTCCATCTTCACTTGGAAATACTTTGGTTATCAGTCCCAAAGGCCAGTCATTTCTTTTTGACTGAGAGTCTTTTACAAGAACAACATTACCAACCTTCATGTTGGGTTTACTGGTTTGCCATTTATTCAGAGACTGTAGAGTAGGGATGTATTGTTTTCTCCATTTATCCCAGAAGGCATCCGCTAGAGTTTGCACTCGTCTCCACTGACACTTGTACAAATCTTTAGTGCTAAACTCACCAGGGGGAGCTGTAACCGTACCAACCTTTTGGGTGAGGATAATAGAAGGAGTGAGCAAAAGAGGATCTTCTGGATCACTGGATATTGAAGTCAAAGGTCTGGCATTCATGATCATCACTACTTCGGCCATAAAAGTTGGAAGAGACTCATGGGTAAGCTTCAAAGTCCCCAGCTGTAGAAAGATAGAATCAAGGATCCTGCGGGCTATACCAATCATACGCTCCTAAGAGCCTCCAATGTGAGAGGAGTGTGGGGAATTGAATGTCCATTTACAGTCTTGGTCAGCAAGATATCTCTCTACATGGTCACTGTCGATGTTTGAGGGGATCTGCAGTTCCTTACAGGCTCCCACAAAATTAGTGCCTCTGTCAGAGCGGATTTGTTTGACCGGGCCTCGAATAGAAATTAAACGTCTGAGAGCATTTATGAAGCTGGATGTGTCCAAAGACTCAATGACTTCTATATGCACAGCCCTAATACTCATGCAAGTGAATATGACTGCCCAGCGTTTGCTGTTTGCACGACCTCCTCTGGTGTGTCGTGTAGTGACAGACCAAGGGCCAAACACATCAAGACCAACATTTGTAAAGGGAGGGTCTGTACTGAGTCGGTCAGCAGGAAGATTAGCCATTTTCTGTGACTGAAATATACCACGTAGTCTTTTGCAAGTGATACATTTGAAAATTAGACTGCTCACAAGTGTTTTTGCTCCCACTATCCAGAATCCAGCTGTCCTTAAAGCTCCTTCAGTGAACAAACGTCCCTGGTGCTTGGTCTTTTCATGGTAGTGTTGCACAAGTAACGATGCAATATGACTGTTTGGAAGTATTATTGGGTTACATTCCCTACTTTTAAGTTTTGCCTTTGAAATACGTCCCCCAACTCTCAACAGTCCATTATCATCTATAAATGGGTCAAGTCTCTTAAGGGAACTGTCTTTAGGAACGCATTTTTGCTTTTGGAAGTGTTCAAGATCTTGAGCATAAACTTCTTGTTGGATACACCGGATGATAACGTCTCTAGACTGTGTGAGTTCATCCACTGTATAGGCTTTATGACAGTAATGCCAACCTTTACAATGTTCTGATCTTGTAGATGTGGCTCTAAAGGATCTGGCTATGTGGATCAAACCAGCTAATGCTCTGTTTAACGATTTCCATGTGGAAAACTTGTAGAAACTGTTGTGGTGAGTACAGAAACATGAGGACGAATCTCTGCATCAGAATTCGGTTCTGACCGCTCAAATGTATCTTCCTCAAGAGTGTCCACTACTGGTCTGTAGAGGAATGTTGGCCCTGTGAGCCAGGTAGAGTCTTTGAGGTGGGCTGCAGGAACAGCTCTTGTGGCATGATCTGCCAGGTTTTGGTCAGTTGGTACGTAGCGCCACTGGGTAGGCTATGTTGACCTCCTAATTCTTTGCACTCTGTTGTGTACATAAACGTAGAATCTCCTAGTCTCATTGTAAATGTAGCCCAACACTACTTTGCTGTCTGTATGAAACACTGTATTGTCAAGTTGTATGTCTATTTCTGACACAATAAGCTCTGCTAGTTCTACTGCCAGAACAGCAGCACAAAGTTCCAACCTTGGTATGGTGAGCTCAGGACATGGTGCCAGCTTCGCCTTGCCCATTACAAAGCCAATTTGAACTTGACCTTAATTGACTATTGTTTTGAGGTAAGCGACAGCAGCAATTGCTTTTACTGAAGCATCACAAAAGATGAACAGTTGCCTAGACTGAATCTCTGCTGGAGAGAGGTGGGTATATGACCTAGGTATGTGTAGGTTAGATAATGACTTTAAAGAGTCTCTCCATGTTATCCATAGTGCCTCTTTCTTTGAGGAAAGTGGAGAATCCCGATCACATGTATCTGTGGTTAACTCTCTGAGCAGAGTCTTACCTTGGATGATCACAGGTGCTGCAAACCCAAGTGGGTCATATAGACTGTTGATTGTAGATAAGACACCACATCGTGAGAAGGGCTTTTCCTCTTGGTTGACCTGAAAGGTAAAGGTGTCAGACTTGAGATCCCAGCTGAGCCCCAGGCTGCGCTGCATGGGTATTGTGTCTGAAGCCAAGTCTAGGTCTTTCAAGTCGCTGGCGTGATCTTTAGTGGGAAAAGCTTCCATAACAATTTTACTGTTTGAAGCTGGAAGTGGTGCAACCCAGGTGTTTGTTTCATCCTTGAAAATTCCTTGTTCCATTATTTTTAAAAAGGTCTCATCTTCAAAGGAGGGAGCTATCTTGTGATCTTCTTTTGTCCCCTGGAACACTGTGCATCCTAAGTGGTCTAGGTCTTCAACACAAGAAGGGTTCTGGATTTCAGTAAAGTCCGAATATAGCATACCTGCAGGCTTCTCTTTTACAAGGAATTTATTAGGGCAAGGCTGAAAGAGGGATGGACGTCCATTTTGCAATGTATGCGTGTAAAAGGAATTTGCTGGTTGGCTTGTGGACATTTCTTAAGCAGACATCACCTATAATGACCCACCCTAGGTCCAGCTTCTGAGCATATGGAGAATTGTGAGGACCGTTTATCTGTTCTCTCACCTTACATACATAGTTACATAGTAGGTGAGGTTGAATAAAGACAATAGTCCATCCAGTTCAACCTGTGTAGGTGTGTGTGGTGATGTGTAGGTGTCTTGTGGACTCTTATGATGTCTCTTCCCAGCAGGAGTATTATTTGAGCCTCTGGATCAAGTGCAGGAATGAGATGTGCTATGGGTTTCAGATGCCAATGATGCGATGCAGCCTCCGGTGTAGGAATCTCTTCTCTATTGTTTGGAATCTGGTTACATTCGATCAGGGTAGGCAGAGGCAAGGATGCTTCCCCGTTTACGGATTCGATTTGGTATCCAGTAGCTCTTCTGCCTTTTTCTTCACTCACACCTGTGCAAGTTTTAAGTGAGTATGAAGAGTTATGTCCTTTAATACTGAAGATATCAAAGAAAGCTGATCTAGCAAGAGATCTATTGCTTTGATCATCAAGGATGGCATACAACCTTATGGCTTTCTCTTTGTGACCAATGGGGTACACTGTAACCAGACAAATCTTACAGCATGATTTGTTACTAAGACCTTCTCCACAGACTTGGGTGCACTGGGGTGTCACTTCAGGAGGTTTTGTATCTCTCTCCTCCCTGCCGTGCTCTGCAGCCTGGTTTGAAGGTGTGAGAGTCCATGGAGGTGGCCCAGGGTGTAAAGCTGTAATATGCTCTTCACTGTCACATTCTGAGCATTTAATGTTCTCTGTACAGTCTTTTGCAAGATGAGAGGTTGATGCGCAACACCTGTAGCAAATATGGTTTTCCCCGAGGAAGGTTTTGCGTTCCTTGAGAGGTTTTCCTCTAAATCCTCTGCATTTCAGCAATGAGTGTGGTTTCTTCTGTAGAGGGCAATCTCTGTGCAGGTCTTTTTTTGGGACCTTCTCAGTCTCTGTAGTACTGTAAGTTTTGATTGAGGAGTCTTTAAGAGATACACTGGTTTTGTTTACTGCAACAGGTGTACCTTTTCAGGTTGCGAGGTGAGACAGGTTTACCTAGTTTGGGGTATGCAGTGTCAAACATTGAGAAGTCAAAGCTAGGATCATTTCGCTTGTTGGTGCACAAAGTCCACAAAGAATGAAAATGGAGGAAATTGGACATTGTACTGCTGTTTATACTTGGAGCCTTGAGTGATCTTCTTCTCTTGTAGACTAATAGGTAGTTTTTGTACAATGGGGTTGACACCACGCGCCGTATCTAAGAATGCTAGACCTTGCAAGTCTCCTTCGTCCTTGGCAACTTGGAGTTCCATCAGCAGATCGTTTAGTTCTCTAAGCTTTTGATAACCTTTGTTATGAATTTTGTGAAAATCTTGAATTCTTTGGAATAGTGCGTTCTCTATTACTTCTGGTGAGCCATAACACTCTTCAAGTCTCTCCCATATGGCGTTCAGCCCTCTGACTGGATAGTTAATGTCTCTAATCCGCTTTGCATGTTCTGCTGACTCATTTCCTAGCCACTTGGCTAGAAGATCAACTTCTTCACTTGCAGACAGATCTAGATCTCTGATCATATTCTTGAATGATGATCGCCATGATCTATAGCCTTCGGGTCTGTCATTAAACTTGGAGAGCCCCTTGGTTATTAGCTCACGTCGGGCAAAGAATTTAAGGAAGTCTGACATACCTTCATCTCTGTTTGATGGACCTGGCGGTAAGCTGAGGTGTAAAGGTCCCGGCGGGCTGGTATAGCTTTTTGGTGTCAACTTGTTGTTGTAATAGTCACCATCTACTTCAGGTTGCACTGAGGGATGATGGTATGCAAAACTGCTCTCTTGCTTAACATGAGGAGAATGGTCAGCAGAAGTTGCTTGCCGTGTGTCAGGATTCTGCTGCTCTTTAGCAGGGGTTGACTCTGCTCCTGGTCCTAAATGCAGACTGTCACCTGACCTATTTTCAATTGTCTCTCTTGTTCAGCAAATGTTGCTCGCATTTTGGCGGCTTCAGCCTTTGCGCGGGCAATGGCAATAGTGGAGCTGCTCACTGACCTCTTTGAGCTTCTGGAACTGGCTGAGATGTGGGACCTTGTCTCCAATGAATCAGACTTGCTTGTTGACATGGTAGCCGGTTAGCACACTTGCACTGTGTGGGGTTTAGTATCACGTGGTCCAACCTGTACTCGGTTGCTGTTTCACTGCAGCTTGTGAGAGGTCACAGCGTCTTGCATCAGCTTGTGCAGAATCTGCAGCTTCACTGTGTCTCTAGCTTGTTAGGAGGTCGCTGTTTTACTGTTCTGTCCTCCCTATGTGTGAGGGTAAATAGATTGACAGGCAGTATAACCCTGATTTCCTTCAATGCATTGACAAAGGAGCAAGTCCAACTTCAACTTTTATTGCAAGGAAATACGTGAAAGTAAGAGTGGTAAAACTGTGGAACAGAAAAGAGAATATACTTACTAATGTATACCGACATGTGGCAATGCATATAAGACATTACTGTACATAGCAATGCAAATACAAGAAATGTGCACAAGATGTAAGTTACACAAGACATAGATAAAGGATGGTAATGTTAAGCATCCATAAGAGTATACACAGTTATATACTGAGCAGCATGCTATCTTATCTGCATGAGAAGTAAGGTCCCTAGCTGCTAACTATAGACTGTAATCACAGACAGTTTACTATGCATAGAGAGTTAAACTACAACATGAAGTAATAAAGTACACACCAGCGATGCTGCCATAAACTAGGATGAGGGAGGATGCAACTAGCCATGTTTCCTCTAGCCGAGTTTCCTGTATAATGCAAGATATGGAGGGAAGATGATGTCACCAAAGTTCATAGGTGAAAGCAATGGTAGCTGAACTGGGACAAACTTGTTCTATATATGTAATATGTGATATATGTAAATGGCCACTAGATGGCGCTGGTAAGAATAACATGACAATATAATGATGAAGACATGACACAGATATTGCCATTTTTGTATAGCACCTTATGAGGTTATCTCATGTTTATAGCACGTGCATTTGGGTATGCACATTCTGTATTGATTTTGTTTAGTATTATTTTTTTGCATAGATATAGTATCTTATTTATTTATTTATTTACCATTTTTACTATCTCACTAATCAATATGTATATGAAATGTTGCCATTTTGCACATATTTAATTACTGTGAGAAGTATATACATTTCTCTATCGTTTATTGACAGACGCAGCTCCATAACTTCTTAGACCATTGGGTTATGCTCCTCCCATCAGGAATAGGACACTGGGCAGGAAAAAGCTTTACCACGCCTATGTGGCTTTCCCTGTAGGCATAACCCCACACTCTCTGCTACAGCCCTTAGTTTGTTTCTGCCTAGTTTAGGAGTTGGACCTAGTTCCCATCTGGGACTTCGGTCTTCGCTATTTAACCACTTTACCACCGGAGGATTTTGCTGTCTTACGTCCCAGGCCACTTTTTGCGATTCGGCGCTGTGCGACTTTAACTGACAATTGCGCGGTCGTGCGATGCCATACCCAAACAAAATTTACGTCCTTTTTTTTCCCACAAACAGAACTTTCTTTTGGTGGTATTTGATCACCTGTGCGATTTTTACTTTTTGCGCTATAAACAAAAAAAGAGCATTTATTTTGAAAAAATAACAATATTTTTAACATTTTTTTATATGAAATTCCTCCCAAAAAATATGTAAAAATCTAATTTTTTTTTAATTTTTGGCCAATTTGTTTTCTGCTACCTATGTTTGGTAAAAAAAAATCACAATAAGCATATTTTGATTGGTTTGCGCAAAAGTTATTGCGTTTACTAATTAAGGGAAAGATTTCTGTCATTTTTGGTGTTTTTTTTTTTTTAACGAGTAATGGCGGCGATCTGCGATTTTTTTGCAGGACTGCGACATTGCGGCGGACAGATCGGACCCTTGACGGACATTTTTAACACTTTTGGGGGTACCAGTGACATTACTGCAGTAATCAGTGCTATATGTATGCACTGTTACTGTAAAAATGACACTGGCAGGGAAGGGGTTAATTTTATTGGAGAGGGAGAGGTTAATGTATGCCTGGTGCTTACTAACGTGTGGGGGGGGAGGTGACTGAGTGAGCCAGGGACAGATCGGATGTTCAGCTATGCTGAACACTCCGATCTGTCACTCCCTGTCACTTAGGAGATCCGCCCGCTCTGTTTACACAGGCGGGCGGATCTCCAAACTAGATTCCCCGACGATCGGGGAAGAGCGGCGGCGATCGCCGCCGCTCCTCCCCTGGCCCGACTCCCGCTGTGAATGAAAACAGCGCCGCCTACAAGGGGAGGAGTCCAGCGACGTAGGTCTACGTCGCTGGACGATAACGAGCCACTGTGCCGCAGTAGCAGCACAGTGGCTGGTGGTAAAGTGGTTAAAAGGGAGATTTTTGTCATATGTAATTTTTATTTACTAGTTTAGAGTTCCTGGAGAACTACAAGCAACAGCCGGCTGGATTTCAGACTGGATAATCTTGATCCTTAAGGTCTCCCAGCCTGCCCAGCGAATGTGAGCAGGTTATAGTTCAGCACTAGGCCTCGCCACGACAGAGCCCTGATGGTTCGGGACAAGCCTGCAAGTGGACCGTCTCGCTGGGACGTGATGACCTGGAACGCCCTGAGTCGCAGCATACCCCCTGACTGGCAGCACCCCCACCCCAGTTGGAATGTGGTCTGTTTGGAGTGGCGCCCACCTGGCACTGTGGTATGGTGAGTAATGCTGTCCCCCCAATCCTCAAGCGATCTCGGGGTGGACGTGGGCCCCCTCCTGGAAATGGTCGGACCTTCAGGAGATCCCTCGGTTCCCCTGGTCTCTCAGGCATACCAGCCCCCCCCCCAGTTATTTACCCCCTCTTCCCCTAGAAGGTTCCTACCTTGGGGGGCGATAATATTACAGCCGCTGTGGCGTTCCTGCAGGGGAGGGGGGTGACTGTACTGGTGGGGTGCCACTTGTCCGTTGGGTGCCACTTGTCCGGGACCTCCCCCCTCGGGGTTCCTGGTGACCGCATGGCGCGCTATGGGCAGGGGTCGGCAAGGTGTCCGCGACTGACCCTTGCCAGGTCCGCCGCGCTGCCCCGCTATCCAGTGTCATCTTAAGAGCATTATAGGCCCCCGGGCAATGCAGTGCACTGGGGCCCCGCCTACACAATCGCCAACGAGAATAAAAATGCAAATTATCGATAAGGCAATATTTATTGATACAGCAATGCCAGGGTAATGACAGCTTCCAAGTTTGGCGGCTGGGTCCAGTGAACAAACACACAGACAGGAGTGAGACTCGACTGTCCTGTGTGTGCCTATTTCCATGGAGGCTGACAGGCATTCCTGCAGTTGTGGGCTCCCCCTCCATGACCCAAGAGGCCTGACAGCAGCGCACCTGCTAAGTTCTGTGGCAGGATGCACACGGGAGTCGGGACTAATGCTTGGCTGGGGCTGGGTCGCTCTAGAGGTGGGGCCCCCTGGGCAGGTGGGGCCCCCGGGCAACTGTCCAGCGTGCCCATTCGGTAAGACAGCCCTGCCGCTATCTGCACCCATCCATCATGAATTATGCAACATCTTCATCAGCGCTCGCAGTCGCTGCCCGCCGCTGCCTGCAGACAGCGCCGCCCAGTTGAAACTAGGCACGCCTGCCTGGTCTGCGTGGGCTTCGGCTGCCAGTAGATTGTCATGCTGCTGGCTGGGGGAGGGAGCGTGGAATTGGCGCGGCGGCAGGGGAAGTCCGGGACTGGTCCATCTCTCACTCTGGAGGAGGGACTACTAGGGAGTGGCAGTGTTGCACTGTGTGTGGCTGGCGGTGGCCTGTGACGACGACACCGCAGTCACCGCACTCACAGCAGTGAAGACTGAAGAGGAGCCGAGGAGAGTGGGTGCTGCACAGCAGGAAGGAAGCTTCGTTTGCAATCAGACACTCAGGGAGCACCAGAGAGACTGTCTGAGGGGAAACAGTCTGAGACACAAGGACACAAGGTAGGGGGGTCCACCCTGGTCCACTCTGGCCCACCCTGGCTGGCACACCCTGGTCCACCCTGGCTGGTCCACCTTGGCCCACCCTAGTTCACCCTGGCCCACCCTGGCTGGTACACCCTGGTCCACTCTGGCCCACCCTGGCTGGCACACCCTGGTCTACCCTGGCTGGTCCACCTTGGCACACCCTGACCCACCCTAGTCCACCCTGGCACACCCTGGCTGGTCCACCCTGGCACACCCTGGTCCACTCTGGCCCACCCTGGCTGGCACACCCTCGTCCACCCTGGCTGGTGCACCTTGGCACACCTTGGCCCACCCTAGTCAACCCTGGCTGGTCCACCCTGGCACACCCTGGCTGGTCCACCCTGGCACACCCTTGCTGGTCCACCCTGGCTGGCACACCCTGGTCCACCCTGGCTCGTCCACCCTGGCCCACACTGGTCCACCCTGGCTGGCAAACCCTGGTCCACCCTGGCCCACCCTGGCTGGTCCACCCTGGCACACCCTGGCTGGTCCACCCTGGCACACCCGTGTCCACCCTGGCACAACCTGGTCCACCCTGGCTGGCCCACGCTGGTCCACCCTGGCTGGTCCACCTTGGCACACCCTGGCCCACTCTAGTCCACCCTGGCCCACCCTGGCTGGTCCATCCTGGTCCACCCTGGCCCACCCTGGCTAGCACACCCTGGTCCACCCTGGCTGGCACACCCTGGTCCACCCTGGCACACCCTGGTCCACCCTGGCACACCCTGGCTGGTCCACCCTGGCACACCCTGGTCCATCCTGGCCCACCCTGGCTGGCACACCCTGGTCCAGAGACTCAGGGAGCACCAGAGAGACTGTCTGAGGGGAGACAGTCTGAGACACAAGGACACAAGGTAGGGGGGACCACCCTGGTCCACCCTGGCACACCCTGGTCCACTCTGGCCCACCCTGGCTGGCACACCCTGGTCCACCTTGGCCCACCCTAGTCCACCCTGGCTGGTCCACCCTGGCACACCCTGGTACACCCTGGCCCACCCTGGCTGGCACACCCTGGTCTACCCTGGCTGGTCCACCTTGGCACGCCTCTATTAACTATCTTGAAGCAAAAAACAAAATTAGCCCGGATCAAACTATTAAAACCACACTTGTGGCCCTGAGACAGGAACTGAGATCCCTTCTCCTTGAAAACTTTGAGCACCAACAATGCAGATTTAAAGCTGCCTCATACTCCACGTCAAATAAAGCAGGGAAAGCCATGACACAGCGAATCAAGGGATAAAGAACCAAATCAAGAATATCATACTTACTTGATCCAACAACCTCGGAGAGAATATATAATCCTCAAAGTATAGCGGACGCATTTAGCTCCTACTACAGTTCCCTATACAACATCATAGAGGTCAAATCAACACACCAACCCTCCCTGGTGGAAATCAGCACCTTTCTAACTCAAATCACACTCCCTACTCTTTGCGAGGATCAGTAGGATCTTCTCAATTCACCCCTGACAACTCAAGAGATCTCAGCCACAATCTCTACGCTCCCCTCCAACAAATATCCAGGGCCAGATGGCCTCACAGGGGAACACTTTAAACAATTCTCAATTTTCTGTCCTCACATGCTCCCAATTTTTTAAAACTCTGCCTCCTCCTCGAAACTGCGACCTGAAATGCTCCAAACTCTCATAATTACCTTACCAATACCAGGCAAAGAAACCACTCCAAAAAACCAAAACTATAGGCCAATTTCACTCCTAAACCTAGACACAAAGATATATGCCAAATTATTTGCAAACAGACTACAAAATATCCTACCAAAAATCATACACCCAGATCAACCAGGCTTCATTTCACATTGTCAGGCGTCTGACACCATGAGGCAGGTAATCAACATAATCCACTAAGCTGGGGCCATCCAAACGCCTTCCCTGCTTCTAGCCCTAGATGCAGAGAAGGCATTCGACCCGATTAATTAGGTCTACCTCCAAAGGGTACTCATAAAATTTGGCTTCCAAGGTAACATTCTCTCAGCAATACTGGTATTGCATACAACACCCTCGGCCAAGGTTTACAACTCCAACATGTTGTCATTTCCTTTCCAAATTGCCAATGGCACTAGACGGGGGTGCCCCCTGTCCCCTTTGATTTTTATGGACCTTCTTATGGAACCACTGGCAGAACATATAAGATCCAACCCCCTCATCTCAGGATTTTGCATTGGCAAATCAAACCACAAAATCAGTCTATTTGCTGATGATGTGGAACTGATGATAACAAACCCAACCTCAACATTAAATTAAATATACAAAACACTACAAAGATTCAGTAGAATGTCATATTATAAGTTGAATAAAACTAAATACATGATCCTCGACCTCCATCTCGATGCTGTCACCAGGTCTCTCCTACAACAGCAATTTCCCTTTTCCTGGACAGATTCGAACATCCCATATCTAGGCATACAATTGACTAAATCAGTGAAGAATCTCTTCCACATAAATTATCTCCCATTCTCATCTAAAATGCAAACAGAACTAAGTTCCATTCAAAAATTTGAAATCTCATGGTCTTGTGGACTGGCAGCATTTAAAATGCTTGTACTTCCCCAACTCCTGTACTTGTTTAGGACATTGCCAATTCCTATACCTAAATCGTATTTTACCTCCCTCAAATCAATGCTAGGCACCTTTGTCTGGCTCAACATAAAACCCCGCTGTGCACACCAACTTTTAATCAAACACAGAACGGCAGGAGGAGCAGGATATGTAGACTTTAAAGACTATTACACTGCTACTTTAATCACACAACTGAAAGAATGGATACAGCCCAGACTCTCTCACAGATGGGCCCAAATAGGAGCTTTGGCTCCTGAGCACCCCCTAAGGCCCTTCACTTCCATCAACCCTCTTGCCCCCTATGGTGGCCTCGATGAGGGCATGGCATTCGCTACTGGAAACACAAGACCCCCCCCCCCACCACAACTAATTTCTCCACCTATCCCCCATAGGAACCATCGACATGTTAATACCCGATATATCTTTAAAGCTTTGGCATACTCACAGTATTACTAATGTACAAGTCCTATACTGTAACAATAACCTCAAATCCTTTGCCGACTTACAACAGGAATTCCAATTACCCTCTCTACACTGTTCACCTGTTTCCGGGTGAAACATTGCCTTTCTAAAGCGTGAGACTTCCTCACCAGCACCAATAATAAACAAAAAGGCATTTCTCTCCTTTACTCCATTTTCAAATCAAAGAAGACCTTTATAAAAACCAAACCCTTCCAACAGTGGGAAACAGACTTGAAAACCACACACTCTCACCATCAGTGGACAACAGCTCTAAAATACATTTACAAATCCACTGGCTGTTCCGCGTTATGGGAACTGACAAAAAAAAAATACCCTCCGGTGATATTTAACGTCAACTAAACTAGCAACATTTCACAAAGAAACATCCCCCCTATGCTGGAGTAACTGCGGACACGCAGGCGACCTCATGCGTATAATGTGGAATCGCCCCACCCTTCAGGCTTTCTGGCATGAGATATTTAGGATTGTATCACAGATATCCAACATTGCAATCACTCCCTCTTCTGGACTAGCTATAGTAAACCTCTCAATAGAAACCTTCCCGCTACCTGTGAGATACGTAATAACACAAATCTTTCTAGCAGCTAGACTTACTTTTACCAGACACTGGAAACAACTACTTCCACCTTCAACAGCAGAAACCCTGGACCTGATCCACAAACACTGCTCTTTCGAAATTATGTTTGCATCCAGTAAAGGTTTACATGGGAAATCATTCTCCATATGGCAACCTTGGCTGCAATGGTACAACCCAACTCTTCATCTATACCCGCCATGACAACACAAAAGACAAAAGATACACACAATGATACCTTACCAGTCCAATGAGACAACCCTGGATATAAACTTGGAGATGGTATACAACTTATATTTAATAGAAATACTAGAATGTATGTTACTGGATAATGTCTTAATCTCTGACTTATTATTGCAACACTACTACGCCTCAACGGCAAAAAGTCGACAGGTATTGTTTCTCCTTGTTTGATTTGTTTCCCTGTATTACTCTCTTCACGAATGTAATTCACTCGACAATTGGTTTTCAGTATTGTATTACAAATTGTTAATTTTTCAATAAAAATCAATGAAACATAAAGTGGTCAGTGAGTGTATATACTCTAAAATCTACATATACACTGCTCAAAAAAAAATTAAAGAAACACTTTTTAATCAGAGTATAGCATCAAGTCAATGAAACTCCTGGGATATTGATCTGGTCAGCTAAGTACCAGAGGGGGTTGTTAATCAGTTTCAGCTTCTTTGGTGGTAATGAAATTACCAACAGGTGGGCAACAATAGATGGGCAGCAATGAAACAATCTCCATAACAGGAATGGTTTCACAGGTGGAGGCCACTGATATTTTTTTCCCTACTCCTCTTTCTGACTGGTTTTCACTAGTTTTGCATTTGGCTAGGGTCAGTGTCACTACTGGTAGCATGAGGCCATACCTGGACTCTATATAGGTGGCACAGGCAGCCCAACTCCTCCAGGTTAGCACATTAATACCTGCCATTGCTAGAAGGTTAACTGTGTCTCCCAGTCTCAAAAGCATGGAGGAGATTCCAAAAGACAGGTGCCATAGAAGGTCCTTAACCCATCAGTAGAACTGGTATCTTCTCCTTTGTGCAAGAAGGAACAGGATGAGCACTGCCAAAGCCCTACAAAATGACCTCCAGCAGGCCACTGGTGTGAATGTCTCTGACCAAACAATCAGAAACAGACTTCATGAGGGTGGCCTGGGGGCCAGGCGTCCTCTAGTGGGCCTTGTGCTCACTGTCCAGCATTGTGGAGCTTGATTGGCATTTGTCATTGAACACCAGAATTGGCAGGTCCGCCATTGGCGCCCTGCGCTTTTCACAGATGAGAGCAGGTTCACCCTGAGTGCTTGTGACAGACATGAAAGGGTCTGGAGAAGCCGTTGAGAATGTTATACTACCTATAAAATCATTCAGCATGACCGTTTTGGTGGTGGGTCAGTGATGGTCTTGGAAGGAATATCCATGGAGGGATGCACAGACTTCTACAGGCTAGACAATGGCACCATGACTGCCATTGGGTATCGGGATAAAATCCTTGGACCCATTATCAGACAGTACGCTGGTGCAGTGGGTCCTGGGATCCTCCTGGTGCATGACAATGCCTGGCCTCATGCGGCGAGGGTATGCAGCCAGTTCCTGGAGAATGAAGGAATAGATACCATTGAATGGCCCCCAAGCTCACCTGGTGGTTACTGCTGGTGGGTACTGCTGGTTGATACTGCTGGGGGGTACTGCTGGTTGATACTGCTGGGGTGTACTGTTGGTGGATACTGCTGGCTGGTTCCCGACCCACCATTCCAGAGCATTAGTGTGACAGGAGCGAGTGCTAGAGGAAGCATGCAGCTGCAGTAGAGAGCAGTGCCGAATCTTACTGTATCGCTCCTCTCACAGGTGGAGTGCATTTGGTATCACTCCACCTGTGACAGGAGGCGGCACTATACAGGAAGCATTGGCTCTGCTTTCTCTAGTGATGGCTTCGTTCTTCACACTGATGCTGGTGGATGACAGGTCAGGAACCTGCAATCTGTGATTACCAGTCCGCCCACCATCCCAGAGCAGGGTGTGGCACTTGGATCCTGTTGGGGGGCACAGTATAATGTTGGGGGAGCCATGGCCCCCTCTGGCCCCCCCTAGTGACGCCAGTGGTGATTGGGGACCTCTGCTGTACAGTATACTATTACTACTCCTGACCTCTTCAAGTAGAAATTCAGCCTAAAACTAACTAACTCTAAATCTACTTGTAGCCACATTCTAAGACTAATCTATCTAACCCCGTATAGCAAAAATCGCTATACATGCCTTTTCTTCAGCTGATCTGGTCCGGTCCCACTCTTTCTCTGTGTGGGCGTATGCAGATAAAGCAGATGGCCCCACAGTAGGTCTATGAATGATGTCACTTCCCTGGCATTTCCCAGCCGTTGTCCGCTGTCTTTTCAGACCGGACCGAATTGTCCGCAGAAAAGGTATGTATAGCGATTTTTGCTTTAAAAGGTTATATAGATTAGTCTTAGAATGTAGCTGCCAGTAGATTTAGAGTTAGTTAGTTTTAGGCTAAACTACTTTATGGCCCATTTAGCAGAGGGTGCTGTAATTTTCATGTGGGTTACCTTTGCTTTTCCAAAGACTTACATTAGATCTGGCGTTTTTGGTGTGCGATTTCTGAAAGTTTTGGAGTTTTGGTGCACTTTCGGAAAACACACCAAAAATGCCCAATCTAATGGAAGTCTATGGGAAAGCACAGGTAACCCACATTAATACCGCAGAGGCACTGCACTGCTGTTTCAACACTGCTTTTATACAGAGAGCTTGTAAGTAATCAACAAAAGTTGGGACGCCTGTAGGAATTGTTAGCATACACATTCAAGGCCTAATTTGTTTACTTTCTTTCCTGAAAATGTCTTAATTTATAACTCTGAAATGTACATTATTTTTCAGTTTTTGTTAATCCAACCTTTTTTTTTTCTTTTACCCCTTGCAGTTAATTGCTTACCTTTTGTACCAATTCTGGCTATTCACTGGACTTGAACTGTTTAAATTTCAATAAAAGCTGGAACATGGTGGTGATCTAAAACATTTGACCAGTAGTGTTGCTATATAAAACTTTACAAATAAGTGCCTATACTATACTGTTTAAAATCCAGTAATACAATGTCTATATAACCCTTCTCTGCACATGCTTAGCTGCTCTCTATTTTTAGCACCATGCCAAAAATGTAGAGCCAATTTGCTGACAGCCTAAACATTTACTGCTGCTCAGGGGGTCTGGACTTCAGAAAAATGGCAGCCTTCATCAAGAATAAACAGGAACAATGTTGGGCGCAAGTTACAGCACACACTAATTTTGGTAGCACAATTATTAATGTGAAATCTATGTTCCTTGCTAAAGAATATTCTTTTATCAGTTTGTATTGGGTAAAGTTCTGCTTTAAGAAAGGCTGCCCTAATCTGACAATGCTGCTTTCCAAAGCAATCCCCTGTGTTTCTTTATCCAAAGTGAAGGCACTCTAATACAGAAGATGTGCTGCTGGCTAGATCACCAGGTAATAACAGAGGGAGAAAAAAGCCTAAAAAATAAATCAATGCAGCCCCCATATGTAATGATTGGTGAACTACATTACTGTACTGTACATTTTTGGTTTTGGGATTAATACCACTTTAACCACTTGTATTGGGTCGCCTATACAGTATACTGTATATATAGTATATGTAATTTTGATTTGTACCTTTAAAAAAAAAATCGTAGACCTGTATGACACCACACACACACACACCCACACACAGTAGGTTATTGTGAGTTAAGGTCAGGTTGCCATTGTCCAGCCTGTAGAGGTCTGTGCATCCCTCGATGGATATTCATCATCAGACCCTCACTGGCCCACCACCAAACCGGTCATGCTGAACAATGTTCCAGGCAGCATAACATTCTCTATGGCTTCTCCAGACCTTTTCACGTCTGTCACATGCGCTCAGAGTGAACCTGCTGTCATCTGTGAAAAGCACAGGGGGCCAGTGGTGGATCTGCCAATTCTGGTGTTCAATGGCAAATGCCTATCAAGCTCCATGGTGCCGGGCAGTGAGCACAGGGCCCACTAGAGGATGGTGGATGGCCCACTAGAGAACTGACCCTAGCCAAATGCAAAACTAGTGAAAAACAGTTAGAAAAGATGAGTACGTAAAAAAAAGTCAGTGGCCTCTACCTGTAAAACCATTCCTGTTTTGGAAGTTGTCTCATTGTTGCCCATCTAGTGCACCTGTTGTTAATGTAATTTCCACCAAAGGAGCTGAAACTGATTAACAACCCCCTCTGCTACTTAACTGACCAGATCAATATCCCAGGAGTTTACTTGACTTGATGCTATACTCTGATTAAAAAGTGTTCCTTTAATATTTTTGAGCAGTGTAGTTACGATCAGCAACTGATAATCCGCTGGTCATAGTAGTTCATTTATAAAGGAAACCCCCTGCAGCCACCCAAAAGAAACCCACCTCTCTACCCACACCTATCCTCCCTTCTGAGTGCCAGCAACAAAATAAATATATCCACTGCACAGCCTGACCCCCCCACCCCTGTCTTCTGATCTCCCCACTTCTCTCCCCACCTGCAGCCATAGAAACAGTGAGCAGTGCAGGGGAAAAACAGCCCATGGCAAACTAGGATGATATAATGACAGACTGACATGCACAGCCTGCTGACACCACTGTGCCTGGTGATAACCCTGCTGCTGTCCCCCAACCCCCCCTCCTGCTTGAAGCAGGGAGAAGAGTGCCTGCTCCCAGCAGGGAGGATAAGATTATCAATGTCCTCCACAGCTATGTGGAGCTTGCCATGCCACATTTGGGTAACAATAACTTGTCTAGCAGTCCCCCAAAGTATTAAAAGGGACAATACAAAAACAAAAAAAGCATCTAATAATTTATTTTCAAAAATGGGGGTTGACTGAATTGTTGGCACATATTCTAATCACTAGGTAAAGCCCCATACACAGACGCAGATCGTCGTCATACAAACGTCGGCGGACGAAAGATCTGCCGATTGTATGCGTGTTAGTATGGTGCCTCCGACAGATGTCTGCACACAATCCGCGGACAAGAGTCTTTCTTGCAAACATGAAAATTTTTGTCTGCAGACACCAGAACGGACGATTGTTCGCCTGTCAGTACAGAAATCAGCCGACAGACCACAGGGAAAGTTAACCATTACATGACATCACTTCTGCAGTCAGCTGAACTCTGCGGACAAAATTCTTGTGCTGTCCTTGTGCTGTCTTTGCACTTTTCAACAGACACCGACATCCCGGGGAGAAAAGACGAACATTTGTATGACGACGATCTGCGTGTGTGTACGGGGCTTAAGACTTACAGGGGTTGATGAACTAAAACAAAGAGTGCAAAATCTGGTTCAGCTGTGGCCAATCAGCTTCTAACTTCAGGTTGTTCAATTAAAGGAGTTGTAAAGGCAGAAGGTTTTTTTATCCTAATGCATTCTATGCATTAAGATAAAGAACCTTCTGTGTGCAGCAGCCCTCCTTAAGCCCCCCTAACACTTACCTGACGTCCCTCTCTTTCCAGCGATGTCCACCAGCGTCTCAGCCATCTGAGATTCTCTCTCCTGATTGGCTGAAACTCAGCAGCAGCGCCACTGGTTGCAGCTGCTCTCATTCAAAGTCAACTGGAGAATCAAGGGAGAGAGGGGACAGGGCCTGGTAGGGGCACAGTGTCTGAAGGGACACAGGGAGCTGTGATTCGGCTAGGGTGCCCCCATAGCAAGCTGCTTGCTGTGGTGGCACTGAACAGTTAGAAGGGGCCAGGATCACAGAAGAGGGGCCCGAGAAGAGGAGGATCCGGGCCGCTCTGTGCAAAACCAACTGCACAGAGCAGGTAAGTATAACAGGTTTTTTATTTTTATAGGAAAAAAGGAGGCTTTACAATCACTTTAAGTTTGACAATAAAACCTGGAAGCTGAATTCTTCTGAGGAATTGTTTAGCTGACCAAAGCAAGATAATTCTACTCACTGTTAAATATGTCTCAGTTTTTTAACCATCTTTTTCTCCACTCGTTAAAGGTTCTTGATGACTCCAAAAAATGGTGGAAAGTGCAGAATCGATTTGGCCAGATTGGTTATGTACCATACAACATACTTGCCCTAATTTCAGATCCAGAATTTAACAACACCAAACAAAATGGGGTCCAGCCAAGTCCAACTAAGGTATAACAATCTGTTAATTACATGCTCTGCTATTCTAAATTGTTAGTGTGTTAATAATTTCCTACTTTATTCAAAAATAAAAAAAATGTTTTGGCTTGAGATCCTTAATGTGTATGTATAGCCAAAGCTTTTTTTTTTTAATTTTTATGGTGTAGTGTAGTGTTAAAACCCCTGTTTTTTTTGTTTTTTTTTGTTTGTTTTTTTGTGTACCATTAAGATACACCGATGCAACAGGAAGCTAGAGGAAATCACCCAAAGTCAGGGGATTTCATCTTTTAGACAGTTGACCTAGTCTTCCCATTGGAAGATTTCCCTTTACCGTTCGACCCTACAACTTGAAATTTGTCTTTCCTGACGCCAATAAATGACAGCATACATATGACATAGCTCCACCCCTATCAAAATCTGAGCTCGAGCAACCTCCCCCATTCTCCTTTTTGTCCTCAAGATCAACACCTACAGACCATTACATTCAGGATAAGCTCTTACCTGCTGAATATGTTTGAGTCCGTCTGGGTTCAGCCTCTCCCAGGCGCAGTCCCACATTTTAGGTTGCTAAATGCACCAACAAGGTGGGGAGCCCCTTCTGGTAGTGTTTTGGGGCTGAGGTTTTCTCTAATCAGAGATGGTAACCCTCTTGTGACATGCCTGCTGAGGGGTCCGGATCCAGGAGTTGGGACCGCATGGCTTCTGTTTGTCTTGTCTGGGCTCTGTTCCATGTCTGCCTCTTTGTATCAATTTCTTTGCTCTCTCTCTTTCCACTAGAGTTGTCAATGTGGGGCGTGTAGTGCTATGTTACGGGCACCCTCTGTCTCCCTTCTCCCTCCTCATGGGACCCAGAGGCGCACAGCTCTCCTCTTTTTTGTGCCGACTGCGTTGGTCCAGGGTGATTTTGCGCTTTTTGTGCATGCGCAGTGAGCTTCGGGTCCTCAACGGTCATTTTGGCGGAGCCCAGAGCTGCTCGAGCATGCGCGATGCACCACGAGGCCGTGGCGGCCATCTTGGACGTGGTGAAGAAGTTCCCCTCTGGGCTTTCTGCCACTTCTTGGACCAAAGGAGAGGCAAGGGGGGGCAGAGTTTTCTGAGGAGCAATGCTTAAAAAAAGAGGTTAATGCTCATTCACAGATGCCTTTATATCTGGCATTCATACCAGTGGCTGGAATATCAAAGGATGGGAAAAGAGAAAGGGGTAGGGTAGAGCAGTAAAATGCTAGGGGTGTCATCCCATACTTCTTTTGCTTCTTGCTCTCTCTTTTTTCTTTAAATGTGCATTTTTTTCATCTTGGTTCTCTCTCTATTGCCATGCAGTTCCTTATGCTCTTTTTCGCTCTTCCGCCAGCATGAGCCTACCACCACATAGCCAAGACCACTGCAACATCAGGTAACAATGTCTTTGGGTAGGTAAGAAGATACAGAAGAAAAAAAAGAGTGCAATATGCTCTGACAAGCGTGCCTCTTTGTCTATTGCAGCCTGGGCCACTCACACTCTCACTCGAGGAGGTCCAGAGGTTCTTTTGATCAACAGGACTTTCCCAGGGCAGAAAGGGGCTCCCAGCAGAGCCCAGTATAAAAGGCACAAGTGTAAATGAAAGCACATGGCTTCTCCTCAGAGGGCCCAGTGCAAAAAAGACTAATGTTGGTCATATGCAGCTGACCCCATGGTGGGAAAAATGAGTTTGCGGTGACTGCTTGCCAGAGACAAGTAGTACAAAGGAGACAAAGAGTCAACATGTGTCAACTCTGCTCAAAAAAAGTAGCCCTCAACTCCCTGGCGTAATTTTCCGGTCATCTCGGGCAGCCAGGGATAGAGGTGGAGGAACAGAATGTGAGCCCTGCACCGACTCAAAACCAGGCTGCTCAACCCCTTCTAACTAGAGAGGTACCAGGCACTTCAGGAGTGACTCCAGCTCAGCAGGATATCCAGGCCCAGTAATAGAGCCAACCTTTGTTTAAGGGGAAGAGGGTAGCGCTCCCTCCTTGGCAGAGGATCCAGAAGGCGCAGGCTTTGAATTTACTATGATGCAACCATTCATTAAAGCTATAAATGCAGCATTGGAATGGGAGGACCCTGAACCACTTCCGAAAAAGGAAAAAACATATTTTCCTAATCTTATGAAGCAGGTAGCTTACCTCTTATGCAAGAAATAAGAAGTCTGTTTCAGGAAGAATGGCAGAAGGTGGATAGAAAAATCATCTTCAACTAAAAGGTTGCAAAAAACTATTTTCACTGACAGAGGACTGGCAAAGAACGTGACCCTTCCAATGGAAGACTCCTCTTTTTTTCGGGATATTCTAGACAAGCTTATAGACGTGGACTTGCGAAAGTCCTACCTTGTGGCGGGTGGTGCTTGTAAGCCATTGTTGTGCTAACATCCGTAGCAAGTGCTATGCGAGTGTGGACACAGAACTTGATAAGCTCAAACTCTCAGCTGACTTTGTGGGCCCAGACATCAGAGGGGTTGATCAGCTAGAGGGGCACTGAACAGATACTGGTATTTTGGGGGTTTCCTCCCATCCAAGGACTCCAGTCAACTTTTCTAAAGTCGTAGTAAGCTAAGGGCCCTGTGGCTCCCTCAGGTACTCAAAAGTCTTTTTGATGCCAGGCCTGCCCAGTAGGGGGTGGTTCAGAAGTCTCATCAACATCTTGTTGTGTCAGGAGGTGATCGTACCAGTTCCAACCTGTCAAAGGTTTTCAGGCTTCTACTCACCATTTTTTCTGGTCCAGAAAAAGACGCGGTTTCAGACCAGTGATCGACCTCAAGAAATTGAATCACTTTATTTGGATAAAATGGAGTCTAAATTAAATAAATTAGATGAATGATGTGACCCAGGGGGAAAGGTTTAATTGTAGCTTGATTTTTAATTTTTTAAAGGTTTTATATGGGTTATAATTGTGTTTTATGATGTTGTAAATACATCTGATAAATATTTATGGTATGTGAGAAAAGATCCTAAAAGATAAAGTAAAAAAAAAAAAATGGAGTCTCTCCACACCATAATCCAAGTGATTCAACTTGGGGACTGGGTGATTTTGATGGACCTGCAGGATGCCTATCTGCACGTCCCGATCCAACAGTCATATCAAAAGTTTCTTCAGATTCGCCTTGGGGGACAGACATTACCAATTTGTCTACCTCTCATTCAGCCTATCCACCTCTCCTTGAACCTTGTTCGCCTTACTAAGGGAAAAAGGGCTCAGAGTCCACCATTACTTTAGACAATATCATCCTCATGGATAGGATGGATAGTGAATTATCAAAAGAGCCAGCTGGAAGCTACACAGAGTATGGTATATCTAGGGGCTCAGTTCAATACTCAGGCAGCCACAGTTTCCATGCCACTTCAGAAACTCCCTAAAATCCGGAAAAGCGTTGGCTGCACCACTGATGTCAGCATCCCAGTGCATGAGTCTCCTAGGGACGATGGTTTCTTGTATCCTGATGATCCCCTGGACTCACTAGAAACTCAGAGTTTTTCAATAGGGGTTCTTGATGCAGTGGAAGAAGGTTTATCTATCCCAGCCAATCAGAATCACTAGCAGAATGCACTAGAGTTTCTGGGGGTGGACACGGCAAGAAAGGCTGTTACAGCATCGCCCATTTAGGCCGATGCCCTGGATCAATGTTACCACAGATGCCAGCGTGGCAGGGTGGAGCACCACCTTCAAACACCACAAGATCCAAGGTAGATGGGAATTTCCCACTCAGGGTCTAGTTGTAACGCTCCTGCGTTTCTTATATGGTGTGGATTTTCAGCTGCAGAAATAGTTCCACGTCAGTAGTCATGTAAGAGATATGCTGAGATACCATTCCCAACCTCAATGACTCATCATGTGTGGAAGGTCTTATTTCAGCCAGTAAATACACACAATTAGCAAACTGGTTCCTAGAGTGACTTTATGTATGTGGTAACACAATGATGAAGGTTGAGGGATAGGTTGAGTGGAGGTGGTAGGTGATAGACACTTGAAGGTGAGACAGTAGCAGATGGATGCAGGAAGGTTTAGCAATGTTGTATGATAGCAGATGATAGAATAGCAGGTGGACATACAAAAGAGATCAACCCAGTGCAGAAAAGTAGCAGTAGTCTCAAGAGCTAGCAATCTAGTTATGCAGATGTGATAAACAGTCTTTACTATGCAGAGCTAGATAGTGTAAGCTTAGTATAAGTTTATAGAGAATTCCCCTGCGGGGTACTTAGCACTATTAGCGATACAGCCGAAGGGTGGTTCAGGAGAGGCGGATGATCCAATAGCGGGATGCAGGGATCAGCGCAGCGAGGTTCCGTCAGCGAAGTAAGCTTGCAAGCATGGAAGCTTCAAGCAAGGTTAGCATCCAGGTAAGGGTGTTTGAACGAACACATGTGAGTGAGAACCGACGCCTTAAATAGCCATCTAGTCCGGCGCTGAGTGATGACAGCTCCAGTCTTAAAGGTGTATGCGCACCTTTCCAAAAGTAAATGGTGGGGCGCATACACTTGTGGAAAGTGTAATTTAGGGTACCAAAGGTACCGGAACATTACACTAGTGTCCAACATCCAGGAACCTTGTGCAGTATTCAGGGTATTAACCACCTTTCTGCCTCACATACAGGGTCACCCAGTCCTGCTCCATTTCGACAACACAACAGTAGTGTTCTACATACAAAGTCAAGGGGGGATGCACAGCTATTCCCTTCGGAAAAAGGTGAAGCCAATCATGACACTGGCACAACAATATCTTCCAGATTTGAGCGCCATATACCTTTTAGGTCATCATAACTAAGAAGTGGATCGCTTGTCCAGACAATTCCAGGATCCCAACGAATGGTCTCTTCACCCCAAAGTGTTCAAGCAGATTATCTATAAATGGGGGTGTGCGCAACTGGACCTTTTTGCCTCATCGGCCAATTGCAAGGTGAGATGATTCTTCACACATTATCCACATCTATTGGCGGAGGGGGCGAACACCCTGACCCATCCTTGGGTCGCTCAACTGGCCTATGCTTTCCCTCTAATCTCTATTTTCTTGAAATTCCTGAAAAGATTGTTGGCAGAAGATCTGACAGTCATTGCAGTATTACCCTACTGGCCTCGCAAACCATTGTTCTCCCTGGCAATGGATCACAGAATATTCCCACCGATCAGTCTGCCTGTGACTCTTCATCTCCTGTAGCAAGGAGAGATCCTGCATCCGCATCACGACTGGCCTTAGCAGCCTGCAGATTGAAAAGCAGAGGCTGCAAGAGTTTGGAAGTTCTCCAGAGGTGATTAGAACTTTACAAATTTCTAGAAACCTCTCAACCAATTCTGTCTACTCCAGAATATGGGATAGGTGGGATATGGGATGACCTTTGCATCTGGACATCAGTTTGACCCCAGTGACCCAAATGCGTCTCAAGTCTTGTTCTTCCTGCAGTCTAGACTGGATTTGTGGCTCAGCCTGAGTTCACCTAAAGTTCAAATTTTGGCTATCTCGGCCTTTACCTGAAGAAAATGGGGAGCAAGCCTGCTGGTGGAGCACTTTATGCGAGCAGTCCTTAGACTACGCACTTCGAAGAGAAATGGGTTCCCTCATTGGGACTTGTTAATAGTTCTCAATTTTCTGGCAAACCTTCCTTGCACCCCCAACAGAAACCGGTTTATTATGGGATGTCACTTTAAAGACAGCTTTTCTGATAGCCATAACATCAGGTGGAAGGGTTTCAGAACTCCAAACATTGTAAGCAGCTGAACCTGATGTCATGCTCTTTCCAGACAGGCTCATGCTTAGACCGTTGGATCACTTTGTCCCAAAGATAGCTTCTATGTTTCATCTCTCCAGTAAGTGGGTGCTTCCAGCCTTCCCAGCAGAATCAGGTTCTGACCTGCATGAGTTCGATATTCCAAGCGTCCTCAAATATTATCTCCAGTCTACCACTGGGTTCAGACATTCAGACAGGCTGTTCATCCTACCTTCAGGAAAGTTTAAAGGGAAAGAGGCTTCAGCCAGAACAATCTCGGCCTGGATAGTAAAAACTATTCATTGAGTATATAGAGTGGCTGAGAAGGATCCCCGGAAGTGGTTAGAGCTCACTCTACCAGGGCTACAGCATCTTACAAAAGTTAGTACACCCCTCACATGTAAGTAAATATTTTATTATATCTTTTCATTTGACAACACTGAAGACTTGACACGTTTCTACAATGTGAAGTAGTGAGTGTACAGCTTGTATAACAGTATATATTGGCTGTCCCCTCAAAATAACTCGACACCCAGCCATTAATGTCTAAACCACTGGCAACAAAAGTGAGTACACCCCTAAATAAAAATGTCCAAATTGGGCCCAAATAGCCATTTTCCCTCCCCAGTTTCATGTGACTCATTAGTATTACAAGGTCTGAAGTGTGAATGGGGAGCAGGTGTGTTAAATTTGGTGTTATCACTCTCACTCTCTCATACTGGTCACTGGAAGTTCAACATGGCACCTCATGGCAAAGAACTCTCTGAGGATCTGAAAAAAATAATTGTTGCTCTACATAAAAATGGCCTAGGCTATAAGAGGATTGCCAAGATCCTGAAACTGAACTGCAGCACGGTGGCCAAAACCATACAGCGGTTTAACAGGACAGGTTCCACTCAGAACAGGCCTCGTCATGGTCGACCAAAGAAGTTGAGTGCATGTGCTCAGCATCATATCAAGAAGTTGTCTTTGGGAAATAGACGTATGCATGCTGCCAGCATTGCTGCAGAGGTTGAAGGGGTGGGGGGTCAGCCTGTCAGTGCTCAGACTATACGCCGCACACTGTATCAAATTGGTCTGCATGGCTGTCATCCCAGAAGGAAGCCTCTCCTAAAGATGATGCACTGGAAAGCCCGCAAACAGTTTGCTGAAGACAAACATACTAAGGACACGGATTACTGGAACCATGTCCTGTGGTCTGATGAGACCAAGATAAACTCTTTTGGTTCAGATGGTCTCAAGCGTGTGGTGGTGGCAACAGGGTGAGGAGTACAAAGACAAGTGTGTCTTGCCTACAGCCAAGCATGGTGGTGAGAGTTTCATGGTCTGGGGCTGCATGAGTGCATTGAGGGAACCATAAATGCCCACATGTACTGTGACATACTGAAGCAGAGCAGGATCCCCTCACTTCAGAACTGGGCCACAGGGCAGTATAACAACCCCAAACACACCTCCAAGATGACCACTGCCTTGCTAAAGAAGATAAGGGTAAAGGTGTTGGACTGGCCAAGCATGTCCCCAGAGCTAAACCTTATTGAGCATCTCAAACGGAAGGTGGAGGAGCGCAAGGTCTCTAACATCAACCAGCTCCATGATGTCGTCATGGAGGATTGGAAGAGAACTCCAGTGGCAACCAGTGAAGCTCTCGTGAACTCTATACCCAAGAGGGTTAAGGCAGTGCTGGAAAATAATGGTGGCCACACAAAATATTGACACTTTGGGCCCAAATTAGACATTTTGACTTAAGGGTGTACTCACTTATGTTGCCAGTGGTTTAGACATTAATGGCTGTATGTTGAGGTATTTTGAGGGGACAGCAAAGTTACACTGTTATACAAGCTGTACACTCACTACTTTACATTGTAGCAAAATGTAATTTTTTCAATGTTGTCACATGAAAAGATATAATAAAATATTTACAAAAATGTGTGGGGTATTCTCACTTTTGTGAGATACTGTATGTCTTTCTCTTGGGCAACACATATGGGAGTGTTATTGGATACCGTCTGCAGAGCAGCATGTTGGTCATCACATCATACATTCTTAAGACACTACAGGGTGGATCCAGCAGCTCTCACTACAGTAAATTTGGCAAGAAAGCTTTTCAAGCTTCTATGTATATTGTCAAATAAAGACTACATTTGCAGCATCAAACCATCCCTCTCAAGCTCATTATTTGTCATATGTAGGCTGCCATGTTGGCATCAGGAAAATTTAAAATTGTATCACATACTTACCGTAAGTTTCCTTTTGTTTTTGCATCAAGGTGAATAATACGTCTTTGTAAAAAGAAATTTAAAATACTATACATTACCTTTAAATCGGGCCAAATTCTCATGTTTGCCAATTATAGAGGGTTGTTTCATTCAGGTTAATAAATATTTGACATTTTTTTTTATACAGAAATCCCAACCTCCAACTCCCCCTAAAAAAACAACAAAACCAAATATAATTGGTCAGGCACAGAGGGATGAAGTGGACAGCCAGCAACCCGAACAGAACCATATACAGCAAGGTAAGAGCTATGTAATGCTTCAGCACTCAAAGCCCGCATATCATGGGTTAAAACAGGGGTCCCCAAACTTTCTAAACAAAGTGCAAGTTTACTGTTCTTCAGACTCTGAGGTCCTGGACTGTGGGCAGAAGGAGTAGAAAATATCCTGGTGTCACTGGGAGTAAACATTGTTTTAGGCTTGATGGTCAGTGGGAGTGAATAAATTACATAGCACCTGTGGTCAGTAGAACGGGAATAGTTTCCTTTTTTGGTATTAGTGGGAGGAATAATGCTCAGACGTTTATATCTGTGGGAGAAAATATACCCCATTGTTGTTTTCAGTGGAAGGAAGAGTGCCCCATCATTGGTGTCAGTAGGAGGAATAGTGCCCCACTGTTGGTGTCTCTGGAAGGAAAGGTGCCCTTATTATTGCTGTCAGTGGGAGGAATAGTTCCATGTATAAGTGGGAGAGAAAATGCCCCAAGGGCCGTATGAAGGGAAACAAAGCGCCGCCGCAGTTTGGAGACCACTTGGTTAAAATATAACATCTCTGGGGCTGCAATCGTAACATGCAGCTAGTCCTAGGTGTATTCCTGGACTCTGAACTACCCTTTTGGACAAACATCCAGTCGGGGTCCAAAGCTTGCTGCCTCAACCTCCGCAACATCTCCAAGATACGCCCTTTCCTAACCAACGACACCACAAAGCTTCTAATCCACTCCCTGGTCATCTCTCGTCTCTATTACTGCAACTCCCTTGTCATTGGCTTACCTTTAAATAGGTTATCCCCCCTTCAGTCCATCATGAACACTATTGCCAGGCTCATCCACCTAACTAACTGCTCGGTGTCTGCTACCCCTCTGTGCCAATCTCTCCATTGACTGCCACTCAACCTACAAATTAAATTCAAGATACTAACCATAACTTAAAAAGCCATCCATAACTTGGTACCCAGCTACATCACTAACCTGATCTCAAAGTACCAACCAAATCGTTCTCTTCGTTCCTCCCAGGACCTCCTGCTCTCTAGCTCCCTCGTCACCTCTTATCATGCTCCCCTCTGAAATGCTCTACCCCAATCTGACCGACTATCTCCTACTTTGTCAACCTTTAGATGATCCATGAAAACACATCTTTTCAGAGAAGCCTTTCCGGCACCCACCTAACAACTGTACATTTTTCTCTATCGTTCAATGACAGACGCAGCTCCATATAATTCTTGACCATTGGGTTATGCTGCCCCCTACAGAAGTAGAACAGTAGACAGGAAAAAGCTTTACCATGCCTAAGGGGGCCGTCCCTGCAGGCATACACCCACACACTCTGTAATAGACCCCAGTTTGTTTCTGCCTAGTTTAGGAGTAGGACCTAGTTCCCTGCTGGGACTTCGGTCTTAGCTGTTTTTTTTTTTTTGGGAACCTTTTTGTAAGACTTTATTTTTTAGTTAGTTTTGTTGCTGAGAGAACTACAAGCAACAGCCGGCTGGGTTTTGGACTGGATATGCTAGATCCTTAAGGTCTCCCAGCCTTGCCAGCGAGTGTGCACATGTTATAGTCCAGCACTAGACCTCGCCATGACAGAGCCCCGATGGACGGGGCTTGGCCTGCAAGTGAAACACCTCATGGGGATGCATATGACCGGGGTCACCCTGAGTCACAGCGTACCCCCTGGCCGTCAGCACCCCCACCCTGGGTGGAGAGGTAATCTGTTCGGAGTGGTGCCCACCTGATGCCATTGGTATGGTGAGTAAGTGTCCCCCCATTTCTCTGGCGGTCACGGGGTGGACGTGGACCCCTCCCCGGGAAAGTCGAACCCTCGGGTATCCCTCGGTTCCCCTCTCCATGACACCAGCCCCCTAGTCCCCCCTTAGGCTCCCCCCCCCCCAGCAAGCAGGTTCCTACCTCAGGGGGGCAGATGTATTGAGGCTGCTGTGGTGATTCTGCGGGGGGAGGTTTATCCTGGTGGGGGCCCCTCCTGGTGACTTCCTGATGCCACTGTCTAATGACCCACCTGGGGGTCCTGGAGACCGCACAGCACACCGTGGGGGTCACCATTTTGCTGTAGTTTCACTCTGCATCAATTTAAAAATAAATGAATATGGGGTCCCAGGACCAAATCTCACCCACAGACCCCCTCAGTGTGGTTGTGGGACCCTCTGGGTCGCAGCCCCTGTCTGTATTTACAGCAGTTTTGGAAAACCTGGTGTCAAAAGTGGATTTAGTTTTAACAAATGCCACTAGGTATGGCCACCGCAGACGCATGCCATCCAGGGCTCAATTCTGAAACCAGTCTTTGTGATCACTCTGGTGTCACAGACCATAACGGAATGGGCGAAGTTGCTGAAAGGTGACTTGGAAAAGGAGCAGCTCTCGTTGGGCCTGATAGAGCTAACGGACCAAATGGTCCAAGCCCTTCTGTATATATATATATATATATATATATATATATATATAATGCGTTGCTGGATGCGGCTCCACTGGTAGCCAGGGTGTCTGCGGTGGGGGTTGCTATTAGACGCATGCTGTGGCTAAAAAGCTGGTCTGCGGAGCAGGCTTCCAAAAAGGCTTTTTCTGACCTTCCCTTTACGGGGGACAGGTTGTTTTGATCCTCCCTGGATCAGTTGATTAAAGGCCTTCCTGGTGAAAAGAGTATTCTTCCCCAATCCACCAAGGGCAAGGCATCGCATAATAGACAGGGGCCTTCATTTACTGCTCATAGGTGGCCCTTTCATACCTCCAGGTCGCAGGAGAAAGGAACTAAACCATTCGGGTCTTCTGGGGGTTCTAAGAAGACATGGTCGGGTAAGCTGAGAACAGATCTGCGGACAAATCCTCGTCTGCATGAAGGGACGCCCTCACCCCTTTCTGGGGTGGGAGGAGTCTTCACTTCTTTCCGGAACCATGGGCTTCCTTGATTCAAGACAAGTGGGTTCACAAACTGATCCAATCAGGTTACAAGATTGAATTCAGGTCCCGAACTTTGGACAGATTCTTCCCATCCAACCTCTGCCTATCTCCAAATCTGTTACCAGACCTATGAGAGGCGGTGCAAGATCTGTTGTCACAGGGAGTGATTATGCCGTTTTTCAGAGGTTTTATTCAAACCTGTTCACAGTGCCCAGGAAGGGTGGCAAAGTTCATCCAATCCTGGATCTCAAAGCTCTGAACTGCTTCGTGCGGGTACAGAAGTTTCGAATGGAGTCTATTGGCATGGTGGTGGCGTCCCTACATCAGGGAGACCTGTTGGCCTCTATCGATATCAAGGATGCATATCTACACATCCCTATCTACGCTGGACACCAGCGTTTTCTTCACTTCACTGTGGTAGGGGAGCACTTTCAATTTGTGGCGTTACCCTTTGGTCTCGCCTCTGCTCCTAGGGTCTTCACAAAAGTGTTGGCTCCTATATTGGTACTTCTACGTCAAAGGGGGATTGTGGTCCTGGGGTACCTGGGCAATCTCCTGTTAAGAGCAGATTCTTATTCAGCTCTGTTGGGAGGTTTGGCAATCGCTGTAAGGACTCTGCAAGAGTTTGGCTGGACCATCAATTTCGCAAAATAAGTCCTGGTACCATCCTCGAAACTGGTCTACATGGGTCTGACTCTGGATTCCGCTTTGGCAAAGGTTTTTCTTCCCCTGGACAAGCTGCAGAAGTTGCAGGGGGCGATTCCTTTGTTCACACATAAATTTGTAGCGCTTAAACTTGAGTTAAAAAAGTCCTTAAATTTAAAAGGAACAGTCTTTAAGATCAATCCAAGTGCTGGAGAACCACGTGCAAAATGGAAAAATGTGTAAGCAATCCTTCCTTCCTTCAAAGGCCACGTGACACAGACCACCACCAAGATAGGTATTATAAATACCCTTACCAGATATCACCATGTATTGAGCAATGAAATGGTATGGACCTCAAAGACATAGGATCGATCCTGATAGATGTCCTGGGCACACTTATGTCACAAACACCGGAGTCCTCTCGCATTTAGGCTCAAAAATATAAGAGAAACCTCTCATGGTGCAGTATGCTTTTTAAAAAGGTTTATTGATCAAACTCAAAAAACATTGCACTCACATTTTTGCAGAGTAACAGCAGCGTTTGGAAGCGTGCATCTCGGGATGTTTCTAACCATAAAGATGGCCGCCGTCGTCGTCCACTGCACATGCGCCCGCCTCCGCCAATGGGAACGCCCTACGTACGTTTCGTCGCACGGAATGATTCCTTTGTTGTTGTCCAGCAATCTGTCCTCTCTTCGGACTTGCATGAGAGTCCTAGGTCTGATGGTGTCGACCTTTGAGGCAGTCCCATTTGCTCAGTTCCAAACCATGTTATTACAGAGGGAAATTCTGGTCAGATGGAACAAAGATCCAAAGTCGTTGGATTAATTTGAGTCACAACACAAAGACTGCTCTTCTTTGGTGGCTTTGCTCATTGGCATTGTGCCAGGGCGTCTTATCTTCCATTGTATTAGACCGTGGTCACCATAGATGCCAGCCTGTCTGGCTGGGGAAACTGAGTGCCCTGGGGTCTTGGACAGTGGATGAGTCCAGACTACCGATCAATGTTCTGGAACTCAGGGCAATAAAGCTTTGCCTTTGTCATGGAACAAATCTACAAGGTTGTCCAGTCCGATTTCAATCAGACAATGCCACTGCCGTGGCTTACATCAATTATCAAGGGGCACCAAGAGTGTCCTAGCAGCCCTGGAGGTGGCCAAGATCTTGAAATGGGCAGAGAGTTTTGTTCCAGCTCTCTCCGCGGTACACATCCCAGGTGTGGAAAACTGGCAGACGGACTACCTGAGCCGTCAGGTGTTGGATCAGGGGGAATGGTCTGTACACCCGGAGGTGTTTCATCTCCTGTGTACTCGGTGGGGGACACCCGATGTTGACCTGTTGGCCTCTCGATAGAGTTCAAAGGTTTGTAGCCAGGTCACGGGATCCCCTAGCCGACGCCGTAGATGCACTGGTGGCTCCTTGGGGTCATTATCGGCTGATCTATGCATTTCCACCGCTGAAACTCCTGCAGAGACTTCTGCGCAGATTAGTGGCGTAGGGATTCCAGGCATTCTGGTGGCTCCAGACTGGCCTCCCCAGTCTTGGTACACAGATCTGGTAAGATTGGTCGTCGATGCTCCTTGCAGACTTCCTCTCAGGGAAGATCTGCTGTCTCAAGGGCCGATCTTCCATCCTGCTTTACAGTCGCTGGCTTTAACGGCCTGGCTGATCTTTCTGATTCAGTGATTCCTACACTGTTGAAGGCTAGAAAGTCTACTTCCAGGTAGATCTATCATTGTACGTGGAAATCGTACATTTCATGGTGTGAATCCACGAAGGTGTATCCTTGCCTTTTTCGGTGGCTAGGATCTTGGCTTTCCTTCAAAGAGGTGTCGGACAGAAGTTGGCCTTGGCTACTATTAAAGGCCAAGTGTCAGCCTTGGCTGTGTTTTTCCAACATCCCTTAGCCTCGCATGCGTTGATTCACACTTTTATCTAAGGAGTACGTCATGTGGCCCCTCCGAGGCGATCCCCGTTACCTCTGCGGGATCTGAATTTGGTATTGTCTGTGCTTCAAAAACCTCCTGTTGAGAATATTAGGGAGATTCCTCTGCTTACCTTGTCTCAGAAGGTAGCCTTTTTGGTGGCTATTACTTCTGCTCGCAGAGTATCAGAATTAGCGGTACTTTCCTGCCGTTCGCCTTATTTGGTGGTCCACAGAGATAAAGTGGTACTTTGACCTAGTCAGTCATTTCTTCCTTTAGGTGGTTTCTGATTTCCATCTAAATGAAGACATTGTGCTGCCTTCTTTATGCCCTAAGCCCAAGCATCCTAAGGAAATTGCTTTGCATTCTTTAGATGTGGTTCGGGCGATTAGGGTTTACCTGGGGGCTACTGAATCTTTCAGGAAATCAGATTCTCTTTTTGTCCTTACACAAGGACCTAGAAAGGGATTTGCTGCATCTGCTGTGACCATTTCTAGGTGGATCAGGCAGACATTGGTTCAGGCTTATTCACTGAAGGGTCAGGTTCCACCTTTCCCTGTGAAAGCGCATTCTACTAGGGCTCTGAGTGCTTCATGGGTTTTTCGCCATCAGGCATCAGTGATGCAAGTTTGCAAGGCGGCAACTTGGTCGTCTATGCATACGTTCACAAAATTCTACAAAGTAGATGTATTGGCATCCTTGAATGCTTCTTTTTTCCCCAAGGTTTTCCAGGCTGCTGTTTGAAAGAGACGTAGTCTCTTTGAGGGTGTTGACCAGGTGAGCTCCTGTTGTTCTTGGTTGAGCTCTATATTCTCTGGTTGGCTAAATTTTTAGCCTTGTTGGGAATAACATTCTTTTTCTGCAGTTTTTTTCCCACCCCTCATGCAAATACTGCTTTTGGACGTTCCAATGGTCAAGAATTATATGGAGCTTTTTCTGTCAATGAACGATAGAGAAAACTTGTCTTACCATAAAATCCTTGTTCATTGACAAACGCAGCACCTGCCCCTCTATCTTGAGTGGGTTGGGGTTTTTCCTCTAAACGCTGCTTACAATGAAACTGAAGCCTATAACAGAATGTGTGAGTGTATGCCTGCAGGGACGGCTCCATAGGCATGGTAAAGCTTTTTCCTAGTGTTTTCCTTTAGCCTAGTGTTCTACTCCTATAGGGGGCAGCATAAGCCAATGGTCAAGAATTATATGGAGCTGCGTCTGTTAATGAACTTTAGAGAAAAGGATTTTACGGTAAGACAAAAATCCAGTTATTTTCTCCATCAGCCCATCCCCCACAGATATTACCTCTTGTATCTCTTGATCCTCCCTCTTAGATTGTAAGCAGGGCCCTCTGATTCCTACTGTATTAAAGTGTATTGTATTTGTACTATCTAACCTCAAGTTGTAAAGCGTTGCGTAAACTGTCGGCACTATATAAATCTTGTATAATAATAAATAATAATTTACCGCCACTCTGTTAATTAAAAGGATGTTTCAGGAGGATGCAGGTGCACTCTAAAACAGCTTGCTTATGGCTACAGTTTTGGTGCTTACCTTGACTCATACGTCAAATTCAGGTAGTTCTAATTTGCTCCACTTCTACATTGTGATGTAACACCTGCGGCAAACTCAAAATAAATTGCCAACAGTTTGTATCTTCCGAAAATTATGCTAAATAAGACCAATTTTTATTTTGGCATACAGACAATTTTTTTGAAAAAGTGTCTCACATGCATTCTAAAAGTTGGGCAGCATGTTCCAAACTCAAGTACAAGGTCTAGACAAGTGCATACATTTGGTGCATAATGCCCCAGTTTTAGAATGCATGCAAGGCATTTTCGCAAAATCTCCAGTCTTTATGAATTCCAGGGAGGGACTATCCATAAGGAAACTCCTGAAGAGGTCTTTCATCCTGGAGGATGGGTGCTGGCAATTTTATTTTGTACCCAAATAGTTTGAAGTGCGATGTCTAAAATTCAATTGTCCATATTTTGTGTTGAATTGCTGATAGGATGTTCTTTAAGCCCTCGGAGCAGAAAAGCACTTGCGTAATTCCCTTTATTAAATAGCTGTTTTGCTACTTTGTTTGTCTTTTATAACCTTTTTCAATGTTTGTATATCTGCTGCCTTTGTAGGATATTAAATATAAAATATTTTTTTTTATTGGTGTGAATTATTGACAAAATTGAAAAAGACAGTAACACTGCGGGTGAAAATGACAAATTTTACCTTAAAGCTAAAATTCAACCTTACCATCAGTCTTGTACTGCTATACAGGCTCCTCTGCGTTTGATTTTATTTCATACTGTGAGTTTCTCACAGTGTGCATTAAAGGGTTATAGCAAGTCAAATACAGCACGCCTCATTTCTGTCCTGGAGGAAGTCCAGCATTATTTAGCCTCTTCCTGACTGTTCCTAGTTTGCCCCTTTGCATTCATTGGATTTCAGTTCTTTCAATCATCTAGGCTCAACATCAGACAGGGGTGTTACCTAGGGCAGCCTGCTTAGGAATGCCCACTCCTATAGGTTGAAAGACTGACGGATAGCTTCTTTTGGATATTATACGCACCGTGTTCTGGTGTAATAATACCATATTTTCAACTTTTTCATGCTTAATGAGACTAGCCTGTAAATTAATTACTCAACAGAGAGTCAGCTGAGTTAGACAATATATCTTACCTGTATTAGAATTATGCATGTTGGGCACGATTCAGACTATGTAGCAAAAGATGTATCAGCGCTGCTCTTCCTATAGCACTAATTAAGAATAGCTTAAAGCGGAGTTCCACCCTGAAAAATACAAAGGGGACAGTCAGGGCTAATGCATTTAAACAACAATAGCCTCTGAACTGTCCCCTGTTTCACTTACCTTTTAGAAGAAATACCTTGAAAATGTCTTGTCCAGAGCTGCCATCTCAGGTGTGGTCAGCTGAAGCCGGAGCGTCCTCTTTGGTGTCCTCTTCGGTGACGTCGGAGTCCCAGAATGCCCTGCATCGGCCCTGCTCGTCACTTCCGGTGCAGGCGCGTCATCCCTGCACAGCTTCTGGGCATGCCCAGAAGCTGTGCAGGGATGACGCGCCTGCACCGGAAGTGACGAGCAGGGCCGGTGCAGGCGCATTGACTCCTGGGATCAATGACACTCATCTCCGAGGAGTCAATGCAAGTAGGAAGTGACGTCGGCGGCCGTGTCCGCAGAGGGAGGAAGAGGAAGGAAGGTAAGTATATTTTCCTTTAAAAACAAGGTAAGTGAATCAAAAAAGGGGGGTTGAACTCCGCTCTTATACTCTATCATAGGCTGCTGCTGATATAGGTAATGTGAACCTTGATTGAAAAATGGTGAAGCTATCAGCACTGCTCTAGTGACCAAATAAATATATATATGTATGTAAACGACAAATCTTTAATGTGCATTAACAATACATTACTATATAATAATACATAATAAATGAATAAATTAAAGTACCGGTGCTATATCACTGAACTGAAGTGCAAATACATGAAACAACTGAAAAAAGTATCTTGGATTTGGTCAGATAAAGTCCTTATGCATAAAGTGCTTGTGCTCTTAAACAGCTGAAAAAAAGATGATCCTTATAAAAGTGCTTGTGCTTGAATACTAGATAGTGCAGACCACTCCGTGCTCCCCTCTTGTGTCCCCACTCACCAAACAATGGGGAGATCAAACGTATATTCAGAGACTTTGCTTTGCCACTTAGTGGATGCTGGAACAAGAATTTCTCCCAGGTTCTCCCAGGGGACTCAGACAGTGGGGAATGGCTTTATCTCCTGTGATTCCTGGACTCTCCGGTACCCAAATATAATCAAAGGAGAGCCCCCATAGTGTAAAACCGTTTATTAAGGATAAAAAGCAAAAGTAATACACTTACATCTGATGATAGTAATGCGCTTAGCCGTATATTGGGAGAGCGCCGTCTCAGTGTGCGGTTCACTACTATACCAGAAATTACGTTGGTGCATTCCACCGATCAGAAATGACGTCTGACACTAGATTCCTGCTTGACGCGTTTTGCACCTCCTACTGGGCGTCATCTGAAGCTGGCGAGCACGAAGTGGTCTGCATTATTAAGTATTCAAGCACGAGCACTTTTATAAGGATCATCTATTTTTCAGCGGTTTAAGAGCACAATCACTTTATGCATAAGGACCAAATCCAAAAGACTTTTTTCAGTTGTTTCATGTATTTGCACTTCAGTTCAGTGATATAGCACCGGCACTTTAATTCATTCATTTATTATGTATTATTATATAATAATGTATTGTTAATGCACATTGAAGATTTGTCGTTTACATATATATATATATTTATTTGGTTACTAGAGCAGCGCTGATAGCTTTACCATTTTACGATTCAGACTATGCATAATTTGTTGTCCTACAGATGTTTGAAATACTGAAACAAACAATGTGAGTTTGATACCAGGATAGAGTTTACAGAGAAGTTGCATAGTGGAAGCCTTTTTGGAAGCCTGATCCGCAGACCAGCACTTTAACCACACCATGCATCTAATGGTTACAGTTAGTCAGGTTGAAAAAAGACACAAGTCCATCTGGCTCAACCAATAAAAAAAAAAAAAAAAAAAACGTAAATAAAACCCAACCATACAATCTCATATACACAATCCTATACCCGCAGTTGATACAGAGGAAAGCAGAAAAACCCCAGCAAAGCATGATCCAATTTGCTACAGCAGGGCAAAAAAAATTTCTTCCTGATCCCCCGAGAGGCAATCGGATATTCCCTGGATGAACTTTAGCTTTAAATAATAGTACCCATTTATATTATGTACACCCAGGAAAGAATCCAGGCCTTTTTTAAAGTAATCTAGTGAGCTAGCCAGAACCACCTCTGAAGGGAATCTATTCCACATTTTCACAGCTCTTATGGTGAAGAAACCTTTCCGTATTTGGAGACAAAATCTGTTTTCCTCTAAACGTAAAGAGTGCTCCCTTGTCCTCTGTGTTGACCTTAAAGTGAATAACACAAAGTTCACTATATGGACCCCTTATGTTTTTATACATGTTGATCATATCCCCCCTTAATCTCCTCTTCTCAAAAGAGAATAAATTAAATTCCTCTAATCTTTTCTCATAGCTGAGCTCCTCTTATCAGTTTGGTTGCTCTTCTCTGCACTTTCTCCAGTTCCCCGATATCTTTTTTAAGAAGTGGTGCCCAAAACTGAATTGCATATTCCAGATGAGGTCTTACTAATGATTTTTACAGGGGCAAAATGATCTCTCTCTCTCTCTCCCTGGAGTCCATGCCGCTGGTAATACAAGAAAGGACTTTGCTTGCTTTGGAAACCGCAGCTTGGCATTGCATGCTATTATTAATCTTAGGATCTACCAGAACACCCAGATCCTTCTCCGCTATAAATCCCCCCCAGTTCTATTCCCCCTAGTATATATGCTGCATGCATATTCTTAGATGTATGTGTGTAAAATGTATGAACATGACTAATTTACTAACAGACATATCCATTTGGATGTCACACCACTTCCTCAAACTCAATCTATCGAAAACCAAAGTCATTATATTTCCTCCCCCACGTGCCCCTTCCCCTGATCTCTCTGGATCGATGGCACAACTATCAACCCATCCCCGCATGCCAAGGTTCTAGGTGTAATCCTGGACTCTGATCTATCCTTTAGGACCCACATCCAATCACTGTCCAAATCTTGCCTCCTCAACACCAACCAATAACACCACCAAGCTCCTAGTTCACTCCCTGGTCATCTCATGCCTCGACTACTGCAATTCTCTCCTTATTGGCTTATCTTTACATAGGATATCCCTCCTTCAGTCCATCATAAATTTTGCTGCCAGGCTCATCCACCATACCAACTGCTCTGTGTCTGCTACTCCTCTCTGTCAATCCCTGCCCTGGCTTCCACTCACCCAACAAATTATATTCAAAATACTAACAACTTACAAAACCATCCACAATTCAGCTCCCAGCTACATCACTAACCTTGTCTCAAAATACCAAGCTAATCGTTCTCTTTGTTCCACCCACGCCCTTCTTCTCTCTAGCTCCCTCGTCCCCACCTCCCATGCTCGCCTCTAGGACTTTTCTAGAGCCTCTCCCATCCTATGGAACTCCCTACCCTAATCTGTTTGATTCTCTCCTACTCTGTTTGCTTTTAGAGAATCCCTAAAAAACATCCTCTTCAGAGAAGCCTATCCTGCATCCACCTAACAACTGTACTTTGATTTTCTTAATTTCATCCCACAGTTATTACCTTTTGTATCACTTGACCCTCCCTCCTAGATTGTAAGCTCTAATGAGAAGGGCCCTCTGATTCCTCCTGTTTTGAATTGTAGTGTAATTTTACTGTCTGCCCTCGTGTTGTAAAGCACTGCACAAACTGTTGGTTCTTTATAAATCTTGTGTAATAAAGTAATCTTGTCAAAATAAGGGACACTGGACCGTGTTCTATTAATGATGTCTTTGTTTCCTCAGAAAAATTTGGCAAAATAAATAGTATGAATGAAGAGCTCTTGCTGAGATTGGCAAACGGCCGGACAGTACCAAATAAGACTCTGAGCATACAACGAATGTTGGACACATCCATTCCCCTAAATGAAGAGTCCAGTCCCTCCGAGGTCACTGCGTGGCTGCAGGCAAAAGGTTTTAACACACTGTGAGTGTCCTTATTTTCCATATGCTTGTAAATAGGAAATCAAGACTCAAAATGTAGGTGATGATAAAAAAGGGCAAACCTGCAAGCGGTCATTCAATCACATGAATTCCCCTACAGGGGCATTCCCCTACAAAATACCGAATCCCTTACTGTTCATTATTCACAGTGTTCTAGGGACACCACCTATACACTATTAGGTATGTCGGTACTCCTCTGTGGCTGGTCCTATATATAATGGACCTGCATGGATCCTATTAAGTTTTTTAATTATACAAACCCGATTCCAAAAACACACTGTACAAATTGTGAATAATAACAGAACGCAATGATGTGGAAGTTTCAAATTTCAATATTTTATTCAGAATACAACACAAATGACATATCAAATGTTTAAACTGAGAAAATGTATCATTTTAAGGGGAAAATAAATTGATTTTAAATTGTATGGCATCAACACATCTCAAAAAAGTTGGGACAAGGCCATGTTTACCACTGTGTGGCATCCCCTGTTCATTTTATAACAGTCTGCAAACGTCTGGGGACTGAGGAGACAAGTTGCCCATGTTTAGGAATAGGAACGTTGTCCCATTCTTGTCTAATACAGGTTTTTAGTTGCTCAACTGTCTTAGGTCTTCTTTGTTGCATCTTCCTCTTTATGATGCACCAAATTTTTCTATGGGTGAAAGATCTGGACTGCAGACTGGCCATTTCAGTACCCGGATCCTTCTTCTACGCAGCCATGATGTTGTAATTGATGCAGTATGTGGTCTAGCATCATCATGTTGGAAAATGCAAGGTCTTCCCTGCAAGAGACAACATCTGGATGGGAGCATATGTTGTTCTAAAACTTGAATATACCTTTCAGCATTGATGGTGCCTTTCCAGATGTGTAAGCTGTCCATGCCACACGCACTCATGCAACCCCATACCATCAGAGATGCAGGCTTCTGAACTGAGCGCTGAGAACAACTTGGGTTGTCCTTGTCCTCTTTAGTCCGGATGACATGGCGTCCCAGTTTTCCAAAAAGAACTTCAAATTTTGATTTGTCTGACCACAGAAAAGTTTTCCACTTTGCCACAGTCCATTTTAAATGAGCCTTGGCCCATAGAAAACGCCTCCGCTTGTGGATCATGTTTAGATTTGTTTTTTTTTGTTGGCCTATAGAGTTTTAGCTGACAACGGTGAATGGCACGGTGGATTGTGTTCACCGACAATGTTTTTTGGAAGTATTCCTGAGCCCATGTTGTGATTTCCATTACAGTAGCATTCCTGTATGTGATGCAGTGCCGTCTAAGGGCCCGAAGATCACGGGCATCCAATATGGTTTTTCGGCCTTGACCCTTACGCACAGAGATTGTTCCAGATTCTCTGAACCTTTGGATGATATTATGCACTGTAGATGATGATAACTTCAAACTCTTTGCAATTTTTCTCTGAGAAACCCCTTTCTGATATTGCTCCACTATTTTTTGCCGCAGTATTGGGGGAATTGGTGATCCTCTGCCCATCTTGACTTCTGAAGGACACTGCAACTCTGATAGGCTCTTTTTATACCCAATCACATTGCCAATTGACCGGATAAGTTGCAAATTGGTCCTCCAGCTGTTCCTTATATGTACATTTAACTTTTCCGGCTTCTTATAGCTACCTGTCCCAACTTTTTTGGAATGTGTAGCTCTCATGAAATCCAAAATGAGCCAATATTTGGCATGACATTTCAAAATGTCTCACTTTCAACATTTGATATGTTATTTATATTATATTGTGAATAAAATATAAGTTTATGAGATTTGTAAATGAGTCCATTCCTTTTTTACTCACAATTTGTACAGTGTCCCAACTTTTTTTGGAATTGGGTTTGTACTTTGAATGCAGTGAGCCTGTGTTCAAAAACATAAATTTGGCCCCATTGTGGGCCCGGCAAAAGGGAGAGCCATGCCACACTGCAACCACCTAAACATGTACATTTTTGTAGCACCCCTTCGAACCACCACTACCACAAAGTTAACTGAATTAGAACTGCACCACACTACTTCAATGAGTTGATCAATCTATAAATACAGTATGTGAACAATACACACACATCATAGGTTGAACTGGATGGACTTGTGTCTTTTTTCAGCCTCACTAACTATGTAACTATGTAACTATACTATGTATCTGCTATATTATTGGTACAATGATCAAAAATCATGAAAATTGTTTAGACAGCACTATACACACAGAAAATTGTGCATCACTGTAACTTCATCAAACTTAAAGTGCATCAAAAACATAAAGTGCAAAGTCTCTTAGAAAAGTGTCCAGTCCTGTAAATGTAAACATAAATAATAATTTAATTCAAAACATTCAATGTCTCAATTTATTTTCTTGTGCTCAATGGAATGGCCCCTTCGGAAAAGTTAAGTTATTCCTTATTCATATAGTGTCAGCCGTCCACTGTTTATCATGCTCCACTTCCAAGTGTGTATTCCACCACCACCAAATATACCAAATCACTCATCAGATTTTATTGCTTGCAAACATATTTAATCAGCAAAAGCACATGTGGATCTATAACCAGGCTCAGTGGATTTCTCTCTGGAACTTTCACCACTGGCAATCCATCCACTGATATCCAGCTAATCAGATGGAGGAAAACATTTTTTAAAGCATAAAACCATAAATATATAAAAAAAGACAAACTCCCAGCATTTACAATCAACAGTGTCACCACCAACACTAGTACAGCACACTATATAATAATGACAAAAAAAAAAAAAAAATCCAGCCGGATATTCAGACTGTGATTACAGAGTCGTGTGCGTGATGATGTCACACCTAGTGCTCGGCCCTACACATTTAGTCAAGCGACGTTCTTCAGGGACGGAAAGAGCACAGATCATCGCTAAACATTTCATAAACATATCGCTAATTACTGTAAATACTAATGAAATGAGCCAAGCTAAAAATATACAATGAAATACCAAGCAAAACACTTTTCTATGAGTAAAAATGCACATTTTTGAAAGACGCAAATTACAATATTGTAAAGTGACCCATACACCTTAAAGCAGAAAAAATAGAACTCTATTGATATTAATATGTTCTCAACATCTACAAAGAAGCCAATTACAATCTCTTAAAGGACCGATCTGCATAAAACAGACCTCTAGGTAAAAAATAAATAAAGTATTAAAATCAGTACTGGCACACTAAATCCAGCATATCAAGTGTTATGCGGAAATATCAAAGCATAATTCCCGGTACTATATAAAGACTAATTATAAGTACAGGAAGCATATATAATGCATAGAACTAGAAGAGGAAAAAAAAACACATCCCTGTCACTCTTAAAGAGACATTTACTTCCAATGTATTCATATCTTCAAAAAATATCTTCTCTATCCGTTTACTACATCCCCCAAATGAATGGGCTTACACAATCCAAAATCGGGCCTCAGGGCATCGTTACTGGGCTCGCGGCTGTAATGTATTGTCAGCTCTCGGCAATAGAGATAAAAATAATGAAAAAAATGGGGTAGGTTCCCCCCCCCCCCAGTCCACGCCAAAATTTAAAAAAAAAAAAAAAAGGTCCCCAAAGCTGTTTTTACCCTAATTTTTTTTATTTTCTTTTTACAATTTTATTTTTAAATTCAACTCTCAACAGGGAAATCTTAACAACCTATTGATTGTGCGCTCGACGGGCGAAAATCCGAGAAAGTTCAGGTGTTAGGCGAGTACCTAAATGGGCAATTTTTATGCTAAACTTATGCTTTGCCCAAACCGTTCACCCATCCCTAGTGCTGCCTGAACTGGGTGCATGAATGGGCCCTGCTGTTAAAAATTTGAAACAAAAATTGAAATTACATGTACTCATCATATAGTTGCAGAAAAATTGTGCCTTGGGTGTTGGTGGTGCCTGGACACTGTAACCCCTAACAGTTACTCTTCCTGGGTGCAGGAACGGGACCTGCTGTTGAAAATTAGGAACATAAATTCAAATGACATGTACTCGTCATACAGGTGCAGAACAATTAGGCCTTGGGTGTTAGTGGTGCCTGAACACTGTAACCCCTCACAGTTACTCTTGCTGGGTGCAAGAACGGGCCCTGCTGTTAAAAATTAGAAACAAACATCGAAATGACATGCACCTTTGATACAGGTGCAGAAAAAATGTGCCTTGAATGTTGGTGGTGCCTGAACACTGTAACCCCTCACAGTTACTCTTGCTGGACGCAAGAACGGGCCCTGCTGTTAAAAATGATAAAAAAAATTGGAATCACATGCACCTGTGACACAGGTGCAGAAAAATTGGGCCTTGGGTGTCGGTGGTAACAGAAACCAAAAACATTGTTGGAAGCTAGCATAATCAAGATTCAGAAATAGGATAGGCAGCATAGGCAGTCTTCAAGGGATCCCAGATCCTTAGCAAATTCAATCAGTTCCATCAGCATCAGGGCTTGATAGCTGCTGTTGATCCAGGACTGATTCATTTTTATAAATGTCAACCGGTCAACGGAGTCTGTGGACAGACGCACTCTTTTATCCATCACATAACCTCCAGCAGCACTGAATGTCCATTCAGAAAGAACGCTGGAAGCAAGACAGGCCTGAGGCCAGTAGCTCAATTGTATATTGAGCAAGTTCTGGCCAGTGGTCTATCTTTAAGGCCCAGTAACCCAGTGGATGCTCAGTTGGAAAGGTCTTCAAGTCTGCTCTTGCCCCTTATTAATCCTGGACCATATTCTGCAGACGCTGCCAATGGTTGCTAAAATCTAACAGCCCTGGGTGCTGAGGACTAAAGAATTGTTTAAAGGCATCTGTCAGCCGGCCGCCTTCTCCACCACTCCTTCTTTGACAGAACAAAGCCTCAGAATTACGTTGTCCAGGAAATGGTAACCGCCCAGTGTCTGGAAAGATGTTACACAAAATTTTTCTTCAAGGGGTCCTCAAGATGTTTCATCCTCTATCAAAACAAATATTCCTTAAAATAGAAATTAAAAGCAATATATTCCCTGCACACAAGGTATACGAAATGTGATAAATAGTATGTCTAATTGAAGACTAGTCACAGCTACTTTCAAACATAGAGCATAAAGGTATTAGTAGCGCAGACAAAAAATGGTCAGTCCACTATTCATAGAGTAGATACTCCAAGAGTCAGTTCATGTAGTAAAGATCACTAGAAAAAGCCAATCCACCAGACAGGAAAAAACACAGTGTAGCCAGAATCCTCAGAAAAGAAATTTGCATCCACTGTTGTGATAATCAGTGAGAATGGCAGCTCACCAGAACCTATTGCCCACCCACTTTCATAGGTAAGGCTCACACGCTGGAAAATGCTGACATCCAAACTGGCTCAAATCCTGTGTTCTCCCTGTGGCAGCTAATAACCAAATGATCCTTGTGCTCATTCAATCCCTTTTCACCAGATCGTCCGTGGACCAAGATGACTCAGCGGGAAAAAGAGATATAAAGGCACGCACTAGTGTGATATTGTTTTTTAACTTCACATTTAATTCAACTCAAATGAAAATCCACTCACAAACCCAATAAAATGCAGCGCAGTAAATTATATTATACTCTCACTCCATAGGGTTAATTCGCGGACAGTGACGGTACCTCTCACCCTCTCCACGTTGGTGTCAGGTAGCTCCAATCACTCCGCTCATGTCCCCCTGTACTTCCGGATGCCGTGAGGTTCACAACCTGACGCGTTTCGTCATTTCCAACTTTGTCAAAGGGACTCTACCTCTTCTATTAGCACCACCTCTTGAAGATCTTCCTCTTTTGAGGTACTTCTATCCATTGTCTATTAGAGTTCTGACCCCCCCCCCCCCATTTTGTCTCCAATTAGGGGTATCTCTCCTAGATTCCCATTGATTTCTGGGCGGTCTCTTAGGCGTGACAGCTGGGATGGGTGTATTCGAGGTAGGGGGAATCATAGAGGGACCACCTACCCACCTAATGGAGGATATTCTAACCCTAATTTTGTGCATGATAATTATTACCAACCCCTTAGCGACCAGGAGGCATCCACCTCAAGAGGTCGTCCTTTTTTAGGGAAAGGGAGGGGACGGGGGAGATCCCGCCCCCATCAGAATGCACGTCAAGGAGAAATGAGGAGAATAGGAGAAGATTATATACACGAAAAGGTGTCAGGGCTGGACGAAGAGTCCAATGTAAGAAAAAGAAGGGAACAATAAACCAAGGCATCTTCAATCTCAGTCAGGTTGAGTTAACCAACAAAGAATTACACATTCTGGATCAGGGCTTAAAATGTGCCCCTCATCGGGCCATCAATAAATTTAATGCTTATATCGACGCACATAAGTATATTAGGAAATTTAACCTTAAAAACATTTTTTGAACAATCCAATTACGTCAATTAGTAATGGTTCTGTGGGGGGGATGCTAAACAGTGGTTTGAAGAATAAATCTATTATGAATCCTCCTATCTCGGAAGAAGCCCATTGAGAGGAAACGACGTTAGAGAGGAGGCGTGTCGCGCCGCCACGTGACGTCACACACAAGCCCGGTCTGCAGCCGGGATCTGTGTAACCGCATACTACGCTCATATCCCCTGTTTTTCATGTAAGTACATTACTTTCCTTAATAAACCGATATTTGGGGTATTATGCTATGGTCCTCTTTTTTGCCCTATACATGTCCAATTGTGGAAGTCCAAGGCATTAAGGAACCGATAGCAGGAGCGGGTTCATATCTTCTTACAATCGATCCACACAGGAAGCATCCAGCAGTGGATAGTGTTTGTGCCTGCTTTTTCCCAGAAGTTAGTAAGAGGCCACTTATATCTTATCACGGGGTGACCTATTCTCAGATATCTCCTTCCTACCAAGTAGTGAGAATTTCTGTCTACTTACTTAACATCTCTGGTAAGGAGGCAAGCCCTCTGGTGGCGGGATCTTCAGTTACTAAGCACAAGACACAGCACTTTGACTTCTATGGACTTTATCATTTTCACTTGAGAACACTGTTTGGATTTGATTGTTTCAGGAATTGGGACTTTTGTTGTCTTTATTTTGTGCACTTCACAAATGTGGTTTTATTCATGTTTTTGTGCAAGATCACCTTTTTGACACTTTGGTCCTTATTTAGAAAAGCACTATATTCATTTGTTTGTACATTTGTTATGTATACAGTGTGATTTTCTTTTCATTTAGCGCACCTATTCACCTATTCCATTTACACTGTACACAGTTCAGGTAGCAGCTTTGATTTGTCAGCGCACCCATTTATCACAACACTATTATGAATCCTAAACCGAGTCATAATCACTTTGTAGAGGTATTCAAAAACTTAGTGTTGGAGGATTTACAACAGCTGGAACCGGGTAAAAAGGTCTATAATAATAGTAGACATATTGCAGAAGGCCTGGAATCACTGAAAAAAAGAAAATAAATCATCATAAGACCAGCAGACAAAGGAGGGGGTGTGGTGATTTTGGATAAAAGTTTTTATCACCAGCAATTGTCTAATATGCTAAATGATGAAAACACCTATTCTAAATTGTCTGCTGACCCAACTAAGGGGTTTGAAGAGGAACTGAGGTCTTTGGTGGAATTTGGTTATAGAACTCATGTTCTAACCAAGAAGGAGACAAGGTATGTAACTCCCAGTGCGTGTAGAATCCCTACAATATATACCCTCCCCAAGATACATAAAGATGATAAATGTCCCCCTGCCCGTCCGATTGTTAATGGGATTGGATCGGTGTCCGCAAGGCTAGGACAGTATCTCGATAAATTTCTCCAACCTAGTGTCATTGCTACTAAAGCTTTTTTAAAGGACACTAAAGATCTATTGACATCTCTGGGTGATGTGTTGTTGGGTGAGGACTCGCCGGCCTTCTTAGTGACGGCCGACGTGTCCTCACTCTACACCCTCATCCAGCATGATGATGCCCTTCTTGCCCTCAATTGGGCTCTTAGTAAACGAGATGAGATCCCATTTGCGCAAAAACGATTCATACAGAGGTCTTTGGACTTCTGCTTGTCCCACAATTATTTCTGGTATCATGATCAGTTTTACAGCCAAAAGATGGGCGTGGCTATGGGGGCAAAGTTTGCCCCCAGCTTAGCCAACATCTTTATGGCTGAGTGGGAGGATAAATCTGTTTTCAACCAGTCAAGACCGGAATTACGATTTTACAAAAGGTTTATCGATGATATCCTGTTCATTTGGGAAGGCACAGAGGAATCGCTTCTCTTGTTTATGGTCCATTTGAACTCTAACTTGAATAATATTAGGTTGGAGTTCCATTGGGATGTGACCAGTATCCAGTTTTTGGATGTAACTATTTTCAGACAGTCAATTGGGTTTGCAACTAAGGTATATTTCAAACCCACTGATCGGAATAGCTATTTGTCTATAATGAGTGGTCACCATCCGTCTTGGTTAAGAAATAAACCTAGGGGCCAATTTATGAGAGTTAGGTGAAACTGCACCCATGACCAAGATTATCTAGTACAATCTGAGATAATCAAAGAGAGATTTCTGCAGAAAGGTTACCAAGAGGAAATTCTTGATAATGAGATCCAGAAAGTTTTTGAGATACCTAGATCAAGCTGTTTACAAAATAGAACAAAACCTACTGCCACTGATAAAGAGTGGAGTTTTTTGTCCTATTTCTCCAAAGATTACAAAGAGGTGGAACAAATCTTTAGAAAACATTGGCCTATTCTTAGGAAGGATCGAACACTTGGGTCTGTTCTCCCTATCAACCCTACTTTTATATATCGGAAGGCTCCAAATTTTGGGGATAGGGTTGTTAAGAAAGTGTTGGACCCCCCTAATGTGACCTTTTTCCCTGATAGGAAGGGGTTTCATACATGTGGGAGATGTCGTGCTTGCTATTTTGCTAGGACGAATCCAAAAAAACGTGAGGAGTTTTCTGTACCTGCAATAGGCAAATCATTCAAAATTCAGAACCTCATCACGTGTGACACCACTCATGTGGTTTATGCCTTGATGTGTCCATGTAACCTCATCTACATAGGACGCACCAAACAGACTGTGAAGAAAAGGGTGGGGGAACACATCTCCAACATTTTGAAAGGGTTCAGGGACCATAGTGTCTCTGATCATTTCAGAAGGTTTCATCAGCGTGACCCACGTAGTCTGCATTTCTGGGGGATAGAAAGGGTGACCCCCTCATGGAGGGGTGCTAACTGGGTGAGAGAATTATCCAAGTGTGAGACCAAGTGGATTTATCACACCCTGGCCCTAGATCCCAAAGGACTAAATATCGAACTGGACCTCAACTGTTTTATCAGTGACTACTAGTGGGTTCTGGATTAACAGTTGGAGGTTTCCGGTTCGAGTTTTTTTGTAGTAAGACTTGCCTTTTTTTGTAGTAATTAGTGTTGAGCGAACATGGACTGTATTATTCGTGTTCGTACCGAATAATTGGATTTTTGTTACCCGAACACGGACACAGATACTTTACTGTATGTTCGGTTAAAAAATCCGTGTTCGGTCGTTTTATTTCCGGGTTTTGCATGTTTTGGCGCTCTTTTCATGGCGGGCTTTCAACAGCCAATCAACAATCGTTTAACTGGTGTGCCTTAAGCTATCCCAGCCATGCCTGCAAATGTATGAGTAGCTGTGATTGGCCGTCTAAAGCATGTGACCAAGTCTTTATAAGTTCGAGGCAGCCGCAGCGGCGTCATTCTGCTGCTTAGCTCAGGGACAGAGCACACATACGTGCTGGCTGCTGATTAGGGAAAGACAGGCAGGGAAAACAAATTGGTGTCCGGATAGAATTTAGGGTCAGGTCGGAGTGTTTAGGCAGGGCGAGTTGTAGGCATTTTAGGGATAGAGTCTGCTGAATTATAGGGTCAGTGTGTTCTACAAACTACAATCGATATTGCTGTGTGGGGTGGGGTCTGCACTTAATCCTGATCTACGATCTCTTCTCAATCCTGTTAGGGAGAGGCTGCTGCTGAATTATAGGGTCAGTGTGTTCTACAAACTACAATTGATATTGCTGTGTGGGGTGGGGTCTGCACTTAGTCCCGATCTACGATCTCTTCTCAATCCTGTTAGGGAGAGGCTGCTGCTGAATTTTAGAGAAAGTGTGTTCTACAAACTACAATCGATATTGCTGTGTGGTGTGGGATAGGAGCTAGGCAGGTGTCAGTGATCCACATCCATTTTTCTGTGTGTGGGCTGCAGTGAACACAATCTTTTTGGGGTGCAGTGAACACAATCCTTTTGGGGTGCAGTGAACAAAATCTTTGTGGGGTACAGTGAACACAATCTTTGTGGGGTGCAGTGAACAAAATCTTTGGGGGGTACAGTGAACACAATCTTTGTGGGGTACAGTGAACACAATCTTTGTGGGGTGCAGTGAAGACAATCCTTTTGGGGTGCAGTGAACACAATCTTTGTGGGGTACAGTGAACAAAATATTTGTGGGGTACAGTGAACACAATCTTTGTGGGGTACAGTGAACACAATCTTTGTGGGGTGCAGTGAACAAAATCTTTGGGGGGTACAGTGAACACAATCTTTGTGGGGTACAGTGAACACAATCTTTGTGGGGTGCAGTGAAGACAATCCTTTTGGGGTGCAGTGAACATAATCTTTGTGGGGTACAGTGAACACAATCTTTGTGGGGTGCAGTGAAGACAATCCTTTTGGGGTGCAGTGAACACAATCTTTGTGGGGTGCAGTGAACAAAATCTTTGGGGGGTACAGTGAACACAATCTTTGTGGATTACAGTGAACAAAATCTTTGTGGGGTGCAGTGAAGACAATCCTTTTGGGGTGCAGTGAACACAATCTTTGTGGGGTACAGTGAACACAATCTTTGTGGGGTGCAGTGAACAAAATCTTTGGGGGGTACAGCGAACACAATCTTTGTGGGGTACAGTGAACACAATCTTTGTGGGGTGCAGTGAAGACAATCCTTTTGGGGTGCAGTGAACACAATCTTTGTGGGGTGCAGTGAAGACAATCCTTGTGGGGTGCAGTGAAGACAATCCTTGTGGGGTGCAGTGAACAAAATCTTTGGGGGGTACAGTGAACACAATCTTTGTGGGGTACAGTGAACACAATCTTTGTGGGGTTACATAGTTACATAGTTACATAGTAGGTGAGGTTGAATAAAGACAATAGTCCATCCAGTTCAACCTGTGTAGGTGTGTGTGACTGTAATCATCTAACATAGCCCTCAATCTCCTGATCCTTGAGATGCAAGTCTAAGAGTCTTTTGAAAGTCACCATACTACCTGCAGAAACCACCTCTTGTGGTAGACAATTCCACAATCTTGTAGCCCTAACAGTAAAGAACCCCCCACGTTGCCTGAGGTTAAAACGCTTCTCCTCTAATCGCATTGTATGTCCTCGAGTCCTCATGCAATTCCTTCGAATGAACAGCTTTTCTTCTAAGCTGAGATCCCCATTAAGATATTTATAAATTGCTATCATGTCCCCTCTCAGACGTCTCTTCTCCAGGGAAAATAAATCGAGCGATTGCAGCCGCTCTTCATAGGTAAGGTCCTCCAACCCCCTAATCAGTTTAGTTGCCCTTCTCTGGACTTTCTCCAGCTCCAACACATCCCTCCTGAGGACTGGCGACCAGAACTGGACAGAATACTCCAGATGCGGTCGGACCAGCGTTTTATAAAGTGGAAGGATTATAGTCTTATCTCTGGAATACATCCCTTTCTTTATGCATGCTAATATTCTGTTGGCTTTGGAAGCTGCCGCTTGGCATTGCATGCTGTTGCCTAATCTATCATCAACCAAGACTCCCAGATCTTTCTCCATTTTTGATTCCCCCAAGGGTTCCCCTCCTAACGTGTATTGTGTTTTTATGTTTTTGGTCCCCAAGTGCAAAACCTTACACTTCTCCACATTAAACCTCATTTGCCATGTCGTTGCCCACTCCGTAATTTTGTCCAGGTCATTCTGTAGGATATCTGCTTCATGCTGTGCAGTTATTGCCCTGGCCAATTTTGTGTCATCTGCAAAAACTGATAACGAACTACTGATCCCTTCCTCAATGCTGTTTATGAATAAATTGAACAAGCTTGGTCCCAGGACTGAGCCCTGGGGCACCCCGCTTACTATCTCAGACCAGTCTGAGTATGCGCTGTTTATTACCACCCTTTGGACACGGCCTTTTAGCCAATTCCGTATCCAAGAGCAAACCCTGCTGTCGATACCTGCAGACCTTATTTTATAAATTAAGCGCTTGTGGGGAACTGTATCAAACGCCTTAGCGAAATCCAAGTACACCACATCCACTGGTCTCCCCCTATCTAGCTCACAGCTCACTTCCTCGTAGAATGCTAAGAGATTGGTTTGACAAGAACGCCCATTTGTAAACCCGTGCTGGTTACTACTGATGATGTTGTTGTCTTTAGCATACTCTACGATATAGTCCCTTATCATCCCCTCCAAAAGTTTACATATTATTGATGTCAGACTGACAGGCCTATAATTTCCCGGGATATGTCTCTGGCCCTTTTTGAATATCGGAATCACGTTAGCCTTCCTCCAATCCCCTGGTACATCTCCTGTCCTAATACTGTCAGCAAAGATCAGGAACAGTGGTCTAGATATAACCATACTGAGTTCCTTGAGCACTCTCGGATGTACGCCATCCGGGCCTGGTGATTTGTTTGTGTTAAGTTTATCCAGTCTTTCCCTGATTTCCCCCTCTGTTAGCCATAGTGGCAAGTCCTGTGTATTACTACTAACCATACAGTCATGGTCAGTGTACCCTTCCTTTTCCTGCGTAAAGACTGACGAGAAAAAAGCATTCAGCACAGTTGCTTTTTCAGTGTCCTCTGTAACCATCCTCCCATCATCGTTAATTATGTGTGCAATATGCTCTGCCCTAGTTTTTTTGCTGTTGATATATTTAAAGAATTTCTTTGGGTTTTTTTTACTATCCTCCGCTATTTGTCTCTCAAAGTTGATTTTAGCCATCTTGATTTCGTGTTTACACTTCTTATTTTCCTCCTTGTATTGCTGGAAGGCCGATACTGTGCCATCTGATTTATATTTCTTGAAGGCCAATTTTTTTCCCCTAATAAGTTTTTTAATGCTACGGTTTAGCCAGCCAGGTTTGGCTTTGTCTCTTCTAAATTTATTCCCCATAGGAATGCACTGCAAGATGCCTTTGCTTAATATTGTTCTAAAGCATTCCCATTTTTCCTCTGTGGTCAGTGATCCCAGGGTTTGGTCCCAGTTTACCCTTTCCATCAATGAGTACAATTTTGGAAAGTCTGCCCTTCTGAAGTTTAGGGTTCTTATGTTCCCCACTTGCCTTTTTATATTGTTATTTATACTAAATGTGATCATCCTGTGATCGCTAGAGCCCAGGTTGTCCTGGACTCCTACCTCCGAGATTATGTCTGGGTCATTAGTGATCAATAGATCCAGGATAGCATTCTCTCTAGTAGGGGAATCCACCAACTGTGACATGTAGTTATCCTGTAAGGTTTCCGTGAATAGCCGGGCCTTATGCGAGTGTGCAGTCCCCTCTTCCCAGTCAATGTCGGGATAATTGAAGTCCCCCAATATGATGACTGATCCTAGTTTTGCCGCTTTACCTATTAGTGCTAAAAATTCCAGCTCTACCTCCTCCCCTTGGTTAGGTGGCCTATAGCAAACCCCCACAACTACTTTTCCCTTATCTTCTTCCCTATCGAGTTCAACCCACACAGATTCTAAATCCATGCTCATCCCATCCGTAATGTCACTCCTTTCTAGCACCTTTATATTGTTCTTGACATAGAGACATACCCCTCCCCCTCTTTTACCAACCCTGTCCTTCCGGTACACCGAATACCCTTGGATATTTGCCAGCCAGTCATGTGAGGGGTCGAACCAAGTCTCCGTTATTCCCACAAGGTCTATGTCCTCCTCATGTACTAACATGTCCAACTCATCCATCTTATTAGCTAGGCTCCTGGCATTAGCATATACCCCTCTTAGTTTTACGGAAGTTAAACGTGATTGGCGGTTTTGTTTATTTCTGTTTGGTCTGCTGTTCTCCCGCACAGACCCGCCAATTGATGTTGTTGACCTACTGTCGCTGTTGACCCTACAACTGCCTTCAGTCCTCTGCTCCCTCCTGACTGATTCTACTTCTGAGCCCTCCCCCCCATCTCCTAGTTTAAAAGCCCCTCCAACTCGGTGGCCATCTTTCTCCCCAAAAGAGCTGTACCGTCCCCATTAAGGTGCAGCCCATCCTTACTAAAGAGCCGGTAGCCGACTGAGAAGTCAGCCCAGTTCTCCAGGAACCCAAACCCCTCCTTCCTACACCAATTCCTCAGCCACTTGTTAACTTCCCTAAGCTCCTTCTGCCTCTCCTGTGTGGCTCGAGGTACCGGCAGTATTTCAGAGAAAACCACCTTGGAGGTCCTTTTCCTCAATCTATTACCTAAGTCCCTGAAATCGTTCTTAAGGATCCTCCACCTACCTTTAACTTTGTCATTAGTGCCCACATGCACCATGACCGCTGGGTCATCCCCAGCCCCGCCCAACAATCTGTCTGCCAGATCTGCGATGTGCCGAACTCGGGCGCCCGGTAAACAACAAACTGTTAGGTTCACGCAATCTTTTTTACAGATTTCCCTCTCTGTCCTCTTGATAATTGAGTCCCCAACTACCACAACCTGTCTAACCTTTCCTGCGTTACGGCCCCCCTTCTTCCTGGAGCCGTCCCTCCCCTGGCAGCTGGGGGAGGGCGCATGCTCCAGCACTGCCACCCCTGAGTTGATATCCCCCTCAACCTGCAACTCGGCAAACATGTTAGGGTCTACCAACTCAGGACTGGCCTCCCTGACACTCCTCCCCCTAACATTCCTAACAGTCACCCAGCTGCGTACCTCTGCTGCTTGCGTCTCCTCTGTTCCTCCCTCCTCTATGCTGACCCCTGCCAGCGCCTGATGGGTAATGTCCAAGCTCCTTTCCAGGTTGTAGATGCCACGCAGTCTTGTCACTGTGTTCTCTAGATCCACGATGTGGGCTTCCAGAGCAACAAGTCGCTCACATCTTGTACAGCAGTATTCGTCCCCTGATTGTTTCATCAAGGAACGCATACATGCCGCAAGAAGTGCACTGAGTGGCATCCCCAATCCTGTCGGACATTATTACCCACTACCCTATGGGGATAATATTAACGACCTGCTCTTCCTTACCTACACTACCTCTAACCTCCCTGGTACAAAACCTGGGGTACCCACCAGTCGCTAATACCCTCACCAGTCACTAGATACTCACCAGTCGCAAGGATCCTCACCAGTCGCAAGGATCCTCACCAGTCGCAAGATACTCACCAGTCGCAAGATACTCACCAGTCTCAAGATACTCACCAGTCGCAAGCTACTTCACCAGTCGCAAGGATACTCACCAGTGCAAGGATACTCACCAGTCGCAAAGATACTCACCAGTCGCAAACTACTTCACCAGTCGCAAGGATACTCACCAGTGCAAGGATACTCACCAGTCGCAAGGATACTCACCCGTCGCAAGATACTCACCCGTCGCAAGATACTCACCAGTCGCAAGGATACTCACCAGTCACAAGGATACTCACCAGTCACAAGGATACTCACCAGTCGCAAAGATACTCACCAGTCACAAGGTGCAGTGAAGACAATCCTTTTGGGAAGCAGTGAACACAATCTTTGTGGGGTACAGTGAACACAATCTCATACTTCTGAAGATTTGAGGGTGCTGCCTGTTTCATCCTCCTCCTCCTCATCCATCCTTTTAGGGGTACAAACAATAGTAATTGGGGCCTAGTGTGCTTCTGTACGTGGGAAAAACATACACTTTGTTTTTATCATATTTCCTATTCCGCTATTCAATAAAAACCTTTGGGGATCAATTAAATTGGTGATAGTCTGTGTCGGTACGTGTGAGATCCACCTTTCCAAGTTTTTGGGGTTCATCTCATACTTCTGAAGCTTTGAGGGTGCTGCCTGTTCCATACTCCTCCTCCTCCTCATCCATCCTTTTAGGTGTACAAACAATAGTAATTGGGGCCTAGTGTGCTTCTGTACGTGTGAGATACATACACTTTTTTTGATCATATTTCCTATTCCGCTATTCAATAAAAACCTTTGGGGATCAATTAAATTGCGGAATAGTCTGTGTCGGTACGTGTGAGATCCACCTTTCCAAGTTTTTGGGGTTCATCTCATACTTCTGAAGCTTTGAGGGTGCTGCCTGTTCCATACTCCTCCTCCTCCTCATCCATCCTTTTAGGTGTACAAACAATAGTAATTGGGGCCTAGTGTGCTTCTGTACGTGTGAGATACATACACTTTTTTTGATCATATTTCCTATTCCGCTATTCAATAAAAACCTTTGGGGATCAATTAAATTGCGGGATAGTCTGTGTCGGTACGTGTGAGATCCACCTTTCCAAGTTTTTGGGGTTCATCTCATACTTCTGAAGCTTTGAGGGTGCTGCCTGTTCCATACTCCTCCTCCTCCTCATCCATCCTTTTAGGTGTACAAACAATAGTAATTGGGGCCTAGTGTGCTTCTGTACGTGTGAGATACATACACTTTTTTTGATCATATTTCCTATTCCGCTATTCAATAAAAACCTTTGGGGATCAATTAAATTGGTGATAGTCTGTGTCGGTACGTGTGAGATCCACCTTTCCAAGTTTTTGGGGTTCATCTCATACTTCTGAAGCTTTGAGGGTGCTGCCTGTTCCATACTCCTCCTCCTCCTCATCCATCCTTTTAGGTGTACAAACAATAGTAATTGGGGCCTAGTGTGCTTCTGTACGTGTGAGATACATACACTTTTTTTGATCATATTTCCTATTCCGCTATTCAATAAAAACCTTTGGGGATCAATTAAATTGCGGAATAGTCTGTGTCGGTACGTGTGAGATCCACCTTTCCAAGTTTTTGGGGTTCATCTCATACTTCTGAAGCTTTGAGGGTGCTGCCTGTTCCATACTCCTCCTCCTCCTCATCCATCCTTTTAGGTGTACAAACAATAGTAATTGGGGCCTAGTGTGCTTCTGTACGTGTGAGATACATACACTTTTTTTGATCATATTTCCTATTCCGCTATTCAATAAAAACCTTTGGGGATCAATTAAATTGCGGGATAGTCTGTGTCGGTACGTGTGAGATCCACCTTTCGAAGTTTTTGGGGTTCATCTCATACTTCTGAAGCTTTGAGGGTGCTGCCTGTTCCATACTCCTCCTCCTCCTCATCCATCCTTTTAGGTGTACAAACAATAGTAATTGGGGCCTAGTGTGCTTCTGTACGTGTGAGATACATACACTTTTTTTGATCATATTTCCTATTCCGCTATTCAATAAAAACCTTTGGGGATCAATTAAATTGCGGGATAGTCTGTGTCGGTACGTGTGAGATCCACCTTTCCAAGTTTTTGGGGTTCATCTCATACTTCTGAAGCTTTGAGGGTGCTGCCTGTTCCATACTCCTCCTCCTCCTCATCCATCCTTTTAGGTGTACAAACAATAGTAATTGGGGCCTAGTGTGCTTCTGTACGTGGTGAGATACATACACTTTTTTGGATCATATTTCCTATTCCGCTATTCAATAAAAACCTTTGGGGATCAATTAAATTGCGGAATAGTCTGTGTCGGTACGTGTGAGATCCACCTTTCCAAGTTTTTGGGGTTCATCTCATACTTCTGAAGCTTTGAGGGTGCTGCCTGTTCCATACTCCTCCTCCTCCTCATCCATCCTTTTAGGTGTACAAACAATAGTAATTGGGGCCTAGTGTGCTTCTGTACGTGTGAGATACATACACTTTTTTTGATCATATTTCCTATTCCGCTATTCAATAAAAACCTTTGGGGATCAATTAAATTGCGGGATAGTCTGTGTCGGTACGTGTGAGATCCACCTTTCGAAGTTTTTGGGGTTCATCTCATACTTCTGAAGCTTTGAGGGTGCTGCCTGTTCCATACTCCTCCTCCTCCTCATCCATCCTTTTAGGTGTACAAACAATAGTAATTGGGGCCTAGTGTGCTTCTGTACGTGTGAGATACATACACTTTTTTTGATCATATTTCCTATTCCGCTATTCAATAAAAACCTTTGGGGATCAATTAAATTGCGGGATAGTCTGTGTCGGTACGTGTGAGATCCACCTTTCCAAGTTTTTGGGGTTCATCTGTGACGTGCCCACAAGGTGGAACTCCACCTTGCACATGCTGCAAAGACTGTGCGAGCAGCAGCAGGCCATAGTGGAGTTTCAGCTGCAGCACGCACGCGTGAGTCGCTTTGCGGAACAGCACCACTTCACCACCAATAACTGGGCCTCCATGCGAGACCTGTGTGCCTTGTTGCGCTGTTTTGAGTACTCCACCAACATGGCCAGTGGCAATGACGCCGTTCTCAGCTTAACTATCCCACTTCTATGCCTCCTTGAAAAAACAATTCGGGCGATGATGGAAGATGATGTGGCACAGGATGAGGAGGAGGAGGATGAAGAGGTAACATTTCAAAGGCTTTCAGGGCAGTCATTCGCAAGGGGCTCCGATGGTGGGTTCCTGCACACACAAATGCCAGGGACACAATTGTCCAGCAGGGGCACAGTTCTGGAGGATGAGGAGGAGGAGGAGCTGGAGGAGGAGCTGGAGGAGGAGATGGAACCATGTTCACAGCAGGGTGGCACCCAGGCCAGCTCATGGCCATCACTGGTGCGTGGCTGGGGGGATACAGAGGACACGGACGATACACCTCCCACAGAGGACAGCCTTTCGTCGCCTCTGGGCAGCCTGGCACACATGAGCGATTACATGCTGCAGTGTCTCCACAACGACCGCCGAGTTGCCCACATTCTAACTTGTGCTGATTACTGGGTGGCCACGCTGCTGGATCCCCATTACAAGGACAACGTACCGTCCTTAATTCACTCACTGGAGCGCGATCGCAAGATGCGCGAGTAAAAGCGCACGCTGGTAGATGCGATGCTGCTGGCATTCCCATCTGACAGCGGGGCCACAGTGGAAGCACAAGGCAGAGGAGGAGGAGGAGGTCGCCAACGCAACCAGGGCACCGCCAGCACCTCAGAAGGCAGGGTTAGCATGGCCGAAATGTGGAAAAGCTTTGTCAGCACACCACAACAAACAGCAGCACCAGCAGCTCAGATGGAACGTCTTAGCAGGAGGCAGCATTTTACCAACATGGTGGAGCAGTATGTGTGCACACGCCTACATGTAGTGAATGAGGGGTCTGCCCCCTTCAACTTCTGGGTCTCCAAATTGGGCACATGGCCTGAGCTTGCCCTTTACGCCTTGGAGGTGCTGGCGTGCCCTGCAGCCAGTGTATTATCTGAACGGGTATTTAGCACGGCTGGGGGCGTTATAACAGACAAGCGCAGCCGCCTGTCCAGAGACAATGTGGACAAGCTCACGTTCATTAAAATGAACCAGGCATGGATCCCACGGGACTTTTCCGTACCTTGTGCAGAATAGCAATGGATACCGACCTTACCCACCCATTGTTCCATTTTTGCTCTTTCTCACTCTTTTGGGGTGTACCCTCATTTAAAATTTGTGAAAAGAAGCAGTGTTGGCTACCTCGTCCTCCTCCTCAGGGCCAGATTAACGTAGGGGCTATTGGAGCTGCAGCTCCAGGCCCCTACCTTTTATATAGGCCCCGGGCTGTCCATATTCACTGTGACCGCTCTTCTGTCATTTGTAAACACAGAAGTCTGGCTTCTATGCTCGCTTCCCCAGGCAGCACCCTCAGAACCTTCCCACACAGCGCGAAGGCCTGACAAGGAGGGACAGTTGCCGATGCATGGATGTGTTTATGGGCTTCAGAGACAGCATCCCATGTTGAATTAGACATGCATGGCTGCACCCTTCCTCCTCTGGGTGCATGCCAAGGCACGGCCCTTAAGGCCCTTCAAAATCCTCAGCACCAAGACCATGATGCTCTTAATCCGGCCCTGGTCCTCCTCCACCGCCGCTTCCACCTACACCGCCTATAGGTGTGCGCAGCCTATTGCATTAGGGTGTGCACCCCAAAGTTGAAATACACATGCATGTGTTTGCCTACATGTACATGGCCCCGATACATTACTCTCCCTGCTGGCAAAGAGAAATAGAGCAGAGCAGGTCCGAGGGAGATCTTTCCCATCTCCTCACTGGCAAACAGAGCGATAATGCTATGTGCCCTAGGTGATTAGGGTGTGCCCAGGTACACCCGGCACACCCTGTGCGCACGCCTATGACACCGCCACATCCACCACCACCTCAACCTCCCTCCTACTCCATATGGGCCTCGTCCTTCAGAGAAGAAGAACATTGTTTTATTTTTCTGTTTTTTTTTTGTTGTTTTAAGTTATTTCCCTATCCACATTTGTTTGCAGAGCACTTGCCATGCTCTTAACTACGTTTTGCTGCCATTTGCAGCACTCTAGCCCTTTCCATTGGTGTTTTAGAGCCATTTTAGTGCCTTAAAGTTCGGGTCCCCAATGACTTCAATGGGGTTCGGTGTCCGGGAAAAGTTTGGTAAAAGTCCGGGACACGGACCCGGACTTTTTTTTTAAAGTTCGGCCGAACCCGTCGAACACGGACATCTAGGTGTCCGCTCAACCCTAGTAGTAATACTTGCCTGTTTTAAGGTACTATGTGAGGTTATCCCTGCATGAGTGATCCTTGTCTATAAATCTATATATTTTAAAATTTCATAATTTTAGATTAAAGTAATTTTTGGTTTTAATTTTGAATGAAATTTATATTGATTTTAAACATTTTCAATATCTATATTTATAAATATGTATTACATTTTGAAGCGAGGGGGTATTGATTAATCACCATGGCTTATTGTGTGGTTTTAAAAATACCTTAGTGTGAAAGCACTATTATTGTATCAGTATCATTTCTTTGTATAATAATGATATACATAGTTAAATTATTGTCTTGTGTCACATCGATATTAATGTGCGGTGCTATTGGGATATTCACACATAAGTTTATTTAATGATGCATTCCATTATTGGCAGTATGAAATTGCAGGGGTTAATCTTGTCAATGAGATTACGACGCATGTTGCGTGTTTCCCTGCTGACATTTATTTATGTTTTGGACGCTCCGTCCCACTATTGTGGTTGATTGGGTGTGATCGCTGCGGCAGCCGTCTGCTGAAATTTGCATGCTGGGCGGTCTGCTTGACATTTAGGCATCAGCTGTGTGAATATTTTCCTACAAGTACCAGGATGACGCGCAGTGAGTTCACGCCCTTTGACAAAGTCGGAAATGACAAAATGCGTCAGAGTGTGAACCTCACGGCGTCCGGAAGTGCAGGGGGACACGAGCGGAGTGATTGGAGCTACCTGACACCAACGTGGAGAGGGTGAGAGGTACCGTCACTGTCCGCGAATTGACCCTATGGAGTGAGAGTATAATATCATTTACTGCGCTGCATTTTATTGTGTTTGGATTTTCATTTGAGTTTGAGTTGATTTAAATGTGAAGTTAAAAAACAATATCACACTAGTGCGTGCCTTTATATCTCTTTTTCCCGCTGAGTCATCTTGGTCCACGGACAATCTGGTGAAAAGGGATTGAATGAGCACAAGGATCATTTGGTTATTAGCTGCCACAGGATTTGAACCAGTTTGGATGTCAGCATTTTCCAGCATGTGAGCCTTACCTATGAAAGTAGGTGGGTAATAGGTTCTGTTGAGTTGCCGTTCTCACTGATTATCACAACGGTGGATGCAAATTTCTTTTCTGAGGATTCTGGCTACACAGTGTTTTTTCCTGTCTGGTGGGTTGGCTTTTTCTAGTGATCTTTACTACATGAACTGACTCTTGGAGTATCTACTCTATGAATAGTGGACTGACCATTTCTTGTCTGCGCTACTAATAACTTTACTTTAGAACCCATATGGGATTCGAGTTGTGTATTTTATTTGATGTTTCATCCTCTGCTCCCTCTGGGAAGGCAGGATGAGCTCTGCAACTTTACCCTAGTCAGTTGGATCAAGAAGTGTTGCCAACCAGTATTGATCCCTCTCCTTGATACCACAAATCCTCGGGTCCTTTCGCAGGCTTTTCAGCATCAGGGAGCCCATGCAGTGTAAGTTTGAGGAGGCATGAGATTCTAAGTCCTCTGGGTCACTAAGGATGACATTGTCAGGGGCAACCTCTCCCCAGCCATATACATTTCTGGGGGTTTCTGGGGAATGAAAACCATCCCTTGAAGACTGCTGTATGTTAACCTCTACATCCATGCTGCCACAATCCTCCTCCTCTTCCTCCTGTGTGTTTTGTGGCCCCGCAGGAATTTTATCTGCATAAAGGGGGCCTTGTGAAGAAAGGAAGAGCTCCTCTTCCTCCCACTGTTCTGCCTCAAATGCCCTGTCCATGATTCTACAAAGCGTGTGCTCCAGCAGGAAGACTAGAGGGACATTGTCACTGATGTATGCATCATCGCGGCTCATCATTCTTGTGGCCTCCTCAAATGGTGACAGGGCATCCTTAATCAGCAGCCACTGGTGTGGCAAAAAGAAGCCAAGCTCCCCTAACCCTGTCCTTGTGCCATACTCACACAGGTACTCATTAATGGCCCTCTGCTGTATGTGCAGCCACTGGAGCATTGCCAATGTTGAGTTCCACCTGGTGGGTATGTCAAAAATGAGGGGGTTGGTTGAATGTCAGCCAGCCGAGCACTGGCGTTGTAGGACTGACGGAAATGGCCACAGACTTTTCTGGCCTGTCTCAAAAGATCTTGTAAGCCCGGGTACCTTGTTCAAGAAATGCTGCACCACCAAATTCAGGACATGTGCCACGCATGAAACATGTGTCAAGTGTCCCTGTCGGAGGGCGGAGAGAAGGTTGTGCCATTGTCGCATACAGCCATTCCTGGCTCAAGCTGCTGTGGCGTCAACCGCCTTTGGGCCTGCCCCTGCAGAACTGACACAATCTCTGGCCCGGTGTGGCTCCTGTCCCCTAGACAGACCAACTGAAGCACTGCGTGACATCTGTTAGCCTGCGTAGCCCCTTGAAGGCTTAGGAAGCATTGCTGGGTCAGAGGACAATTCAGCAGAAGAGGCCATAGAGGAAGAAGAAGAGGAGGGGGTGGAGCAGACAGATGTGGCAGAATTACCACCAATGTTTTGGAGGTGTGGTGGCCGAACAAGTTCCAGCCCTGAACCCTGTGCTGCATCCTTACCAGCTGCCAGCAGAGTTACCCAGTGCGCCGTGAAGGAAATGTAACGTCCCCGATCATGCCTGCTGGACCATGAGTCACCAGTAATGTGAACCTTCCTGCTGACCGCTCTGTCCAACGAGGCCACAACATTGCCTTCCACATGATTTACCAAAGGGGGCAGAGTCTTCCAGGTGAAAAGGCAGCAGTTGTAGTGCTAGCAATTTGGCCAAGCTAGCATTTAGACACTGAGCATGTGGATGGCTGGGACAGTATTTTTTTTTTACGGTTCAGAAACTGGGGTTCAGCAACTGTGGTACCCTTTGCTATACCCTTTGCTATACCATCATCCCTCTCAGTGCAGGTTTTTGAGAGGACTTGAGGTATAGTAGTGGTAGAGATCCCAGATGATGAGCAAGGAGAAGTCTGCATTTTATTATGATGTGGGTCTTTCAGGTGCTGTTGCCAATGGACTGCATCGCAGGTCATCATATGTCTTGTCAAGCATGTGGTGTCCAAGTGGCTGGTGTTCTGGCCACGCTTGATCCGCTTCAGACAGAGATTGCAAACAGCAATGCTGCGGCCTGCTGCACGTGTTAAAAAAGCCCACACCAATGAACTTTTGGAAGTCTGTGGGGAGTTAGCATTGCCCTGCACCTGTGGAGCTCTGTAGCACCCAAGTACGGTCAGTGACCTCATCATCCTCTCCCTCCTCGTCACTGAAGCAAACTTGGCAGTATGCTGCAGCTTTTGGAACATGACTGCTAGTTTCTTGTCCGTCATTGTCACCCCCTCTCTTTAGGCTCACGTTATTCTCTTCCTGGAAACCACAATTGGAGCATTCAAATTGCTGTGCATCCTCCAGCATCATGTAACTGACACTATGATCGAATAATTCAGGTGACTCCTCCGTGCACGATAGTGAGGCTACGGAAGGAGTAGCTGTGGACAAGGAGCCTGTGGAATAGGCCGCTTTGGCAGCTGCAGTGGAAGGAAAACTAGTAGGAGCCTGGGTGATGAGGAGGATGAGGATGGCTTAGTTATCCACTCCACCAACTCTTCTGCATGTTGTGTCTCAGTAACACTTGAAAAAAGTACGAGCGTTCCTTGCCTGCAGAGCATACACCATGTCTCCGACCACCACTTTTCACTGTGGACACAGAGGCTGTTTGCCCTCTTTTAGTGGCCTGTGAGCGTCTGCCTCTCCTTGAAGGCCTTTCGGACATGATGGGGATTTTGGAGGGGTTTTTATAACTTTTTATTATGTAGAATGGAAATATGATGCTTGGGTGCATTACTTTCCTGCTTGGTGTACTATAAACCATTTTATTATTGTTTTTTATTTTTTGGGGGGATTTTTATAACTTTTTATAACTTTCTATTATAGAGCGCGGGAAGGGAATATGGTGCTTGGGTGCAATACTTTTGTACTTGGTGCTAGAGATCAACCGATTATCGGCAACACCCATATATCGGGAGCCAATATGCATTTTCCCCGATCTATTGGAATCGGCCCCTGAGGTTACCGATATTGCCAATATTTAGGGAAAGTGCAGCTAGAGGCATCACCCTGGGAACCGGTGTCAATAGCCGGCGGTCGGCTGACTTGTAATGACAACCTATGCGGCTGAGAAGCCGCTCGGCTGTCATTACAAGGAGCGGGAGGGGATGTCCCCCCCCTCCCGCAACCTTCCGCGGCTCGCCCGGATCTCCTGTCCCACCAGGAGCCCCCGGCATTCTACCTCCCCCGCTGCCGCCGCCGAAGAGGAGACCTCTCCATGCAAAAAACCCGGAAGTGATGTCATGAGTCCGGGTACTCTGCGCCGAATTAAAAAACTGACAGCATTCAAAACAGCCAAACTTGGTGTTTTGAATGATTTTCAGTGCCGAGGAGGGGTTTGGGGTCTTTTAGACCCCCAGATCCTTCCACAAGCAGTATCTATAAAAAAAAAAAAAATTTACTAAAATGTCGGTATAGGAATTAAAAAAACGATATCGGTCGATCACTACTTGGTGCACTATAAACCATTTTGTTATTATTTTTTTTCAATAAAGAAAAACTTCATAAAGCCAAAAAAAAAAAAAAAAACCCCTGCTGGCGCAGAAGGAATTGCACCTGCGACGCAAAAGGGAGGACAGCAATTATGCCCTAAATAAAATTAGTGCTGCTGCTCCACAAAAAAAACCCACTGCTGACACAAAAGGAATAGCACCTGTGACACAAAAGGGGGACAGCAATCATGCCCTAAATACAATTAGTGCCGCTGCGACACAAAAAAAAAAAAAACTACTTCTGACGCTGAAGAAGAGCACCTGCGACACAAAAGGGGTGACAGCAATTATGCCCTACATACAATTAGCGCTGCTGCGCTATGAAAAAAAAAAACACTGCTGATGCAGAAGAAATAGCCCTGCGACACAAAAGGGAGGACAGCAATTATGCCCTACATACAATTAGTGCTGCTGCACCACAAAAAAAAAAATCTGCTGATGCAGAAGGAATAATGCCTATGACACAAAAAGAGGAGACAGCATTCATGCCCTAAATACAATTAGTGCTGGTGCGCCACAAAAAGAAAAACCTACTGCTGGCGCAGAAAGAATAGCACCTGAGAGACAAAAGGGGGGACAGCAATTATGCTCTAAATACAATTAGTGCTGCTGTGCCACAAAAAAAAACCCCGCTGCTGACGCAGAAGGAATAGCACCTGCGACACAAAAGGGGGGGCAGCAATTATGCCCTAAATAAAATTAGTGCTGCTGCGCCGCAAAAAAAACACTGCTGACGCAGAACTAATAGCACCTACAACACAGAAGGGGGAGTACTAATATTGTAGCAACAGAAAAAATTGTAAACAAAAAAAGCAAGCAGCCTTAGATAGTGTGGGGTTTGGACTTAGCCCCTGAGCCATGACTGGCTAAAGGCACCCTGCCTTTGGCCAATCATGGCTCTGACATTGTGCTGTGATTGGCTGAAGCATACAGGTCAGGTGCATGCTTTGTCCAATCACAAGCACTTAATGCACTACAATCATTGCATTATGGGGAGCTCATTGGTGGGCAAACTTCCCGCCGAGCGCCACATTTTGTTTGTGTGTTCAGCGACTCGAACATTAAGCCCATCCCTACCCACTATAAGTTGTCATCATCCAAGGTGGATTTACAAAACTCCCAATAGCCAGTTTACTAGAATCAGAAGGAGTTGTGATCCTTATTCAGACTTTTTTGATCAGGCCAACATATTAATTCATAATTTTTTAGAGAAAGGATATAAAAAAGGTTTCCTAGACAATGCAAGCAAGAAGGTTTTTGAGAGACAGGAATACGCTCCTAAACAAAAGAGATAAAAGTGACAACCATCTGGGTTGTGATTTCATTACAAACTTTAACATACACTCTAAAGAAATAGAAGGACTTATAAAAAAAAAAATATTGGTTCAATTTAATAAAGGATGAGGGTTCTAAGGAAACTACTTTCAAAGAACTTGAATTTTGTCTATAGGAAAAACAATTGGTACATAAAATTATAAAAAAAAAAAAAGGCTAAAAATGTTTGCATGGCTTCTACAAGTGTAATAGGTGTAAGGCATGGTAAATGACAAAGAAACGGAACATAAAGATGAGTAATTTTACATCAGCCCAAACAAATAAAAAAAAAATTCAACACAAAACACTTTATTTCTTGTGACTTCTCCCACGTGGTATATATTCTAGAATGTCCATGTGGCATTAAGTATGTGGGAAGGACCATAAGGAAGTTGAGAGTAAGGATAGGCAAACATAAAAAATAACATAAAATATGGATTTGAAAAACATAGTGTGTCAAGGCATTTCAAACAAAACATAAGAGAGATCATTTAATATTTTACGATATAGTGATAGTTGTTGAAGAGTAGTGATGGACGAACATCGGCCGGGGCGGTTCGCGAACGCCAGCCGCAAATTTTCTCAAAAGTCTGCGAACCGAATTGAAAAAGTTGCCCTAAATGTTTTTTTTTTTTTTTTTACAGCAAAAAATATATATATTTTTTTCATAAATCAGCCAGAACTGACAGCAGCCAGTAAATACATTGTCTAATACATATAGGGTCCATTCACGCATCTGTGACAACCACAGGATACCTGCCCCTATAGTAAAGAGACTATAATATACCCTAAAACGACATTGGAGCATTTTAAATGACTTTTGTGGACATTGACAAAGCGATTTGTGTGTGACTGCAGCCGATCTCTAACTGCCCCTACAGCAACCACAGGATACCTGCCCCTATTAGTAAAGAGACTGTAACAAAACCCTAAAGTGACATTGAAGCATTTTAAATGACTTTTGTGGACACTGACAAAGTGATTTCTTCTTTTTTTTTTTTTTAAATCTATAATAGAAGAAAAAAAAAAAAGAAAAGAAAAAGAGAGACAGAAAAAGAAAATAAAAAGAAGAATATATAAAGTATAATTTCTCAACATCCTAGCATAGGCTGGTCCATTTAAGTGATAGTATTAGCACATCACCCTTATATATGTGGACATAGAACCTAGATATGTAAAAGATATAGATTAATTTGAAGGAAAAAGTGATAACCGTGACAATGATCAGACCTAAAAAACATCTATTTTTAATCTACCCAAAGTTTGTGCTACTTCCGCCTTTAAGTACCAATCCGTATATCTAAAAGGCTTCATAAAATGTTGAATGTCCTCATCCGTAAGTTCCTGCTCTATAAAGAGTTTCCATTTGTCAAAGAACTTTTTGGTAAGGGAATGGTGTTGTAGGACTGTGTCCATGCGTTCTTTGTACATTAACGACCTGAGCTCCGTCTTAAGGGCAGATAAAGTAGGAGGGTTCGGTTGGATCCATGATTTTAAGATAGTTCTTTTGGCTGCCAAGAAGCATAAATGTGACCACAGAGGGACAGTGGCCAATGGGCTCAAATGATCGATAGTGTTCGGGTGGTTAATTCCAAATAGCATAAGTTGCGGAGACTTCCGTAAACGAGTATTCATTACTGTCTTGGCATAATGGACCACCTTGTCCCAAAATGGAATCACTCTAGGACAGGACCAAAATCTATGGGCCACTGTAGGCCTTATTGACATACATAGGGGGCATGCTGCTCTGATTTTGTTATCCCTAGCAAAAAGAGCGACAAAAAGCGATTTCTGTGTGACTGCAGCCGATCTCTAACTGCCCCTAAAGCAACCACAGGATACCTCTCCCTAAGCTCAAAAGATACTAGACCTATACCGAAAAATACCAGCCCTGAAAAGGACTTTTGTGGATCTTCACAGCACTACATGTGTCTAGCAAACTCTCCCTGATGAGCACAGCAGACCACTCCCTACACTGGCAGAAAGCGGAATGTGAAATGCCCGCCAGATCGGGTCTATTTATAGGGTAGGGGGACTGTCCAAGTGCTGGAATGTTTCAATTGGCTGTCCCGTTCCACCTGACGGCTGTGTCATGGGTCAAAGTTCTTCTGAATGAAAAAGAAAATGGCGGCACGGACATATTTGGGAACATCGGCAAAAGTCTGACTTTTTGCGAATTTGCGAACAAGAAAAATTTGCCACGAACCGCAAGGCCATCTCTATTGAAGAGGAAAGGATTTGGTAAAAGAAGTGTCTTAGAGAGAAACCAAATGTATATACTAACTAGGGCCATTACAACAAGGGGGAATGAATGTTGACCTTGAGAGAATTTTAGTTGTGTCTATAAAACTGTTGAATCTATAAATATTTATAAGGACACACAATAATTGCCTGTGGAGAGTGCTTAATACTTTATTATTTATTTTTTACCTAGAGGCCTATGTTATGGAGATTGGTCCTTTTAAGAGATCATAATTTTGATTTTTTAAACATGTTGAGAACATATTAACTACTTCCATACAGAGCAGTTAGACCCCCTTCCTGCCAGTGGCGTCACTAGGGGGGGGCCAGAGGGGGCCATGGCCCCACCAAAATTAGTCTGTGCCCCCCCATGTGCCCCCCCCAATTTATGTGCACAACAAAAGTCATGGATTCTCATTCTGCGTCTCCGCGGATTGATGGGAAGCCAGGCAGCTGCAAGGAGAGAGAGTAGAGCTGTCAAAATGTAGCTCTGATGTTGGGATGGGCGGAACTGATATGTGGGACCGCCCCCTTTGTCAGACAGCCCATGCACAGAGACAAACAGCGGAGGTTACATTGCTGGGGAGGAAGGAGACGGGGAGGGACTGATTGTAACTACTGTATGTGGACACAGCAGTGTATAATTCAGGTTTATTATACATGCTGTGGGTACACATACAGTAGTTGTAATCAGTCCCTCCCCGTCTCCTTCCTCCCCAGCCAGCCGGGATGGGAGGAGAGGTAGGCAGTGAAGACACCTTGGACGCAGTGGCGTACCAACGGGGCGGGCCGGGTGCCACGCACTAGGGGGTGTCAGCCGGTGTCCTGCCCAGCGTGTTCTGACAGATCCTATGTGCAGTGGCAGCTCCTTCAGTCTGCGCTGCTGGCAGGCATCGGCGGTAATAAGGGGGCGGGGCCTCAGCGGGAAGAAGGGGGCGGGCCTCGGCTGAAAGAAGGGGGCGGAGCCTCGGCGGGAAGAAGGGATGCAGCCTCGGCGGGACCGAGCCTCGGCTGGGAGAAGGTGAGTGCCCAAGTACAAGTGTAAAGTGAATAGGGTGGTAATTGGCGCTGCCAGATGTAATTACACAGTAAGTAAAGTGTAGGTGTCAGTGTAGGAGGGGTCAGTGTAGGTGTCAGTGTGGGGGTGTTAGTGTAGGAGGGGTCAGTGTGGGGGTGTCAGTGTAGGAGGGGTCAGTGTGGGGGTGTCAGTGTAGGAGGGGTCAGTGTGGGGGTGTCAGTGTAGGAGGGGTCAGTGTAGGTGTCAGTGTGGGGGTGTCAGTGTGGCGGGGGTCAGTGTGGGGGTGTCAGTGTGGCGGGGGTCAGTGTAGGAGGGGTCAGAGTAGGTGTCAGTGTGGGGGTGTCAGTGTAGGAGGGGTCAGTGTAGGAGGGGTCAGTGTAGGAGGGGGGTCAGTGTAGGAGTCAGTGTAGGAGGGGGGTCAGTGTAGGAGTCAGTGTAGGAGGGGGGTCAGTGTAGGAGGGGGGTCAGTGTAGGAGTCAGTGTAGGAGGGGGGTCAGTGTAGGTGTCAATATAGGGGGGGTCAGTGAAGGGGTCAGTGTAGGTGTCAATGAAGGGGGGCAGTGTAGGTGTCAATGAAGGGGGGTCAGTGTAGGTGTCAGTGAAGGGGTCAGTGTAGGTGTCAATGAAGGGGGGTCAGTGTAGGTGTCAGTGAAGGGGTCAGTGTAGGTGTCAATGAAGGGGTCAGTGTAGGTGTCAATGAAGGGGGTCAGTGTAGGTGTCAGTGTAGGGTAGGGAGGTTAGTGTAGGAAAGGTCAGTGTAGGAGGGTTAGTGTAGGAGGGGTCAGTGTAGGTGTCAGTGAAGGGGGTCAGTGTAGGTGTCAGTATAGGGTAGGGAGGTTAGTGTAGGAAAGGTCAGTGTAGGAGGGTTAGTGTAGGAGGGGTCAGTGTAGGTGTTAGTGTAGGGTAGGGAGGTTAGTGTAGGAAAGGTCAGTGTAGGAGGGTTAGTGTAGGAGGGGTCAGTGTAGGTGTCAGTGAAGGGGGGTCAGTGTAGGTGTCAGTGAAGGGGGGTCAGTGTAGGTGTCAATGTGGGGGGGAGGGGTCAGTGTAGGTGTCAGTGAAGGGGTCAGTGTAGGGGGGGTCAGTGTAGGTGTCAATGTGGGGGGGGTCAGTGAAGGGGTCAATGCAGGGGGGTCAGTGTAGGGGGGTCATTTTAGGAGTCAATATGTAGGGGGGGATCAGTGTAGGGGGTCAGTGTAAGTGTTAGTGTAGGGGGGGTCAGTGTAGAGGTCAGTGAAGGTGTCGGTGCAGGGGTCAGTGTAGGTGTCAGTGAAGGGATCAGTGTAGGGGGGGTCAGTGTAGTTGTCAGTGAATTGGGTTCAGATCCCCATAGACAGGTCCCATCCTTCTACTTATTTCTTTTCCTACCTTTTTATCAAGCACCTTTTTTTGCTTTTATGGGTCAAACTGGGAGGAGTATGCGCTTCATTGGTGTACCACCCCATGTCTGACTTCCCTCTCCTCTCCTCTCGACCCCCTGTTCTCCTCTCCTCCTCTTCTCTCCTCCTGACCCCCTGTTCTCCTCTTCTCTCCTCCTGACCCCCTGTTCTCCTCTTCTCTCCTCCTGACCCCCTGTTCTCCTCTTCTCTCCTCCTGACCCCCTGTTCTCCTCTCCTCCTCTTCTCTCCTCCTGACCCCCTGTTCTCCTCTTCTCTCCTCCTGACCCCCTGTTCTCCTCTTCTCTCCTCCTGACCCCCTGTTCTCCTCTTCTCTCCTCCTGACCCCCTGTTCTCCTCTTCTCTCCTCCTGACTCCCTGTGCTCCTCTTCTCTCCTCCTGAACCCCTGTTCTCCTCTTCTCTCCTCCTGAACCCCTGTTCTCCTCTTCTCTCCTCCTGAACCCCTGTTCTCCTCTTCTCTCCTCCTGACTCCCTGTGCTCCTCTTCTCTCCTCCTGACCCCCTGTTCTCCTCTTCTCTCCTCCTGACTCCCTGTGCTCCTCTTCTCTCCTCCTGACCCCCTGTTCTCCTCTTCTCTCCTCCTGACTCCCTGTTCTCCTCTTCTCTCCTCCTGACTCCCTGTTCACCTCTTCTCTCCTCTCCTCTCCTGACCCCCTGTACCATGCTCCATAGCACCCCATGTCTGACCTTTGACTGAGGGGGAGGGGGCATTGGGTGGAGTATTGGCGGTACTTTTTAAATGTGGGAGGAGCTTGGGCGGGACTTTAGAATGTGGGAGTGGTTATCAAATTTACCTTCGGGCTGAAGCCCCTGGTCTTTTTCCCACCTAGCAACGCCCCTGCTAGCAACACAACAGACAGGCCGGCGGGTGTATGTATGTATGTATGTATGTATATATATATATATATATAAAAATTGCGTTTTATAGTTCGCCCCCCTTCTTTTGATCCCGTCCCCCCATGTGCCCCCCCTAAATATAAAAGCTGGAGACGCCACTGCTTCCTGCCCAGACCAATTTTCAGCTTTCAGCACTCCCACATTTGAATGACAATTACTCAGTCATGCTACACTGTAACGACAATTGCTCAGTCATGCTACACTGTAACCAAACAAAATTTTTATAATTTTTTTCACACAAATAGAGCTTTCTTTTGGTGGTATTTGATCACAACTGGGGTTTTTATTTCGTGATATAAGCAAAAAAAAGAGCAAAAATTTCGAAAAAAACACTTTTTTTTAGTTTCTGTTATAAAATTTTGCAAAAAATTAATTTTCCTTCATACATTTGGGCCAAAATTTATACTGCTACATATCTCTGGTAAAACTAACCCAAATTAGTGTATATTATTTAGTCTGTGTGAAAGTTATTGAGTCTAGAAGCTATGGTACCAATTACTGAAAATTGATCACACCAGATGTACTGACAGCCCATCTCCTTTCTTGAGGCCCTGAAATGTCAGGACAGTACAAATACCCCCCAAATGACCCCTTTTTGTAAAGTAAACAGTCCAAGGTATTTAGTAAAAGGCATGGTGAGTTTTTTGAAGTTATAATTTTTTCCCACAATTCTTGGGAAAATTAAGAAAAAAAATAGTTTTTCTTTTTCTTTTTCACAAAGTTTTCAATATATAAGCTATTTCTAACACATAGCATGTACACAGCAAAAATGACACCCCAAAATACATTCTGCTACTCCTTCTGAGTATGGTGATACCACATGTGTGAGACTTTTACACAGCCTAGCCACAAAAAGAGACTCCACATCCAAGTAGCACCTTCAGGCGTTCTAGGAGCATAAATACACATAAAACTTTCTTACTACCTATCACACTTTTGAAGGCCCTAGAGCACCAATATAACGGAAATGTCCACAAAATTACCCCATTTTGGAAAGCAAACACTCCAACGTATATTCTATGAGGCATTGTGGGTCGTTTGAACATGTCATTTTTTTTCCACATGTTTTTGAAAAATGTGGGAAAAAAATTAAAACCTTTTTTTTTTTTTTACACAAAGTTGTCAATTTATAGGATATTCCTAACACATAGCATGTACACAGCAAAAATGATACCCCAAAATACATTCTGCCACTTCTCCTGAGTATGGTAATACCACATGTGTGAGACTTTTTCTGCTGTTTTTGCTAGAAAACTACTTAGAACCCCCAAACATTATATATATATATATATATATATATATATATATATATATATATATATATTTTTAGCAGAGACCCTAGAGAATAAAATGGAGATTATTGCAATATTTTTTATCACACCATATTTAAGCAGCGGTCTTCCAAACGCAATTTTTTTGGAAACAATTCACTTTTTTTATTTAAAAAATAAAAAACCAGTAAAATTAGCCAATTTTTTTCCATAATGTGAAAGATAATGTTATGCCGAGTAAATAGATACCTAACATGTCATGCTTCAAAATTGCGCACGCTCACGGAATGGCGACAAACTTTGGTACTTAAAAATCCCCATAGGCGACACTTTAAAAATGTCTACAGGTTGCCATCTTAGAGTTACAGAGGAGGTCTAGGGCTCAAATTATTGCTCTTGCTCTATCGATTGCGGCGATACCTCACATGTGTGGTTTGAACACCGTTTACATATGTGGGCGGGGGTTTCCGTATGCGTTCGCTTCTGCGCGCGAGCTAACGGGGACAGGGCGTTTTAATTTTTTTTTTTTTTTACTATTTATTTTATTTATTATTTTTCTATTTTTACACCGTTATAAAAAATTGATAATTTTTATTTCTATTACAAGGAAATTAAACATTCCTTGTAATAGAAATAGGCACGACAGGATCTCTTTTTTGTGAGATCTGGGGTCAAAAAGTCCTCAGATCTCACAAGTACACTAAAAGATAGAAAAAAATAAAATAAAATAAAATGAAAAAAAAAAAGGGGACCTTTAAACCGGTTGCTAGGCAACGACGTTTGCCGTAGCTCCGGTCCTCCAAGACCATAGAGTCGAGTGAGGGCAAGACTCATCCTATATCTGCTAGTCAATGGACACTGATCGAGTACAGGTGTGGGAGGGTGGGGTGCTCAACCTCAGAGTCTGGTCAGACCGAATACATTACAAACAAAAAGGAGCTGGGGAAGCACACCCTGGTGCAGCTATAGACCAAGAGACATGCATATTTACAAAAAAGAGCACACATGCAAAAGAAATGACTATCAAATATAAAGGCAATCAATGATATGGTCAGTACAGCCCAAGTATTGGTCCAGGCAACAGGCACATGTTCCATAAAAAGTCCTGGGTCAGTGCAGGCAGGGATATTATCAGCACAGCCAAAGTATTGGTCCAGGCAGCAGGCAGGACCATCAAGCTTAGGGCCTTGGTGGGGAAAGAATGGGGACAGGGGTAGAGGCTTCTCCCACCCAAATCCCTCTGAAGCCTCCAGACTCCAGACCCTGTTCCGAGATTACAAACTGGTTTTCTCAGATCAGAACACTTTATTCTGAAGCCCCTCAAAAAAGTGAGACCCCTGTGTCATTTTGAATCTCACTACTACAGTAGCAGGGCGAAGGATCAGTCTAAGGGGCAGGCAAAAAACATGGTCGTAACAGGCTGAGGTCAGTGCAGGTAAAAGACAGAAATAGACGGTAAGAAAAAATTGAACAAAAGTTCAGAGGTGGGACTTTATATGAGGCTCTGCCCAATGGGGCTAGATGCCTCCATCCCTGGTCATATGAATATGGGGGGAATAAAGTAATTGAAATCAGTAGAAAAAGTACGTCAGGCAGTGGGCTTGTACAAAGATAATAAGGTAAAAACATAGTAATGTAGCAGTAATTATTATACATTGGTACAATGTAGCCCATTACCAAAAGAGGGTAATTAACAGGGGAAACGGTAAAAAAAGAGGGGGAACATGGGACTTTATATGAAGTGTGTGGACAGGCAGTAGGTAATAAAAAAAGTAGAATCACTGGTAAAAGAAAAAAGCAGGTTTAATAATACATGTAAACTTGTATAACATTGCATCAATTGCATAGTACATACATATAATACTCAAAACCATGATACAGTACAGGGCATAATAATAGAGGCACATAATGTGATAAAAAATGTACATAAAATGAAAAGTAACTATAGGTAGACAGTTGTAAAGTCCAAATATATATAGTAAGGTAGATGCATCGGTAATAGGCTCGACGCGTTTCGTGGACAATTCCACTTTATCAAGAGCAAGTGCATCATAAAGTATATAAAATGGTAGACTCAATATATAAAGATGTAGAAACATCCTGAAGCATGGGTCCAGAAGGCAAAACATCCATGCCGGGAGCTGTGGGAGCCCACCCAGCAACCAACATAGGGCGCATCAAGAGGACACTCAAAGTGTAGCCAAGATATTGAGTGGGGGTCGGTATCAAAATAGCAGTCACCATAGGTATCTGTATGAGTGAATATAAAAATATATATAAGTATTCACAAATAATGGCATGGAAGTAAAGTGCCTTAGAAAAAATAAAACTTAATAAGCAAGAAAAGGTGAGGAAAAATATATACCGATAAAGTGGTAATAGTAAAAGCTGCCAAAGAAGCATAAGTAGTAAAAATAGGGAAAAAGAACATACAGAGAATAAGAAAAGCCTGGGGTAACCAAGAGAGCCAGCAAGTATTGCCATAGAAATAGTGCCACAACCAAAAGGCCAGAAAGTGGAGGTAGGAGTCCAGGACAACCTGGGCTCTAGCGATCACAGGATGATCACATTTAGTATAAATAACAATATAAAAAGGCAAGTGGGGAACATAAGAACCCTAAACTTCAGACGGGCAAACTTTCCAAAATTGTACTCATTGATGGAAAGGGTAAACTGGGACCAAACCCTGGGATCCCTGACCACAGAGGAAAAATGGGAATGCTTTAGGAACATATTAAGCAAAGGCATCTTGCAGTGCATTCCTATGGGGAATAAATTTAGAAGAGACAAAGCCAAACCTGGCTGGCTAAACCGTAGCGTTAAAAAACTTATTAGGGGAAAAGAATTGGCCTTCAAGAAATATAAATCAGAGGGCACAGTATCGGCCTTCCAGCAATACAAGGAGGCAAATAAGAAGTGTAAACACGAAATCAAGATGGCTAAAATCAACTTTGAGAGACAAATAGCGGAGGATAGTAAAAAAAACCCAAAGAAATTCTTTAAATATATCAACAGCAAAAAAACTAGGGCAGAGCATATTGCACACATAATTAACGATGATGGGAGGATGGTTACAGAGGACACTGAAAAAGCAACTGGGCCCGGATGGCGTACATCCGAGAGTGCTCAAGGAACTCAGTATGGTTATATCTAGACCACTGTTCCTGATCTTTGCTGACAGTATTAGGACAGGAGATGTACCAGGGGATTGGAGGAAGGCTAACGTGATTCCGATATTCAAAAAGGGCCAGAGGCATATCCCGGGAAATTATAGGCCTGTCAGCTTGACTTTTGGAGGGGATGATAAGGGACTATATTGTAGAATATGCTAAAGACAACAACATCATCAGTAGTAACCAGCACGGGTTTACAAATGGGCGTTCTTGTCAAACCAATCTCTTAGCATTCTACGAGGAGGTGAGCTGTGAGCTAGATAGGGGCAGACCAGTGGATGTGGTGTACTTGGATTTCGCTAAGGCGTTTGATACAGTTCCCCACAAGCGCTTAATTTATAAAATAAGGTCTGCAGGTATCGACAGCAGGGTTTGCTCTTGGATACGGAACTGGCTAAAAGGCCGTGTCCAAAGGGTGGTAATAAACAGCGCATACTCAGACTGGTCTGAGGTGGTAAGCGGGGTCCCCCAAGGCTCAGTCTTGGGACCAACCGTGTTCAATTTATTCATAAACAGCATTGAGGACGGGATCAGTAGTTCGTTATCAGTTTTTGCAGATGACACAAAATTGGCCAGGGCAATAACTACACAGCATGAAGCAGATATCCTTCAGAATGACCTGGACAAAATTACGGAGTGGGCAACGACATGGCAAATGAGGTTTAACGTGGAGAAGTGTAAGGTTTTGCACTTGGGGACTAAAAACATAAAAACACAATACACGTTAGGAGGGGAACCCTTGGGGGAATCAAAAATGGAGAAAGATCTGGGAGTCTTGGTTGATGATAGATTAGGCAACAGCATGCAATGTCAAGCGGCAGCTTCCAAAGCCAACAGAATATTAGCATGCATAAAGAAAGGGATGTATTCCAGAGATAAGACTATAATCCTTCCACTTTATAAAACTCTGGTCCGACCGCATCTGGAGTATTCTGTCCAGTTCTGGTCACCAGTCCTCAGGAGGGATGTGTTGGAGCTGGAGAAAGTCCAGAGAAGGGCAACTAAACTGATTAGGGGGTTGGAGGACCTTAACTATGAAGAGCTGCTGCAATCGCTCGATTTATTCTCCCTGGAGAAGAGACGTCTGAGAGGGGACATGATAGCAATTTATAAATATCTTAATGGGGATCTCAGCTTAGAAAAAAAGCTGTTCATTCGAAGGAATTGCATGAGGACTCGAGGACATACAATGCGATTAGAGGAGAAGCGTTTTAACCTCAGGCAACGTGGGGGGTTCTTTACTGTTAGGGCTACAAGATTGTGGAATTGTCTACCACAAGAGGTGGTTTCTCCGGGTAGTATGGTGACTTTCAAAAGACTCTTAGACTTGCATCTCAAGGATCAGGAGATTAAAGGCTATGTTAGATGATTACAGTCACACACACCTACACAGGTTGAACTGGATGGACTATTGTCTTTATTCAACCTCACCTACTATGTAACTATGTAACTATGTAACTAAAAAAGAAGGATGGTGAAAGAGAGGAGAATGTCCAAATAAGGTACCCGGATTGCCCATGGTGGAACTCCCAGCGTCACGTCCATGCTCAAAATGGGAAGGAACCGCCGCCTCCCGGACGAGGGATCATCCAGGATGGCGGCGAACGATCCTCCCCATAAATGGGCGTGAGATTGAAGTCACGTGCCGCACGCAGTGGCGCCAAATGACGTCACGTGTGCGGCAGTGATGGCGTGACGCCGATGCGCTGTGAGGGAACCGCCCAGATCGCCCGCGTCCAAACAGGGCGAGGGGGAGGAGGGAGGCCGCCAGAGCGCATCGCAGCTCCCGGCATGGAAGACAGCCCACTGATTGGACCATATAAACCGGAAAAAAAAAAAAAACAACATGTCACTGTACACGCTGTAGAAATATTAGCAGGCAATGAAGCCAAAAAAAGGGGATATAATGCAGGCAAGGACCACCTAGCATTGAAATCAAACCACAGCCACACACTTCCATTCCTAATTATTGAGAAAACATTGAACAAAAGTTCAGAGGTGGGACTTTATATGAGGCTCTGCCCAATGGGGCTAGATGCCTTCATCCCTGGTCATATGAATATGGGGGGAATAAAGTAATTGAAATCAGTAGAAAAAGTACATCAGGTAGTGGGCTTGTACAAAGATAATAAGGTAAAAACATAGTAATGTAGCAGTAATTATTATACATTAGTACAATGTAGCCCATTACCAAAAGAGGGTAATTAACGGGGGAAACGGTAAAAATAGAAATAGACGGTAGGCTAAGGCATAATCGATAAACAGTCCTGGGTCAGTTCACGTGAAAGGCAGAAACATGGCGGATAAACAATGCAGACGGCAGGCAGAGGCATAGTCGATATACAGGCCAGGGTCGGTTCACATGGAAGGCAGTGATATGGTTGGTTGAGGCAGCAGGAAAATATTCAGCACAAAAATTGAAAAAGGGGAAATGGCAGTCTGATTGAAATATGGGCTAAAAGCATCTCCGATGCATAGGCCAGGTTTAGAGGGACAATCGGTACAATGGAAACTGGTGTCTTTCCTAACTCCTTTTTTGCTACACACCCAACACCTTTTTTGGTGTCTTCATCCGGTTTCTGATGGTGGGGAAATGGCGCTCATGAAGTCTGCTGACACAATCGGAACAAATGATTTCTGAGGGGGATCCTTGCTGGTGAATCAGGGCAGTGGCAATATCTTCAATAAAACGGAGGAAGGGCATTGGTGCTATTGTTGACTTTTTTTGTAAATCAATTTTTATTGAAAAGACAGGAAAGTAGTAACAATACATGCAAACACGGTAAACAGAGGTACATCCTTATATGAGTACGTATAATACCAACAAGAAATGATTAGCAAAAAAGAAAAATCGGATTGTAGAAATGCCGGTTTCACACATAAGCAAAGAAATACAATGCAAAGAGCACACAACGTGCACTCAATCAAAACCAAACTTGAAATAGGGATTATCTCAGAATGTTGCGGAAGACGGGCTCCCACCCCCGTTGGGTACACACTGTGGGAGCGCCGTTTCCATTCTCTTATTTCTCAGACACAGGGTCGCCACTACCTGTGTATGACTCCCTACCACAATTGCTGTGGAAGTGTCAATATCTTGTAGTTACCAAGAATGACCAAACAAACTATGAGCATGGTATGGAGTAAGAGGAGGGAAGGGGCAGAGGGGGGAGGGGAATGTGCCACCAGTGCTATGAACATACAACTGATAAAAGTATGCTAACGTGTCATATCATGAGAGGATATTACACAATTAGTCAGGAGGTTGATCAATCCAAGATTGCCACTGTTTCTTGAAAAAGTCCGCCTTCCTAAGTTTGAAGGCGAGCATTTTTTCCATTTCATACTGGAGGGCTACTCTATTCTTAATCTCTGCTAGGCACGGAGGGATTAGTTCTCCATTTGGCTGCTATAGCTATTCTGGTAGCAAATAGTATATGCGCCAATACCTTCCTGGGACCCGGGGGAAAGGGATCCAAACCAAGCCCCAGCAAGGCTAATTCAGGTGTAGGGTTGCAAGCCATTCCAAATAGTTGGGAAGCCCATTTTAATACTACCTTCCACATGGGTTGAACCACCGGACAGCTCCAGAATATATGTAATATATTACCTTGCATTTGACAATCCCGCCAGCAGAGGGGGGAGAGTTTCTTATCCATAGCGTGGAGTCTAGCTGGGGTCATGAAGTATCGATGAAACAATTTCTGGGAGTTGTCCCAGTGGTCCACACATGCCGAAGACGAACGGCTGTACTGGAATGCCTTCACCCACTGGGAAATATGGAAGGATTGGCCCAGCTCTGTTTCCCATTTTAAAATGGTAGAGGTTTTGCGTAAGGGAGGTTGAAAGTTAAAACATCTATAGCAAAGTGAGATACCCTTAATATTGGAACGGGATTTAGCAATAAGAAATTTCCAAAGCCTTTTTGGTATAGGGTTAATTTTTGAATTGTGGACCTTGTTGTATGCTGAGATCTGGAACTTTGTTAACATGTCGAGGGCCGATTGGGGCTGGATTGAATACTCGGAGAAGTGAAAACCCCTCCTTCTCCACTGCAGAGTCGAAACTCCTGGGACGAGTAAGTCATACGCTGCTAGGGGGGTATTGAGTTGGACACATTCCTCGTCACAGAAGGTTATACTAAGCAGATGGGTCCACGCCTGTAAAGTAGCTTGAATGGTAGGGTAAGAGGAAAGACTAATTTTATGCAGGAGGCCAGCTGCAACAGTTAGAGCATGTAGGTTTTTACTTGGGGAAACTTGTTTTTCAATCTGATTCCATAAGTTATCCTCTTGGTGTACAAACCAATAGCGGGCTTGTGCCAGTACTGCTGCTCTATAATACGCTTGTGCATTAGGGAGACCAACTCCCCCTAGCTTGTGGGGTTTGTAGAGAGTGGTCAAGGCTATCCTAGGTGGTCTCCCATCCCAAATAAATTTCCGTAGTAGTGACGCTAGTTTATCGAAAAATAATTGGGGGATGGGGATGGGAAGTGTCCTGAAAAAATATAGTAATTTCGGAAGTACCTGCATTCTATATGCAGCAATTCTGCCCAGCCAGGAGAGATGGACCTTCCTGATTTGGGAGAATTCGTCCGCAATGCTATTCAATAATGGCGGGAAGTTATAGTCATACAATTTTGCTACCGGAGAGGTAAGTTGGACACCTAAATATGTTATTGAATGAGCTTCCCAGTTACATGGAAACACAGATTTAAGATCGGAAATGTCAGCAGACGGGATGGAGATCGGAAGAGCATAACATTTGGTAGTATTAATCTTATAATATGAAACTTGACCAAATAGTCGAACAATAGATTGTAGTGCAGGTAAAGATACACTGGGGTCAGTCAGGGTCAAAATAATATCGTCGGCAAATAGTCCCAATTTATGTTCAGTACGACCCACTTTGATACCTTTGATGGTGGGATTGGACCTAATAGCTTCTGCCAATGGTTCTATAGCTAGAGAAAATACAATTGGAGAAAGGGGGCAACCCTGCCTCGTGCCATTTGTCAGGGTGAATGCATCTGACAGGATCCCATCTGTGAGGACTCTCGCCGAAGGTGTAGTATAGAGGGCCATAATAGCCGAATGAATAAACCCACGAAACCCAAACTTATTGAGAGTTTTGGACAAATAGCCCCAATGGACCCTATCAAAGGCCTTTTCGGCGTCCAGCGCCAAAAAGACCGTTGGGGTAGGGTGCTCTTCAGCAAACTTCAAAAGATCAATCATACGACGGGTACCATCTTTAGCCTGTCTGCCCTTCAAAAAACCTACTTGATCCAGACCCAGTAGATACGGTGTGCATAGTAATAGTCTGTTAGCTATCACTTTCGCATAGATCTTCAGATCCACATTTAACAGTGATATGGGCCTGAAGTTGAGGGGAGAGTCCGTCGTCTTCCCTGGTTTGGGGATGGTAACTACCGTGGCTTGGAGCATTTCCGGAGGGAATCTACCTGTTGTAGAGGCCGAGTTAAAAAGCGGGACAAGATGGGGGATAATTGTGGGGGCCATCAATTTGTAGTATTCTACGGAAAAACCGTCAGTTCCTGGGGATTTGTGGAGTGGAAGGGAATCAATTACAGTTTGAATTTCGTCTTGGGAGAAGGGTTTGTTCAGCATTTCCAGGGAGGCGTCATCTATTTTTGGTAGAGAGAGTGAGGATAAAAATCCGTCAATGTCATGGACTTTGGGGTCGTAAGTGTTGGGGTCGTCTTTGAGATTGTACAACGAACTGTAGTAGTCCCTAAAGACGTTGGCCACATCCCTAGGGTTTGTGAACACTTTACCTGAACTATGGTGCTTAATCATGGGAATATGAGATTTAACCCTTTTTTTCTTAAGTTGGAAAGCTAGAAGTTTACTCGCTTTATTGCCCTGAGAGTACCAGGTCAGTTTCAATCTTTTAAAAATCACATCATGGTCACGAAGCAGGGTAGTCCGAAGGTCGTTTCTTAGGCCATTAAGTTCCTTCACAACACTAGGAGAGCTGACTGTACTTGTTTTGTGGATTTGTTCTAAACCTGCAATTCTAGACTGTAAGTCAGTTATGTGTGCCGCTCTTTTCTTCCGATCTCTAGCCGTCTGCTGAATAAGAAGACCCCTGGCAACCGCTTTATGGGCGCACCATACCACTTCAGGGGAGGTTGTACCATCGGCATTAATGCGAAAATATTCCTCAACCTCAGCCTTGAGTTCCACACTGTACTCCGGATGGGCCAACACAAAAGTGTCATTCCGCCAGATAGGAGCGTGGTGTCTGCTAGAGCCATCCATTATATCTATAGTGACTGGAGCATGGTCCGACCATGTGATAGAATGGATGTCTGCCTGGACAACGCTTTGTAGGAGATACTTATCAGTCAAAAAAAAAATCAATTCTAGAATAGCTGCTATGGACAGATGAAAAAAAAGAGTAATCTCTTTCAGTGGTTCGAAGACACCTCCACGGATCAAACAATGCCTCCTCTATACAAAGGGAGCCTAAATTTGGCCTGCGTCTCCGCCCCACTGATGAGCAATCTAAGTCCGCATTCATAACAACATTAAAATCACCGCCCAACAACAAGCGTCCCTTGGCCTGTTTTTTTGCCCAAAGGAATGTTTTCCGCAGGAATCTCATAGGATGCTTATTGGGGGCATATATGTTTACAATGGTATACACAACGTCATTAAGTTCCACTGTTAGCAGGAGGGCCCTGCCATGAGAGTCTTCCGCTCTATGCAGCAATTTGAAGGTCAGCGTGTCTCTGAAAGCTACCAATACCCCGTTCTTCTTGGAAGAGTCATTGGCCGTGAAAACGTGTGGGAATCTAGGGTGTGAGCATTTAGGTGCTTTGTTACCTGCAAAATGAGTTTCCTGGATGCAGAGAATGTCGCTTCGGTGCTGCAGCACTGTTTTCCATAGGCTCCTCCGCTTGTAAGGACTGTTCAGACCCCTGGCATTAAGGGACATCACTCTAATGACCATCGCGGTGCGAGAAAGTGCAGGTGTAGCTCCTGGTGGCAAAGAAGGAAAGGAGGAAGGGGAAGAAAACCAAACAAAGAGGGACTGCACAAATCATCCTGAACCAGAAATTTCTGGTATGCTTGAGGAAGTTCCGTCTATTGTTGACTTTTGATAGGTGACATATGCGTTGTACATGGCCAAATTGAAAAAGTAAACTGCAACTTTTTTGTACCAAAAGAGAGTCTTTCATGTCAGGAGATAGGGCTGCAGCATTTGATCGTTTAAATCCACCCCATGTACTTATTGTACTTGTGGATACAAGCAGGCTTTCGAACGTGACTTTGAACGGGACCGCGTCGTCTTTGAATTTCCACTGAGGTGTCATTGTGGATGGTGGATATGATGTAAACGTCCTTACTATCCCTCCACTTCAAAGCCATTACTTCTTCATTCCTTAGGCTTGCGGATTCCCCGATTTGTAATGGAGTGGTGACAAGACTCTGCGGGAAGCCCTCTCGGTTTTTTCTTACTGTACCGCAGGCCAAAGTTTTTTTTTTAGGTACAGGTGGCGGAAAAGGGGCAAACTGGTGTAATAGTTGTCCATATAAATATGGTACCCCTTTTGCAACAGTGGGAAGGCTAGGTCCCAGACAATCTTCCCACTCATTCCCATGTACGTTGGGCACTCAGGGGGCTGGAGCTCAGAGTCTCTGCCTTCGTACACACGAAAGGCGTACACATATCCGTTTTGCTTTCGCAGAGCTTGTTTAGTTTTAAGCCGAAATGGACCAGTGATTCGTCCACAGCAATCTTTTGGTCAGGGACATAAACTTCGGGGAACCGTTTGGAAAAGAAATCAATTTGGGCGGCACAGTGGTGTAGTGGTTATCACTTTCACCTAGCAGCAAGAGGGTCGCTTGTTCAAATCCCAACCACGACACTACCTGCCTGGAGTTTGCATGTTCTCCCTATGCATGCGTGGGTTTTCTCCGGGTACTCCGGTTTCCTCCCACACTCCAAAGACATGCTGGTAGGTTAATTGGATCCTGTATAAAATTGGCCCTACTATGTATGCATGAATGTGAGTTAGGGACCTTAGATTGTACGCTCCCTGAGGGCAGGGACTGATGTGAAAGTGTAATGTATATGTAAAACGCTGCGTAAATTGACAGCGCTATATAAGTACCTGAAATAAATAAAAAAATTAGGGGGCGAATTTTATAGAGTTTATCAAAATTGGGATCATCTCTGGGAGGGCACTGCGAATTATCATTGAAATGCAGTAAGCGCATTATATTATCATAGCGGGACCTGGACATGACCGATGAATAAAATAGCATATGGTGGATGGGTTTGGTGGACCAATAGGAATGCAGCTCGTTTTTTTTTTTTGTAACCCCCATATTGATGGTAAGGCCCAAAAATACTTTTGACCTGCAAACCTGGCTGTGCTGTGAAGGGGGGATTGTAGCTGACCTAGAGCTAGAAGGCAGCCACAATGGGTTTGCCAAGGCATCCGGAAGCTGCATTTGGGCTTGTACTGGGCATTTCCTCCTGGGGTCCAGCACCGTTGGCGTTTGCCGATTGGCCATTGCTGCTGCTGGTGTCTGCCTGGTTTTCAGTGCGGCGTCTTTTAGGCCGAACTTCTTCCTCCTCCGATTTAGTGCCCGATGTAAAGCCTTCAAAGGGCTCAAATTCTGAACCAGATTCAAAATTGGTTTCGGCATCGGAAAGTGAGAGCTCCCCGCTGCTCTCATCCGTCAGGGATAACAATTGACAGGCCTCTTCGGCCGTGAAAACCTTTTTGGACATAGACATAGTGGCTGTATGAAGGGTGACAGGTACTCGGGTACTTTGCTGGGCAGGTGACAGGTACTTGGGAACTCTGATAGGCAGGTGACAGGCAGGTGATAGGTACTCGGGTACTGATTAGCAGACGGCAAGTACTCGGGTACTTCAGGCGACAGGTACTCTGATGAGCAGGTGGAAGGTACTCGGGTACTCTGATGGGTAGATTACAGGTACTCGGGTACTCTGATGGGTGTCGGGTACTCTGATGGGTAGGTGACAGGTACTCGTGTACTCTGATGGGCAGGTGACAGGTACTCCGATGGGCAGGTGACAGGTACTTTGGTGACAGGTCCTTTTTATTTGGTGGGGGCAATCAGACAATCAGGGCACAGTAATTTCACAGTACTCTGTGGTAACTCACTGTTTCCAGATCTCCTCCTCACACTGGATCGGTGTGTGAGGAGGAGAGCCTGGCAACAGTGAGTTACCACTGCTTTGTTGACATTTGTGACCGGCTGTGATTGGACACAGCCGGTCACGTGGTAAAAAGCCAATTTCATTGGCTTTCTACCTAGATCGGGGATGGGTTCTGTCCGAGGGACGAGCCTCGTCCCCGATCGCCGTGCTGAGCCCCCGGGGGCACGCACTACAGAGGGAACGAGTTCACAGTTCGTGCTGGAGCCGCTCATGTGATCGGCTGTGATTGACACAGTCGATCACGTGGTAAACAGCCAAATTTCATTGGCTGTTTACCTTGATCGGGGATGGGCTATGTCCGGGGGACGAGCCTCATCCCTGATCGGCCGCGCTGCGCGCCCCCGGGGGCACGCAGTAGCGGGGAGATCGGGCCGCCGTCATATGACGTCGGCCTGGATCCGTAAAGCCTTCCTGCCGCCGTCATTTTCCAATAAGGCGGTAAGGAAGTGGTTAATAGCAATAGAGTTCTATTTTTATCTTTATTTTGTTTTTTTAATTTTTTATTTTTTTACCTAGAGTTCTGCTTTAAGTGTATGGGTGTCTTTAACAGATCGTAATTTTTGTCTTTCAAAAATGTGTATTTTTACTCGTAGAAAGTGTTTTAGCTTGTTTTGTCATTGTAGATACTAGGTTGATGCTCTGTGTGTATTTTTTAGCTTGGCTTGTTTTATTAGAATGTGATTCGAGATATGTATATAAAATGGTTTAGAGGTAGGGCAGGGCATTCAATGCGATCACCACGCACACCGAGTCTTAACATTCATTAAGTGTTAACATTCTATGAGGAAGTGGGCTGCCATCTAGATAAAGGTAGGTCGATGGATGTGGTGTATATGGATTTTACCAAAGCATTTGATACAGTGCCCCATAGACGCCTAATTTACAAATTAAAGGTCTGTAGGCATGGACCATAGGGTTTGTTCTTGAATGGAAAACTGGTTACAGGGCAACTGGTTAACTTGTACTCAGATTGGTCTGGATTGGTAAGTGTTATGCCCCAAGGCTCTGTCCTTGGACCAATTCTGTTTAATTTGTTCATAAATGATATAGAGGTTGGTATAAATGGCTCAATCTCTGGCTCCATTCGCACCTTAGTGTAGCAATTTACTGGTGTTTTTTCATGCGTATTTTTAAATGTTTTTGCTGGTTTTTACAAGCGTTTTCCAGCTTCAGCCATTTTTATTTAGCCATTAAAAAAGCACTGAGGGAAGGGGAGGGGGAGGCAATTAGGGGTGGAAAGCTGCTCTTTGAGCAGAAAACGAGCGACAAAACGCTTGTAAAATGTTCAAGTCAAGCTTTTTCAGGCATTTCTATTGAAGTCTTTAGGGCCAAAAATGCTTGTAGTAAGCTAAAAAGAAGCTCACAGGGGCCATTGAAATGAATGGGATTTGGATTGTTGAGCGTTTTAGAGCTACAAGCTTCAAGCTAAAAGTCGCTCAGGTATGAACAGGGCCTTAGTGTTTGCTGACGACACAAAAAAAAAGCAGGGCAATAAATTCACAACAGGATATAAAAACTGTACAAGAAGACCTGAATAAAATAATGTAGTGGGCAACTACATGTCAAATGAGGTAAGTATGTAATGCATAACGCTTGTATTGGATTTTGCTTTGACATACCTTTGTCATGATTGCTTTTTTTTTTTTTTTATTGCTCATGAAAATGTGTTCTTGCCTAACTTGGTAAACTTCTTACTTTTCAATTAAAAAATGTTACTGGAAAAAAAGAAAAATGTAAAGTAATGCACTTTGAGGCTAAAAACATAATAGCAACTTAAGGCCCGTACACACGTACCGATCGTCGTCATACAAACGTCGGCGGACGAAAGATCTGCCGATTGTACGCTTGTTAGTATGGTGCCTCCGACAGCTGTCTGCGCACATTCTGCGGACAAGAGTCTTTCTTGCAAACATAAAAATTTTTGTATGCCGACACCAGAACGGATGATTGTTCGCCTGTCAGTACAGAAATCAGCCGACAGACCGCAGATTTGCAAGACTGGGCATGCTCAGAAAAGAAAAAACACAGGGAAAGTTAACCATTAGATGACATCACTTCTGCAGTCAGCTGAAGTCGGCGGACAAAATTCTTGTGCTGTCTTTGCACTTTTCAACAGACATCGACATCCCGGGGAGAAAAGACGAACGTTTGTATGACGACGATCGGTACGTGTGTACGGGGCTTTACTTGCTAGGGGAAGAACCTCTGGACCAGGATGGAGACAGATCTGGGGGGGTCCTAATAAAAGGCAGACTGAGCAATAGAATGCTATGTCAAGCTACAGAAAGCAAAGCTAGCAGACTATTGGCATGCATTAAAAGGGAACTTACTCCAGAGATAAAACTATAATCCTGCCACTTTACAAAACTCTGGTTCGGCAACATCTGGAGTATGCCATACAGTTCTGGTCAATAATTCTCAGAAAGGACATGCTGGAACTGGAGAGAGTCCAGAGAAGAGCAATAAAATAGGGGGATTGGAGGACCTCAGTAACGAGGAACGACTACAAGCACTAAACTTATTCTCCCTTTAGAAGAGCTGCTTGAGAGGATATATGATAGCAATATACAAATACCTCAATGTGGATCCCAGCATAGGAAGAAAACTACTTAGTCTCAGAAAGTGTAAGAAGACACAGGGCCACTCAATGAAATTGGAGGAGAAGCCTTAACCTTAAGCTGCATAGGCGGTTTTTCACTGTCAGGGTAGTAAGGATGTGGCACTCCCTTCCACAATTGGTGGTGTCAGCAGAAAGTATTGATAGTTTTACAAGTCTTCTGAGCATGCATCTTGGTGAACACATGATATAGGGATATTGGAAATGATTATCGACATGAACATAAATACACCTATCCAGGTTGAACCTGATGGACTAGTGTCTTTATTCAACCTTGCCAACTATGTAACTATGAGGTGAAGCATGATAAACAGTGGACAGCTGACACTATACTGTATGGATTCATTTACCTTTTCTGCATAAGACACTTTACTTGACTACACCAATAGCACTGCCCTCATACACATAGGATACTAGACATTTTCTTGAAAAGCTTGCCATGGTTTATACCTGTGAAGCATTGTAGATATTTGTAACTATGGAGATTTCTTTATTGTACACTTGCATTCCCACTACTACAGATCTAAAAGCTATTGAATATTTCTCACTGCACAGGGAAGATGTTAATATAAAATTGCAGTTTGTTTTAGAAGGCCTACCTTGGATTTGAAAAACAATAATATATCCAAACAAAATTAATTGGGATGGACAGCTCTGCTGCCCCCTGTTTTGCTAGTCTATTTGTCAGGTATTTGGCAAAAGGTACAACTACCCGTTTCCACATTTTTTTAAATCTGTTTAGGATACATTGTTAATGTTTTCCTTATCTGGACAAGTCGTAGAGAAGGGACCAATAACGTTTACTTTTTTAATTCCACAGTTAATGGCATTGTTTTAATCCATAGATTTCTGACTAAGAAATCCAATTTCTGGATGTTAGAGTGTTACAGAACCGCAACCCACACTGTACTTGTGGACTTCCTTCAGGAGACGGCTTCCTCCCAGTCGTTAACATAGATATCAGATTTTCCAGCCTCTCCCATACAAAGCAAGCCGACAATTTAGCCTTTACTGGAACCTTCTCTTTATTGAACTGTCACACAGAATTTATATAAAGCATGGACCTCGCCCTCCTGATCAGATTACCACATACAGGTCAGGGGTTGCCTGATTACATTATCATATGCAGATGAAATTGTATACAGAAATAGAATTAACCTGAACAAATTATCTAGCCATTTGGACAGAAACAATGTTACATAGTTTGTGAGGTTGAAAAAAGACATCAGTCCATCCAGTTCAACCTATGATGTGTGTGTGTGTTTGCTGTTAACCGCACATTGTATACCTCTGTATGTTGTGGTCTTTAAGGTGCCCTTCTAATAGTTTTTTGAAACTATTGATGCTCCCTGCAGATACGACTGCTTGTGGAAGCGAATTCCACATCCTTACTGCTCTGACAGTGAAGAACCCCTTACGTATTTTAAGGTTAAGCTGTTTTTCCTCTAGTTTTAAGCGAGTGACCACGAGTCTTATTGTATTCCCTTTCTCTATAAAGTTTGTTCATTATGCTAGGGTTGCCAGTACAGTATTTTTACATTGATATCACAGCCCCCTCAAGCGTCTCTTCTCCAGAAAGAATAAGTTCAGTGCTTGTAGTCTTTCCTCATAGCTGATGTCCTCCATTCCACTAATTATTTTTGTTGCCCTTCTCTGGACTCTCTCCAGCTCCAGCACATCCTTCCTGAGGACCGGTGCCCAAAACTGGACAGCATACTCCAGATGTGGCCGGACCAGAGTCTTGTAGAGTGGGAGAATAATCTCTTTATTTCTGGAGTGAATCCCCTTTTTTTACATGCCAGTATTTTGTTGGCTTTGCTTGCAGCGGCTTGGCATTGCATGCCACTGTCAAGCCTGTTGTCCACTAGTACCCCCAGGTCCTTTTCCATCTTAGATTCACCCAGAGGTTTCCCCCCTAGTGAGTAGCTTGCTTTCGTGTTTCTGACGCCCAAGTGCATTACTTTAAATTTTTCAACATTAAACCTCATCTGCTATGTAGTTGCCCACCCCATTATTTTTTCAGGTCCGCTTGTAATGTTTCCACATCCTGCATAGAAGATATTGGCATGCTTAGTTTAGTATTATTCGCAAATACCAAGATTGTGCTAGATATCTCCTCCTCTAGATCATTTATGAATAAATTAAACAGGATTGTTCCCAGGACAAAACCTTGGGGGACCCCACTTTCCACACCCGCCCAATCCGAGTACTCCCCATCAATCACCGTCCTCTGGACTCTCCCCTGGAGCCAGTTTTCTATCCAGGTACTCACCCTATGGTCCATACCTACGTTCCTTAGTTTGTACAGTAAACATTTGTGTGGAACGGTGTCAAATGCCTTTGCAAAGTCCAGATGCACCACATCCACAGGCTTTCCTTTATCTAGGTGGCAGCTCACTTCATCGTAGAAGAGTAATAGATTGGTCTGGGAAGAACGACTTTTCATGAATCCATGCTGATTACTAATAATAGCGTTTTCATTACTAAAGTCTTGTATGTGGTCCCTTAACATCCCCTCCAAAATCTTTCAGACTACTGATGTTAGGCTGACTGGCCTAAAGTTACCCTAGGATATATCTCGGCCCTTTTTAAATATTGGTACCACGTTGGCTTTTTTCCAATCAGCTGACACCATACCCGTCTGTAGACTATCCTTAAAGATCAAGAATAATGGTCTGGCAATCACCTGGCTGAGCTCTTTAACAACCCTTGGGTGCAAGCAATCCGGTTCCGGTGATTTATTTATGTTAAGTTTCTCTAGTTTAGTTCTAAGTGTATCTTCTGTTAGCCATGACGGTACTTCCTGAGGTGTATTATTTAGTTTTGCATTACAAGCTGGGTTAGTGTAGCCCCCCAATTCTTTTGTGAAGACTGAAGAGAAGAAATTATTTAACATTTTTGCCTTCTCTCTGTCCTCTGTGGCCAGATTTCCTTTGTTGTCTTTTATGTGGCCAATGTGTTCTGGCCTCGCTTTCTTACTGTTTTTATACTTAAAGAATTTCTTGGGTTTTTTTTACTCTCTTCTGCTATGTGTCTCTCATGTTCTATTTTAGCCGCCTTGATTTCACCTTTACATTTCTTATTACACTCTTTGTAATGCTTGAATGATGCCAATGACCCCTCAGCCTTGTATTTTTTGAAGGCCTTTTATTTAGTATTAATATGCATTTTTATGTTGGAGTTTAGCCACCCAGGGTTTAGTTTTGCTCTTTTAAAATTATTTCCTTTTGGAATAAACTGGCCAATCCCTTTGTTTAGTATGCTCTTGAAGCACTCCCATTTTTCCTTCGTGTTCTTTGTTCCCAGGGTTCTATCCCATTTGATATTTTCTAGCAAAGAGCGCAGTTTTATGAAATTGGCTCTTTTGAAATTCAGTGTCCTTATATTACCTTTGTGTTTCCTATTACTATGATTAATACTGAAATGAATTGACCTATGGTCACTGTTTCCTAAGTTGCCCCGTATTTCTATATCCGTGAGCAGATCTGTATAATATGTGAGTTCATTAACATGTAACAATGGGACAGACAGGCTTAGCAGAATCCACATAACATCTCAATACACAGACAATAGGGAGAGCCTGTCTCTGACGTTGAAGTTCAATACACATTATCATAAATGTAAATACAGAACCCATTTGAAGCAATCCAAACCATTTCTCAGTGTCCATTAAGTATCTGTCTTTCACTCCCAGTGACGGTGAGTACCGTCACAGTCATTGGTGATTTCTTACAAACCACACTGTACAACAAACCTACTGTAGCGGACCCCCAGAACCCCCTAGGGCCTAGTGATGACCTTCAGAGGCAGAGAGGGCTACATACCTCCTGTGGGTGTGGATTGTCAGGCATGGTGGGTAGTGATGCAGGTAAAATAAATGTTGGGCGCCAGTCACTTTTATGCTGAAGTAAAGGAATAGTTTATTTCTTCTCAACAGGACAATAATAAACAGGGGGAGAGAGGGGTAGGGTCCAGGACACCCTTTAAGAACAGTCTATTAGGCAGACTCCCATTGCAAAAGACAGGTTATTCAGACAGCAGTACAGGATAGCAGACCTTGAGAATTATTAGGTATCCATAAGCTTCAGATTGATCTGGGAGACATCTTCTCTCCACTAGACACAATCCCTTTTTTGGTGGTCTGTACTGTCTGGACAGCTATCCTCCATAAGGTACAAGCAGGTTACTCACACAGGTTGCTGGATGTCTGTGGATGATCTTTCCCATGTGGGTCGCTGGCTCTCCTCAGCAGAATCCCAGGTATCTGACCAGGCCTCAGGCTTCAGGCCTAGTCAGCAGCAACAGCAGCACACACCCTCCCCCAAGGGGTCCGGGCGGAGAGAGCGATCATTGGACCTCCCATCCTTTAAATAAGATCCCCCACAATGCCGTAGTGACACTGTGATTGGCTGAGGGACACATGGACATTAACAGTTTGTTTAACTGTAATTCTCACTCTAGTGTCAGAGGCTACAGTGCCACCTACTGACGGAAGGGAGAAACGCAGTCAAACAGATTAAGAAGGGAAGTCCAATTAAATCACAGAATAATTACAGCCAAGCTAAGTAAGGCTCAGCAAACTAAATTTAACAGCAACCTTGCATAAAGACAAGGGTGCTACACACTCCCCCTGCCAAGGAGACTGCGTCCTCGGAGTCTGCCGAGACAGAGACTCTCAAGCCTGAGAGTGGATGTCCTGGTAAAAATGGATGGGTAAGGGTAAAAAGGGAAAAGGTTAAACTTTGATGTACAAATACGTGTGGCATTCCACAGGAAGCAAAAATATGAAACAATATGCACATTACAATACTTCCTAACTGACTAACTGACTGTCAGTACATCCTACAATGTTATAAGGCAAAAACCATACTCACCAAAGGCATCTGTCTCACCTCAGCCGAGAGAGAACACTGTGGGTATGAAAAATTAGCAACATACTCATAATATCAATTACTATACTATACACATATATACATCTAAAATGTTGTTTAACCTCAGCCGAGGGAAACAAGATTTTAATAAGCAAACACATTTTATCACATCCTAATACTCTACTCAATTTACCATGAATATACACAAAATATTTGCATGTCAGAGAGAAGGTGCCTATCTCCAGGGGTAAGATGAAGAGAAGAACCCCCCAGATAAGGGCACATCCCCTGAAACATACCAACACATCAGAGAAAATAATCCACTTTAAACTATTTTACTAATAGTATAGAATTTTACTGCTCACTAGGATAGACACTCACACCATCTAGTGGAAAAAAACAGAAACACTTTGCATCATCAAAAAAAAAAAACTTTTCAGTCCATGAGTTCCAAATATGCAGGTGAAACAGACTTGCTGGTTTCCTATAGCACAGCATACCTGACTAACTAACTTATATTACAAGGTCTCTGTGACCCCAGAGTCCCAATAGTCTGCACAGTCACCTTGCTAGCGAAGATCAGTTCTTGCTGGCTCTGTTACACCAAAGTCCAGCAGGCACTTTACTTATTGCTTTCGTTTCAAAAATAGAAAAACACACTCCTTTCTAGGAAAGTTCGAGTTCAGTAGTTGTACCAAACTGATGATAGTGTTGCAAACAGGCAACACCAATAACTGAAAGATAGCATCAGCCATTTTCTCCAGGAGGCTGAGGCTAGTTTTCTTCACACCTGGATGAGAAGCATGCTGGCCATTCAAGCATAAGCCAGCAGGTATTTAACTTGAGCTTGTTTGCATGGCTACTTCCAGGAGCAACACAGCCACACAAAAATTGCAGAGGACTATAATCATCATGAACTTTGCTTATTCACTTTTCCAGAGCAAACAAAGTCCCACTGCACATGTCATTTCATCTCACCTTTTTCATAGCAAGACACACTGACAATGAAGAGCAACAGGTCAGCATGTCACTTTTCAGGGCACCTCCTGTAGCTGCTGGCAATTCAGAGCACAGCCCAGCAGTAACATAGCACAGACAGGAGTGTCCCCAAAGCAACTTTCAAAAGAGGAACAGCTTCTGGTGAGACGGATACAGCTTCAAACTTGACATCACACAGCTGTATTCCATAGGATTTTGACACAGAAATTCAAGCTTTATACATCACCAGTAGTATCGTGGATCAGGCAGTTGAATAGGCTTCCCAGAAGATCCAATAGTGGTGATGTAATGCCTTGCATCAGCTTGATTGGGCCTCCTTATAATGACACAATCCGGGTATATATGCCGACCATAGTCCCAGGTTTTCAGAACTTTAGTGTACTGTTCTGCTTGTCTGGGTGATAACTCAGAGATTTTACGGTATGCAGGAATTCTCAGATAATCTCTGATTGCACTGTCAATCCATTGAGCCCGCTTGTCTTGAATTTCAGCTACAAGAGACTCTGGCACATAAGGATACAAATAGCCATATTCTTCAGCTATTTTCTTCATCACAATTCGCTGAAACTTAGACAATTTTGACAAGATTCTAGGGTCTCCATAGCCAAGCAACACAGGCGTATCTGGAGCACACTTGACAGGATACCCTGCAACTGTATCTGGTCTTGGAGGGACACTTGCAGGACCAGATTCATGACTTGCAGGCAAAGGCAAGGTAGGCCTAATACTGGAGGTAATATTGGGTGAATGGACATCCTCCTTTGTAGGCTCAACTTGCGGTTCAGTCTCACTATCAGACCAATTTTCACAAAATGACACAGTGTCAGAGAACAGTTCTGAGATTCGGTCAGACATTATATCGGAGTCTGACTCTGCGGAGAACTCTTCAGCTGGGAGCAGGTTAGGCCGGGAAATTATAGCAACAGACTCTCCTGACTCTGCTCCCAAGGAAGACACTGGTCTCACAGTCCCAACAGGTACGCCACCCTCACCCACATCAGGCTTACCAGGTTCAGGCGATTTCTTTTCCGGTGATCCCATCATTAAAGCAAGTAGGCGACCTCGACCGCGACCACGGCGGGAGGTCACTGGGATGTCCGGCATTGCAGCGGTCACTGTAGCTGAAGAAGTAGAAAGAACAGGAGCTTCAGCAGGTAGAGCAACAGTAGTAGTGACCACTGGAGCCGGTCCGGAATCGGCAGTTGCAACACATTTGAGCCAGTCCACTTGCAGCACCCGGGGTGATATGGCCGGTGAGACTACCTCCAACAGCGATTCCCCGCAACTTCCGCAGGTGATCCAGGGCCGAATACTAGTAGCCAGTCCTGAACATTTCACACATGTCAGCCCGATCGCTTCGTAGCCTCCAGCCGTGTACAGCACCAGGTTCCCTTTAGGTGTGTACCGCACCCCAGTGTCAGTGATGACTTCCTTCAGCCCAGCGGGGCTAGAACCGATGCCTGGCACAAACACTCTCAGGTCAGAAGAAGGAATTCCAAAGTGCGCCATCTTCACACTCTTCCAACACGTGCAGCCAGGTAACTGCGCACACAAGCGCGGTTTAATTTCCTCCGCGTGGGAACAGCGACCCCTCCCCCTGCCAAGGGATTGGTCCAGCCGTTCAGCAATATCTTCAGCGCCCGCCTCTTTTCCTTTGCGGCGCCAAAAATCTTCTGGAGTCTGCCTTAACCCCTTCAGCCCTGGCGTAAAGAGACAAAAGACCAGGCTGACACTCTCCCCAGAGCAAAGAGACAGTTAGGTTCTTCCCACGTTGTTAAAAGGACAAAACACAGTCTTTGAGGTACAAAAGATGTTACTTGCCACTCTCCCACGGAGCCAAACGGTCGATTCCTGCGCGGTTGCTATAGGCGACCACCACAAAAATACCGCTTCGCCCCACGTTGGGCGCCAAATGTAGCGGACCCCCAGAACCCCCTAGGGCCTAGTGATGACCTCCTGTGGGTGTGGATTGTCAGGCATGGTGGGTAGTGATGCAGGTAAAATAAATGTTGGGCGCCAGTCACTTTTATGCTGAAGTAAAGGAATAGTTTATTTCTTCTCAACAGGACAATAATAAACAGGGGGAGAGAGGGGTAGGGTCCAGGACACCCTTTAAGAACAGTCTATTAGGCAGACTCCCATTGCAAAAGACAGGTTATTCAGACAGCAGTACAGGATAGCAGACCTTGAGAATTATTAGGTATCCATAAGCTTCAGATTGATCTGGGAGACATCTTCTCTCCACTAGACACAATCCCTTTTTTGGTGGTCTGTACTGTCTGGACAGCTATCCTCCATAAGGTACAAGCAGGTTACTCACACAGGTTGCTGGATGTCTGTGGATGATCTTTCCCATGTGGGTCGCTGGCTCTCCTCAGCAGAATCCCAGGTATCTGACCAGGCCTCAGGCTTCAGGCCTAGTCAGCAGCAACAGCAGCACACACCCTCCCCCAAGGGGTCCGGGCGGAGAGAGCGATCATTGGACCTCCCATCCTTTAAATAAGATCCCCCACAATGCCGTAGTGACACTGTGATTGGCTGAGGGACACATGGACATTAACAGTTTGTTTAACTGTAATTCTCACTCTAGTGTCAGAGGCTACAGTGCCACCTACTGACGGAAGGGAGAAACGCAGTCAAACAGATTAAGAAGGGAAGTCCAATTAAATCACAGAATAATTACAGCCAAGCTAAGTAAGGCTCAGCAAACTAAATTTAACAGCAACCTTGCATAAAGACAAGGGTGCTACACTACCAACAGAAATACACTTTATAATAACTAACCCGAAGGATAATTTGCCAATCTTACAATTCCTCAGGGTAATCACTATTATTTTTAGCAGGTGTTGATGATATATAGCGCTGACAATTTACACAGTGTGCTATATACTGTACAGTCACATTATTCCCTGCCTCAAGGAACTTACTGTAAGGTCCCTATATCATATTCATACATACAGGTACACAACAAATTACCACAGTAGTATTGAGCTATGAATATTTATGTCTCCCTGGCAAAGCACTAAGAGTCAGGTAGGTAGGTGTCATTGATGCATGCTGGGAGAGGATATCTGTTTGGAGTGACCTTGAAGAAGAGTCTTTGAACTTCCATGCTTCATCTGTGGAGGGGGCTATATTGAAGTATCTAACTCCTAGGCCTGCAGCCTTGGAAGGGTTAAGCAAAGAGTGCCTCAAGCACCAGAAAGGTTATACACTGCTTTGCTGGATGGTACATCCAAAAGAAGTAGAATAGGAAGATAACTGCCTGTATGATGAGAGCTGTTTATCAACTGCTGCCACAGGAGTCAGAGTTATTGGTCAAGCTAGATGAACTTGTGTCTTTTTTCAACCAGACTAACCTATGTAACTATGTACTGTATGTAAGAGCTGTATATTCTAAAAGTGCTTGTGCCATCTAGTGGTTTACAGTCTGAAGAATACTGACCGTACTGAAGAGCACTGACAGTGAATTAGAAAATTGAATTAGAAATCTGTTTGAAGTTTGTTTGCTTTTGGGTTTCCTAGAAACCATGTGCTAATTCTAGTGCTGAAAGGGGAATATCCAGGGATTCACAAGCTGATAACCTATGTACCATTATTCAAGTTGTAAAGATTGAGGCAAAAAATTCAAATCCAGTAACAGGTACTGTAAATATATAGTATAGACTGAAGTAGTTATATGCCGCTATGTGTATTCATGTTCTTGTAATGATCATCCCCAAAGGGAACCGTCCAAGAGATAAATACATCTTTATAATATAGAATCTTTTGTCTTTGTTATAGGACTGTAAAATCATTGGGAGTGTTAAATGGAGCTCAGTTGTTTTCTCTTAGAAAAGATGAATTTAAAGCTGTGAGCCCCGAAGAAGGTGCCAGAGTATACAGCCAGGTCATGGTACAGAAGGCTCTTCTTGAGGTATGCTCATAATTTTGTTAATCTTTACTTTTTTCCTTCCTGTGGGAGGGTATCTTTCCACCTGCCTACTGTACACCTGTTGTTTATTATCGTGGTGTGTTAAAGTGCGTCTCTTCGGGACGCAGAGCCAGGCATGATCAGGCTCTCACCTAATTACGTTTGATGATGCAAGTTTCAGGCAAGGGATGCCTGAGTGTTCCCGTTTTGGTTTATATTTGCTCCCTTGAACAAGAAATCTTTATCATTGTATGGCCATGCACCTGTTAATTGTTTGCTGAACCTGCAATGCTTGTTTGTTATTCTTTCTGTGAAAAACTAATAAAACTTTTAATAAAAAAAAAAAAAAAAAACTTGAATTCTAACAATAAATGATTAATGCATCCCACTAAACAGGGGGGCGTGGCCGGCAAGTGATGCGAGCGGACGTGTCCTGCTGTAGCTCCGCCGGAATCCTGTCATATCTCCTGAAAATCTCAGCCATCCTGCGCGCATCTTACCTGCAATCCTCGGAACGATGTCCGGACATCACATACTTACCTTCTGTGGCGGTATTTCCATCCGGGCGGATGTCCAGGCGAGGCACGAACTCCCGGCCGGTGACTGACCCTGGCAGCCAAGATGGCGGTGCTGCGGCCCGCTCCGCGAAAGAGAAGCAGAAGGAGGCCGCACAGCGTCTGTTCTCCATGCCTCAAGGTAAAGAGCCTGCTCCCCCTCCCTGCCCAGCGGATATGGGTGATGTGGACATGGCCCTGGGGGATGCGGAGAATGGGGGAGCCCCTTCAGTGCTGGGAGCTGGGTCGCAGGCCTACCCCGGTGCGGGCGCAGTGTCATCCATGAGGCCTACCTCACCCCCTGAACTGGACTCTGGACCCACGCTGAGGGAGATCCTCTCTGCAGTCACCACGGGCAACGCAAATATCGCCAGATTAGCAGGGGGAGGTGCAGGGCATGAAACTGGAACTGTCCCTGGTCCGCCAGGACATGCAGAAATTGCGGGATCGCACTGCAGCATTAGAGGGCCGTGTCAGCACCTTAGAGGATGAGTGGCAGCCATTACAGCGGGATGTTCAGTTTCTTCACACTATTACCACAGCTAATGCCGCCAGGCTGGAAGATATGGAGAACCGCCTACGGTGAAATAATGTGCGGGCGGTGGGGGTCCCTGAAAAAGCTGAAGGAAGCACCCTGTAGCCTTTATTGAAGCTTGGCTCATTAACACCTTTTGGGAAAGATGCCTTCTCCCACATGTTCGCGGTGAAGCGGGCACACAGAGTTCCTGCCAGACCCCCTCCACCTGGAGCTCCCCCTAAACCCTTTCTCTTTAAGTTGCTCAATTATAAAGATCGTGGTGTTATCCTGAGCAAAGCCAGAACCACCGCTGATCTCTCTGTGGACAACACCAGAGTCTCTTTTTACCCTGACTTTTCTGCAGAAGTGCAAAGCAGACGTGCCAAATTCTTGGATATAAAGAAGAGACTGCGCAAGCTAAATGTGCCTTATTTTATGCTTTACCCAGCAAAATTGAAGGTTATTGCAAATGGCTCCACTCATTTCTTTGATAACCCTCCGGCTGCTATGCACTGGCTGGACAGGGAGGAACTAAATCTGGCCCGGCCGGTACCCCCTTAAATCCGGGGTTGCACTTATCCTTTATTGGCTGTGATTCTCTGTCTACTATAAGGAACAAGGAAGGACCGTCTTCAAGTCTCTGTTCCTCCATTTGAGTTTTGCCCCCTAGGGGGCACTGCATCTGGAAGTGCCGCTCGGCTGAGCGAGACTGTCGTGTTTTCCCCCAAAGTTTCTATGCGGAATTATATCAGTCCAAGCGTGGGGGAGCGGGGACTGCCATGTCCTCCTTTTTGGATGGGTGTTCCTTGCCTCAGCTCAGTGCTCAAGATTAATGGCCCCATTACTAGGACAAGCACCCACTAATAAAGCCCCGGGGGCGGACGGCCTGCCGGTGGAAGTGTATACGACGTATGGGAAGGTACTCTTGCCGGTCCTCCTCTCTACTATGCGGGACATTATGCGTACTGGTGTCTTGCTGGATTCCATGAGTGAAGCCATTATTATAGTGCTGCCCAAGCCGGGGAAGGATCCTAAGTTTCCTGACTCATACCGGCCAATCTCTTTGACTACTGACATAAAGCTCTTGCAAACTGACTGTCTAAGGTTATTACTAATATTATTCACCCTGACCAGTCCGGGTTCATTACGGGGAGGTCTATGGCAATCAACATTCGGCGACTTTTCCTTAATCTTCAACTCCCAGTGGATAATACGGGTAATAGAGCAGATGCGGCTAAGGCATTTGATAGTGTCGAGTGGCCGTATCTGTGGGAGGTTCTTTCACGTTTTGGTTTGGGGAAGGATTTCATCAGCTGGGTGAAAGCCTTATATTCGGCACCGCGTGCTCGGGCCAGGGTGAATGGGGACTTTCTCCCCCATTTCCCTTGTATCGGGGCACCAGACAGGGGTGTCCTTTATCTCCCCTGCTGTTCGCCCTGGCGATTTAGCCGTTGGCTGCCCTTATTAGGAGTAGCCCGGCTGTTATAGGATTCCGTAGAGGGGTACTGGAAGAGAAGGTGTCGTTATATGCAGACAACACACTCCTATTTCTGGGTGACACAGAGGGTTCCCTCAATGCGCTTATGGTACTCATTAAAAAATTTGGTTCATTTTCCGGTTTTTCTATTAACTAGGACAAGTCTATATTGATGCCCTTGGACCCTATATCCAATCCGTCCCTACCGACCCTGGGTCGTCTGCGGATGGCTAATACTTTCCGATACCTGGGGGTTGAGGTCTCCCCTGAACCAACACAGTACCTGCACCTGAACCTGCTTCCTCTTCTAGACAAACAACGAACCAAAGGTAGATGTTGGTGCAAACTCCCTCTGTCAGTTGTTGGCAGGGTAAATTTAATAAAAATGTTCCGGGCCCCACAGTTGCTATACATATTCCATAACACTCCTGTGTGGAACCCGATGTCTTGGTTCAAGCGTGTTGAGTCTCAGTTTCGTGACCTTGTCTGGAGGAGACAGCAGCCGCGCATTAAACTATCTACTCTCCATTTCCTAAGGACAAGGGTGGTTTGGCTGTGCCCCAGCCCAGGATGTATTTCCGAGCCGCTCAGTTGCAACATTTAGAGGGGTGGGGGGGATCAACGCTAGCAGGACCCACAGGTCTTGCTGTTGACTAATACTCGGCATTCCCTCTCTGAGGCATCCCTCTTAGAGATGGATCTTCCATCTCTACCGGGCCTTGCATGCACTGCCACCTTATTGCGTCGCCTGTGGAAAGAGTTCCATTGTGGGAGAATCCGGCTTACCCGGAGGTAGCTAAGTTACAGGAGCATACAATATGTGGCTCAATTGTTTGAAGGCTCTGTACTTAAACCATTTGACCAATTACAGACTGAATTCCTGCTTCCCTGTCGACATTTTTATCGCTACCTTCAATTGCGTCATGCGCTACAGGCGCAACAGCGCCAATCCCCTTTACGACGGGCGGACCAGACGATTGTGGACTCAGTGATAGGACCCAGGACAAGAGGGGTGTCACGTACCTGATCCGAGGCCAAGATGCAGAGAGGGCTCCTCTTGCGGCTGAGTGCGGCACACCCCTGGGGTTGAGACAGAGGGTGTATCGCCCACAGAAGCACTGGTTGCCAGCAGGGTCCTGATGGTAGGCAGGCGGTCTCTGGCAGAATGCTGGGCAGGAATACACCGGACAGTCCAAGGAGGAACCAGGAACAACCAGGCAGAAGGTGTAAGACCGGCCAGGGGTCAAACACAGGGTTCGGCAGGTAGCTGCAACAGGTGCAAGCCAAAGGTGTAGCAGTAAGGCCAGAAGCAGACAAGTCAGTGGGAAAGCCGAAATCAGGTACTGGAGGGCAGGTAGACAGGAAGCAAGTCCGTGAGCCAAGCCGAGGTCAGATAACTGGAGAGCCAAACTGGAGCAGGGATGGTCAGACTAAGCCGAGGGTCAAAAGCCAGGAGAGAGAGCAGACAGGTCAGGAACAAGCCGGGTCAAATTGGAATCCAGGAAGTAGCAATGCTCAGGAAACAGGAGGAGCTGAAGACAATCCAGCAATTTGATGGGCTGAGCAGAGTCCTTTTATAGGCTAGTGAATGAGTCGATGGCCTGAGTCCATTGCGGCCATGGGAAGTACTGGCAAAGTTGCCAGTTGCAGCACAGCCATTTCACTGACAATGAGTCTATGACCTGAGTCCATTGCGGCCATTGGAAGTACTGGCGGAGTTGCCAGTTGAAGCATGGCCATTTCTCTGACATGGCTGGATTGTACTGTCACATACCTGATCCGAGGCCAAGATGCAGAGAGGGCTCCCCTTGCGGCTGAGTGCGGCACACCCCTGGGGTTGAGACAGAGGGTGTAGCGCCCACAGAAGCACTGGTTGCCGGCAGGGTCCTGATGGTAGGCAGGCGGTCTCTGGCAGAGTGCTGGGCAGGGATACACCGGACAGTCCAAAGAGGAACCAGGAACAACCAGGCAGTAGGTGTAAGACCGGCCGGGGGTCAAACACAGGGCTCGGCAGGAAGCTGCAACAGGTGCAAGCCACAGGTGTAGCAGTAAGGCCAGAAGCAGACAAGTCAGTGGGAAAGCCGAGATCAGGTACTGGAGGGCAGGTAGACAGGAAGCAAGAACATGAGCCAAGCTGAGGTCAGATAACTGGAGAGCCAAACTGGAGCAGGGATGGTCAGACTAAGCAGAGGGTCAAAAGCCAGGAGAGAGAGCAGACAGGTCAGGAACAAGCCGGGTCAAACTGGAATCCAGAAAGTAGCAACGCTCAGGAAACAGGAGGAGCTGAAGACAATCCAGCAATTTGATGGGCTTAGCAGAGTCCTTTTATAGGCTAGTGAATGAGTCTATGGCCTGAGTCCATTGCGGCCATGGGAAGTACTGGCAAAGTTGCCAGTAGTAGCATGGCCATTTCTCTGACAAGGGGACTAATTTCCCTTAGATATCAGTGGCTTCTCTCATGTATACAGAACCCGGCTTCCTTGAAGTGTAGAACAGCCTGGGAGTTGGATTTGGGTGATATCGACGGGGACCAGTGGGATCAGGCCCTGGAGGTCCTCCCCTCGGTGTCCCTGTTGGCCTCCCACAAACTCTCCCAGCTTTTTATACTCCATAGGACGTATCGTACCCTGGTCCTCCTGCATAAATGGGGCAGGAGAGATACGCCTTTGTGCCCTAAGTGTAACTCCCACAGGCAGGGCCGGACTGGCTTGCCGGGATAGCGGGAAATTTCCCGGCAGGCCTGCTGCCCTGGGGCTGCTATCGGCTATTGAGCTGCTGTGGGATGTTTTTTTTTTTCTCACAAGAGCAGTGGCCGGCCGACAACTTCATTAGTGTCTGGTGTAGTGATATGCTTTTGCAGTGCAGCCACGCCTCTTTTTGTCAGCAGGCTGAGTCGGGGCTTTCACAGAGCTCCAGTACAGGTGGGCGGAGCTAGAAGAAGTTACACAGACAGCAGTCCCGATCATAGCTTCCTGCCCAGCACATATCTCTTCCTGTATGAAGATCTGAGCGGACAGATGGATGGCAGCCTTCATCTTCTCCCTGTGAGTCCTGACCTTCTCTGCCTTCCACCCTGTACAATGCTGTGTGTAAACCTGCCCTGCACCTTACATTGCAGGTTTACTGAGACAGATAGAGAGAGACTTTCTTGAACAGATTAGGGATATACTGGGACATCTGAGGTGATTCATAGATGTATTCCACACACATCTTATATAATAAGATATAGTATGTATATGGAATACATCTATGTATCACCTCAGAAGTCTAAGCATATTCCTAACCTATTAGAAAAATCTAAGTATAAACAGAAATTAATGTAATTACATAACAGAGCCAACTATAGGAAAGTATAAAAGTACACCCATGCAGTGTAGGTGTGGGGAGGGGGAGGGGGAGAAAGGCCCCTTTTACCTTATTCCATGTTGCAGCCAGCTCCAGTGCTCTCTTCCTCCACACAAAGTCCTGACATCATCACATACAATGCAGGGACATTAACCCTGTATAGTATGATTGGGAGGCTGGAGTGTGACCACAGTCAGTACTCTACATAGAAGCTGAAGGGGACAAGTTACAGCACTGGAGGAAGCCTACAGGAGCAAGGAATAAGGTAAAGCTGGCTACTCATAGATTGAGATTTGTCTAGTTCAGCAGGGAACAGCTGAATTTCAATCTGAGTGTAGCTCCCCCAGTATTCAGGGTGTAACATGTTCTAGTTGCCCCCCTCTCCTCCTCAGGCACCTGTACCATGTCCCCAACCTCTGATCATCTCCTGTACCATGTCCGCAGCCCATGACATCTCCTGTACCATGTCCGCAAGCCCATGACATCTCCTGTACCATGTCCGCAGCCCATGACATCTCCTGTACCATGTCCGCAGCCCATGACATCTCCTGTACCATGTCCGCAGCCCATGACATCTCCTGTACCATGTCCGCAGCCCATAACATCTCCTGTACCATATCCGCAACCCATGACATCTCCTGTACCATGTCTGCAACCTCTGATCATCTCCTGTTACATGTCAGCAGCCCATGACATCTCCTGTACCATGTCCGCAGCCCATGACATCTCCTGTTACATGTCAGCAACCCATGACATCTCCTGTTACATGTCAGCAGCCCATGCTATCTCCTATACCATGTCCGCAGCCCATGACATCTCCTGTTACATGTCAGCAGCCCATGACCTCTCCTGTACCATGTCTGCAACCTCTGATCATCTCCTGTTACATGTCCGCAGCCCATGACATCTCCTGTTACATGTCAGCAGCCCATGACCTCTCCTGTACCATGTCCACAGCCCATGACATCTCCTGTACCATGTCTGCAACCTCTGACCATCTCCTGTATCCTGTCCATGGTCTCTTACATCTCCTGTACTGTGTCCGCAGCCTCTGACCAGCTCCTGTAACATGTCTGTAGCCTCTGACCATCAATTGTCTTTTATCGTGTCTGCAGTCTCTGAGAGGGAACCTGGAAAGAAGTTTGCTCTTATATTTATAAAGCTCTATGTGCTTTCATGTCTGTCTTATCTATACATAATACACTCTTCAAAAGTGCTTTAAAACTCCTGGTTTTCCCTATTATGAACAAGAAAATAATGGCATTATGCTTTTGGGCTGGTATAATAATGCTATGGGGCTGGTATGAAATTATTTCCAGGGCTGAATTGTATTCCCAGTCCGGCCCTGCCCACAGGGGAGACTTTAGATGCCCAAAGTTGGTCAGGTATTGGGCTCAGGTTACACACTGTATCTCACAAGTTGATGACCATGCTCCTATAGCGGTTGACCCTTTAGTGTGCCTTTTGGGCATACTGGATTCGGAACCATTTGTCCCCGGTACATATATAATGGTGCAGCGGCTGCTGTATCTGGCTAGGAAATTGATTGCCAGTTACTGGATGGGCACTACGGTTCCTACATTGGCACAGTGGGTGGCACGAGTAAATACAATTCTATTGCAGGAACAACTGGCATACCGCCACAGGAATGCAGTCAAAAATTTTCACACGATTTGGCAGGATTTGTTTGGTTTGCCCAGGTTTAGCCCCAGCGCAGCTGCTCATGCACCGAATTCTGCAGGCCTAGGCTTATTGGTAGACACTTTCTGTGATCTGGGATTCTTCTCACCTGACTTTTCTCTTTGTTTCTTTTTTCTTCCCTTCATTTCCTTCTCTGCTTCTACTATTCTTACCCCCCCCCCCCCATCTCTCCTTCTTCCCATTCTTTCCTTCTCCTGAAATTGGCTTCTTCTATCTATTTCCCTTTTTGCTATGGCTGAGGCTCGTCCCTCGCTCTTTTACCTCTCTTTGACTTCTATATGGATAAGATGGTTTAGAGCCGTCGCGCTCAAGGAGGGGGTCATTTTCTCCTTATGTTCATTTATAGTGGGGATTGTACTGTTGGTATGGAGAGATATCTGTATAATACATACCGAACCCTGTCCATTTTGATACTTCGCAGCATTTGAATATGTTAACATTAGCTAGAAGGTGTTCTGGTGTCTCAACTATCCTACCACCAGTGTGGTTTTTGACATCTCTGTATTGCTCTGTAACTTTCTTTATGTTATGAAGTATGACCCCTGCGATGGGTGCAAACCTTTTCATATGTACATGGTTGTCTTTATTATGCATGTTCCTATCTGTCTTCCTTTTGTTTTCTCAATAAAACCCTTTTTGGATTAAAAAAAAAAAAAAAATCTCCTGACAGACAACTTATACATCCCATTTAAACACTAGTATAAGAACAGTAGGTTTCTGGAGAATTATTACAGTGCTCTCTGTTACATGGTTATACCTCTGTCATATTGTGCCCTATAAACCCAAGAACAAAATTGTTATATATTGCAGCCTACCAGTCCTTGGATGTTGCTGCTACATTTATTTTCTTTTCCAGGCTTTTTTTCTATAATTGTATCTGGTGAAATGACTCACGGTACTGTATATGTGAAAGAGCAACATTTTTACCCTAGCTCAGGACTTTAGAACCCCTCTGCTCATCTGAGAGATTATGTAACTTTGTTGCTTTTTACTTAGCTACCTAAACTGGTGCTGTGTACATACTGTATTCTTCTTTGTTTTAACCACTTGTCAACCACCCAAAGTGCATTTACTGCAGGTGGCCAGCATAGGCAGGCTGGATCATGTACAGTCAGGTCCATAAATATTGGGACATCAACACAATTCTAATATTTTTGGCTCTATACACAACCACAATGGATTTGAAATGAAACAAACAAGATGCTCTTTAACTGCAGACTTTCAGCTTTCATTTGAGGCTATTTACATCCAAATCAGGTGAACAGTGTAGGAATTACAACAGTTTGTAAATGTGCCTCCCACTTTTTAAGGGACCAAAAAACAGCTCAGCTGTTCCATGGCCAGGTGTGTGTTATTCCCTCATTATCCAATTTACAAGGAGCAGATAGAAGGTCCAGAGTTCATTTCAAGTGTGCTATTTACATTTGGAATCGGTTGCTGTCAACTCTCAATATGAGATCCAAAGAGTTGTCACTATCAGTGAAGCAAGCCATCATTAGTCTGAAAAAACAAAAACAAACCCACCAGAGAGATAGCAAAAACATTAGGTGTGGCCAAATCAACTGTTTGGAACATCCTTGAAAAGAAAGAACGCATCGGTGAGCTCAGCAACACCAAAAGACCCAGAAGACCACGGAAAACAACGGTGGTGGATGACCGAAGAATTCTTTCCCTGTTGAAGAAAACACCCTTCACAACAGTTGGCCAGATCAAGCACACTCTCCAGGAGGTAGGTGTATGTGTGTCAAAGTCAACAATCAAGAGAAGACTTCACCAGAGTGAATACAGAGGGTTCACCACAAGATGTAAACCATTGGTGAGCCTCAAAAACAGGAAGGCCAGATTAGAGTTTGCCAAACAACATCTAAAAAAAGCCTTCACAGTTCTGGAACAACAACCTATGGACAGATGAGAACAAGATCAACTTGTACCAGAGTGATGGGAAGAGAAGAGTATGGAGAAGGAAAGGAACTACTCATGATCCAAAGTATACCACCTCATCAGTGAAGCATGGTGGAGGTAGTGTCATGGTGTGGGCATGTATGGCTGCCAATGGAACTGGTTCTCTTGTATTTATTGATGATGTGACTGCTGACAAAAGCAGCAGGATTAATTCTGAAGTGTTTCAGGCAATATTATCTGCTCATATTCAGCCAAATGCTTCAGATCTCATTGGACGGCGCTTCACAGTGCAGATGGACAATGACCCGAAGCATACAGAGAAAGCAACCAAAGAGTTTAACCACTTGCCGACCAGTCACGTTGACTGTACTGCGGCAAAGTGGCTCGTTCCCACTGTCACTGGTACCCCCAAAAGTGTCAAAAATGTCAGTCAAGGGTACGATCTGTCTGCCGCAATGTCACAGTCACGCAAAAAAAAAACGCAGATCGCCGCCATTACTCGTTAAAAAAAAAAACACCAAAAATTACAGAAATCTTTCCCTTAGTTAGTAAACGCAATAACTTTTCCGCAAACCAATCAAAATACGCTTATTCTGATTTTTTTTTACCAAACTTCGGTAGCAGAAAACAAATTGGCCAAAAATTTAAAAAAATTTTGATTTTTACATTTTTTTGGGGGGAATTTCATATAAAAAAAATTTGAAAAATGTTATTTTTTCAGAATTTACGCTCTTTTTTTGTTTATAGCGCAAAAAGTAAAAATCAAAAATCAAATACCACCAAAAGAAAGCTCTGTTTGTGGGAAAAAAAGGACGTAAATTTCGTTTTGGTATAGCATCGCACGACCGCGCAATTGTCAGTTAAATTCGCACAGTGCCGAATCGCAAAAAGTGGCCTGGACGTAAGACAGCAAAATCCTCCGGTGGTAAAGTGGTTAAGGGAAAGAAGTGGAATATTATGCAATGGCCAAGTCAATCACCTGACCTGAATCTGATTGAGCATGCATTTCACTTGCTGAAGACAGAACTGAAGGGAAAATGCCCCAAGAACAAGCAGGAACTGAATACAGTTGCAGTAGAGTCCTGGCAGAGCATCACCAGGGATGAAACCCAGCCCCTGGTGATGTCTATGCGTTCCAGACTTGAGGCTGTAATTGACTGCAAAGGATTTGCAACCAAGTATTAAAAAGTGAAAGTTTGATTTAGGATTTTTAATCTGTCCCATTACTTTTGGTCCCTTAAAAAGTGGGAGGCACATATACAAATTGTTGCAATTCCTACACCGTTCACCTGATTTGGATGTAAATACCCTCAAATTAAAGCTGAAAGTCTGCAGTTAAAGCACATCTTATTTGTTTCATTTCAAATCCATTGTGGTGGTGTATAGAGCCAAAAAGAGTAGAATTGTGTCGATGTCCCAATATTTATGGGCCTGACTGTACATGTACGTGATCCAGCCTGTTCCTGGTTGAGGGCATGCTGCTATGCAATCACATGATCACAATATCAACAGCTATCACATGGTACCTGGGTCAATCACAGTACCATGTGATTAGCTGTAGCCTATCACAGATCACTAGTAATCAGAGCTGTCATTCATGACAGTTGAAAACATTGCTGTTTCAATGACCATAAAAAAAAATAATCCCTGATCAGCTCCCCAGAGTAATGACTACTATGGTGCCACTGTACTCTGAAGAGAGTTTTTTTTTTTTTTTTTTTTTTAAAGTAACAAAAATTAAAAAAAAGGAAATACATTGTTTAAAAAATGTAATAAAAATATGATTACATTTTTTACAACCTACTGACACCAGTCAGTATTCCTGATCACCCCCACACAAGTCATACAATGATGTTGTATTGCACTGGTGATAGTATGTTGAAGTATATTGCTTCATTTTCCAAATAATTGTGGTAAAAAAAATACAAGTTAAAAAAACTTGCCATGCCTCTTACTAAATGCCTCAGGCTGTTTGCTTTCCAAAAGGAGTCATTTGGGGGGAATTTGTACTGGTATTTTAAGGGCCTCAAGAAATGAGATAGGCCATCAGTACATCAGAATTGATCAATTTTCAAATATATACACTAATTAATATCCACTTATTGGGATTTCATTTAACCAAAGACATGTAGCAGAATAGATTGTTGCCTAAATTTATGAAAAAATTAGATTTTATTGGATATGTTTTATAACAGAAAGTGTAAAATATAGATTTCTCTTTAGTTCATTGATGGACACAGTGCTCCATATTCAGAACCATAGGGTTATATCACCCCCTACAGGAGTAGGATACTAGGCAGAAAAAAAACTTGGCTACACCTATGGGCAGTCCTAGCTGGTTTACAGCCCCCTCTATGCTATAGGCCTTCAGTTTTTTTCTGCCTAGTAAGAAGTAAGGAGCTAGCTCCCTGCCGGGATCTTTTCAGTGGTCCCCCCAGTTTGGCCAGCGAGCGAGCACAGACCAGAGCTCTGCGCTGGGTCGGCCGCGACATAGCCCCACTGGACAGGGCTGGCCTGCAAGTTAAACGCCTTGCGAGGTCACATTTGACCGGGCCTTAGCCCCGAGTCGCAGCTTTCCTTCTGGCCAACAGCCCCTTCATTTTGGTGGTGAGGAGATTCTGTCTAGAGTGGTGCCCACCTAGTTCTGTGGTATGGTGAGTAAGAGTCCCCCCTCTCCCCCTTGATGCTGTGGGGGGTGGACGAGGGACCTGTGGGTTCCCCTCCTTCCCCCCAGCCCCCCTATGTTTTGTGTAGTCCCTGTAGGCCACTCTTGTACTCCCCCCCCCCCCGGGGTAGCACAGTAGGTCATTGGAGGATGTGGGCTGGTGTGCACAATACCGGTGGGGGGGGGGGGCAGACATACCACCAGAGGGACGCACTTCCCTGATGGAGTGGGCGCTGCCAGTGTAGTGGTCCTGTGGCCTGGGTCCCCCACTCACTGCAGAGTTGTGGCCTAGGCTCCAGGGCTCTTTTCTCAATCCCCTCGGGCCTCGTGGGCGCCACATGTGGTAGCCATTTTGCCATGGTCAGCGCCATAACTTTGGGGCTTGTTTTTTCTCTCAGCCTCCCAGCCATGTTTGTGTAGTCCAGCGGCCGATTTTGGTTGGTCCGGTGTGCACAGGAGCCCTCCCTTTCCCCTAGGGTTGACTCCTGGGTTTGCTTTTCCCCTGAACACTGCACGTGGAGGCCTGGCTATCTCTGGTGCCGACCAGCGCTCCTCCGGTAGGGTGGGAGTCCTGGTGGGATCCCCCCCTCTCTCTGCTGCAGGTTGCAGGGTACTCTGTCTTTGGGTGCCCCTGTGGTAATACGGGTACGGTGCTTTCGATGGGTGAGTCCTTTAGCGCTGCTAGACACATTGTGCTAGTGGATTCCTGCTTTTTGACTCATGGAGTCTCAGGAGCATGTTTCCCCACCTGACCCCCTCTCAGAGGCAGCAGGTCCCTCTGGGTCCCAGCCCTCTATTGATGCACTGATGGCGGTCCTGGAGTTCTTTTGTTTCCTGGGTGGAGGTGGCCTTAGGGCAGCGGGCAAGCAGAAAGCCCCCGCCACCAATGCCTCATTTGTCACGTCAGATCCTAAATCTGGCTCTGCTGCCGCGGACGTGGCTCACCCTGCGGAGCGAGGATGATTCCTCCACAGCTGTAGCTGCACACAAGAAGGCTCTGGTTGACACACTGATTACATCCGTGCGGGAGACTTTGAAGATGGAGGATGCAGCTGAGGCAACTGCGGAGGTGGCTGACCCTTTTGGCACTTACAAGCCATCTCATATGGCAAAAGTGTTCCCTTATCCCTCCTTTTTTGACAAGTTTGTTTACAAAGATTGGGAGCATCCAAAATGTCCCTTTGTGGTTCCTAAACGCTTTGCGGTGAGGTACCCCTTCGAAAAGAGTCACTCCTCAAGAAGCGGACTGTCCAAGCAGTGGTGGACCCTCCTGTCTTCAGGTTAAAAAAAGCAACCTTGATTCCAGTAGAGGAATTCCCAGCCTTTAAACATCTGGCTAACAGAAAAGTGGAGTCTGTGGCCCGCAATATGTTCACTATTGCTGGTTCAGCGCTACGGCAGGTCCTGGCCATTGTCCTGGTGTCGCAAACTCTAACTGAGTGGACTAAACTTTTGCACCATGATCTGGGGGTGAGCAGATTACCCCTGTCATTGTTGAGTTGGCAGACCAGTTGGTTCAGGGGCTGCAGTTTGTCTGCGATGCCTCTCCGGATGTGGCCCCTTTGATTTCTAAACAATCTGTTTCGGAAGTGGTGCTTAGGCATGTGTTGTGGCTTAAGTGTTGGTCTGCGAACCAAACCTATAAAAAAGCTCTTACTGATTTGCCCCTCCAAGGTGATCGCCTGTTTGGGGATACCCTGGATGACATCATTAAGAGTCTCACGGGGGGAAGAGCACCTTTCTTCCGCAGTCTGGGAAGGGGAAAGAGCCTTGTCACAGACGCGGCACTTCATTTTCCGCACACAAAAAGTTTTTTCCTCCCTCAGGGTCCACTGACAAGGGTTCAAAACCTTTCAAGCCCTCCTCAGGAGGATCCAAGCAGCCCTGGTCTGGCAAGCCAAAAGCGGGATTCTCTAGACCCATGGCAAGGCCCATTCAGCATCAAGGTACACTCTCACCCATACCTGGGGTGGGGGTACATCTTTGTTTGTTTCCGGGCCTGTGGACTTGGTGAACAAAAAATGGGTCCACAAAGTAATTATGTCTGGTTACAAGATAGAGTTTTGTTCTTGCCCTCCAGAAAGGTTCTTTCCTTCAAACATGTCTCTGTCCCCAGACCAGCGGCAAGCTTTCTTCAGGGCAGGGCAGGACCTGTTGTTTCAGGGAGTGATTGTCCCGATTCCAGTATCAGAGCGGTTTCAAGTTTTTTTATTCAAACTTGTTTACGGTCCCAAATAAGGAAGGCAAGGTTTGTTTGATTCTGGACCTCAAGGCCCTGAAATGTTTTGTGCTGGTACAGAAATTCAAAATGGAGTCTATTCGCACGGTGGTGCCTTCCCTACATTAAGGGAATTTCCTAGCCTCTATCGACGTCAAAGATGCTTACTTGCACATTTCAATATGTGCCCGACACCAGCGTTTCCTCCGCTTTGCTGTAGAAGAGGAGCACTATTAATTTGTGGCCTTACCCTTTGGTCTCACACAAAGCCACCACACAGTGCATTACAATTGGCAATAAATATAAAAGAGTGAAAGTCAAACCTGGGTGGCTAAACCGTAAAGTAAAAAATCTTCTTAGAGAAAATAAAATGGTCTTTAAGCAAAATAAAGCAGAGGGGGCATTGTCAGCTTTCCAACAATACAAGGAATGTAACAAGAAATGTAAGAAGGAAATTAGGGCGGCTAAAAAAGACTATGCGAGACACATAGAAGAGGAGAGTAACAAAAACCCCAAGGAATTCTTTAGATATATTAAAAGTAAAAAAGCGAGCTCAGTGCACATTGCCTGCATAAAAAACGATGAAGGGAGGATGGTTACAGATGACACAGAGAAGGCAACTGTACTAAATGCTTTCTTCTCCTCAGTTTTTACATAAAAAAAAAGGAAGAGTATACTGACCATAACAGTATTGTTAGTAGCACATCACAGGACATACTGCTGTGGCTAACAGAGGCAGGAATCAAGGAAACACTTGAAAAGCTTAACTAAAACAAATCACAAGGACCAGGTGGCTTACACCAGAGAGTCCTGAAAGAACTATACGGGTTATAGATAGACCATTGTTTCTAATCTTTGCGGACAGCATACTGACAGGAACTTTATCAGCTAATAGGAGAAAAGCAAATGTGGTACCAATATTCAAAAAAAGAGCAGAGACATATTCCGGGGGAACTACAGGCCAGTCAGCCTGACTATCAATAGTAGGTGAATTATTGGAGGGGATAATAAGGGACTGTATCCAAGAATTTGCTGATGAAAACAGTATCATTAGTAGTAATCAGCATGGGTTTACAAAGGGACGTTCTTGCCAGACCAGCCCGTTACGAGGAGGTGAGCTGCGATCTAGATAGGGGGAGACCTGTGGATGTGGTGTATCTGGATTTTGCAAGGGCATTCGATACAGTTCCCTATAAATGCTTAATCTACAAGCTGAGGTGTGCAGGCATCGACCACAAGGTTTGTTCTTGAATACAAAACTGGTTACAGGGGCGCGTCAAAAGGGTGGCACTAAATAATGTGTACTCAGACTGGTCTGGAGTGGTAAGTGGGGTACCCCAAGGTTCTGTCCTGTGGCCAATTCTGTTTAACATATTCATAAATGCCCCCTCCACTGCCAGTCAACTAAACACAGTGTGTGATGAGTTGATGCTAGAGCTGCTTATAAGCTCTTGTCACGACACTCAGTCACGTTACAGAAAATGTTACCTGCACTCTGCCATGTTGATTACACCTGTAACTGAAGCCAAGCCACCATTAGAGGAAGGAAAATCCTTGACAGAATAAATTGTCAACTGAAGCTTAATCTTGAGGAAATCCTTATGGGGGTCACATTCACAAACTCACAAATATAGTAATATTACACATACAAGTAACATCCAATACCAAAAAATTGGTGTTAATTTTATCCAGCCTTTCCCTGATTTCACCCTCTGTTAGCCATAGCAGCAAGTTCAGTGAAGTTCTGCTAACCATACAGTTGAGGTCAGTATACTCCTCCTTTTCCTGTTTAAAGACTGAGGAGAAAAAAGCATTAAGCCTTTTGCCTTTTCGGTGTCCTCTGTAGCCATCCTCCAATCATCGTTAATTATGTGTACAATATGCTCTGACCTAGTTTATTTTGCTGTTGATATATTTAAATCATTTTTTAGGGTTCTTTTTACTATCCTCCGCTATTTGTCTCTCGAATTTGATTTTAGCCATTTTGATTTCGTATTTACATTTCCTATTTGCTTCCTTGTATTGCTGGAAAGCCGATAAGGTCCCCTCCGATTTATTTTTCTTGAAGGCCATTTTTTTTCCCTAATACGTTTTTTTACATTACGGCTAAGCCAGCCAGGTTTGGCTTTGGCTCTTTTGAATTTATTTCCCATTGGAATGCACTGTGAGATGCATTTGTTTAATATGTTCCTAAAGCATTCCCATTTTTCCTCTGTTGTCAGTGTTCCTAGGATTTGGTCCCAGTTTATTTTCTCTAACATTGACCTCAGGTCTTCTCAAAAACCTGCATTGATGATGGTATAGCAATGAGTGCCACAGATACGTGCACCTAATCTGCTAGCAGTACACCACCGCTTGATTTGAGCAGCAGGCAAATTTCACTACCCCAGTTGCTGAACCATAGAAAGAAATACTGTCCCAGCCATCCACATGCTCAGCATCTAAATGCTAGCTTGGCCAAATTGCTAGCGCTACAATTGCTGCCTTTTCATCTGGTAGACTCTGCTCCCTTTTGCAAATTTGTAGAATGTGCTGTACCACAGTGGCAGGTTCCAAAAAGACATTTCTTTTCACGTAAGGCCATTCCTGACTCTCTACCGTCATGTGGAAGGTAGTGTTTTGGCCTCATTGGACAGAGCAGTCAGCAGGAAAGTTCACAATCATTACTGCTGACTCTTGGTCCAGCAGGCAAGGACAGGGACATTACATTTCCTTCACGGTGCACTGGGTAACTCTGCTGGCAGCTGGGAAGGATGCAGGACAGGGTTCAGTGTTGCAGCTTGTCTTGCCACCACATCTCCAAAAAGGTGGTGCTGGTTCTGCCACATCTGGCTACTCCACCGCCTCCTCCTCCTCTTCTTCTTCCTCTATGTCCTCTTCTGCTGAATTGTCCTCTGAAGCAGCAGTGCTCCCTAAGCGTTCAAGGGTCTACACAAGCAGTCAGGCTAAAAGATGCCATGCAGTGCTTCGGTTGGTCTGTCTAGGGGATAGGAGTCACACCGGGCCAGAGATTCTGTCAGCTCTGCAAAGGCAGGCTCAGAGATGGTTGACGCAATGACAGCTTTAGCCAGGAATGGTTGTATGTGACAATGGCACTAACCTTCTCTCCGCCCTTTGACAGGGACACTTGACACATGTTCCATGCTTGGCACATGTCCTGAATCCGGTGGGGCAGTGTTTCTTGACCAGATACCCGGGCTTCCAAGATCTCCTGAGGCAGGCCAGAAAAGTCTGTGGCCATTTCCAGCATTCATACAATGCCAGTGCTCGGCTATCTGACATTCAATGGGAATTCAACCTGCCCACCAACCGCCTCATTGTGACATGCCCACAAGGTGGAACTCAACATTGGCAATGCTGCAGTGGCTGCACACACAGCAGAGGGCCATCAATGAGTACCTGTGTGAGTATGGCACAAGGACAGGTTCAGGGGAGCTTGGCTTTTTTTTCACCATGCCAGTGGCTTTTGATAAAGGATGCATGCACCATCCTGTCACTATTTCAGGAGGCCACAAGGATGGTGATCCGGGATGATTCATGCATCAGTGACACTATCCCTCTAGTCTACCTGCTGGAGCACACGCTTTGTGAAATCATGGACAGGTCACTTGAGGCAGAACAGCGGAAGGAAGAGGAGGACTTCCTTTCCTCACAAGGCCCCCTTTATGCAGATATCATCCCTGCAGGGACACAAAACACACAAGAGGGAGAGGAGGATCGTGGCAGCATGGATGTAGAGTTTTCAAGGGATGGTTTTCATTACCGAGAGACCCCAGGAGTTGCACGTGGTTGGTGAGAGGTTGCTCCTGACAATGTCACCCTTAGTGACCCAGAGGACTCAGAAGCTCATGCCTCCTCAAACTTACGTTGCATGGGCTCCCCGATACTGCAAAGCCTGCGAAAGGACCCGAGGTTTCGTGCTATCAAGGAGAGAGTTAATTACTGGTTGGCAACCCTTCTTGATCCACGTTACAAGGGTTAAGTTGCAGAGCTCATCCTGCCTTTGCAGAGGGAGCAGAGGATGAAACATCTTCAGCAGGCCTTGAAAAAAAAATTTGTGTAACACCTTTCCAGACACTGGGAGGTTAACATTCTCCTGACGTGTTTCTGAGGCATCGTTCAGCCAAAGGAGGAGCGGTGGAGAAGGCAGCTGGCTGACTGATGCCTTTAAACAGTTTTTTAGTCCTCAGCAGCACCCAGGGCTGTTAGGTTTAAGCAACCATCGGCAGCGTCTCCATCATATGGTGCATAATTATCTAGGGGCAAGAGAAGACTTGGAGACCTTTTCAATTGAGCATACACTGGGTTCCTGGGTCTTGAGGATGGACCACTGGCCAGAACTTGCTCAATATGGAATGGAGCTACTGGCCTGTCCTGCTTCCAGCATGCTTTCCTAATAGACATTCAGTGCTGCTGGAGGTTTTGTGATGGACAAAAGAGTGCGTCTGTCCACAGACTCTGTTGACCAGCTGACTTTTATCAAAATGAATCAGTCCTGGATCAACAGCAGCTATCAAGCCCCTGGTGCTAACGTAACTGATTGAATTTGCTAGGGGTCTGCCATCCCTTGAAGACTGCATATGCTGCCTATCCTATTCCTCAACCTTGATTCTGCTAGCTTCCAACAATGTAATTTTTAACCCTGTCCCTGTGCCCTGTGCCTAGCAAGAGTAACTGTGAGGGGTTACGGTGTTATGGCACCACCAACACCAAAGGCCCAATTTTTTGCACCTGTATGACAACTACATGCAATTTCAAATTTGTATGGAATTCTTACCAGCAGGTCCCGTTCCTGCGCCCAGCAAGAGTAACTGAGGGGTTACGATGTTCAAAAGGCCCAATTTCCGTTTCAGTTCCTGCTGATACTAACCTTCCAGGTCCCCATCACTCCCACTCCCTTGGCCAGGTCAGATGACAGCACAGCGCCCCCACTAGATCACTGATAAGAACACATACAACACTTGATCTTTGCCAATTTCAAATTTGTATGGAATTTTTACCAGCAGGGCCTGTTCCTGCGCACAGCAAGAGTAACTGCGAGGGGTTGCAGTGTTCAGGCTCCACCAACAACCAAGGCCCAATTTTTCTGCACCTGTATGACAAGTATTGTCATATGACACAGATTGTACTGTGTATGGTGTGCTATCCAAAAATATAAAATAAAATAAAATAAACCTGTGTGATATAAATTGTTTCGTGAAAAGTCAATGTTTTGATGTGATTCCAATGCTGAGTATATAAATAAATGTGTAACCCGCTTCAATAATCATACAGTGTTACCAAATATAAGGTGCTGTGTGCTGATACCGTTGTGTTTAAAAAATCCTTGCAATCAATGTTTGCTGTGTTCTCTCATGCAAGAGTAAAAATCTGCCTAGTTGCTATTTCAACGATATTGGTGACCAATCCAGATTGTACTGTGTATGGTGTGCTATCCAAAAATGTAAAATAAAATAAACCTGTGTGATTTAAATTGTTTCGTGAAAAGTCAATGTTTTGATGTGATTCCAATGCTGAGTATATAAATAAATGTGTAACACGCTTCAATAATCATACAGTGTTGCCAAATATAAAGTGCTGTGTGCTGATACCGTTGTGTTTAAAAAATCCTTGCAATCAATATTTGCTATGTTCTCTCATGCAAACAGAAACCAATATATATATAAAAGATTCTAATATATATAAATAGTCCATAAAGTGCTTATATGTGTTATAATCTGTGAGTAGAGTTGAGCGGACACCTGGATGTCCGTGTTCGGCGGGTTCGGCTGAACTTGAAAAAAAAGTCTGGGTCTGTGTCCCGGACTTTTTCCGAACTTTACCCGGACACCGAACCCCATTGAAGTCAATGGGGACCCGAACTTTCAGGCACTAAAATGGCTCTAAAACACCAATGGAAAGGGCTAGAGTGCTGCAAATGGCAGCAAAACGTAGTTAAGAGCATGGCGAGTGCTCTGCAAACAAATGTGGATAGGGAAATAACTTAAAACAAAAAACAGAAAAATAAAACAATGTTCTTCATCTGTGAAGGACGAGGCCCATATGGAGTAGGAGGGAGGTTGAGGTGGTGGTGGATGTGGCGGTGTCATAGGCATGCGCACAGGGTGTGCCGGTTGTGCCTGGGCACACCCTAATCACCTAGGGCACATTAGCATTATCGCTCTGTTTGCCAGTGAGGAGATGGGAAAGATCTCCCTCGGACCTGCTCTGCCATAAGAGAAGTGCCACACACTTCTATTTCACTTTGCCAGCAGGGAGAGTAATGTATCGGGGCCATGTACATGTAGGCAAACACATGCATGTGTATTTAAACTTTGGGGTGCACACCCTAATGCAATAGGCTGCGCACACCTATGGGCGGTGTAGGTGGAAGCGGCGGTGGAGGAGGACGAGGTAGCCAACACTGCTTTTTTTCAGTCATTTTAAATGAGGGTACACCCCAAAAGAGTGAGAAAGATCAAAAATAGAACAATGGCTGGGTAAGGTCGGTATCCATCTCTATTCTGCACAAGGTACGGAAAAGTCCCGTGGGATCCATGCCTGGTTCATTTTAATGAACGTGAGCTTGTCCACATTGTCTCTGGACAGGCGGCTGCGCTTGTCTGTGATAACGCCCCCAGCCGTGCTAAATACACGTTAAGATAATACACTGGCTGCAGGGCACGCCAGCACCTCCAAGGCGTAAAGGGCAAGCTCAGGCCATGTGCCCAACTTGGAGACCCAGAAGTTGAAGGGGGCAGACCCGTCATTCAGTAAGTCTAGGCGTGTGCACACATACTGCTCCACCATGTTGGTGAAATGCTGCCTCCTGCTAAGACGTTCCATATGAGCTGCTGGTGCTGCTGTTTGTTGTGGCGTGCTGACAAAGCTTTTCCACATTTCGGCCATGCTAACTCTGCCTTCTGAGGTACTGGCGGTGCCCTGGTTTGCGTTGGCGATCTCTTCCTCCTCCTCCTCTGCCTTGGCCTTGTGCTTCCACTGTGGCCCCGCTGTCAGGTGGGAATGCCAGCAGCATCGCGTCTACCAGCGTGCGCTTGTACTCGCGCATCTTGCGATCGCGCTCCAGTGAGTGAATTAAGGACGGTACGTTGTCCTTGTAACAGGGATTTAGCAGCGTGGCCACCCAGTAATCAGCACAAGTTAGAATGTGGGCAACTCGGCGGTCGTTGTGGAGACACTGCAGCATGTAATTGCTCATGTGTGCCAGGCTGCCCAGAGGCAACGAAAGGCTGTCCTCTGTGGGAGGTGTATCATCTGTGTCCTCTGTATCCCCCCAGCCACGCACCAGTGATGGCCATGAGCTGGCCTGGGTGCCACCCTGCTGTGAACATGGTTCCATCTCCTCCTCCATCTCCTCCTCCTCATCCTCCTCATCCTCCAGAACTGTGCCCCTGCTGGACAATTGTGTCCATAGAAATGGGATAGTTAAGCTGACAACGGCATCATCGGCACTGGCCATGTTGGTGGAGTACTCAAAACAGCGCAACAAGGCACACAGGTCTCGCATGGAGGCCCAGTTATTGGTGGTGAAGTGGTGCTGTTCCGCAGAGCGACTCACGCGTGCGTGCTGCAGCTGAAACTCCACTATGGCCTGCTGCTGCTCGCACAGTCTTTCCAGCATGTGCAAGGTGGAGTTTCACCTTGTGGGCACGTCACATATGAGGCGGTGAGCGGGAAGGCCGAAGTTACGCTGCAGCGCTGACAGGCGAGCAGCAGCAGGGTGAGAACGCCGAAAGTGCGCACAGACGGCCGCACTTTCTGCAGCAGCTCTGACATATCGGGGTCATTTTTAAGGAACCTCTGCACCACCAAATTCAGCACATGCGCCAGGCAAGGGATGTGCGTCAAACCGGCTAGGCCCAGAGCTGCTATGAGATTTCGCCCGTTATCGCACACCACCAGGCCGGGCTTGAGGCTCGCTGGCAGCAACCACTCATTTGTCTGCTGTTCCATGCTCCTCCACAACTCCTGCGCGGTGTGTGGTTTTTCCCCCAAACAGGCAAGTTTTAAAACTGCCTGCTGTCTTTTACCCCTGGCCGTGCTGAAGTTGGTGGTGAAGGTGTTACGCTGACCGGATGAGGAGGCGGTAGAGGATGAGGAAGCGGAGTAGGAGGAGTTAGGAACAGGAGGCAAACTGAAGCGCCATGCAATCCTCGGTGTTGGAAGGACATGCGCCAAATTGCTATCCGCCTCAGGCCCATCCGCCACTGCATTTACCCAGTGTGCCGTTAGGGCGATATAACGCCCCTGACCGTGCTTACTGGTCCACGTATCGGTAGTTAGGTGGACCTTGGCACAGATGGTGTTGCGCAGTGCACACCTGATTTTTTCCCCCACTTGGTTGTGCAGGGAAGGGATGGCTTGCCTGGAAAAGTAGTGGCGGCTGGGCACGATGTACTGTGGGACAGCCACCGACATAAGGCTTTTAAAACTGTGCGTCTCCACCAGACGGAATGACAGCATTTCAAAGGCTAAGAATTTTGAAATGCTGGCATTCAGTGCCAGGGATCGCGGGTGGGTAGGGGGGTACTTCCTCTTCCTCTCAAGTGTTTGGGAGATGGACAGCTGAACGCTTCCACGGGACATCGTGGAGATGGTTGGTGACCCAGGTGGTGGTGTTGCTGACAGATCGTCTGTTTGCGGGGTGGCAGGTGCCGGTATCACTACAGATGTGGATGGAGAGTCCGAGACTGCAGCAGAAGAGGAAGCAGGAGGAACCAGAGACCTTTCTTGGTTTTGAAGGTGTCTACTCCACTGCAGCTCGTGCTTTGCACTTAGATGCCTGATCATGCAGGTTGTGCTCAGGTTGAGAAGGTTTATGCCTCGCTTCAGGCTCTGATTGCACAGGGTGCAAACCACTCATGTCCTGTCATCAGCACATTTTCTGAAGAACTTCCACGCTAGAGAACTCCTTTGAGCTCGCTTTGGTGCGCTCGTTCCCTTGCTGCGTTGGGCAGTAGCAGGTGTAGTGTCTAGGGCACGGCCGCTCCGCTTCTGCACCCTGCTCCCTCTTCTGCTGTGCTGGTGGCTCTGTGCGACCACCGCCTCTTCCTCCAAACTACTCATTCCATGTGGGGTCGAGGACCTCATCGTCCTCCACATCATCTTCCACCCAGTCTTCACCCCTGCCCTCCTTGTCGGTCTCCACAATTCTGAATGCCGCAGCAGTTGGCACCTGCGTTTCGTCATCATCGGAGACGTGCTGCGATGGTCCTTCCATGTACTCATCTTGAGAAATAGGTGGTTGGGCATTGCTGCACTCAATCTCTTCTACTTCTGGGGCAGGGCTAGGTGGATGGCCCTGGGAAACCCTGCTGACAGAGTCCTCAAAAAGAAGAAGAGACTGCTGTATGACTTGGGGCTCAGACTGCTTGCCTGATTTGCAAGGGGGTGAGGTGAAAGACGGTTGGACATTGGCTGCAGGTGCCAACTCTGACCTTTCTGCAGTAGACTGGGTGGGAGACAATGTGAAGGAACTGGAGGCACTGTCAGCAACCCAATCTACTATCGCCTGTACTTCTTCTGGCCTCATCACTTCTAGAGGCGCATTATGCCCTACCAAATACTGCTGCAGGTTCTGTCGCCTACTCACACTTGAGGAAGGTGTTTCACTTGTGCGTGTAGCTGGCACAGATGGACCACGTCCTCTCCTTGCAACAGGAGCTCTACCAGCAGCACCAGGACCCAGGCCACGGCCCCTATTTGACGGTCTCCTCATATTTCTGTAATTTATGATCTTGCCCTAGAAAGGTGTTTATTGAATAGCGGAACAAAACAACAACAGTATCGCACGGGTGTATCTCACAGTCAAATATGCAAACTATGCCGCAATTTCATTTTTTTTACCCCAAAAGGGTGTATATTGAATAGCGGAATAGAAAAAAGGATAACAAACGGTGTATCTCACATGTACAAACACAGACTAGGCCCCGATTAAAATTTTTTGTACCCTAAAGGGAGGATGAGGAAGAGGAGTAGGAGGAGTTCGGGAACAGGAGGCAAACTGAAGCGCCCTGCAATCCTTGGCGGTGGAAGGAGATGCACCAAACAAATTAAAAATGTGTATCTCACACGTACCGATACAGACTATGCCGTAATTTAATTTTTTACACTCCAAAAGGGTGTATATTGAATAGCGGAATAGGAAAAATTTTATAATACGGTGTATCTCACACTTACAAACACAGACTAGGTCCCGATTACAATTTTTTGTACCCTAAAGGCAGGATGAGGAAGAGGAGTAGGAGGAGTTGGGAACAGGAGGCAAACTGAAGCGCCCTGCAATCCTCGGCGGTGGAAGGAGATGCGCCAAACAAATTCAAAAAGGTGTATCTCACATGTACCGATACAGACTATGCCGTAATTTAATTTTTTACACTCAAACAGGGTGTATATTGAATAGCGGAATAGGAAAATTTTTATAAAACGGTGTATCTCACACGTACAAACACAGACTAGGCCCCGATTACTATTTTTTGTACCCTAAAGGCAGGATGAGGAAGAGGAGTAGGAGGAGTTGGGAACAGGAGGCAAACTGAAGCGCCCTGCAATCCTCGGAGGTGGAAGGAGATGCGCCAAACAAATTTAAAAAGATGTATCTCACATGTACCGATACAGACTATGCCGTAATTTAATTTTTTACACTCAAACAGGGTGTATATTGAATAGCGGAATAGGAAAAATTTTACAAAACGGTGGTGTATCTCACACGTACAAACCCAGACTAGGCCCCGATTACTATTTTTTGTACCCCCAAAGGCAGGATGAGGAGTAGGAGGAGTTCGGAACAGGCAGGAGGCACACTGAAGCACCCTGCAATCCTCGGCGGTATGAGATGCGCCCCAAAAATTGGAAAGGTGTATCTCACACGTACCGACACAGACTATCCCGCAATTTAATTGTTTTTACTCCAAAGGTGTAGATTGAATAGCGGAATAGAAAATATAATATCAAAAGGTGTATGTATCTCACACGTACCGACACAGACTATCCCGCAATTTAATTGTTTTTACCCCAAAGGTGTAGATTAAATACCGGAATAGAAAATATTATCAAAAGGTGTATGTATCTCACACGTACAGAACCAGACTATTGCGCTTAACTTCCGACAGACTAAGCCAATTGCGCTTAACTTCCGTAAAACTAAGAGGGGTATATGCTAATGCCAGGAGCCTAGCTAATAAAATGAATGAGTTGGAAATATTGGTACATGAGGAGGACATAGACCTTGTGGGAATAACAGAGACTTGGTTCGACCCCTCACATGACTGGCTGGCCAATATCCAAGGGTATTCGGTGTACCGGAAGGACAGGGTAGGAAAAAGAGGGGGAGGGGTATGTCTCTATGTCAAGAACAATATAAAGGTGATAGAAAGGAGTGACATTACGGATGGGATGAGCATAGATTTAGAATCTGTGTGGGTTGAACTCCATAGGGAAGGAGAAAAGGGGAAAGTAATTGTGGGGGTTTGCTATAGGCCACCTAACCAAGGGGAGGAGGTAGAGCTGGAATTCTTAGCACTAATGAGTAAAGTGGCAAAATTGGGATCAGTCGTCATATTGGGGGACTTCAATTATCCCGACATTGACTGGGACGAGGGGACTGCACACTCACAGAAGGCCCGCCTATTCACGGAAACCTTACAGGATAATTACATGTCACAGTTGGTGGATTCTCCGACTAGAGAAAATGCAGTCCTGGATCTATTGATCACTAATGACCCAGACCTAATCTCGCAGGTAGGAGTCCAGGACAATCTGGGCTCTAGCGATCACAGGATGATCACATTTAGTATAAATAACAATATAACAAGGCAAGTGGGGAACATAAGAACCCTAAACTTCAGAAGGGCAAACTTTCCAAAATTGCACTCATTGATGGAAAGGGTAAACTGGGACCAAACCCTGGGATCCCTGACCACAGAGGAAAAATGGGAATGCTTTAGGAACATATTAGGGCAAAGGCATCTTGCAGTGCATTCCTATGGGAAATAAATTTAGAAGAGACAAAGCCAAACCTGGCTGGCTAAACCGTAGCGTCAAAAAACTTATTAGGGGAAAAAAATTGGCCTTCAAGAAGTATAAATCAGAGGGCACAGTATCGGCTTTCGAGCAATACAAGGAGGCAAATAAGAAAAGTAAACAAGAAATCAAGATGGCTAAAATCAACTTTGAGAGACAAATAGCGGAGGATAGTAAAAAAAACCCAAAGAAATTCTTTAAATATATCAACAGCAAAAAAACTAGGGCAGAGCATATTGCACACATAATTAACAATGATGGGAGGATGGTTACAGAGGACACTGAAAAAGCAACCGTGCTGAATGCTTTTTTCTCGTCAGTCTTTACACAGGAAACGGAGGGGTACACTGACCATGACTGTTTGGTTAGTAGTAATGCACAGGACTTTCCACTATGGCTAACAGAGGGTGAAATCAGGGAAAGGCTGGATAAACTCAACACAAACAAATCACCAGGCCCGGATGGCGTACATCCGAGAGTACTCAAGGAACTCAGTAAGGTTATATCCAGACCACTGTTCCTGATCTTTGCTGACAGTATTAGGACAGGAGATGTACCAGGGGATTGGAAGAAAGCTAACGTGATTCCGATATTCAAAAAGGGCCAGAGGCATATCCCGGGAAATTATAGGCCTGTCAGTTTGACATCAATAGTATGTAAACTTCTGGAGGGGATGATAAGGGACTATATCGTAGAGTTTGCTAAAGACAACAACATCATCAGCAGTAAACAGCACGGGTTTACAAATGGGCGTTCTTGTCAAACCAATCTATTAACATTTTACGAGGAGGTGAGCTGTGAGCTAGATAGGGGGAGACCAGTGGATGTGGTGTACTTGGATTTCGCTAAGGCGTTTGATACAGTTCCCCACAAGCGCTTAATTTATAAAATAAGATCTGCAGGTATCGACAGCAGGGTTTGCTCTTGGATACGGAATTGGCTTAAAGGGCGTGTCCAAAGAGTGGTAATAAACAGCGCATACTCAGACTGGTCTGAGGTAGTAAGCGGGGTGCCCCAGGGCTCAGTCCTGGGACCAACCTTGTTCAATTTATTCATAAACAACATTGAGGTCGGGATCAGTAGTTCGATATCAGTTTTTGCAGATGACACAAAATTGGCCAGAGCAATAACTGCACAGCATGAAGCAGATATCCTACAGAATGACCTGGACAAAATTACAGAGTGGGCACGGACATGGCAAATGAGGTTTAACGTGGAGAAGTGTAAGGTTTTGCACTTGGGGACTAAAAACATAAAAGCACAATACACGTTAGGAGGGGAACCCTTGGGGGAATCAAAAATGGAGAAGGATCTGGGAGTCTTGGTTGATGATAGATTAGGCAACAGCATGCAATGTCAAGCGGCAGCTGCCAAAGCCAGCAGAATATTGGCATGCATAAAGAAAGGGATGTATTCCAGAGATAAGACTATAATCCTTCCACTTTATAAAACTCTGGTCCGACCGCATCTGGAGTATTCTGTCCAGTTCTGGTCGCCAGTCCTCAGGAGGGATGTGTTGGAGCTGGAGAGAGTCCAGAGAAGGGCAACTAAACTAATTAGGGGATTGGAGGACCTTGACTATGAAGAGCGTCTACAATCGCTCGATTTATTCTCCCTGGAGAAGAGACGTCTGAGGGGGGACATGATAGCAATTTATAAATATCTTAATGGGGATCCCAGCTTAGAAAAAAAGCTGTTCATTCGAAGGGATTGCATGAGGACTCGAGGGCATACAATGCGATTAGAGGAGAAGCGTTTTAACCTCAGGCAACGTGGGGGGTTCTTTACTGTTAGGGCTACAAGATTGTGGAATTCTCTACCACAAGAGGTGGTTTCTGCGGGTAGTATGGTGGCTTTCAAAAGACTCTTAGACTTACATCTCAAGGATCAGAACATTCAGGGGTATGTGAGATGATTACAGCCACACACACCTACACAGGTTAAACTGGATGGACTATTGTCTTTATTCAACCTCACCTACTATGTAACTATGTAACTATGTAAGACTAGGCCCCGATTACTATTTTTTGCACCCCCAAAGGCAGGATGAGGAGTAGGAGGAGTTCGGAACAGGCAGGAGGCACACTGAAGCACCCTGCAATCCTCGGCGGTGAGATGCGCCCCAAAAATGGGAAAGGTGTATCTCACACATACCGACACAGACTATCCTGCAATTTAATTGTTTTTACTCCAAAGGTGTAGATTGAATAGCGGAATAGAAAATATGATATCAAAAGGTGTATGTATCTCACACGTACCGACACAGACAATCCCGCAATTTAATTGTTTTTACCCCAAAGGTGTAGATTAAATAGCGGAATAGAAAATATGATATCAAAAGGTGTATGTATTTCACACGTAGAGACCCAGACTAGGCCCAAATTACTATTTTTTGTACCCCCAAAGGCAGGATGAGGAGTAGGAGGAGTTCGGAACAGGCAGGAGGCACACTGAAGCACCCTCAAATCCTCGGCAGTATGAGATGCGCCCCAAAAATTGGAAAGGTATATCTCACACGTACCGATACAGACTATCCCGCAATTTAATTGTTTTTACCCAAAGGTGTAGATTGAATAGCGGAATAGAAAATATGATATCAAAAGGTGTATGTATCTCACACGTAGAGACCCAGACTAGGCCCAAATTACTATTTTTTGTACCCCTAAAGGCAGGATGAGGAGTAGGAGAAGTTCGGAACAGGCAGGAGGCACACTGAAGCACCCTCAAATCCTCGGCAGTATGAGATGCGCCCCAAAAATTGGAAAGGTGTATCTCACACGTACCGATACAGACTATCCCGCAATTTAATTGTTTTTACCCCAAGGTTGTAGATTGAATAGCGGAATAGAAAATATGATATAAAATTGGTGATTTATCAATAGCACATGTGAACAGCAGTGTCTTATATCAGTCAGCTCTGCTGCAGGCTACGGAGGGGAAAAAAAAGAAAATTCCCCTTTTAAGTTTGTAATTTTTAACTAGATTAGTACAGACTATGCCACAATTTAATTTTTTTAACCCAAGGGTGTATATTGAATAGTGGAATAGAAAAAAGTGTATAACTTTTGAAATCACTCAATAATAGCACATGTGAACACAGCAGTGTATTATCAGTCAGCACACCAGCACTGAAGGAAAAACGCTGCACACAACTGACTGATAAAAAATACTTTTTTCTCCCTCCTCCTCAGCGGGCAAAAAGATTGTGTTCACACCACCCCACACACAGCAAAATCGATGTGGACCACTGACCCCTGCCTATCTCCAGACTCTCCCTAAAAGGATCGATAAGATCGGTCACTGCCGGCACTGCAAACCCCCCCCCCACACAGCAAAATCGATTGTAGAACACTGACCCTAAATATCTCCAGCCTCTCCCTAAAAGGATCGATAAGAGCGGTCACTGCCGGCACTGCAAACCCCCCCCCCCCCCACACAGCAAAATCCCTAAAATGCCCTAATATCTCGCCCTGCCTGCAACACTCCGACCTGTCCCTGAATTCTTTTCGGACACAATATGATTTTTGCCTGTCTGTCCCTAATCAGCAGCCAGCACGTATGATGTGTGCTCTGTCCCTGTACTACAGCATAATGACGCAGCGGCGCTCGGTCTCAAACTTATAAAGATTTGGTAAGTAACATGCTTCAGATGGCCAATCACAGCTACTAATACATTTGTAGGCATGGCTGGGATGGCTTAAGGCACACCAGTTAAACGCTTGTTGATTGGCTGTTGAAAGCCCGCCATTAAAAGCGCGCCAATACATACAAACCCGGAAATAAAATGACCGAACACGGATTTTTACCCGAACATACAGTAAAGTTTTCGGGTCCGTGTTCGGGTAACAAAAATCCAATTATTCGGTACGAACACGAATAATACAGTGCGTGTTCGCTCAACACTATCTGTGAGTCCTTAATATAAAGAAAAAGTGCCAGGTGCTTGTGGAATAATCAGCTGCAGGTGCTCAATCCACCAAGTCTGTGGACATGTGGGTGTGTTCCCAACCAGTATGCTTGACCGATTTATCACCAAACTCCATGCACCCCCTCGTGATTGGGCGCTCACCTTAAGACCGATATAGATATGCCTCTAATCGTATACAATAGGGGACGATACCATGTGAAAGAGATAGCTCCAGATATTGCTTACATCGTTTTATACTTTTTATTACATGCCAAGTGAAAAGTTGTACACTCACATTTCCAGGTGCATGTATGCACGTATGAATCGCTTTAACCGTTCCTGGATGCCTTTCGGATAAATAGGGAGACGCCTCGGCTTGCGACCGTCCTCCTTGGTCTGCCCGACAGCCTCACCTACGCTGGGTGCAACGCCCCTCCCCTCACAGATTATAACACCTATAAGCACTTTATGGACTATTTATATATATTAGAATCTTTTATATATTGGTTTCTGTCTGCATGAGAGAACATAGCAAATATTGATTGCAAGGATTTTTTAAACACAACGGTATCAGCACACAGCACTTTATATTTGGTAACACTGTATGATTATTGAAGCGGGTTACACATTTATTTATATACTCAGTATTGGAATCACATCAAAACATTGACTTTTCACGAAACAATTTATATCACACAGGTTTATTTTATTTTATTTTACATTTTTGGATAGCACACCATACGCAGTACAATCTGGATTGGTCACCAATATCGTTGAAATAGCAACTAGGAAGATTTTTACTCTTGCATGAGAGAACATAGCAAACATTGATTGCAAGGATTTTTTAAACACAATGGTATCAGCACACAGCACTTTATATTTGGTAACACTGTATGATTATTGAAGCGGGTTACACATTTATTTATATACTCAGCATTGGAATCACATCAAAACATTGACTTTTCACAAAATAATTTATATCACACAGGTTTATTTTATTTTATTTTATATTTTTGGATAGCACACCATACACAGTACAATCTGGATTGGTCACCAATATAGTTGAAATAGCAACTAGGTAGATTTTTACTTTTGCGCAACACTATTTATTGTATTTATAGCACAGAGCACTTTCTGAGGAGTGAGGTGTTTGCGGCAGTTGTAAAATCTAGATTAGGGGGGTAGCTCGCAGGATTCCAATCTGACAGTAAATCACTGCTCCTTTAAAAACAATTGTTTTTAAAAAAGATTTCTGCATTGGTACATGTTTCCCAGGTTAGCAACCTTCCCGCCATACACTTTTTTTGGGCAATAACTTGCATTTAAGCCTTCAAAATTAGGACTTCTGATTTTTGACGTTCGAGTCCCATAGACTTCAATAGAATTTGTTTGCTCAAAAGAGTTTTTCCCCTGTTCGCGGTGTTCTGGTGCGAACCAAACAGGGGGGTGTTCGGCTCACCACTAGTCATCAGATATATTACACCTTTGGTGATGCACTAAGCATAGTAAGTAGATTTATGCCAATCCCCATTCTGGAGATAGATTCCCCGGGCTTCTGTAACCCAAGGGCATCATGTACAATGTCCACATTTGTAAGTGCCCCTTCGTTTTGCAAGGGGTTCTTTTTCTGGGGCATAATGACTAGCTGTGAGTCCATCTCGTAGAGATCTCGCTCGTCTGAATACTAGTTCTAGTAATTCCCTAACATATTTCTTCAAGGTGTAATCATTCATTAAAAGGTGCTTGTCTAGAAGGGTCCATAGTTGATGCTCATGTCCTGACTATCTAGTGATCAACTTCACTGTATTTCTTTCTTTTTTGACTTATGTTTGATATAGCAATGTGGTTCTAGATTGATTATTCGCTCTATTAAATGCCCTTCTGAGCATGGAATGAGAATAACCATGCTCCAGAAGGAGTTTTTCACAAATTATCTGCTTGTATTTTAAAATCAGTCTCGGAGGAACAATTCCTCCGCAATCTAAGGTATTGGGCATACAGTATAATTCTGACCAAGGGGGCGTGATGGGCACTCGCTGCACACAAAATATTATTTCCAGCACTAGGCTTCCTATGTAGATTCGTGGCCAGAGTACCATCCCCCTGGATACTAATTTCTAAATCAAGGAACGATAGTCTCTGATGGTGAATGGAGTGAGTAAATTTGAGATTTAGATTGTTGTTGTTAATGCATGTCAAAAATTCATACAGGTTCTGTTGAGTGCCCGTCCAAATTATAAACAGGTCATCAATTAATCTGTACCAACATAGAACCTGAGACAGCCAGCCTTCCATTGATTCATCAGAGAATATCTCTCTTTCCCAGCCCATAAGGTATAAATTGCATATGATGGTGAGCAGCAAGTGCCCATGGCCACCCCCTGGGCCTAAAGATACAGCCAATGCAAAAAAAACAAAGCTATTCCTAGTTAGAATAAATTGAAGTAATTTCGTAACAAAGGACATTACAGTAAAGGCCAGGTATGTCTGTCCTGTTCCTTTAGGAAGGATTCAGGAATCCGGATGCCCCGCTCGTGTGGAATGCTCGAGTACAGGTCCTCGATGTCCACCGCCACGAGGAGGGTGCCTGGAGGCGAAGTATTGCACTAGAAACAGCATAGCCTCCACAGAGTTATTTAACCACTTGCCTACTGGGCACTTTTACCCCCTTCCTGCCCAGGCCAATTTTCAGCTTTCAGCGTTGTAGCACTTTAAATGACATTTGTGCGATCATGCAACACTGTAAATATTGAAATTTTTATCTTTTTCTTTCACACAAATAGAGTTTTCTTTTGGTGGTATTTAATTACCACTGGGGTTTTTTTCTTTTTTTGCTAAAAAAAAAAAACACCTACAATTAAGAAAAGAAAAGTTTTTCTTAGTTTCTGTTATAAAATGTAGCAAACAGGTAATTTTTCTCCTTCATTAATATACTCTAATTGGCAGCACTGATGGGCACTGATATGCTGTACTGATGAGGCACCACTGGTTAGCACTGATGAGGCTGTACTGATATTGGGCACTTATAGGCAGCACCGATGAGGAGGCACTGATTGCAACTGATCGGCCGCCTTTTAAATATATGGCGGGCGGGAACCGGTTAAAGGGTAAATACACTTTCATTGGAAAAGAAAAATGATATAGCATATACAACTGAAACTCAAGTCACATTGTAATTGTAATTGAATGGTATTAAAATTCCCTTTCCTTTTAAATCTGCAACTGCTGTAATTTTCTGTAAAATGCAATACAATATGGCTACCTGGAGGCGTTCTGTACACAGATGGTGTACAGAACACCCCCTTAACCACTTAAGCCCCGGAGGATTTGGCTGCTAAAAGACCAGGGGGTTTTTTGCGATTTTTTACTGCATGAGTTTAATGGACAATTGCACGGTCATGCGACGCTGTACCTAAACGAATTTGACGTCCTTTTTTTCCCACAAACAGAGCTTTCTTTTGGTGGTATTTGATCACCTGTAGGATTTTTTGATCATGCGCTATAAACAAAAAAAGAGCGTCAATTTTGCAAAAATAACAATATTTTTCACATTTTTTTATATGAAATTCCTCAAAAAAATGTAAAAATCAAAATTTTTTAACATTTTCGGCCAATTTGTTTTATGCTACATATGTTTGGTAAAAAAAATTGCAAAAAGCGCATTTTGATTGGTTTGCGCAAAAGTTATCGCGTTTACTAACAAAGGGAAAGATTTTTGTCATTTTTTGGTGATTTTTTTTTAACGCGTAATGGCGGCGATCTGCGATTTTTTTTTCGGTACTGCGACATTGCGGTGGACAGATCGGACCCTTGACTGACATTTTTGACACTTTTGGGGGTACCAGTGACATTACTGCAGTAATCAGTGCTATATATATGCACTGTTACTGCAAAAATGACACTGGCAGGGGTTAACTTTATTGGACAGGGAGGGGTTAAGTGTGTCCTAGGGGCGTGCTTCTAACTGTGCAGGGACATTGCTATTGGTGTAAAAACAAAGATCAACGGTTCTACATAGTAGAACCGTCTGATCTTCATTTTTACACAGGGAGAATGACAGGCGCCTTGTTTACATAAGCCGCTCCGCCTTTCTCCCTTCACAGGAGCGATCGTAGTGTGACCGGCGGACATCGGGTCCGCCGGTCACATGCACTGACTTGTCTGTGAACGAGCCGCGGCGGGCGCGCGCCCGCCCGCAATTGGCTCGCAAGTCAGTGACAGGCGAGTGACGTATCCATACGTCACTCTGCCTGGCCGGGGCTGACCGCCGCAGTATATAGTCGTGCGGCGGTCGGCAACCGGTTAAGATGTATTTTCCTGATTGTGCTCACTGATTTTTACGGATTTTCACGGAAGTCTGCACTAAGATACAAGTCAGCTTTTTGGCATCCCCTGCAACAAAAATGACATTTTTGAGATACTCCCAAAGGAAAATCACGTCTAAAGGCATGCAGACTGTAGTGGGAAATAATGGGGTTTGATCATAGAAATTTTGCTCAGTGCGCTGAAAACTTTTCTGCACTGAAAAGCTCACTTGTGGATATTAAAACACGCCAAGCGCCATTAATCTCTCGTACTGAAAAAGTACATTGTACAGCTCTTTTGTATAAAGATATCCTAGCACGCTCACCATCTCCGGAGATACAGACATACAGGCTGTTTCAGTTTGGATGCTCCCAAGTTGTCCTGTGTTGAACAATGGGCTTTGTTTATTTAAAAGGCAACAAAAGAACAGAGACAGAAAGTGATGGCTACACCACATCAGCCAATGACACATTGTATACATTCAAATGTACAATAGAAATGGAAGTGCATGTAAATGAACCAACTGAGCTGTGTGCAGCAGTCTTCCAGCTATTCTGTGACAATGGAACTAGCGTGGATTCTCATGAACGCGCCAATGCCAGTACATACGCATGCACTCCCGTCATAACCTGTTAGAGTGAATGCTATATAATATAGTTCATAAAAACCATATTTGATAGTGATTATGCTACTGTTACAGTAAAGAAGACTATATCTGCAAAGGAAAATAGCAGCAGTATTTCTGATCATGCGGATCAAGCATAATAGAAAGCTACCAGCCATTATTCCAGCAAAAGGGCACATATTATCAAAACGATAATAATTCCACATCACAAACATATCTCCGCCAGTGAATAACAGGGCCCCGGCTGGCTGATATACATTTGTGCAGCGGAGTTTGCATCGCACTGCCATAGATCCGGACCGGCATTCGCTCCAGCGGTAGCTGCTCAGAGCACCCGCCGTTTGGGAGATCAAGCAAGTGGTATGCAGTCTCCATTTAATGGCAGGTTTCCACAACTAACAGTCTTTCCTCAATGTCAGTTAAAGCCATATTAATTGTGCACAGCGATTACCGGTAAACTGACATTGGGAGACATACTGGCAATTTAAATAAAACACTTCCTCAAAAATGTCCACACAAATATTAATAAAATTTCCACAACAAGCCCCTGCCACTTTCCTCATTGATAATTATAAAACTACTCCCATACAGATGTGCTTTGCACAGGGACACAAGCAAACAAAAAGCTATCCTTCAGATTAACAAAAGGTAGGAATCTTCAACAAAGTTTGCTAAAATCCTTGCAATGTACATAGCTCAACCAGAGGGGAGTGTTTTTTCTCAACAGAAGTAGAGTTACTCTTTGACTTGATCTGGTGTCCATTGAGCGCTGGAGTTGGTATTTGTTTCATCTGTAAATATCAATCCTGTGTCCTTTATTGTATGATTAAGATAAAAGGAATTTTTACTTACATTTAAATTCCATATCTTGGAGTACAGTACAGGGAACCCTCCTCTATGTTCTTGTGTTACTCTACATTGCTTGATAAAAACTGACGACTTACAGAGTGAGGTAGGGTTTTAGGGGTATTCCCAGGGTGCGTGTTCTCAAAAGTAGTCATCTGCAGGTACCAGCCTATAACTCAGGGTCTATGGATATCAAGCCTGTGTCCTCTTCTGTAACAAAATATGGGATTCAGAGTAAAATTTTCTTTTTTTGTTGATTGAGAGACAGAGATTCTGCCCCTCTGTGTTTTTGGCCTTGTATACTTCTCGCTCACAAAATTGATGCATGACAATCAGTTATACTGGGGGTCCAGATTATACTGGGGGTCCAGATTATTATTTTTTGTTTACCAGTGTCCCAACCTCCGAAAGGTGACAGCATAGCCCATTGGTCCAAGACTACCAACTGTACCTATGTCCCTCACTGTTCAAGTAAGATTTTACAGTGAGTGCTCGACATGTGCAAGTAGTTTGGGTCCGACTATAAATTCGGACACATTTTTGGTTATTCAGAGATTCAAATGTATCAGAATCTCCAAATTGAATAGTAACGAATATTCGTTGAAAATAGTTTAATTTCATTTCGTATATTCGTTTTTGAAGAATTCCAAATTTTTGAAACAATTAGAATTTGGATCAGATGAAAAATTATCGATTGATTCACATTCTATGTGAAGAATAGCTGGTTGTTTAGGAGCAGACTGGGAAGGAGCGGACAGGCCACTGCGTCCTTTAAAAAAAAAAAAAAAAACAGCGTGCCCCCCCCTAAAATCCACACCAAATCCTTATCCGAGCATACAGGCCAGGAAAGGGGGGGCGAGCAAGCACTCCCCTTTCTGAACCATACCAGGCCACATGCCCTCACCAGGGGCTCTGCCACCCCCACCCCAAAAGCACCTTGCCCCGTGTTGATTGGGACAAGGGCCTCTTAACCACAACCCTGGCCGGTGGTTGTGGGGGTCTGCTGGGTAGGGGGGATTATCGGAACCTGGAAGCCTCTTTTACCAAGGAGGCCCCCAGATCCCGGCCCCCTGCTATGTGAATGAGTGTGGGGTACATAGTACCCCTACCCATTCACCTAAAAACTGAGTAAAGACACAATACAAGTTTTTTTTGACAAGTACTTTATTAAAATAGAAAATTTCCCCATGTGTAGATCCACTATCAATCTTGACACCCACCAGACCCGGAAAAAAAAATCCCTGCCCGCAGACCCCCCAAAGCCACCAGCCAGGGTTGTAAGGAAGAGGCCCTTGTCCCCATCAACACGGAGGCAAGGTGCTTTTATCCCCCCCTCCTTTTCCTGGGCTGCCGGGTTGCATGCTCGTATAAGGACCTGATATGGATCTTGGGGGGGACCCCAGACCGTGTTGTTTTTTTTTTTTCTCTCAATTTTGGCGTGAGGTTTTCCCTAAAAATCCATTCCAGACCTGAATGGATTGGGGGGACCCACGCTGTTTGTTTTCTGAAGTTTTTTTGCCGGCACTGTTTTGTTTACATTTCAATTGTCAATGAGGAAGCCCACTGACAGCACAGCTGATAAGTCATCCGTTGTTCTGAAAATTTGGAATTAGTTAGAAAATTAATAACAAAATTAAATTAAACTAAACAAATTCCGAAACAAAATTAGTAACCTATCCGAAACTAAATTAGAGTGATTGTAAAGTCTCATTTTTTTTTTATTTAAAAAAAAGGTAATCCTCTGTGCAGTTGGTTTTGCACAGAGCAGCCTGGATCCTCCTCTTCCCGGGTCCATCATTCCTGCTTCGGGGCCCTCCCTCCTATTGAGTGCCCCCACAGCAAGCAGCTTGTTGTGGGGGCACCTGAGCCGAGCTGCAGCCATTCAGACATGGAGCTGCCGTTCTGCCCCGCCCCCTCTCTCTCCTGATTGGCTCACTGACTTTGGCACCATGGCTGTAACTCAGCCAATCATGCGGGACAGTCCCAGGATGGCCGAGGGACTCGTGAACATCGCTGGACAGAGAGGGTACACAGGTAAGCATTAGGGGTGCTTGGGGGGGGGGGAGGCTGCTACATAGAATGTATTAAGTTAAAAAACCTTCCTGACTTTACAACTCTTTTAATTTTTCCCTTCTACACATTTAGTGAGTGCAAAAATCTTATTTTGTTGACTGCTGCTAATTCCCTAGACAATTTCTTTAAAATGTTTTTTTTTTACAAATTTTGAGCTATATTTTATTTTGTTTGGCACTGGAGGTTTTTTAAACCACCGAATATTTTCTTGGATCCTCAGCATTAAAGCGAACCAGAACTGACCTAAAATGTGTCTAAATAATCAACACTGTTAAAATTCAAGTACCTTAAATAACTAAAGCCCTTTGGATTCCATACACAGCACAGGACAGAAGTTCAGACATGGAGTCAAAGCTTCTTGCCCCAGTCAAGAATAACCCCACCCATGTTGAACAACTGCGAAATTGCAGAATTTTAGAGGGCAGAGCTCTGGTATTAACATTTGAATCACAAAAGGCTGGGCTTCGCATGAGAAAAGGTGGGGCTTAACTTAAATCAGAGCAGGAGTTGAGGTATCATGTCTAGTGAGCTACACTGGAATCAATTTGTACAGTAACAGGTACTGTATAGGTAGTCAAGGGCACAATATTTGTTAAATTAGAAAGTTTGCGGCTGGGTCAGTTTTACTTTAAAACTTTCCTTTTTTTTAACTCTCTCTCTCCACTTCAGTCTCACACATTTACTGTCAATTGTTATATATATATATATTTATATATTCTACATTTTTTTTCTCTATAAGGACGATAAGAAGATCTCTGAGCTGGAAGCTGTAATGGAAAGGCAAAAGAAGAAGGTGGACAGTGAGCTTGAAAAGGGCAGCCTCTAAAGATCTAGCTCTGACTTCAAAGAGCTAAACAAATTCTACTATTTAAATTGTTCCAAACAATATATATATATTATTTTTTACTACTTACAAATACCAAAGACAACTGCAATCATGTCTGCTGGAGAAGACATTTTTATAATGTTACAGGTCTGGTACAACATTGCAAAATGCTTCAACTATCTATCTTGGAATTTAAGCATTGACTAATCTATGTACTGCTGCTAATCAGATAGGAAGTCATGCAAACAAACAATGCTTTATTTTGAAATTCTAAACATGAAGATTTTACACTGCACGGGACAGAACAACTTACAAACTTAAAAACATCCCAGTGGGTTTTTTTTTCTGTTGTCTGAAATACACTATTTTATTTTATGTTATTTTGCTGCATTAAAAGATCATCATCATTAATGTTTTTGATTTGAAATGGCAGTCTATCTAAATTTAAGATTTCACTTCTAATTGAACATCAGTTTGATGGCTCACTCACTGGTTTCTGAAGGACTTGTGTAGATTGGCTAATGCAAAATGTTTTCAGGTATAGAGATATGTTTCTGATTTTCAGCTAAATTGCTTTTCATTCCCCTTTAAGCTGCTTCATTCTGCTTTTGCTTTACCATTGACTTGTAATGGTGAGAAAAGCAGTTCTAACACAATTAGAAGACAATCCCAATATCTCTGAGATTTAGCTTGTGTTCCTGGACATAAACCTTGCCCCTCTAAAGCCAGGCAGGTAAAACTTTGATACACCTGGGCAGCACAGTGGTGTAGTGGTTGGCACTTTCACCTAGCAACAAGAGCGTCGCTGGTTCGAATCCCAACCATGACACTACCTGCCTGGAGTTTGCATGTTCTCCCTGTGCCTGCGTGGGTTTTCTGCGGATACTCCGGTTTCCTCCCACACTCCAAAGACATGCTGGTAGGTTAATTGGATCCTGTATAAAATTGGCCCTACTATGCATGTATGAATGTGAGTTAGGGACCTTAGATTGTACGCTCCTTGAGGGCAGGGACTGATGTGAAAGTGTAATGAATATGTAAAGCGCTGCGTAAATTGACAGCGCTATATAAGTACCTGAAATAATAATAATACACCTTGTACATTCTCCATCTCCATAATGTAGAAAAAATTAGGGAGCTAAGCGCTAGACACATTAATGGCTCTGACAGAAATGTGTAGGTACAGAGATCATTCTAAAAGAGTCCCAAAGCAAAGCAGTATGTATTTGGGTTATAACAACCACCAAACTTTAACTATCAGTTTTAGATGGACTTACAAAAGCATTAATAATACAAGTTCTTAGATACTGATCTGCATTTGAACTAGGGATAGACTGATTGTCAGCAAGGCCAATATATCGGGGGCCCATATTCACTTTCCCCGATATTTTTATTATATATTATATATATATTTTTGTGACGTCATTCTGCCTTCTTAGGCAGCCTACCTCGCCTTGGACAGCCTCATCTGGAGTCGGGACTAGTCTCGCGGGAGTGTATCACAGCCATACACCCACCCACAGCAGCCCGGTGCCAGCCAGCCACCCACATCCACAGGCCCTGTACCGGCCAGCCAGCCAGCCACAGGCCCTGTACCAGTGAGCCAGTCAGCCACCCACAGGCCCTGTACCAGCCAGCCACAGGCACTGTACCAGCCAGCCACCCACAGTCCCTGTACCAACCAACCACCCACAGCCCCTGTGCCAGCCACCCACCCACCACAGGTTTCCAGACAGCCAGCCACCCACCACAGGTTGCCATACAGCCAGCCACCCACCACAGGGTGCCAGCCTGTCAGCCACCCACAGACAGGGTGCCAGACAGCCAGCCACCCACAGGCCCTGAACTAGCCAGCCACAGGCACTGTACCAGCCAGCCACCCACAGGCCCTGTACCAGCCAGCCACCCACCCACCACAGGGTGCCAGCCAGCCACCCACCACAGGGTGCCAGCCAGCCACCCCCCACAGGGTGCCAGCCGGCCAGCCACCCACCACAGGGTGCCAGCAAGCCAGCCATTAAGCATTAAACAAAAATTAACATGTTCAGTACCAGATTTGTGTCAAAAATTTTCTTTATTTTTCAAAACTTTAAATGTACAAAATATCAGCCCATATCGGCCGATACCGATACGTTGTGACCAAAATATCGGCATCGGTATTGGCCCTGAAAAAAACATATCGGTCTATCCCTAATTTGAACACTATCTATCTATCTATCTATCTATCTATCTATCTATCTATCTATCTATCTATCTATCTATCTATCTATCTATCTATCTATCTATCTATCTATCTATCTATCTATCTATACACACATATACTATATATATATATATATATATATATATATATATATATATATATATATATATACATATACACACACAAATATATACACACACACATACAGTATATACACACATACACTCAAACACACCCTATATTGTCAAAAGTATTGGGACACCTGCCTTTACATGCACATGAACTTTGGTGGCATCTCTTTTTTTGAAAAAGTTAGCCGGAGATAGAATTATGTACGCACCACATCCCTATATATAATTTTACAAGAGGAATTTTTGTTATGGGACTTTTAAGGTGCAAATTCAAGAAATAAGTGATGGAGAAAAAGTCATTTTCATAAAATCAATTCACAAATTTTATTTATCACAAAAATGATCAACAATATTAAAAATCATATAAAAAAGAGAAATTTATAACTATATAGTGCCTGCTCGACATGTTTCGCCATCTCACGATAGCTTCTTCAGGAGACTGACGGGCAACTTTTTATAAGTTATATTATTCTGTATATGATGAGAAAAATACAACATCAAATTTTGCATTTATACGTACTTTTATAATATTTGTTACATTTTATATTCAATACATTCACCAACAATAATTACATTACAGAACATACCTCTGGAAGAGTAAAGTTTGTGCCTGGTCTGGAATGTGCCAAGATGGAGGAGCCTCTAGATGGAGTCCTCAAGGAAAAAGTCCCCCACTTTGCATACGGTGCATCATAGAGGGGGAGGAGCTAAGCCAAATACTTTTAATTTGACATGTTTTATTCTAGACAGATAGTTTAAACAACAGAAGTATTTGGCCATGCATATAGATTTTACAAAAGAGCCTATAAGTATCGCTATATAATTTTATTTTATTTATTTCTATATTTTTACCTGTCCTATGGAATAATGAAAATCTTCCACCTATTTGATAGTAGGCAAAAGGATTTGGTTGTTTATATATCTGTATTCCTTGATTTCTAGGTCAATAGAATCCAGCTTTTTACATATATGTATGTCGATTGAATTACACTGAAAAACAAGGGAAAATATCATCCTCTTGTCTTATCCATTTTACATCATATAAGCGACTCACTCTATAAAAGTTTATAATGATTACCTTTATCAAACAGAAGTTTTCAAATATAGAAAAAGAATTCCAATTTTAGAGTGATTCCATCTGACAAAATTGCCAAGGAACTTTATGTTAGCCTGCAAGAGCATCTTTTTAGAAAAAGCACAGACAATATATTAATCAAATAATCTATCTATTAGTATGAACATATTGCCAAAAATACCTGTAGCAATCCTCCCTTCCATGGACCAGTCACGACCTGACTGACCATGTGTACGCCAGCGTTTATATACCCCCTCCACTCCTGAGGCATCTAACGTCACCTCCGGAGTGAGAGCAAGTACTTCTGCCTCTCAAAAGCGCGCCCTTTATTATTGATGCCGCGCGATTGGATCGCGGCATCATGTGATGCTTCACTTACCGGAACTATATCAAGTAAACATCCGGGATTGACCGGCAAAGCTACATCCGACATTTTTGTTTGGGGAAAAGACCTTTTTCAATATAGAAGGACATAAAAATCCTTACGAATAATGTTATTTATCTTAGTTTATCCCTATTAATACACCTTTTTAAAGCTATCAATTCTGCAATTGGATGAATGCCCATTTAAATACATCCAGCACTCTTTCAACGTTCTATCATTATTTTATTTTACTAACATCGTAATTTTACCTAATTTTAATTGAATTATCTCAGTCCCCAAACAGCATGACATATAAATTCTAAATTACAATTTTATAGGGGATTTGAGAAGGGGAAGGTGATGGCGGCATCCCCATTCAGGACCATAGGGATTGATTACAAGGATGGGATTAGCCGCCACTGCTCATACAATGCACCAATTGCTGTAGGTGGACATCCAAGAATTCCCCTCCAGAGGCAAGCATCATTCCAAACCAAACACAACAAAATTTTACACATAACAATGTCATTACCACACATGTTTATCTATATATATGCATTATTCCTAACAAGGAGGTGCATAATTAAAATTGGTGGCATCTCAGTATTTGTCCACAGAGCTCAATATTGAGTTGGGCCACCCTTTGGAGCTATAACAGCTTTAACTCTTCTGGGAAGGCTTTCCACAAGGTTTAGGAGTGTGTCTATAGGAATTCTTGACCATTTTTCCAGACGCGCATTTGTGAGGTCAGGCACTGATTTTGGGCAAGAAGGCCTGGCTCACAGTCTCTGCTCTAAGTCACCCCAAAGGTGTTCTGTCGGGTTGAGGTCAGGACTCTGTGCATGCCAGTCAAGTTCCTTCACTCCATCCGTGTCTTTATGGACCTTGCTTTTTGCACTGGTCCGAGCCATTTGATGGAGGGGGGTTATGGTGTAGAGTTGTTTATCAGGGGTTGGGCTTGACCCCTTAGTTCCAGTGAAGGGAGCTCTTATGACATCAGCATACCAAGACATTTTGATCAATTTCATGCTCCCAACTTTGTAGGAACAGTTTGGGGATTGCCCTTTTCTGTTTCAACATGACTCTGCACACCAGTGCACAAAGCAAGGTTCCTAAAGACATGGATGAGCGAGTTTGGGGTGGGGGAACTTGACTGGGTGGCATAGAGTCCTGACCTCAACCCGATAGAACACGTTTAGGATGAATTAGAGCGGAAACTGCAAGCCAGGCCTTCTCCTCCAACAGCAGTACCTGGCATTCCCATTGACACACTCCTAAACCTTGTGGACAGCCTTCCCAGAAGAGTCGAAGCTGGTATAGCTGTAAAGGGTGGGCCAACTCAATATTGATTCCTAGGGACTAAGACTGGAATGTCATTAAAGTTCATTGTGCATGTAAAGGTGGATGTTCCAATACTTTTGACAATATAAGGTGTGTGTACACATGGACTAGGTAACTGGAATCATCACAAAGATTCAAATTCCTGCAGAGGGACCAGAATTTACGCTGACTGCATATGAGTCACATTCCTTTGCATGAAAGGACTGCAATTTATATTGAAAAGCCTGAGACAGGTTTTCTACAGTGGAATCTTGTGAACTCGCTATTCCCTTATATTGTATTTAATATCTGTCTATTTAAGTACCTAGGAATAAAGGTCTATATATTTCTGTAATTTTCTATCATTTAGCTGTGGAATTAACAGATGGATTTTTTTCTGGGCTGTAATATAATTAAAAGAATTTAACAGCAAAATGACATTACTTTCAGTCTTAAGGTGGACATGACACATATTGTATAATTACAGTTACACTACAATTTGGAACAAAAGGAATCAGAGGGCCCTGCTCGTTAGAGCTTACAATCTAAAAGGGAGGGTCAATTGATTCAAAAGGCAATAGCTGTGGGGGATGCGCTGATGGAGCAAGAGAAACAGCGTTATTAGTTAGTAGCCGGGTAGGCTTCTTTAAAGAGAAGGGTTTTCAGGGATCGTCTAAAGATGGATAGATTAGGGGACAGTCGGACAGATTGGGGTAGAGAGTTCCAAAGAATGGGAGAAGCTCTGGAGAAATCCTGGAGGCGAGTATGGGAAGAGGTGACAAGGGAGCTAGAGAGCAGGAGGTCTTGGGAGGACCGAAGAGAGCGGCTAGGTTGATATTTTGAGATCAGGTTAGTGATGTAGCTGGGGGCAGAGTTGTGGATGGCTTTGTAAACTGTTGTTAGCACTTTGAATTTTATTCGTTGGGTGAGTGGAAGCCAATGAAGTTTATTACAGAAGCAAGGGTGCAACTAGCAAATTGTTAAAGTGGTTGTAAACCTTAATCATATTTTCTGAACAAAGCACATATATCTGTAGTGTTTACTTATCTCTCTCTAAAGTGTTGTTTTTCTCTGGTGCTGTTCCTCTGTTATCAACATGAGTCACTTCCTGACTCGTGAGATAAATTTGTGACAGGGGAGGGAGCTTAGCACACAGCTTGCCTATTCATAACAAAGCTCTGCATGTTCCTTCATTCCTGTGTGGTGTGTGGACGGGGGTATGTACATTTTCTCCAATCAGCTCTCTCACAGTGTATAAAATCTGTAACGGCAGCTCTCCACCCCCTCCTCTCTGCTCCTAACAGATGAAGAAGGATTTTATCACAATTCAGCGCTTTGGAAGGGATGTAGAGAAGAGAAGACTGCAGATAAAAAACTTTTGTATGAGGCTTTGTTTCATCTCTGTGTATTACCTGAGGCCACTGTGTATATGGGAGGGTTTACAACCACTTTAATGACAGTAATCAACTAGGCAAATATACATTTAAAAGAGAAAGAATAATAATAAACAACTGCTGAGTTACACTGTTGTAAAAATAAGGTGTAAAACAACAACCAATCACTTAGAACAAAGATATCCTAGCCATCATATATGGCGAAATTGTAAAAAAATGGCTTTATTCAAAAAAATTAAAGATCTAACTCACATAAACAAGACATATACATATTATTTCCCTCAATGGCACACAAAACACATTGAAATCACTTAAAGGAGAAGTACAGCCAAAGTTTGTTTGGCTGTATTTCTCCTGCTGTGGATCAGAGGAGTGCAGTTCTTTCTGCACTCCTGAAACCCGTTTAAAGCAGACAGCGGGCTGAAGCCCACTATCTGCTGATGTCACAGAGCCAGTCCAAGCTCAGGAAAGATTGCAGCCATATGGTTGGGATCCGCCCACATGCCTGGACCAGCACCCGTCTCCATCTCTCAGCGAGCTGCTTCAGCCCCTTACACAGCCCAGTGCTCCAGTGAGCACAGTGGGGCAGGGTAGACAGCGGTGACTGACGGTCACTGGCTATTTGCTCAGGGAACTCTGAGAACCAAGAGACCAGCAGTGTTTGATCTCTTGGTTCTGAGTCGTATAGCTGGCGAGGGACTGATGCTGCATCCACCTAGGTAAGTGTTATTCTAAAATTTGAAAAAAAACTTACTTCTCTTTTGAAACATCCCTGTAACACAAACCCCGTGCCACCCATCCACAATAAGCTCAATACAAACAGATACCCAGGAAACTCGCATAAAGTCCCATCCTTGTGTGACACAGATGGCTGGAGGTGACAATTGAAATGGACAGGTTAGTTTGAAAGAGTAAAAGTGTGTTGACACCGATCCATATCAATGAAAAAGTTCCCACTAAAGTTGTTGCCAAAAATGCCCATTCTAATAAAAAAGGAGGATATAGGTTTGTTTCAACATATTCGATTTGACCTTTTGGTGGCTGCAACAAAGTAGGTGTAAGTGCCATCCCTGAAGGAGCTGCTTGAATATATTTGGTTCCTTACTGTGCCTCTCAACTGCAAGAACAGTCTCAGCCCCACTGGCACACCTGGCAGTAATGTTAGTGCAAATACCATAGTAAATGGACACAGATTGTAGTGAACACAGCAATTATCTTTCTCTATCGTTCATTGACAGACGCAGTTCCTGATGCATATCAGTAAGGTTATACTGCCCCCTACAGGAGTAGGACACTAGACAGAAAAAAAGTTCTGGCTATACCTATAAGCAGTCCCGGAGGGTACACCCTCTCTCTTCCTTCATAGGATGTCAGTTTTTTAATCTGTCTAGTCAGGAGTAAGGACCTAGTTCCCTGCAGGGATCTCTGGTTTTGGCAAAGATTTTTTCTAGTTAATTTTTTTTATTTTAGTTGGCTTTCTTCAGATTTTTTCCTGTGAGATATACAAGCAACTATGCCTGATCTGGGCGATGGGCTGGATGTATAGATCCAGTGGTAACACCAGCCGACCAAGGAGCGAATGCAGACCTTAGCTCTGTGCTGGGTTGGCCATGACATAGTCCCACTGGATGGGGACTGGCACCGCAAGTTAAACGTCTCGCCAGGTCGCACATGACAGGGCCTAGGCCTGAGACGCAGTGTTCCTATTTGGCCGACAGCCCCCCCACTTTGGCGGAAAGGGGGCTTGTCAGGAGATGGTGCCTGCCTGTGTTCCTGGTACGGTGAGTAAATTTCCCCCCCCTTTTCCCCCTTTTTGGGGTGGACTCGGGCCTCTCCCTGGGACGGTCAGACCCTCACAATCCCGGGTTCCCCTCTATCCTGTTATGCACCCCCTCTTCTACCTCCCCCCCTCCACGCGGGGGACTGTTTGGGTTGGGATCACGTTTTCAGGCCGCATACAGTGATTGGTGGCCATCTTGGTACACCCATTTTGCCGTTTATTCTTTGCTGGGAATCTAGGTGGGAGTGCCTGGAGGCATTTTTCGATGGGTGGAGCCCCTCCCCTCACCCCGGGCAGTTTCAAGCTCACTTCCTTTTGGAGAGCTGCTGCTGACACCTGCAGACGTTCTGGGACTGGCTGATGCATATTGGGACAGTGAGTTCTGGGGGTCTCTCTCTCTGTTGGGGGTCTTCAACGCATGCTTGACCTTCGGGGGGCGCTGTAGCGCAGTGGGACCGTTTTTTTTTTTCTGTCATTTTTTCCCAATTTTGCGGGTTCTTCTGGTGCAGTATGGACCCTGCAGAACACGTGTCCCCACTTGACACCCTCATGGAAGCCGCAGGGCCTTCTGGATCTCAACTGTCCGCCAATGCAATTTTGGCAGTTCTGGAAGCATTTGTGTCCCGGGTGGAGGTGGCCTTGAGAGGGCGAGGTGCGAAGAAATGACCTCCACCTACCCCTGCCTCATCTGATGTCGGACTTTGAGTCTGACTCAGCCGCCGTAGACGTGGGTCTCCCTGCCGGGTCTGTTACCTCGCGCCCTGCCTCCTCGGATAATGAGGATGACATTAATGAGGATGGCAAAATAAGGCTCTGTGGATGCACTGTTTTTTTCTGTGCGTGACTTCCTGAACTTTGGAGGTTGCAGCTGTGGCTGGGTCTGGGGAGCAAGTTGCGTTTGGAATTCACTTGCCATCCGGAGTGGAAAAGATTTTCACTTCCCAGCTTATTTTGCTAGCATGCTCATAAAAGAATGGGACCATCCGAGACCGAGACATTCCCCTGGGTTGTCTAAGCGGCTTGCTAGACGTTACCCTTTTGAGGAATCTCTGGTAAAGAAGTGGACTGTACCACCTAAGGTGGACCCACCGGTCTCCAGACTGAATAAAGATATATAGGTGGTATGGCGCTCATAGATAATGCAAAGGAATATACAATAACAATACAGTAAGGAGTGGTATGTCTTAAATTAATGGCCAGGACAATATTCAGCGTGTTGTTAGGGGCTGTACTGACAATTAGCACAAGGTGGGGATTATAAGTCCATTGTGCAAGTCTCTGAGGATAAAAGGGAAATAAATGGCCTGGAATCCAATAAAGGATAAGCAGATACGGGGTGGATCCAAGGATGGATGGATGGATGGGTCACAAGGCACTCAGGGCTGCTGTCCGGGAGAGTGAAGTCGACTCTGAGCAGTAGATAAAGAGAAGAGGGAAGCGCCTCTTGAGTGTGGTAAAAAGCACAATTTATTACAAGACAATGTAGTAACTTACATATAAGTAAGCTGGTAAGTGCATGGCTCTCCGAGGGCGGCTGCTGGAGATTGCATCCAAGTATCCAGGTGTCCAGGTGTAGGCTTAATGTCCAGGAACTGGTGGAGACTTAGCTCAATCGTTCCGGAAGTGCCGTGCAGCGGTGGAGACTTGTGCGGCGGCCGGGAGTCAGCGGAGGCGTCTGACGTCACAGGTAGGTGTGGGCAGTCTGGGCTTCACAACTAGTTTCAGAGCATGCGCGAGAGTCCTGTCCATACACTGCTCAGCACCATTGTCTGGACACTTGAAAAAGGAGAGAGCAGGTCCAGGACAGGACTCTTGCGCATGCTCTGAAACTAGTTGTGAAGCCCAGACTGCCCACACCTACCTGTGACGTCAGACGCCTCCGCTGACTCCCGGCTGCCGCACAAATCTCCACCACTGCACGGCACTTCCGGAACGATTGAGCTAAGTCTCCACCAGTTCCTGGACATTAAGCCTACGCCTGGACACCTGGATACTTGGATGCAATCTCCAGCAGCCGCCCTCGGAGAGCCATGCACTTACCAGCTTACTTATATGTAAGTTACTACATTGTCTTGTAATAAATTGTGCTTTTTACCACACTCAAGAGGCGCTTCCCTCTTCTCTTTTTCCAGACTGAATAAGGCTACCGTTATTCCAGTGGAGGAATCACCATCTTTTAAGGACCTGGGGGATAGGAAGGCGGAGGCTGTGGCCAGCGATCTGTACTCCCTGGTGGGGTCTGCACAGAGAACAGTGTTTACGATTGCCCTTGTTACGCAGACTCTGACTGATGGGCGGAGTTACAACTCCGTGACTTGGTGAGGAAGCAAGTCCCTCCTGCCATGGGGGAGCTGGTGGACCAGCTGGTGGAGGGGCTGCAATTTGTTCGTGATGCTGCGCTAGACACGGCTCTTTTATTGGGTCACCTGTCGGTTTTGGCATTGGTTATCCGGCGTATACTTTGGCGGAAGTGTTGATGTGCGGATCAAACTTCTAAGAAGGCCTTAATGGATCTCCCTTTTCAAGGGGATCGCCTGTTTGGCGCTGCCCTGGATGACATTATATAAGGGTCTCACAGGGGGGAAGAGTACTTTTCTTCCACAAGCTAACAAGGGTAAGGATCCTAGTTGCAGACAGGGTCCCTCCTTTTTGGTTTACAAACAGTTTCTTCATCCCTCGGGGACAGCCGATGAGGCGAAGTCCTTCAAGACTTCCTCAGGTGGCTCCTACGACCCTGGTCTGGCAAACAAAAGTCCAGTTTTTCCAGACCTGCGGACAAGGCCTACTCAGCCTGAAGGTGCGTCCTCACCCGTATGTGGGATGTGGGGACATCTTGATGGTTCTTGGACCTGCGGCTGGCCCGGATCCCAGACAGCTGGGTTCAGGAGGTCATACGGTCTGGTTACAAGATCGAGCTTCGATCCGTTTCTCCATTAAGGTTTTCCCTTCCAATGATCGCTTGCTGGCACTCTATGGGGCAGTACAGGATCTGGTTTAACAAGGCTGGACCTAATGGCCCTGGATGGTTCCGTGCGAATCAAAACTTCAAGATGGTATCGGTTCGCATGATGGTGGCTTTCCTACATCAGGGGGATTCCTGGCCTCCATAGACATCAAAGATGCCTACCTTCACATCCCGTTCTGTGCAGGACACCAACGGGTTCTCCATTTTGCTGTGGGAGAGGATCACTATCAGTTTGTGGCGTTACACTTTGGTCTCGCCTCTGCTCCTCAGGTCTTCACAAAGGTGTTGGCTCCGTTCCTGGCACTGTTGCGACAGTGGGGGATATGGGTCCAGGGTTACTTGGACGATCTGCTTCTCCGTGCGGAGTCCCCTACGATGCGGACAACGAATTTGGAAATCGTCATGAGAACTCTGGAGGAGTTCGGGTGGATTCTGAACCTTCAGAAATCACCCCTGGTCCCTTTCGTGAGACTGGACTATCTGGGCGTGACTTTGGAATCGTCCTCAGCCAGGGTGTTTCTCCCTCCGGAAAAACTCTTGAAACTTCAAGTTCAGACTGCGATTCAGCTGTTGCTATCCAGCACATGGTCGTCCCTTCGAACCTGCATGAAAGTTCTGGGAAGGATGGTGTCGTCTTTCGAGGCAGCCCCTTTCGCTCAATCCCTCACGAGGATCCTCCAGAAGGAAATCCTTCTCAAATGGAACAAGAATCCAAACTCTCTGGACATTCGGATCCAGCTGAGCCAGGTGACCAGGGAGTCCCTGATCTGGTGGCTTTGGTCCCCGATGCCCAAGCAGGAAATCGTTCCTCCCCTTATACTGGACAATTGTCACCAGGGATGCAAGCCTCTCCGGGTGGGGAGGAGTCCTCGGCAGGTTCTCTGCTCAGGGAGTATTATCCCTGGAGGAATCCAGGTTACTGATCAATGTCCTAGAGCTGAGAGCGATCCGGCTTTGTCTAGTTGTAATGTTCTGGTACCTCTGGTCCTCTTGTTCCATATTTCTCCTTTGCTAATTGCGTCCCATCTTGTGTAACAAGAGACGCATATACCTTTAAGACCGGATGACATCATTGCCGAGCGCCGCTATGAGCGGCTATTTCAATCGCCGGCTTTCTCTCACTCATCGCTCGTTCAAACCACATGTTCACCGCACCTTCTCCTGTGAAGTCGGAGCTGCTGACATTTCCTTTGCTGAACTGACGCCGGAACCTCGCCGCTGATCCGTATCTCGCTACGGGATCACCTCTCTATCTATGGACATTGTTACTACTAACCTATCTAAGTGATAAGTACCCCACAGGGGATTCCTTACTAACCAATCTCCTACTGTCATCTACTGCAATTACTAGGACTATCTATCTATCTATTCCATACCATCTGCATAGACTGTTAGCTCTTGGGACTACCTTCAACTATCCTTGCACTAGGTTACTCTGTCTAAGTATACTCCATCTGTGTCCTCTTACCATCTGCACTATACTAGACATCAGAACCTATCTGCTTTACCATCACCTGCAACTCTCCTAATATTACTTCTAGTAATCACCATACAACCTGTCTCTCATCTATACATTCTCATATGTCCTATCCCTCCACTAAAACATCTGATTGAGTATATGTATATTGCATAACAGGCTGTACACCGTGATGAAGTCCTGAGAGTTGGATAGGTTTATTCAACAGTATCTCTACAAGGCTACTGAGTGTGATAATTCTGCAGCTGAAAATCCATCCATTAACAAAAACGCATGAACGTTACAGATTGAACGAGCCTTAAAAAAAAATATGGATTCAGCAGAATTACCCACTCATGTACTACAATTAAAACAGCAAGTAGATGCATTGATCCTTGCGCTTACAGAGGTACAAAACGAAAATCAGACCTTGAGACAGCAGGTTGGCCGTCTCACACAGCTTTCTGCTACTCAGCCCCGTGAGCCTAAGATAAACCCTCCTCTAGTGTTTTCTGGTGATCGGAGCAAATTTCGTGAATTTAAAAACGCATGTCGTTTACTTTTTTTGTTAAAACCTCTAACCTACACCACTGACCAAATTAAAGTTTGTACCATCATCTCCTATTTAACAGGTGAACCCCGGGCCTGGGCAGACGCTCTCTTTGAAAAGGATGATCCACTCCTTAATTCTTACCCTCTATTCCTAGCACAACTCGCTAGTTTATATGAAGACCCCAATAAGCAGAGTACCGCTGATACCCAGTTACGGGCCTTGAAACAAGGAAGGAGACCCGTTGAAGATTTCGTGGCAAATTTTAAAAGATGGTCCCCTGATTCAGGGTGGAATGACACATCTTTAAGAACGCAGTTTAGACTCGGCCTATCTGAGGCCGTTAAAGACGAGCTCGCCCGAGCGGATTTACCTGGCACTCTGGAGGGACTGATACAGACCAGTATCAATATTGACTACGAGAAAGAAAGGCTGAGAAGATGGGCTCACCATTTTCCAGTCCTTCTCGGATGTTGCCTGCTGACCCGACTCCTATGGAGGTAGGAATGATACGCCCACCTCTGACCCTTTCTGAACGTGCCAGAAGGAAGACCGAACATCTCTGCATGTACTGCGCATCCCCGAATCATTTGATAAGCGGCTGTCCCCTTGTCCGCAGAAAAGAGGGTGAGTGTTCAAATGTCTTGCTAGGCGGACTCACAACTTCCTTTTCTAATCCTTATCTTTTTGTTCATTTAACATTGCAGTGGGACCAAACTAGGATCACCACCCAGGCTATGATCGACACAGGATCTTGTGGAAACTACATTGACATTTGTTTTGTCTCCCTTAATAAAATACCTATTGTTTCAAAACCCAAACCTGTCTCCGTTAGTTTTATTAACGGTACCCCCCTATCCTCTGGTCCTATCACCAGTCAGACACAGGCACTCCTTGTAACTGCTGATGAGTCTCATGTGGAGACCACCACCTTTGATGTGTTAACATCACCACATTTCCCAATCATTTTGGGACTTCCCTGGTTACACATACATCAACCAATCATCCATTGGAAAACAAGAACGCTAGCGTTCTCTTCTCACTATTGTGAAACGACGTGTAATCTCCCCACATATGATAGGATCCTGTCTGTAGTGCCGGATGACATTATACCCAAGTGTTATCAGGACTTATCGGAGGTTTTCCTTGAAAAAAACGCTCAAATGCTGCCTCCTCATAGGGACTATGATTGTTGTATCGATCTACTTCCTAATAGCAAGTTGCCCTTCGGACATGTTTATCCTCTCTCACAGGATGAACTCTCTCATCTTAAGGAGTATCTGGATGAGAACTTGGCAAAAGGATTCATCCGACCTTCTACTTCCTCCACTGCTGCTGGACTCTTCTTTGTCCGCAATAAGGATTCTAGCCTTAGGCCTATCATTGATTTCAGACAATTAAATGCCATTACAATAAAGGATCGTTATCCTTTACCTCTTATTCCTGAACTTATCGAACAGGTGCGTGGAGCTTCTCTCTTTTCAAAATTGGACCTAAAAGGGGCATACAATTTAATTCGAATCCGTAAAGGGGATGAATGGAAGACGGCATTCAGAACCAGATACGGACTGTTTGAGTACCTTGTAATGCCATTTGGGCTATGTAATGCTCCCGCAGCCTTCCAACGGTTTATAAATGAGATATTCAGAGACTTGCTTGACGTTTGTGTTGTAGTATATTTGGACGATATACTCATTTATTCTCATTCCTTACCTGAGCACATAAAACATGTGAGACTTGTGTTGTCAAGACTACTTGCACATAACTTATATGTTAAATCAAAAAAATGTTTGTTTCATAAAGAAGAAGTACTATTCCTAGGATATATTATATCAAAAAATGGAATCAAGATGGACATGAGCAAAATATCCTGCATTCTAGATTGGCCTGTGCCAACCACTCGCAAAGCATTGCAAAGGTTCCTAGGATTCTCTAACTACTATAGGAAATTCATTAAGAACTTCTCTGCGATTGTGAAACCTCTCACACAACTCACAAGCACGAAGAAACCATTTAATTGGTCAAAAGAAGCAGATGGAGCATTCTGTCTGCTGAAATCAAGCTTCACTACTGCCCCCATACTATGCCATCCAGACCCATCCCTTCAATACATCTTGGAGGTAGATGCGTCAAATATGGCAGTAGGAGCAGTTCTCTCACAACGACCAACAAACACCTCACCTCTTCACCCAGTTGCTTTCTTCTCAAAGTCATTAAGCAGCCCCGAGGTGAACTACCCAGTAGGAGAGAAGGAGTTATTAGCCATAAAACTGGCATTAGAGAATTGGCGACATCTACTTGAGGGCACTCAATTGCCAATCCTGATATATACTGATCACAAAAACCTTCAATACCTTCAGACTAATAGAACTCTTTCCCACCGACAGGTTCGGTGGTCGTTATTCTTTCTGAGGTTTAATTTTTTAGTGACTTATACGCCCGCAGACAAAAATAAAAAAGCGGATGCACTTTCACGACTAGCCGAGAAAGATTCTACCGAGGTTCCCTCAGTTCCTATAATACCACTTGAACGTATTATCGGTGTCATTCGCTCCCTGAAGGAAGAGATTTTGCACAGCATAGGACTGGACTCACCTCCACCACAACTAACTACTGACGCAGAAGGCTTCCTCTATTACAACGATAAATTATACATACCCCCTACTATGCGAACCAAAATCTTGGAATTGTCGCATTACGTACCTATGGCAGGACATATGGGTATGACTAAAACTTTAAATCTACTTACTAGGCAGTTTTGGTGGCCAGACATGAAGACAACCGTAAAAAAGTTTGTTTCATCTTGTGATATCTGTGCAAGGTCTAAAATCGACAACACGAAACCATCGGGGTTACTTTGTAGTTTACCGATACCCCAGGTTCCGTGGGAAGTGGTATCCTTAGACTTCATAGTGGAACTACCACCTTCCAAAGGATTCAACACCATCTTGGTATCAGTGGACCATCTGACCAAGATGGCACATTTTACTCCTATCCGAAGACTACCTTCGTCCAAACAAACAGCGGAATTACTTGTGAAACATGTCTTTAAGTTACATGGTATTCCAAAAACATTGCTGTCTGACCGTGGTTCACAATTCATCTCAAAGTTTTGGCTAGCTCTATGTCATATACTACGAATAGAGCGTAAACTTACTTCTCCATACCACCCTCAGACCAACGGACAGACAGAGAGAGTTAACCAGTGCATTGAACAGTATCTGCGTTGCTATACTTCGTATCTACAGGACGATTGGGCAGATCTCCTCCCACTGGCGGAATTCGCCTATAACAACGCGACTCATAGCACTACTAAACAAAGTCCATTTTACCTAAATTACGGGTTTCATCCCACACTCCTTCCACCACGTATCTTGCCATCAAGTAATCCAGTGGCATCTGATTATCTTGCCCAGATAAAGGATTCTCTGGGATTACTCAACAATACCATATCACATGCTCATAGCCAACAAAAGAGGTACTACAACCTCCGTAGGAAACCCTCTCCCCAATATGCCATTGGGGATCTTGTTTGGCTTTCTACAAAAAATCTGAGATTAAAAATCCCTAGTAAAAAACTTGGACCTCTATTTCTGGAACCTTTCCCAATAGAGAAGCTTATTGGAAAAGCTGCAGTACAAATCACATTACCAGCAGACCTCAAGATACATCCTGTCTTCCATGTGTCTCTACTGAAGCCCCATGTTCCTAACCAAGGAATAAGGCCTACTATCTCACCTCCACCTCCTGTACAAGTGGAAGGTGGAGAAGAATTTGAGATAAAAGAAATTTTGGATTCCCGTTTCAATAGAAGAAGACTCCAGTATCTTGTACGATGGAAGAACTATGGGCCCCAAGATGACACCTGGCTGGATACCTCCGATATACATGCCCCTAGACTGATTCGCAATTTCCACTCGAAATATCCAGAAAAACCAGTTCTAGAGGCCTTCCGGAGCCGGCCTTAAGGGGGGGGGGGTACTGTAATGTTCTGGTACCTCTGGTACCCTTGTTCCATATTTCTCCTTTGCTAATTGCGTCCCATCTTGTGTAACAAGAGACGCATATACCTTTAAGACCGGATGACATCATTGCCGAGCGCCGCTATTAGAAGCTATTTCAATCGCAGGCTTTCTCTCACTCATCGCTCGTTCAAACCACATGTTCACGGCACCTTCTCCTGTGAAGTCGGAGCTGCTGACATTTCCTTTGCTGAACTGACGCCGGAACCTCGCCGCTGATCCGTATCTCGCTACGGGATCACCTCTCTATCTATGGACATTGTTACTACTAACCTATCTAAGTGATAAGTACCCCACAGGGGATTCCTTACTAACCAATCTCCTACTGTCATCTACTGCAATTACCAGGACTATCTATCTATCTATCTATTCCATACCATCTGCATAGACTGTTAGCTCTTGGGACTACCTTCAACTATCCTTGCACTAGGTTACTCTGTCTAAGTATACTCCATCTGTGTCCTCTTACCATCTGCACTATACTAGACATCAGAACCTATCTGCTTTACCATCACCTGCAACTCTCCTAATATTACTCCTAGTAATCACCATACAACCTGTCTCTCATCTATACATTCTCATATGTCCTATCCCTCCACTAAAACATCTGATTGAGTATATGTATATTGCATAACAGGCTGTACACCGTGATGAAGTCCTGAGAGTTGGATAGGTTTATTCAACAGTATCTCTACAAGGCTACTGAGTGTGATAATTCTGCAGCTGAAAATCCATCCATTAACAAAAACGCATGAACGTTACACTAGTCCACTGAACCGGGCACCTGCAGGTTGTCCAGTGCGCATTGAATCGGATTATGCCACAGCCGTGGCTTATGTCATTCACCAAGGGGGCACCAAGAGTGTCCTTGCGGCCTTGGAAGTGACAGGCATTCTTCGTTGGGCAGAGCACTTTGTTCCAGCTCTCTCCGCTGTTCACATGCCAGGTGCGGAAAATTGTCAGGTGGATTACCTCAGTCGACAGGCCTTGGATGCAGGGGAATGGTTCCTACATCCGAAGGTGTTCCAGCAGTTGTGCCTTCGTTGGGGCACTCCAGATGTGGATCTGTTGATGTCTCATCAACAGGATAGTGCAGAGGTTTGTGGCCCGCTGGCAGATGCACTGGTGGCACCATGGGGTTAGTATCAGCTGCTGTCTGCCTTTCCTCCTCTCAAGTTGCTGCCAATACTTCTTCGCAGGATCAAGGCGGAAGGGATTCCGGTCATTCTTGTGGCTCTGGACTGGCCTCGCCGAGCTTGGTATGTCGACCTGGTCATGCTAGTCACAGATGCTTCTTGGAGACTTCCTCTCAGGAAGGATCTACTGTCTCAAGGGCCAATCTTCCATCCTGCTTTACGGTCGCTGGCTTTGACGGCTTGGCTGTTGAAAGCAAAGTGCTGAAGGACAGGGGATTGTCTGCTTCAGTGATTCCCACTCAGCTTTAAAGGGAGAAAAGCGACTTCTAGGAAGATTTATCATCATACGTGAAAGTTGTATATTGCGTGGTGTGAGTCTCTTTGGGCTCCCCCTCGCTCTTACTCGGTGGCCCGGATGTTGGCTTTCCTTCAACGGGGAGTTGATCAAAAGTGGGCCTTGAGTACTATCAAGGGTCAGGTTTCGGCTTTGGAAATTTTCTTCCAAAGGCTATTGGCCGCCCGTTCCCTGGTGCGTAACTTCAGCCAGGGGGTGCGACACTTGGTACCTCAGGTGCGACCTCCGTCACCACCTTGGGACCTTAATTTGGTGCTGTCGGTTAGTCAAAAACCTGCTTTTGAAAGTATTCGGGTGATTCCCCTGCCTACCTTATCCCAGAAGGTGGCCTTCTTGGTGGCTATCGCTTCTGCGCGCAGGGTGTGTGCACTGGCGACATTGTCCTGACATTCTCCCTATATGTTGGTTCATACAGACAAGTGGTTTCTAGTGGTCACTTAAACGAAGACATTGTATTACCATCTTTGTCTCCTAAGCCCAAAGATCCTAAGGAATGTGAACTGCATACTCTGGATGTGGTCCGGTAAATCAAGGTGTACTTGGCGACTACTGAGTCTTTTCGTAAGTCAGATTTGCTCTCTGAACTCACGGATGGCCCAAGAAAAGGGCTGCCTGAATCTGCTGCGACTATTTCCAGATGAATCAGACAGACAGTGGTGCAGGCTTGTTCAAATAAGGGTCAGGTTCCACCTTTCCCTGTATCGGCGCATTCTACTTGGGCGCCTAGTGCTTCCTGGGCTTTTCGCCATACAGGCATCTGTGCTTCAGGTTGCAAGGTGGCTACCTGGTCATCTGTTCACACCTTTACCAAATTTTATAAGGTGGATGTGCTGGCATCTGCAGATGCCTCTTTTGGCCGCAAAGTTTTGCAGGCTGCTGTTTGGAGGGCTTTTTGGCCTTCCTTGAGGGTGTTTACTGTTTGTTTCAGGTGGGCTTCATCTTGCTGTTCTGATGAGTCCCATGTTTCCTAGTTGGCTATGTTTAGCCTTGAGGACTTGTTTTTTTTCTGCTGTTCCCACCCCTCATTTACTGCTTTGGGACATCCCTACTGATATGTATCAGGAACTGCGTCCCTCAATGAACAATAGAGAAAACTGGATTTTTGACTTACCGTAAAATCCTTTTCTCTTAAGTTCATTGATGGGCACAGTACCCGCCCCTCTATTTTGAGTTGGGTTGGTATTACTTCTCTGACACTGCTTTGATACAAAACTGACATCCTATGCAGGAAGAGAGAAGGTGAACCCTCCTGGACTGCCCATAGGCGTAGCCAGAACTTTTTTTCTGTCTAGTGTCCTGCTCCTGTAGGGGGCAGTATAACCCTACTGATATGCATCAGGAACTGCGTCCATCAATGAACTTAAGAGAAAAGGATTTTACGGTAAGTCAAAAATCCAGTTTTACTATGAAATTTCCCAAGAATGGAATAATGACTAGAGATAAAGAGTGGAAAACTCCTGCTGCTTTCAGTAGACTCCTTAAAGTGAATAACCCCAAAAGCAGAGGTAACCACACAAAATGACAAATTACAACAAGAATGATAATACTTTGAGTTGTACTCTCAACATCAGGACCTGTTTGCTCCAAGACTTACCTCTCTATTTGCTCAGTTCCTCGAGCTGCGCGCCCTACCAGATTCTTTGTCAGAGGCGGTAGTGGTGTTGGTGCTCAAACCAGATAAAAACCCTGAGGAGTGCTCCTCATATAGACCTGTATCCCTAATTAATGGTCATGCCAAGATCTTAGCAAACTGTTTATCTAGGGTCCTTGAGGAGTTAATCCCCATGGATCAAATGGGGTTCATGCCTGGGAAGGGCACAGACACTAACCTTCAACGTCTCTTTCTGAACTTATCGATCCCCCATGCTAATAATGGGCAAAGAATCATTGCCTCCCTCGATGCCGAGAAGGCATTTGATTCAGGAGAGGGAGGGGTTCTTGTGGGAGGTGATGCGTAGATTTGGACCGAAATTTCTTCAGTGGCTAGAGACAGAGCTGGCGGTGCCATGGGTCCTGCTGGGTCCATTGGACCCAGGCGGAAGTTTGAGCAGGGGCAGCCACCTCTATGTCCTGGAAATCCAGTGTAGAGGGCCAAGGGTTGTGTTCGGTACGACAGATGGGCAGGATTTCACTTTTGGTGAAATTAATTTTAATGCCCGCACATAAACGAAAGTCTTCAAATAGGCGGTGTATCTCATCTGTGTCAGTGGACGGGTTGGAAGTAAATATAAGGATATCGTCTGCAAACAGTGCTATGCGCAATTCCTGATTTCCTATAGTAATGCCGTGCAGATTGGGGTGTTGCAAGATAGACCTGGCTAAGGGTTCCAGAGCAAGGTTGAACAGGAGAGGGGACATCTGGCATCCCTGTCTGGTACCTCTGTGGAGCTTAAAAGGAGCCGAGATGAGACCATTGGCGACTATGTTCGCTGAGGGGTTGGAGTACATTTCTTTGATAAGGTGTACAAAGGGGCCCGAAAAACCTAATCGTTCCAAGACCTTATGCAACCATCCAATGTCCACCCTATCAAAGGCTTTCTCCGCGTCGAGGGAAAGAATTGCTATGTCTAAGTCTCGATCATGTTGGGCCATTTCAAGAGCTGCAAGTACTTTCCCGATGTTACAGGAAGCTGATCTGCCAGATGTAAAACCTGCTTGGGCTGGATGAATTAACGTCGGCATGATGGGGGCCAATCTGTTAGCAATGATTTTGGAGATAATCTTACCATCGATATTCAACAGTGATATGGGGCGATAGAACCCGGGATCGGTAGGGTCTTTACCTGGTTTGGGTATCAATTTTATATGGGCCTGGAGCCCGGTCGGGAAGTATGAGTGTCCATCTAGAATGTGTTGGTAGAGCATTTGGAGGGATGGAGGTATGGTATCTGCTGCTAGTTTGTAAAAGTCAGAGGTGAAACCGTCAGGTCCCGGGGCTTTACCGGTGGGTAGTTGTGCGATAGTTTTTGTAATTTCCTCAAGGGTAATTGGGGCGTTAAGTGAAGAAAGAAGGTGATCGGGGATAGTGGGTAGGTCAACTTTGTCAGGCCAAGAATTGCCAGCAGTCTCGTCAGTACATTCGGCGCTATATAGGTCCGTATAAAAGCGGGCAAGAATGTCAGCAATGTCTTTCGGGGGCGGTGGTTAGTGACCCTTTACTTTCCTTTAAGGCTGTGATGTGCGTAGGGGTAAAAGGACCCTTGCATAACTTGGACAGTAGTTTTCCCGGTTTATTACCATATATGTGATAATGTAGGTCCTGGAGAGAGGAATAAAGCCTTTCCTGCGCTGCTGACCACGCGTCAAAAGCTGATTTGGCTTCCCGCCAGGCTAGACTATTAGTATGCGTGTTTGACTGTGATAACAGTAGTTGAGCGAACGGCGAACGCGAACATCGGCAAATGTTCGCGAACCGGCGAACCGGGCGAACCGCCATAGACTTCAATAGGCAGGCGAATTTTAAAACACACAGGGACTCTTTCTGGCCACAATAGTGATGGAAAAGTTGTTTCAAGGGGACTAACACCTGGACTGTGGCATGCCGGAGAGGGATCACGCAAAAAAAAGTTCTTAAAAATTATAATTTTTTGATAGAGAGCCAATTATTGGAAAAATTAAAAAAAAATAAAAATAAAAAAATTCTTTGGATTTAGCATCTGGGGGGTCTAAAAAGTGTACCTGTGAAGTTTCAGCTCTGTAGCATGTCCAGAACCCCTAAAAAACAGCATTTGTCTTATATTTTCAGGAATATGGCTTCTCTGCGGCTGGCTTTTTCTCTTGCAGGCATTTATCGGGCATTTTTTTAGGCAGGCATGTCATTTTTTGTATTTAGTGTCTGGGGGGTCTAAAAAGTGTACCTGTCAAGTTTCAGCTCTGTAGCATGTCCAGAACCCCTAAAAAACAGCATTTTTCTTATATTTTCAGGAATATGGCTTCTCTGCGGCTGGCTTTTTCTCTTGCAGGCATTTAGCGGGCATTTTTTTAGGCAGGCATGTCATTTTTTGTATTTAGTGTCTGGGGGGTCTAAAAAGTGTACCTGTCAAGTTTCAGCTCTGTAGCATGTCCAGAACCCCTAAAAAACAGCATTTTTCTTATATTTTCAGGAATATGGCTTCTCTGCGGCTGGCTTTTTCTCTTGCAGGCATTTAGCGGGCATTTTTTTAGGCAGGCATGTCATTTTTTGTATTTAGTGTCTGGGGGGTCTAAAAAGTGTACCTGTCAAGTTTCAGCTCTGTAGCATGTCCAGAACCCCTAAAAAACAGCATTTTTATTATATTTTCAGTAATACGGCTTCTCTGCGGCTGGCTTTTTCTCTTGCAGGCATTTATCGGGCATTTTTTTAGGCAGGCATGTCATTTTTTGTATTTAGTGTCTGGGGGGTCTAAAAAGTGTACCTGTCAAGTTTCAGCTCTGTAGCATGTCCAGAACCCCTAAAAAACAGCATTTTTCTTATATTTTCAGGAATACGGCTTCTCTGCGGCTGGCTTTTTCTCTTGCAGGCATTTAGCGGGCAATTTTTTAGGCAGGCATGTCATTTTTTGTATTTAGTGTCTGGGGGGTCTAAAAAGTGTACCTGTCAAGTTTCAGCTCTGTAGCATGTCCAGAACCCCTAAAAAACAGCATTTTTCTTATATTTTCAGGAATACGGCTTCTCTGCGGCTGGCTTTTTTTCTTGCAGGCATTTAGCGGGCATTTTTTTAGGCAGGCATGTCATTTTTTGTATTTAGTGTCTGGGGGGTCTAAAAAGTGTACCTGTCAAGTTTCAGCTCTGTAGCATGTCCAGAACCCCTAAAAAACAGCATTTTTCTTATATTTTCAGGAATACGGCTTCTCTGCGGCTGGCTTTTTTTCTTGCAGGCATTTAGCGGGCATTTTTTTAGGCAGGCATGTCATTTTTTGTATTCAGTGTCTGGGGGGTCTAAAAAGTGTACCTGTCAAGTTTCAGCTCTGTAGCATGTCCAGAACCCCTAAAAAACAGCATTTTTCTTATATTTTCAGGAATACGGCTTCTCTGCGGCTGGCTTTTTCTCTTGCAGGCATATATATCAGTGGTGGGTGGGCAGTGGCACAGTACACTCTCTGTGGACCTGACAGCAGTCACTGGCACCCAGGCAACTGCAATTTAAAAAATATATATATATATTTTTTACTTTGCAAGCTGCTGTGCCACTTTATATATCAGTGGTGGGTGGGCAGTGGCACAGTACACTCTCTGTGGACCTGACAGCAGTCACTGGCACCCAGGCAACTGCAATTTAAAAAATATATATATTTTTTTTTACTTTGCAAGCTGCTGTGCCACTTTATATATCAGTGGTGGGTGGGCAGTGGCACAGTACACTCTCTGTGGACCTGACAGCAGTCACTGGCACCCAGGCAACTGCAATTTAAAAAAAAATATATTTTTTTTTACTTTGCAAGCTGCTGTGCCACCTTATATATCAGTGGTGGGTGGGCAGTGGCACAGTACACTCTCTGTGGACCTGACAGCAGTCACTGGCACCCAGGCAACTGCAATTTTAAAAAATATATATTTTATTTTACTTTGCAAGCTGCTGTGCCACCTTATATATCAGTGGTGGGTGGGCAGTGGCACAGTACACTCTCTGTGGACCTGACAGCAGTCACTGGCACCCAGGCAACTGCAATTTAAAAAAAATATATTTTATTTTACTTTGCAAGCTGCTGTGCCACCTTATATATCAGTGGTGGGTGGGCAGTGGCACAGTACACTCTCTGTGGACCTGACAGCAGTCACTGGCACCCAGGCAACTGCAATTAAAAAATATATATATTTTTTTTTACTTTGCAAGCTGCTGTGCCACCTTATATATCAGTGGTGGGTGGGCACACAGTGGCACTGCAGTGGGCACAGTACACTCTGTGGACCTGACAGTAACTGGCAGCCCAGGCAACTGCAATAATAAAAAATATTTTTTTTTTCAATTTATTGCAACAAGATGCTGTGCCACCGTATATATATCAGTGGTGGGCAGTGCACTGCAGTGGGTACAGTGCACTCTGTGGACCTGACACAGCACTCACTGCAATTATGACAGAGGAAAAAAAAATATTTTTTAAAATGCAAGGTACTGTGCCTGTGCCACCCGAAATGAGTATGGTGTGCACACAGTACAGTCTGTGGTAGGTCTGTGGCCTCTCACACACAGCGGGCAGGCAACTGCAGTGTACAATAGATATATATAGATATATATATAAAGAAAAAACTCTATTACCTCACCAGCCCTTAAAAGGGCTTTTGGGGACACTATATATATATATATATATATATATGTATATATATAAATAAAAAAAATCCTCAATTACCAGCCCTTAAAAGGGCTTTTGGGGACACTAGATAGATATAGATATATATATATATATAAGAAGGAACAACTCAATTACCAGCCCTTAAAAGGGCTTTTGGGGACGCTAGGTATATATATATATATATATATATATATAAAAAAAAAAAAAACACAAATACCAGCCCTTAGAAGGGCTTTTTGGGGTGCTGATATTACAGCAGTAGTGGACCAAGAACACTGCAAGACCAGGAACACTGACTAACTGTCCCTAGCTTAACAGCAGCAGCAGCAGCAGCAGCAGCAGCTCTCTCCCTACTCTCACTACACACACTGCTTCAGAATGATCTAAGATGGATGCTGCCCTTGCTTATTTATAGGAGGTGGGAGGGTGTGGGAGGGAGGTATGCTGATTGGCTGGAAATGTGTCTGCTGACTGTAAAGTTCAGGGTCAAAGTTTGCCTCAATGATGTCTTATGGGGGGCGGACCGAACGTCGCATATGTTCGCCGGCAGCGGCGAACGCGAACATGCTAAGTTCGCCGGGAACTGTTCGCCGGCGAACAGTTCTATACATCTCTACTTAGCACTAGCTTCCACATAAGCTTTACGGATGGCTCTCTTTCTACCAGCAGCATAGGAAAGAATTCGACCCCTCAGCACTGCCTTCCCTGTCTTCCAGAACAGATTTGGAACAGAAATGTGAGACGCGTTTGTTTTAGAGAATTCCCGCCAGGTGTCACGTATGATCGTGGCTATATGTGGGTCATGGGCTAGGAAAGAGGGGAACCTCCAACCACTGGCAGGTGGTTTGGGGGAAAAATCTAAGAGTGTGAGTGCTATAGGAGCGTGATCAGAAATCACGAGTTCATGAATAGAGGAATTCATAATCATGGGTTGGGACTGGGCATTGGCAAAGAAGTAGTCGATTCTAAAAAGGGAGTTGTGCGGATTGGATTAAAAGGTAAACTCCCTGCCCTCAGGGTGCATCAGGCGCCAAACGTCTGTCAAATGGAGGTGCTCGGCAAAATGGGGCAAATGATTCGATCCAAGTGACGAATGTGAAGCAGGGGCAGTGTGTGGGCGGGATCTATCCTCTCTAGGGTCCATGACCTTGTTGAGGTCGCCTCCCAGGACTAGGGGAAGGTGGATATGTGGGGCCAAATGTGCTGCCAGGGCTTGGAAGTATAGTCCCGTCTGTGAATTAGGGGAATAAGTAGTAGAGACCACCCACTCCCTAGGGCCCGAGATCGGTTTCACCGCCAGAAACCGACCGTCATTATCAGCGTGCGAAGAGGTGACAGTGCAAGGTAGGTTTTTGTGTAGCAAAATCATCACTCCGGCCTTTCCTTTTAAGGCGGGGGAGCCAAGAACCTGACCCACCCACAGCTTGCGCATTCTATGAAAGTCTTGTTCGGATAGGTGTGTTTCCTGGAGTAGAGCAATATCGGCTTTTAACCGTTTTAGATGACGTAGGACCGCCATGCGCTTATTTGGTGAGCGGAGGCCCTTCACGTTCCAGGATATGATATTAATCATTGGTGTGGTTTAAGGAATGATATAGCGGCAGATGAGGCAAATCTAATGGCATCGAAATGGGTATGTATAATTTGCTTTAGCCATCGGAGGAGAGGTGTAGAGGAAAAAATCATATGTGCATAGAGGGTGATAAAACAGGGGGGGGATTGGGAGGCAAGGCCTGTACATTCAAAGAAAAGGAAAACAAGTTACAAACACTAACAAGGTATTCAAATACCCAAGGAAGCCAGTATTTTACTTCTTCCCACATGTGAAAACCTCCTACTACGGCGTTACCGGAAGATTGTCAAGTACCACCCCAGCGGTGAGCCCACTCCCCCACTTACGGTTGGGTGCATCATGTCAGGAGAGGTAACTTGTCCAACACAGTAGAGCAATGATGATTCTTGCTCCCCTAATAATGAGTCGTACGATCAACTTGCGGCAGCGCCATAATAGTGGGTTGTATGACCTGTAACACTAAAAATAAAAATTCAGAAACAGTAAAGTAGTATAACCCAGGATACTGGCCACACAGCAAATAAGGCAAGATTATTGTAGGCAAACGGTCAAATGTGATTAGCAGCAGATAGGCATGAAGGGGCCTGTCAACAGTTAAACCAACATTTCAGATGATTAAGCGGCAGGTCCCCAGTAGTACAGAACAGGACAAGGGGCCGCCTCCATATTAACTTAACTTTCTATCTCAAAGGATGAGAATGAACTGCGTTCTAGGCTGGCCTGTGTCTCCCAGAGAGATCCATAAGGCGCAATTTCTTAGCAGGGTCCTTGCGCGGGCTCCGTTTGTCCCTGGGATTTTGCAGACGATGAGACGGTGGTGGGGCCGGAGCAGATATGTCCATGGGTAAGCGAAGATGAGAATTAAGGTAATCCCAGGCATCATCCGGGTAAGTGAAGGATTTGGCCATTCCTGAAGAGTCTGTGAAGCGAAGTGTAGCCGGGTAGGCCAATGTGAATTTAATGCCCTGTTGGTATAAAGCGTTACACACAGGCTGCAGCGCCTTGCGTCTCCTGGATACCTCCTGTGAGTAGTCCGCAAACATGAGGAGTTTGTGGCCATCAAATTGAAAGGATTTGGAGTTGCGGTAAGACTTTACAATATTGACTCTGTCCATGTAGTTAAGGTACTTCACTATCACTGGGCGGGGAGTTCTGCGCTCATTAGATGGTGGGTCCACACGGTGTACGCGTTCAGCCACACAAGGAGTAGTGTGTGTACGCGTTCAGCCACACAGTAGGGCCTGAGGAATGCGCTGCATACAGATGTCCATAAGGGAGTCTGTGCCAAAAGTTTCTGGGAGGACTATTATTCTTAAATTGTTTCTGCATGACCAGTTCTCGAGATCGTCAATTTTATCAAGAAGGTACTGCTGTGTCTGTTTGAATTGTTGATCTGTGTGAAATGATGCTTGGGTCTCCTCCTCTATTTCCGCCACCCTGCTCTCCAGTTCTGTCAGACGTAAGGCATGTTCACTGAGATCCTTCCTGATCTGTGCAATGCCTGCAGCCATGGCTTTGTCCACGGCTGCAGTGATGGTGGGGGATAGCAGGGCTGCCACAGCCTGTGCCATTCCCGCATATTGATCAGGGGAGGCAGCAGGGAGTTGGTCTGTGTGAGACGTTGCAGAGATCGTGTCTGTCAGGGAGGGAGGATTGCTGAGCGGCTGGCCCGCGCTCTCCGCCATATTAGCTGTAGAGGCGCCGGAGAGAGCGGCGTCAGAGCGGGGGTTGCAGGCAGTGCTGGCCGGTCCGGGTAGTAAAAATTTGTCCATCAGGGTGTCACTCTCTAGCAGTGACTGTTTGGGGGACTGTGACTCACCGCCGTGGGCTTAAAAGCCTATATAGTATAGCGTCGTGACCGGAGCCGCCGCTTCCTGCTCCCTAACATCTGGCGCCGGAACCTGAAGTCGGCATGCAGTGTAAGAAGAATTGCCAGCATGTGTTAGCTTAGTGTTGTGGCCGCCAGCTGGGCACAGCAATATACAAAATACCATTGTCTCTGCCTCAGTACCTCCAGCATACTAGTGTCACCTCCGGCCTCCCTACAGTGACGTTTTAGCTGCTCTCCACGAGTCCCCGGTGTCCTGTCGAATAATGCCTCTCATTCTCTCTCCCAGCGCCCGCTCTCTTTCTGAAAATCTGACCCACCTCCACAACCTGTTTCTCTCCCTCCAACGCCCCAAAATCAAAAGAAACCCCCCCCACCCCCACCTGGGTGGTAGGTAGCAAAGCCTGCGGAGGCACCATTCCAGCCTGGAGACACTCAACGCTGAGCTGGAGGCGTGTGTAACACGAGGAGCCGAGACCAGGGGGAGGGGCCAAGAGGCACAGGAGCAGGAATGGTACGAAGGGATCTCACTGCCACAGTGGAAGGTAGGGCAAAGTGCTTAGACAGTCCTGATTATATAGCACAGTGACTGTACATTATAGATCCCACAGGAAGAATGAAAACATGAGAACCTAGTAGGGACATAGACAAATGGAGACAGTCAGAGAAGAGTACATGGGGACAGAGCAAAGGAGATGAGAAAACAGAAGACACAGTGATTGGTGAGATGTGGACAGAGCAAGGAAGATGTGAACAGGGCAGGGAGATGGAGAAGTTAGAGTAGGAAACATAGGGACAATCATAGTCTGGGTTGCTAAACCGAGATGAACAGTTTGTAAAAAAAAAAAGGGCGCTTTTCTCCTGTCCATAGAACAGAAAAATGGTGGTCCCAATTCCATAGAGTTTAAATACAGCCAACACTCCAGACAAATTGTAAAATTAATCAAATAAGTGTATTTATACATATATAAAAGACAATCAGACAAAACAAAGTAAATAAAATACAGACATTTTTATACCACATACGGTCAGTCACACCACATACGGTCAGTCATCTGTGCTCAAACATGGTTTTACCAGATATGCTAAACAGGCAGAGGGTGGAGCCACGAGAATAGCATTACAGTACCAGTTAACCCAACATGTTTCGGAAAGTAAATTTCCTTCTTCAGGGGATGTAGCACAGGTTATGTCTATCTATTGAAAAATGAAATATACAAAAATCAAAACAAGTACATAATGTATTTTAAAGGAGTATATATCATCATATTGATCCAATACAAAAAAAAAACAACATAAATAGATATATTACAGTTAACAATTCCAAGAGTGTCTCTATGCACTTGCATGAGAAATACTACATGGCAAAAAGGATATAACAAAAGGATTCATATGTATGTGATTTATGCTTACCCGGGGTATGTCTTTAAGAGTAAAACAGCACATCAAAGAAGGCTAAATCTTAGGCCAGAGAGAAAGGTTCTCACTTGCAATCTCTTTTTGTTTTCCATGGAGGGGTTGCCCATGGGCTGTGGGGAATAGAGGTAGAGGAAATGTTTTTGTCTTCTGGAAGATCACAGGAGACGTACCCACAGTCCTATATTTAAAGGGGTGGGAGGGGTCGTTCAGTGAGGGCCGTAAAGCATAGGGTATGTTCAAGATCGGTCTTGAGAGCTCACTCCAGAAAAGTAGTCCAGGCTGCACACCACCGTCCCACAAGGATCACCAATAGTGAGAGACCAACCCAGTGATTATCCAAAGGGAGCTAAAAGGGCATTAAATTGAAAATTATATAAGTGTGAGGAAAGGTCTTCTTTTTTCAAATATCAAGGCTTGTCCATATTATAGGACAGCAAAGAGAGAAGTATAGAATTTGTTCAGGAAATGACTTACCCTCTCTTTCACTGGTGTTAAGTCTATTAGCTCCTTGGAGATCAGATAAAAAATCTAAACTGACACTCCAAGGGGCTGCTTTATATGTTGCAATGTGCCAATAAATAAAAGAGATAGGGTTAGTGATCTCCACAGACCCCCAAAAAGTGCTCAGTGTATTGTGCTGCTATTGCTGCGAGTAAACAGAAATGTGCAATATGTAATAAACACGAGGTGCACAAATGTGATATAAATTCATTATAATTTAATGAATAGTGCAAGTGACAAATAATTAATATAGTGCATAAATCTTAAACATAAAGGTACTGCAAAAAATAAAGGGACTGCAAAAAATAAACAGATCGGTGGTATATAAATTTTCTGAATGTGTTGTGAACAAAGTGAATTGAGGAAAGTGAAAGATTTTCCAAAAGATTAATATATGGTGTCCACAAATGAAATAAAATTAAACAAACAATTGTTCCTCAAGGTAGAAGAAATGAGGAGTGCAAACACCTATGTTAGTTTAGGTGGGTGATGCGCTTCAGAAGTGGATATAAAGTAAAAATATAAATATAATATAATAAATGTATAAACTGGCGTGGTAAAAAGTGTTCTAGTGATAAAAGGTGTTGATGTTGGTTAATAAAGGGTGGTCCAATACTTCATATATATCTCATATATATATATATCAATATAAATAAACTATTCCAGTTATCTTCTATACAATAAAGTGCTGAGTGTTTATACTTTCCTAAAAGGTATCAATAAATAAACCGTAGACAAGATAAAAATAAAGATACTTCAAAAAAAGATACAAAGTGCTGTGTGCTCATTTGCTTAGATCAAAAAATGAATAAATAAATAAAGTGCTGTGTTTATAGTGTCCATATATATAGAAATCCAAAATCAGGTGTCATTCCCTTCGATATCATTAAATAAAACAAGGTGCTCTCATGCAGAGTATGGGTGTTGTGACTTGTTGCCTCCACCAGGTGTCACATCTAGGTGCTCTATATTCTCACCTCAATAAGGTGTATATTGCGCCTGTATACAAAGCTTAGTCTCCGAATATCATATAGGCTTTACTTATTCCGGTATCTTGCTCCTCCTTCAAGTGTTTCCTGTCCTGTCCTGTTTAGTATTTTGGGGTGCATACACTTTCCGTCCTTAATTCCATATCGTGGCCTCGGGCTAGAGGTTATCCTATTCCTCTGTAAGGTTTTACCATCATTTGGAGAGAACACAAGAGCACTGCCCTATTCTTGGGCACTATCTCTTTTTTTCACCTGTCCCCAGGCAAGGTTTTCCTGCAGCACCACAGACCACACCCTAGGCTCTACGGCCTCTCCTCCTGGTGCTGGAGGCCAATGGAGAGAGGGCTTCTCGACCCCCCTGAGGTTAAGACAGGTGAAGTCAGGACCAAAGTAGCATGGGTCGCCTGCTTGACTGTTAGCAGGGACTTCACATCGACTATTATACAGTCTCTGTATTACCAAAGATCTGCTACGTCTCACGGGCGCCACCTGTCTGCTGACTCCTCTCCAGCACATCAGCTGTACTCAGGAACTCCCTGCTAACAGTCAAGCAGGCGACCCATGCTACTTTGGTCCTGACTTCACCTGTCTTAACCTCAGGGGGGTCGAGAAGCCCTCTCTCCATTGGCCTCCAGCACCAGGAGGAGAGGCCGTAGAGCCTAGGGTGTGGTCTGTGGTGCTGCAGGAAAACCTTGCCTGGGGACAGGTGAAAAAAAGAGATAGTGCCCAAGAATAGGGCAGTGCTCTTGTGTTCTCTCCAAATGATGGTAAAACCTTACAGAGGAATAGGATAACCTCTAGCCCGAGGCCACGATATGGAATTAAGGACGGAAAGTGTATGCACCCCAAAATACTAAACAGGACAGGACAGGAAACACTTGAAGGAGGAGCAAGATACCGGAATAAGTAAAGCCTATATGATATTCGGAGACTAAGCTTTGTATACAGGCGCAATATACACCTTATTGAGGTGAGAATATAGAGCACCTAGATGTGACACCTGGTGGAGGCAACAAGTCACAACACCCATACTCTGCATGAGAGCACCTTGTTTTATTTAATGATATCGAAGGGAATGACACCTGATTTTGGATTTCTATATATATGGACACTATAAACACAGCACTTTATTTATTTATTCATTTTTTGATCTAAGCAAATGAGCACACAGCACTTTGTATCTTTTTTTGAAGTATCTTTATTTTTATCTTGTCTACGGTTTATTTATTGATACCTTTTAGGAAAGTATAAACACTCAGCACTTTATTGTATAGAAGATAACTGGAATAGTTTATTTATATTGATATATATATATATGAGATATATATGAAGTATTGGACCACCCTTTATTAACCAACATCAACACCTTTTATCACTAGAACACTTTTTACCACGCCAGTTTATACATTTATTATATTATATTTATATTTTTACTTTATATCCACTTCTGAAGCGCATCACCCACCTAAACTGTATACATTGTATTAACTGGTTCCTGGTACCAGTACTGTGGTGCAGCAGTAAGAAGGGAAAAACACATATCCTCAGATAGCGCAGGAACCACCCATACATATAAGAAACACCTATGTTAGCCACTAGGTGTCACACTGTCAATACAACCTGTGCATTGAAGCCACAAACTGAACAAATCCGAAGAGTCCTTTCGCTTCTGTTGAGCAGATGCTTGTATAGATGAATCAGTCTTAACACTCACTCAGTAGGCTGATCTGGATCAGTAGAGCGCCGGTGTTCCGTGAAAAAAACCTACCCGTGAAAATTTCATACCCTCGTCACTTCCGGTCAGCTAACAGCTGCGGAGCTTACTAGTGCGCATGCTCGGAGGGTATGGAATGTATGGAATGTATGTTATAACGTTACACCGCATCAGCTGTTTCGGCGGTTACATTAAAACATCTCCGCTGTAACATCAATCATCTCCGCTCCTACCCCTGTCACTTCCCTGATGTTGGCTACTAAATGTAAAAGCGGATCACGGAGCCGTGTTCTCCGTCATTTAGATTTCATACACCCGCCGCCGCTTTTACATTTAGTAGCCGAGATCAGGGAAGTGACAGGGATAGGAGCGGAGATGATTCATGTTGCAGCCGAGCTCTTTTAATGCAACCGCTGAGGCGGTGTAACGTTACACACACTACTGTGATAATTTCATACCCTCAGAGCATGTGCACTAGTCTGCTCCTCAGCTGTTCCATTTTGTTTCTAACAGGAAGTGACGTGGGTATGGTTTTCTCACGGGGTATGCTTTTCTCACATTACACCGGGAAGCTTGGGTGGAGTCTAACGTCATAGATCACTTCCGGTATCGGAGGCTGAGCCGTGGAACGCAGAAACTTCCCGGCGTTCTACTGATCCAGATCAGCCTACTGAGTGAGTGTTTACTACTCATATTTTCCACAGCCTTGCACTATTTTGATGGGGTTTCTTTTCACTTGAGCATTTTGGACCGATTCATCTATACAAGCATCTGCTCAACAGAAGCGAAAGGACCCTTCGGATTTGTCCAGTTTGTGGCTTCAATGCACAGGTTGTATTGACAGTGTGACACCTAGTGGCTAACATAGGTGTTTGCACTCCTCATTTCTTCTACCTTGAGGAACAATTGTTTGTTTAATTTTATTTCATTTGTGGACACCATATATTAATCTTTTGGAAAATGTTTCATTTTCCTCAATTCATTTTGTTCACAACACATTCAGAAAATTTATATACCACGATCTGTTTATTTTTTGCAGTACCTTTATGTTTATAAGATTTATGCACTATATTAATTATTTGTCACTTGGGGGCGCATGTGCGGCGCGGAGCTGGAAGGTCACTAGCTGCTCGGCTCCGTCGGAGGGGGGAGAGACAGGCGGCTTTCCCGGGGCCAGATCGAAATTTTTCCCAACAAAAACTACCAGCACCCCCGTGGGAACATCCTGTGCATGCCGTCAGCGAGGAAGAACAATCGGGTCGCCCTCAAAGACGCTCCCTGACGACTTATCTCCTCCGCACTAAGGAAACCACCAGGATGACCAAAGATGGCGCCCAGGCCTGTTCTCAGCAGCATGCAGAAACCTCCCCACCGCCACCTTCCGCTACATCTCCTGCAGAAAATCGTGAGTACGCTAATAGCATTTCTAAGGCAGATTTGGATGCTAGTCTCACGGCAATGTATAACAAACTGGCAGAAAAATTTCAAACAGAGATTCATAAATCGACCAACACTCTGTCACAGGAAATAGCTGCTTTGGGGGGTCGCACAGATTTATTGGAGGCAAAACATGATGAACTGGCCATTGCACATAATGATCTCAGGAAAGAATTTGAGCTCCTGTCTGACAATTACGATTTATTGCAATCTCAGGTCGAAGACTTGGACAATAGGAATCGTAGGAATAACCTGCGCCTCAGAGGTATTCCGGAGACAGTGACTGAGCTAACCCCTGCAGTATCCAAACTTTTCAGTGAATTGCTGCCAGATAAACCTGCTGCTGCTTTCTTATGTGATAGAATCCACAGAGCCCTGCACCCTAAACCTCCTCCGGATAAGCCCCCAAGGGACGTGGTACTATGTCTTAAAGACTTCCTGGTTAAGGAGGACATCCTGCGTCAGGGCCGGCGTTAGGGGGGGCAAACTGGGCAACTGCCCAGGGCCCCAAATGTCCAGGGGCCCCGTGTCACTGTCAGTCAGGGCCGGACCGGGCAGACAGGGCAGTGTCCCGACTCCCGGTGGGCCGCGGCGCTCAGAGTCATCAGATACAGTAAGAAGACGATCCCTCACTGCGGGCGGCCGCCGGCCGGTGTACTTGCCAACTACACCGGCTCCGCGGCCAATCAGCCTTCTGCTCAGGGGGGGTGTGAGTCACACCCCCCTGAGCAGAAGGCTGATTGGCCGCGGAGCCGGTCCGGAAGTCAAGGTGTGTGTGTTCCTTCCCACGGCCGCCGATGATCACTGAAGCCGCTGCAGATGGGAGCTCCTTCAGCCCGACTCCGGGCTGCTCGCGGGGGGGGGGGGGCGGCGACGAGAGGGAAGGTAAGAGACTGCCTGCAGAGCAGCCTGTGCAGCCCCGGCCGTGTGTGCTGAATAGGAGGGGGTTGGGGCGGCTCGGCTGCATATAGAGGATTTGATGTTTCCTTATGCCGCTGGATGGAGGGATGGATTCTTCTTCTCCCTTCTGCAGGCATTCTGCGGCTGCAGGAGAAATATGGAAATATCAATTTCTCTATATGCAGCTGAGCTGTCCCATCCCCCTCCTATTCAACTTCTTTTACTGCCCCCCAGTGATCTTAGCCACCCCAGTGATCTTAGCCACCCCCCCCCAGTGATCTTAGCCACCCCCTCCAGTGATCTTAGCCACCCCCTCCAGTGATCTAAACCACCCCGCCCAGTGATCTTAGCCATCCCCCCCAGTGATCTTAGCCACCCCCCCCAGTGATCTTAGCCACCCCCCCAGTGATCTTAGCCACCCCCTCCAGTGATCTTAGCCACCCCCCCAGTGATCTTAGCCACCCCAATGATCTTAGCCCCCCCCCCAGTGATCTTAGCCACCCCAGTGATCTTAAACCCCCTGTATTTTTTTACCCCCCCGCCCTGTGCTCCTTAGCCCCCCCGTGCTCTTCAAGTCCCCACAGTGCTTTTCATCTCACCCTATGCTCTCTGGCTCCCCCAGTGCTCTCCACCCCCCCCCCCCGTGCTCCCTGGCTCCCCCTAAGTGATTTCCAGTGCTCTCCAGTCCCCCCCCCCATGCTCTCCATCCCCCTGGTTTTCCCTGCCCGCCACCCCCCCCAGTGCTATCCACACCCTGCACCTTCCAACCCCCCTGCAATGCTTTCCAAACCCCCCCCCCTTAATTCTCTCCAGTTCCCTCCCCCCTTGCCCTTCAGCTCCTCCAGTGCTATCTGCTTTCCCTGTGCTCTCCGGCCCCCCTAGTGTCCTATCTTCTATCATGTCTGCAGTCTCTGACCTTCTCTTGCATCACATCCGCAGTCTCTGGACCATCTCCTGTACTATGTCTGCAGTCTCTGACCATCTCCTGTATCGTGTCTGCAGTCTCTGACCATCTCCTGTATCGTGTCTGCAGTCTCTGACCATCTCTTGTATCATGTCTGCAGTCTCTGACCATCTCTTGTATCATGTCTGCAGTCTCTGACCATCTCCTGTATCGTGTCTGCAGTCTCTGACCATCTCTTGTATCATGTCCTCAGTCTCTGACCATCTCCTGTATCATGTCCTCAGTCTCTGACCATCTCCTGTATCATGTCCTCAGTCTCTGACCATCTCCTGTATCATGTCCGTGGTCTCTGACCATCTCTTGTATCATGTCTGCAGTCTCTGACCATCTCTTGTATCATGTCTGCAGTCTCTGACCATCTCCTGTATCGTGTCTGCAGTCTCTGACCATCTCTTGTATCATGTCCTCAGTCTCTGACCATCTCCTGTATCATGTCCTCAGTCTCTGACCATCTCCTGTATCATGTCCTCAGTCTCTGACCATCTCCTGTATCATGTCCGTGGTCTCTGACCATCTCTTGTATCACGTCTGCACTCTCTGACCATCTACTGTATCACGTCTGTAGTCTCTGACCATCTCTTCTATCATGTCCTCAGTCTCTGACCATCTCTTGTATCATGTCCTCAGTCTCTGACCATCTCCTGTATCATGTCTTCAGTCTCTGACCATCTCCTGTATCATGTCCTCAGTCTCTGACCATCTACTGTATCATGTCCGTGGTCTCTGACCATCTACTGTATCATGTCCTCAGTCTCTGACCATCTACTGTATCATGTCCTCATTCTCTGACCATCTACTGTATCATGTCCTCAGTCTCTGACCATCTCCTGTATCATGCCCTCAGTCTCTGACCATCTCCTGTATCATGTCCTCAGTCTCTGACCATCTACTGTATCATGTCCGTGGTCTCTGACCATCTCTTGTATCACGTCTGCACTCTCTGACCATCTACTGTATCACGTCTGTAGTCTCTGACCATCTCTTGTATCATGTCCTCAGTCTCGGACCATCTCTTGTATCATGTCCTCAGTCTCTGACCATCTCTTGTATCATGTCCTCAGTCTCTGACCATCTACTGTATCATGTCCTCAGTCTCTGACCATCTCCTGTATCATGTCCTCAGTCTCTGACCATCTCCTGTATCATGTCCTCAGTCTCTGACCATCTCTTGTATCACGTCTGCACTCTCTGACCATCTACTGTATCACGTCTGTAGTCTCTGACCATCTCTTCTATCATGTCCCCAGTCTCTGACCATCTCTTCTATCATGTCCTCAGTCTCTGACCATCTCCTGTATCATGTCTTCAGTCTCTGACCATCTCCTGTATCATGTCCTCAGTCTCTGACCATCTCCTGTATCATGTCCTCAGTCTCTGACAATCTACTGTATCATGTCCTCAGTCTCTGACCATCTACTGTATCATGTCCTCAGTCTCTGACCATCTCCTGTATCATGTCTTCAGTCTCTGACCATCTCCTGTATCATGTCCTCAGTCTCTGACCATCTACTGTATCATGTCCTCAGTCTCTGACCATCTACTGTATCATGTCCTCAGTCTCTGACCATCTACTGTATCATGTCCTCATTCTCTGACCATCTACTGTATCATGTCCTCAGTCTCTGACCATCTCCTGTATCATGCCCTCAGTCTCTGACCATCTCCTGTATCATGTCCTCAGTCTCTGACCATCTACTGTATAATGTCCTCAGTCTCTGACCATCTCCTGTATCATGTCTTCAGTCTCTGACCATCTCCTGTATCATGTCCTCAGTCTCTGACAATCTACTGTATCATGTCCTCAGTCTCTGACAATCTACTGTATCATGTCCTCAGTCTCTGACCATCTCCTGTATCATGTCCTTAGTCTCTGACCATCTCCTGTATCATGTCCTCAGTCTCTGACCATCTCTTGTATCATGTTTGCAGTCTCTGACCATCTCCTGTACTATGTACAGCGGGAACACTCTGCAGCCACACCGCACAGCACACCCAAGGTAAGTGGAGGACTGGAGAGAGGAGTGACTTCTACTTAGGGATTTATTTTGCAGATAGGCTGGGCTGGCACTGGCAGCAACAATTTTATTCAAAGAAATCAGGATTTCTTCTGCAAATATACTGGCACTGGCAGCAACAATTTAATTCAAATCAGGATTTCTTTTGCAAATAGGCTGGCCTGGCACTGGCAGCCAGGCATAGTACTAGTCTAGTACAATGCCTGCCAGTGCCTTGTCTGATCTGATGATGTCACTGCCAGGCTATTTGCAGAAAAAATCCTTATTTTTCCTCATTTTTTGATCATGTGTCATGATGACATTGGTTTTGGTAATTGTCTGACTCTGATGCCAGCCTATTTGCAGAAGAAATCCTGATTTGAATAAAATATTTGCTGCCAGTGCCAGCCTACCAGGGGCTGATCTGAGGTGTGAAGGTGCAGAAATTGGGGTGATCTGAGGTGTGAAGGTGCAGGAATTGGGGTGGTCTGAGGTGTGAAGGTGCAGAAATTGGGGTGGCCTGAGGTGTGAAGGTGCAGGAATTGGGGTGATCTGAGGTGTGAAGGTGCAGAAATTGGGGTGGCCTGAGGTGTGAAGGTGCAGGAATTGGGGTGGTCTGAGGTGTGAAGGTGCAGAAATTGGGGTGGTCTGAGGTGTGAAGGTGCAGGTATTGGGGTGGTCTGAGGTGTGAAGGCGCAGGATTTAGGGTGATCTGAGGTGTGAAGGTGCAGGAATTGGGGTGGTCTGAGGTGTGAAGGTGCAGAAATTGGGGTGGCCTGAGGTGTGAAGGTGCAGGAATTGGGGTGATCTGAGGTGTGAAGGTGCAGGAATTGGGGTGATCTGAGGTGTGAAGGTGCAGAAATTGGGGTGGCCTGAGGTGTGAAGGTGCAGGAATTGGGGTGATCTGAGGTGTGAAGGTGCAGGAATTGGGGTGATCTGAGGTGTGAAGGTGCAGAAATTGGGGTGGCCTGAGGTGTGAAGGTGCAGGAATTGGGGTGGTCTGAGGTGTGAGGGTGCAGGAATTGGGGTGGTCTTAGGTGTGAAGGTGCAGAAATTGGGGTGGCCTGAGGTGTGAAGGTGCAGGAATTGGGGTGGTCTGAGGTGTGAAGGTGCAGGAATTGGGGTGGTCTTAGGTGTGAAGGTGCAGAAATTGGGGTGGCCTGAGGTGTGAAGGTGCAGGAATTGGGGTGGTCTGAGGTGTGAAGGTGCAGGAATTGGGGTGGTCTGAGGTGTGAAGGCGCAGGATTTGGGGTGATCTGAGGTGTGAAGGTGCAGGAATTGGGGCTGATCTGAGGTGTGAAGGTGCAGGAATTGGGGTGATCTGATTTGTGAAGGTGCAGAAATTGGGGTGGTCTGAGGTGTGAAGGTGCAGGAATTGAGGCTGATCTGATTTGTGAAGGTGCAGAAATTGGGGTGGTCTGAGGTGTGAAGGCGCAGGATTTGGACTGATCTGAGGTGTGATAGTGCAGGAATTGGGGCTGATCTGAGGTGTGAAGGTGCAGGAATTGGGGTGATCTGAGGTGTGAAGGTGCAGGAATTGGGGTGGTCTGAGGTGTGAAGGTGCAGAAATTGGGGTGGTCTGAGGTGTGAAGGTGCAGGAATTGGGGTGGTCTGAGGTGTGAAGGTGCAGAAATTGGGGTGGTCTGAGGTGTGAAGGTGCAGAAATTGGGGTGGTCTGAGGTGTGAAGGTGCAGGAATTGGGGTGGTCTGAGGTGTGAAGGTGCAGAAATTGGGGTGGTCTGAGGTGTGAAGGTGCAGGAATCGGGGTGGTCTGATTTGTGAAGGTGCAGGAATTGGGGTGGTCAGAGGTGTGAAGGTGCAGAAATTGGGGTGGTCTGAGGTGTGAAGGTGCAGGAATTGGGGTGATCTGAGGTGTGAAGGTGCAGGAATTGGGGTGGTCAGAGGTGTGAAGGTGCAGGAATTGGGGTGGCCTGAGGTGTGAAGGTGCAGGAATTGGGGTGATCTGAGGTGTGAAGGTGCAGGAATTGGGGTGATCTGAGGTGTGAAGGTGCAGAAATTGGGGTGATCTGAGGTGTGAAGGTGCAGAAATTGGGGTGGCCTGAGGTGTGAAGGTGCAGGAATTGGGGTGGTCTGAGGTGTGAAGGTGCAGGAATTGGGGTGGTCTTAGGTGTGAAGGTGCAGAAATTGGGGTGGCCTGAGGTGTGAAGGTGCAGGAATTGGGGTGGTCTGAGGTGTGAAGGTGCAGGAATTGGGGTGGTCTGAGGTGTGAAGGCGCAGGATTTGGGGTGATCTGAGGTGTGAAGGTGCAGGAATTGGGGCTGATCTGAGGTGTGAAGGTGCAGGAATTGGGGTGATCTGATTTGTGAAGGTGCAGAAATTGGGGTGGTCTGAGGTGTGAAGGTGCAGGAATTGAGGCTGATCTGATTTGTGAAGGTGCAGAAATTGGGGTGGTCTGAGGTGTGAAGGCGCAGGATTTGGACTGATCTGAGGTGTGATAGTGCAGGAATTGGGGCTGATCTGAGGTGTGAAGGTGCAGGAATTGGGGTGATCTGAGGTGTGAAGGTGCAGGAATTGGGTGGTCTGAGGTGTGAAGGTGCAGAAATTGGGGTGGTCTGAGGTGTGAAGGTGCAGGAATTGGGGTGGTCTGAGGTGTGAAGGTGCAGAAATTGGGGTGATCTGAGGTGTGAAGGTGCAGAAATTGGGGTGGTCTGAGGTGTGAAGGTGCAGGAATTGGGGTGGTCTGAGGTGTGAAGGTGCAGAAATTGGGGTGGTCTGAGGTGTGAAGGTGCAGGAATTGGGGTGGTCTGATTTGTGAAGGTGCAGGAATTGGGGTGGTCAGAGGTGTGAAGGTGCAGAAATTGGGGTGGTCTGAGGTGTGAAGGTGCAGGAATTGGGGTGGTCTGATTTGTGAAGGTGCAGGAATTGGGGTGGTCAGAGGTGTGAAGGTGCAGGAATTGGGGTGGTCAGAGGTGTGAAGGTGCAGGAATTGGGGTGGTCAGAGGTGTGAAGGTGCAGGAATTGGGGTGGTCTGAGGTGTGAAGGTGCAGAAATTGGGGTGGTCTGATTTGTGAAGGTGCAGGAATTGGGGTGGTCTGAGGTGTGAAGGTGCAGGAATTGGGGTGGTCTGATTTGTGAAGGTGCAGAAATTGGGGTGATCTGAGGTGTGAAGGTGCAGAAATTGGGGTGGCCTGAGGTGTGAAGGTGCAGGAATTGGGGTGGTCTGAGGTGTGAAGGTGCAGGAATTGGGGTGGTCTTAGGTGTGAAGGTGCAGAAATTGGGGTGGCCTGAGGTGTGAAGGTGCAGGAATTGGGGTGGTCTGAGGTGTGAAGGTGCAGGAATTGGGGTGGTCTGAGGTGTGAAGGCGCAGGATTTGGGGTGATCTGAGGTGTGAAGGTGCAGGAATTGGGGCTGATCTGAGGTGTGAAGGTGCAGGAATTGGGGTGATCTGATTTGTGAAGGTGCAGAAATTGGGGTGGTCTGAGGTGTGAAGGTGCAGGAATTGAGGGTGATCTGATTTGTGAAGGTGCAGAAATTGGGGTGGTCTGAGGTGTGAAGGCGCAGGATTTGGACTGATCTGAGGTGTGATAGTGCAGGAATTGGGGCTGATCTGAGGTGTGAAGGTGCAGGAATTGGGGTGATCTGAGGTGTGAAGGTGCAGGAATTGGGGTGGTCTGAGGTGTGAAGGTGCAGAAATTGGGGTGGTCTGAGGTGTGAAGGTGCAGGAATTGGGGTGGTCTGAGGTGTGAAGGTGCAGAAATTGGGGTGGTCTGAGGTGTGAAGGTGCAGAAATTGGGGTGGTCTGAGGTGTGAAGGTGCAGAAATTGGGGTGGTCTGAGGTGTGAAGGTGCAGGAATCGGGGTGGTCTGATTTGTGAAGGTGCAGGAATTGGGGTGGTCAGAGGTGTGAAGGTGCAGAAATTGGGGTGGTCTGAGGTGTGAAGGTGCAGGAATTGGGGTGGTCTGATTTGTGAAGGTGCAGGAATTGGGGTGGTCAGAGGTGTGAAGGTGCAGGAATTGGGGTGGTCAGAGGTGTGAAGGTGCAGGAATTGGGGTGGTCAGAGGTGTGAAGGTGCAGGAATTGGGGTGGTCTGAGGTGTGAAGGTGCAGAAATTGGGGTGGTCTGAGGTGTGAAGGTGCAGAAATTGGGGTGGTCTGATTTGTGAAGGTGCAGGAATTGGGGTGGTCTGAGGTGTGAAGGTGCAGGAATTGGGGTGGTCTGATTTGTGAAGGTGCAGAAATTGGGGTGATCTGAGGTGTGAAGGTGCAGGAATTGGGGTGATCTGATGTGTGAAGGTGCAAAGCTCACTTGATTTCTTATTTATTCTATTTAATGTTATTTAATTAGAGCATATTTTCATGTAGTTGTATGTTTTATTTGGCTAAATTGATTAAATGCGCCTATATTTTTGGTAGAATATAAAAAAATTTGGGGCCCCACTTTTAGGTTTGCCCAGGGCCACACTTTGTCTAAAACCGGCCCTGTCCTGCGTGTATCCAGGAATACTCCAAATATTATGTTGGAAGGCACTAGGATTCAAATCTTTCCGGATATATTGCAAGCCACCCTTGAGAAACGGCGTGGTATGAAGGAGGTCACCACCATTTTGCAGACGGCTAGGATTCGTTACAGATGGGGATTTCCCTTCAAACTCACAGTGCCTCATAATGGTTCTGTTTATGTGGTTTACAACTTGACACAAGGAAAAGAACTGCTTATCAAATTGGGCCTGATGAACGCTGCACCTGAAGCCCGCCCACAAGCTACTCCAAGACCCTCACCTGTGTGGTCTACCCCAGCAACAAGAAGGGATCAGCGCAGATGGAGGAACCCCTTCAGAGATGGTCCCTTTTAATCATATAAATGCCAAATATGCGGTTCCATTTTTTCTCTCATGTTTGTGTGCGAATTAGCAGGAACTCCTGCGGTACCTTTGAGGTCTATTATAGGTACTATCATCTTAGGATGGGTCCCTATCATACCTATGATACCCTTCAGTGCATTAATATTTTATTATATAATACCGATGGTTTGAAATCTTTAGATTTCTAGGTTTACAATTTACAATTGCCTTTCTCTTCCCCCCCCCCCCTCGCTGGTTTGTCCCCCATGTGCTTTTTCGTGGGTGTCTGTGCCCTTAACAGGAGCAATTCGGTGTCTCGCCGCGGGTTCCTGGGGCTCCAGGGCGCCGACCCCTACGAATGGCGTCTGGACCTAATTGTCCTATGTTTTGTTGTATTTTTGATGGGTTTACATGAGTTGCCCGTCTCCCAGAGATGTTTTTCACATCTTAGAGTCTTTATGACTCCTGCTGGTATTGTTTGTTTTTTGATTCTTCAAAAATATTGTTTTTTGGAAAATAGAAAGTCATCCACTCAGATCATTATAACCTTTTTACCGACTCCTCGGTCAGTTTGCCTGTCTGCGATCTCTTGCTTGCACTACCTCCTATTTTTGGGATATTTTTGCCATGCTACTATCAGAATGTTGCATATAAGTTGTCTCTTGCATATTGGTTTCAGACACACTTAATAGTTTCTTTAAAGTGGAGTTCCACCCATTTTTGGAACTTTAGATCTATGTAATCCCCTTTAAAATGGCTTTTACCAATGGAAACTTTTTTTTTTTTTTTGATAGTAAATACCTTAATTTCTGCTTTATTCCTCCTCTCCTCACTTCCGGGTCCGATCGGCGATGACGTCATTCGGCGATTCGCAGTGTCTGCTGGGATGTATTCTATTCCAGAAATCTCGCAGTAGCTGAGCTGTAGTGAGCCGTGCCTGCCCCGCCTTCGCCCCGCCTCCTCTCATTAAGTTGTATTGTATGAATGTATTAAGGCCGTTCTCTGCCCCGCCTCCGCCCCGCCCCGCCTCCTCTCATTGGTTGTATTGTATGAATGTATTAAGCCCGTTCTCTGCCCCGCCTCCGCCCCGCCTCCTCTCTTTGAGTTGTATTGTATGAATACAACTCAATGAGAGGAGGCGGGCAGAGGAGGCGGGGCAGAGGCGGGGCAGAGAACGGCCTTAATACATTCATACAATACAACCAATGAGAGGAGGCCGGGCGGGGCGGAGGCCGGGCGGGGCGGAGGCGGGGCAGAGAACGGCCTTAATACATTCATGCAATACAACCAATGAGAGGAGGCGGGGTGGGGCGGAGGCGGGGCAGAGAACGGCCTTAATACATTCATACAATACAACTTAATGAGAGGAGGCGGGGCGAAGGCGGGGCAGGCACGCAGTCATTTAGGCAATTTCAGAACTCCACTTTTCACAGCAAGGCAAGAGGAGTGGCTATCTTTATCCACAACAACATTATTTTTGATATATCTTCTACATATAGTGATCCGGATAGTAGATTCCTGATCCTCAAAGGTAATATAGCGGGTAAATCAATTACAGTTGCCTCTCTTTATGCCCCTAATGAAGCTCAGGCCACGTTTTTTAAACACTTCTTTGAGATTCTTAGTAGATATACGTCGCCCCATATGGTGGTTGGTGGGGACTTCAATCTGTCCGCTCACCCTTCTCTGGATAGGAGTAGAGTTACACCCTCTTCTAAGGCCTTTCCCAAAACTCTTACCAAGGTCCTTAGTGACTTCCAATTAATTGACGCTTGGAGAGCTCATAATGTAGGTATTAAAGAGTTCACTTTTTATTCCCACCCCCATGAAAGCGCGGCCAGATTGGACTATATTTTTTGCACACCGGTTTTACTAGCTAACTCATCGGAAGCTAGGATACACACCTGTCCCTGGTCAGACCACAAAATTGTGTCATTTGAAGCATGTGGGGTCGGTTTAAAAAGCTCAACATTTAATTGGAGACTTAATGATTCTTTGCTGAATGTCTCTACATTTACAGCTCAGATTGCATCCTCCTTGGAGGAATATTTTAGTATAAATGAAAACGATGAGACCCCCACGTCAACAGTGTGGATAGCACATAGAGCGGTAATTAGGGGTAAGATTATTGCCCTAGCTTCAGCCAAAAATAAAGCTAGACTAATCGATATAAAATCCCTTACCAAAGAGTTAGATAGATTATACAATTTACATAACCAAGCTCCCTCCTCAGACTTGATGGATTTGATCTCCACCAAAAGACGTGCTCTGGACGAAATTTTGTCTGGTGATACTGAAAAGGCCCTCAGGTGGTCCAAGGCAAAATTTATGCTTAATAGCAACGCCATGTCTACGATGTTTGCTAAAAAACTCACACAAGATTCTAAACACACCCATATTTATAAACTTAGAAGGCGGGATGGGAAGACAGTTTCCCACCCAGAGGAGGTGCTGAAGATTTTTACTAATTTCTATAAAGATCTCCTATCAGTGTCGTCTGATGTATCTCTAGCTGAGTTTGACTCTTGGATTGGGAAATTACAGATCCCCTCCCTCTCTGCTTCTCAGAGGGAAGAGTTGGAGGCTCCTTGTTCGGAAGAGGAGATCCTACATTTGATCAAATCCTTGAAGTCATCCACGGCCCCGGGTCCAGATGGATTCTCCTCCTCCTACTATAAAAGTTTTGCCCCAGTCCTGACCCCTAAATTAACCAAATTATTTAACCATATTTTACAGGGCGGTAACTTTCCAGAGGAAATGCTATATGCAAATATGTCACTCATCCCTAAACCCGATAAAGACCATACTCTCCCACAAAATTTTAGGCCCATCTCGGTTATGAATAATGACCTGAAATAGTTTGGTCGCCTACTTGCGAATAGATTAGCTAAGTACATCTGCCATTTGATTAATCCAGATCAAACCGGTTTCATTCCGGGTAGGCAACTTACCGACAATATTAGGCTAGTCTCTAATATAATTCAGGACGCTAATATTAGCAAATCACCCACTTGCCTAGTCAGTCTAGACATTAACAAGGCGTTTGACAGCGTCAGTTGGGCTTTTTTGGATCATCTGCTCCCACGATATGGCCTGGGCGATGGGTTCGTTCATGGATTTAGGGCCCTATATGAATCCCCACAAACGAGGATCCACCTTCCTGGATGCAACTCTGACTTTTTTCAGTTGAAACGGGGTACCAGACAGGGGTGCCCCCTTTCTCCTCTTTTGTTTGCCCTGGCAATTGAACCTTTAGCAATCTCTATTAGAAACAATGTCAAGATTAGCGGATACCATAAGGAGGGAAGGGAGTTCAAACTTAGCCTTTACGCTGATGATGTCCTTCTTTTTTTGTCCCACCCTCATATATCCCTTCCTCAACTTTTGGTGGAACTGCAACAATTTAGCTCAATCTCAGGTTTAGGAGTTAATCTCTCCAAATGTTCTCTCATGCCGATCAACCTCCCTAATTGGATGCAGATTTCCATCAGAGAACGATTTTCATTTGTCTGGTGCCCGAGATCATTCAAGTACTTGGGAGTGCATATTACCCCTCACTATGATTCTCTATTTTTGCTAAATTTTCCTAACATGTTCAAAAAACTAACACTAGTGCTAAAAACCTGGTCTACTTATCATATCTCTCTCTTGGGTAGAGTTTTAGCGGTAAAGATGATTGTGCTCCCTAAGCTGTTATTTCTTTTCCGTGCCCTCCCCATTAATGTCCCAAAAACACATATTTTGTCATTCAAAGAGAGATTTCAAAGTTTGTTTGGTGTGGGAAAAAGTCTAGATATAACAAACAGATTTTACATGCCCCTCAATCTCAAGGCGGTCTGGGTCTCCCTGACTTTTGGCTTTATTACCTCTCTGCCAAATTTCAGCAGATGGCACAATGGTGTTCCAATGATGATAATATACCTTGGTTGGATTTTGAACAGGCTTCAGCCACCCCATGCTCACTGAGGGCCATACTCTGGGATATTCCGAGACCGCCTCGATACAAAACTTTCCCCAACAAAATTATTAACCATTTACTTCAACTATGGTCCAAACTGAGGACTCCTTTGGTAATGGTATCCCGAACTTCGCCTCTGACCTCCTTCATGAACTATTTGGGCTCCCCCACTTTCCCACTAGATGAAACAGACCTGGAACCTTGGATATCCAGAGACCTGGTTTCCCTTAAAGCCATCACAGTTTGTAATACAATCTGCACTTTTGATCAACTTACCCAACTGCACAACATTCCCAGCTCTGAACTGGGCCATTATTTAACCATAATTTAGTTTTTTCGCTCAAAAGGCACCATATCACTGAACCCTCCATTTACTATGTTTGAGAACATTTGCTCCTCTCCCAGAGGAAAGGGGATTATTTCTACATTTTACTCTCATTTAGTTGGTGTCTCTCTTCCTGAGAAGCAGGGGCATATGATTAAATGGGAAGGAGACCTGAGTTGTGTTTTTTCACCTCTGGAATGGAATAGTATGTGGTGTAATCTATGCAAATGTTCCCGTTCTAGCGCTTGCAGGGAATCCCCCCTTAAACTCTTTACTAGATGGTATTTAACCCCTTCTCTAATGCACTCTTTTTACGAGTCAGTCTCTCCTTCCTGCTTTAGAGGTTGTACTGAGGAGGGTACTCTGCTATATCTCTTCTGGGACTGCAACTATTTGCGTCCCATTTGGGATCAAGCCCAAAAGCTTATTTCGAAAATTGTTGGGTCAAATTTTTCCCTCTCCCCTAAAGTTTGTTTACTCTTTATGAATTCCTGGTGTCCCGTCCCAAACGGGGAGACTAATCCATACTTTGATGTGTTCCATTCATTGGATGGTTGCCCTTAATTGGAGATCAGATACCTTGGTGTGGTCTCAGGTTCTCTCCCGAATGGACAGTATCAAGCTATCAGAAAAAGTTTTTCATTCTGTACACAACTCAATGGCAATATTTCAGGCCAAATGGGCCATATGGGACTCCAATGTTTGAAACTATTAAATTTTAGTATATGGCCTCTTTGATTGTGTAGTGGAGCCGTACGTCACTCTTTCTCTTTTTCGGATCCATTGTCATTATGCTTGTCTTCTTTGTTATCTCTCATATGCAGACCCATTTATGTAATATCTTTGTTATGAGGTGTAATCACTGTATATCTCTAATTTTTTTGATATATGTCGAAAATGATCTGTACTGTTTTTCATGACTTTCTAATAGAAATCTTTTGAAAAAAAAAAAATATTTGTCACTTGCACTATTCATTAAATTATAATTAATTTATATCACATCTGTGCACCTCGTGTTTATTACATATTGCACATTTCTGTTTACTCACAGCAATAGCAGCACAATACACTGAGCACTTTTTGGGGGTCTGTGGAGATCACTAACCCTATCTCTTTTATTTATTGTTGGCACATTGCACTTTAGATTCACATTTGTTCTCTCTGTGTATTTGGTATTTTATATACACAGTGCCTTTTATTCGTATGGGTAGCGCCATTACCAGCCTTTTCTATATCATATTTCACTTTTAACCCTTGCACCCCAGGGGTTGGTTGGTGGCTGCTTACACCCTTTTTAGCTCCATATTTATATACTCCATAGCGCTGGTCATCCCTGTTTTAACATTGCTTTATATGTTGTCCAGGTAATGAAATTCACCTGTATAGGTAGGAGTGGTTTGTAGTCATAGGTACGCCCCCCCCCCCCCACTTAACCCTTTCTTCTTGATATAGCAGGTTTCCTTTATTTATAATATGTTGTGTATAAAATCACTTTTATACGTATGAAAATATGTGCGCTAAAATAATCAAAAATCCTAAAATCCACAATGTGATAGGATATACAAAGTGAAAGTGAAAATGATCAAAAGTCCACAAAGTTCCACCAAGTGTCACAGGTGATAAACTTATAACACATAAACTTTATAAGTGCAATAGCTCATGAAATGCTGTGAATTCAAAAGTCCACAAAAAATCTTCACTAGATGGTTAAATGTTGAAAAGGTAAAGTGAATTGCCAGTGCTATGTGATTAAAGGTCCCACCACCAACACGCTATCCTCCTTACCAGATAAATGGAAAAGAAAGGCAGAGAAAACTCTGTTGATAATGTTGGGAAGGAGGAGATAATCAAATTAGCCACCCTGTGATACGGTGCAGTATTAGCCTCTTACCAGATGGTAGATAAGCTCAGCACAGGGAATATAAGGTAGACGATGCCTTTTCAATATATCGATAGTCAGTAGCTGTGTTCCACTCTCACTGAGGATCCGTCCTTCTACAAACCATCCGCATCCCGGCCCCGCGGAGTACAAGGCTGGCTGTGGGTGCCACCGACGAGGGGCCGGGATGCGGATGGTTTGTAGAAGGACGGATCCTCAGTGAGAGTGGAACACAGCTACTGACTATCGATATATTGAAAAGGCATCATCTACCTTATATTCCCTGTTCTGAGCTTATCTACCATCTGGTAAGAGGCTAATACTGCACCGTATCACAGGGTGGCTAATTTGATTATCTCCTCCTTCCCAACATTATCAACAGAGTTTTCTCTGCCTTTCTTTTCCATTTATCTGGTAAGGAGGATAGCGTGTTGGTGGTGGGACCTTTAATCACATAGCACTGGCAATTCACTTTACCTTTTCAACATTTAACCATCTAGTGAAGATTTTTTGTGGACTTTTGAATTCACAGCATTTCATGAGCTATTGCACTTATAAAGTTTATGTGTTATAAGTTTATCACCTGTGACACTTGGTGGAACTTTGAGGACTTTTGATCATTTTCACTCACCTGATTTCACCGGATCACCATTTATGCAAGATTGTTTATTATTTTGTATATCCTATCACATTGTGGATTTTAGGATTTTTGATTATTTTAGCGCACCTATTTTCATACGTATGACTTTTCACTAGGCACAGTTCAGGTAGCAGCTTTAATTTCATTCATCAGCGCACCCCTATTTACACCATATAAAATCACTTTTACCTGTGTTCCAAGTGGGTTTTTTTTTTTGCGGAAATGCTGGAGGATGGGGGGTCCGTGCACAGAATGCCTTGCCGGGGGACACAGGACAGTCTGTGTAAACCCCGGGCTCAGCGGCGTCCGGCACAACCATGCATGCGCATATGCGGTGACGTCATACGCCGATGGGCCGACGACACGTGGACGGCGGTCCCATCTCGCAACCCCAGCCAGATGGAACGCAAGCCGGAAGTGGCATGCCTTCCACAGAATAAAGGGAACCGAGGGGGAAACGCAAGAAGGGCCGAACCGGGCAGAAGGCATCGGGCGGCCCATGCGTGCCGAAGGGATGGAGGAGGAAGCCCGGATCAGAGAAAAAGGGGAAAGAAATGAAGAAAACTCAAAGAATAAAGTATAAAATAGAACCAACTAAGGGGAATTGGAAGAGGAAAAGAAAGGGAGGGGGAGATGAACGAAGGAGAGAACAAAACAAAGCAAAAGCAAAACAAAAAGGGGGTCTCAGACATGGCAGTATTAGTAGTTATAAGGGGATATAGGTAATTTAAGGTCCCTATAGCCCATATCTATAGTATTAGTCATCAAGACTGTAACAGGACCAAAAGTTTTACTGGTAGATATTCCCATATTGCTTAAATATAGCTCAATAAATGAACCCTCAAACTGAAACTGTTCATATATATATTCCCCTGCCTCATATCCACAGTGTCAGATTTTTTGGCAAAAAATACTGTGTTTACCCGGGTATATTATTAGTATCACATCCACATGCCATTGTAGACTGCAATTGCATAGATCTCACAAATAAGGTTATTTTACAATCATTTCATGCTAGTATAATGTACATAAACATGAACCAGGGAAAGAATTCCAAAAGTGCAATCAATGCATACCTGTCAGAAGTTTAGCATATTTAACATTTTACATGTATGGTTTCCCAATTCCCCTTAGTTGGTTCTATTTTATACTTTATTCTTTGTGTTTTCTTCCTTTCTTTCCCCTTTTTCTCTGATCCGGGCTTCCTCTGCCCTCCCCCCAGCACGCGTGGGCCGCCCGGTGCTTTCTGCCCAGTTTGGCTCTTCTTGCGGTCCCCCATCGGTTCCCTTTTGTCTGTGGAATTCATGCCACTTCCGGCTTGTGTTCCATCTGGGGTTGCTAGATGGGACCGCCTTCCGCGTGTCGGCGGCCCAGCGACATATGATGTTGCCGCGCGTGCGCAGTTGCGCCGAACGCCGCTGAGCAGGGGAGGATCACACTGAGACTGTCCTGTGTCCCCCGGCAAGGCATTCCGTGCATGGACCCCCCATCCTCCAGCATTTCTGCAAGAAAAAACCCCACTTGGAACACAGCTAAAAGTGATTTTAAACACAATAAAGGAAACCTGCCATATCAAGAAGAAAGGGTTAAGTGTGGGGGGGGGCGTACCTATGACTATAAACCACGCCTACCTATACAGGTGAATTTCATTACCTGGACAACATATAAAGCAGCCCCTTGGAGTTACATAGTTACATTGTTACATAGTTACATAGTAGGTGAGGTTGAAAAAAAGACAATAGTCCATCCAGTTCAACCTGTGTAGGTGTGTGTGGCTGTAATCATCTCACATACCCCTGAATGTTCTGATCCTTGAGATGTACGTCTAAAAGTCTTTTGAAAGCCACCATACTACCCGCAGAAACCACCTCTTGTGGTAGAGAATTCCACAATCTTGTAGCCCTAACAGTAAAGAACCCCCCACGTTGCCTGAGGTTAAAACGCTTCTCCTCTAATCGCATTGTATGCCCCCGAGTCCTCATGCAATCCCTTCGACTGAACAGCTTTTTTTCTAAGCCTAGATCCCCATTGAGATATTTAAAAATTGCTATCATGTCCCCCCTCAGGCGTCTCTTCTCCAGGGAGAATAAATCAAGCGATTGCAGACGCTCCTCATAATCAAGGTCCTCCAATCCCCTAATTAGTTTAGTTGCCCTTCTCTGGACCCTCTCCAGCTCCAACACATCCCTTCTGAGGACTGGCGACCAGAACTGGACAGAATACTCCAGATGCGGTCGGACCAGAGTTTTATAAAGTGGAAGGATTATAGTCTTATCTCTGGAATACATCCCTTTCTTTATGCATGCTAATATTCTGCTAGCCTTGGCAGCTGCCGCTTGACATTGCATGCTGTTGCCTAGTCTATCATCAACCAAGACTCCCAGATCCTTCTCCATTTTTGATTCCCCCAAGGGTTCCCCTCCTAACGTGTATTGTGCTTTTATGTTTCTAGTCCCCAAGTGCAAAACCTTACACTTCTCCACGTTAAACCTCATTTGCCAAGTTGTTGCCCACTACGTTATTTTGTCCAGGTCATTCTGTAGGATATCTGCTTCATGCTGTGCAGTTATTGCCCTGCCTAATTTTGTGTCATCTGCAAAAACTGATATTGAACTACTGATCCCGTCCTCAATGCTGTTTATGAATAAATTGAACAAGGTTGGTCCTAGGACTGAGCCTTGGGGTACCCCGCTTACTACCTCAGACCAGTCTGAGTATGCTCTGTTTATTACCACCCTTTGGACACGCCCTTTTAGCCAGTTCCGTATCCAAGAGCAAACCCTGCTGTCGATACCTGCAGACCTTATTTTATAAATTAAGCGCTTATGGGGAACTGTATCAAACGCCTTAGCGAAATCTAGGTACACCACATCCACTGGTCTGCCCCTATCTAGCTCACAGCTCACCTCCTCATAGAATGTTAAGAGATTGGTTTGACAAGAACGCCCATTTGTAAACCCGTGCTGGTTACTACTGATGATGCTGTTGTCCTTAGCAAATTCTACGATATAGTCCCTTATCATCCCCTCCAGAAGTTTACATACTACTGATGTCAGACTGACAGGCCTATAATTTCCCGGTATATGCCTCTGACCCTTTTTGAATATCGTAATCACGTTTGCTTTCCTCCACTCCCCTGGTACATCTCCTGTCCTAATACTGTCCGCAAAGATCAGGAACAGTGGTCTGGATATAACCTTACTGAGTTCCTTGAGTACTCTCGGATGTACGCCATCCGGGCCTGGTGATTTGTTTGTGTTAAGTTTATCCAGCCTTTCCCTGATTTCACCCTCTGTTAGCCATAGTGGCAAGTCCTGTGTATTACTACTAACCATACAGTCATGGTCAGTGTACCCCATACAGTCATGGTCAGTGTACCCCTCCGTTTCCTGTGTAAATACTGACGAGAAAAAAGCATTCAGCACGGTTGCTTTAAATGGAAAGTTTCGATTTTTTATCTGATCTCCAAGGAGCTAAGAGACTTAACACCAGTGAAAGAGAGGGTAAGTAATTTCCTGACCAAATTCTATACTTATCTCTCTGCTGTTCTATAATATGGACAAGCCTTGATATTTGAAAAAAGATGACCTTTCCTCACACTTATATAATTTTCAATGTAATGCCCTTTTAGCCCCCTTTGGGGAATTACTGGATTGGTCTCTCCCTATTGGTGATCCTTGTGGGACGGTGGTGTGCAGCCTGAACTACTTTTCTGGAGGGAGCTCTTAAGACCGATCTTGAACATACCCTATGCTTTACGGCCCTCACTGAACGACCCCTCCCACCCCTTTAAATATAGGACTGTGGGTACGTCTCCTGTTATCTTCCAGAAGACAAAACATTTTCCTCTACCTTTATTCCCCACAGCCCATTAGCAAGGCCTCCATGGAAAACCAAAAGAGACTGAGAACCTTTCTCTCTGGCCTAAGATTTAGCTTCCTTTGATGAGCTGTTTTACTCTTACAAACATACCCCGGGTAAGCATAAATCACATACATATGAATCCTTTTGTATTATACTTTTTGCCATGTAGTATTTCTCATGCAAGTGCATAGAGACACTCTTGCGAATTGTTAACTGTAATATATCAATTTATTTTGTTGTTTTTTTTTTTTATTGTATTGGATCAATATGATGATATATACTCCTTTAAAATACATCATGTACTTTTTTTAATTTTTTAATATTTCATTTTTCAATAGACAGACAACCTGTGCTACATGCCCTGAAGAAGGAAATTTTACTTTCCGAAACATGCTGGGTTAACTGGTACTGTAATGCTATTCTCATGGCACCCTCTGTCTGTTTAACATATCTGATAAAACCATGTATGAGCACAGATGACTGACCGTATGTGGTATAATAATGTCTGTATTTTATTTACTTTGTTTTGTCTGATTGTCTTTTATATATGTATAATAAACGTATTTGATTAATTTTACAATTTGTCCGGAGTGTTGGCTGTATTTAAACCTCACGGAATTGGGACCACCATTTCCCTGTTCTATAGTTAAGCAGGGGGACAGCCTTACACTCCTATCTCTCACCGACCACATAACCATCCTCCCTGTTTTCTCCTGTCCATAAGGCTAGGTTCATATATATGCGGTGTAGGAAATGCAGCAAATCTTGCGCATTTCCTTAACCACATTCAAATCACATGGCATTTATGCAAACTGCATTGGGTGTCAATGTTAACTTAATGACACCTCAAAACAATTTGCAAAATGCAGTGGGATTGACAGAACCAGATCGCATAGGTTTGAACACCTATGCAATCTGATTCCAGTGTGGGGACAAAAAAAGGCTCCTGCACCTTTTTTGTGCAGATTTGGTGTGATTTCAGCCATGCAAATAAATGGCTTAAATGTCATCGTACAAACACCACATGGAGACAGGAGAAGAGCGCCAGTAAATTTTCCGGCTTTTCCCCAGCTCTGCACCTGTATAGTTCAAGAGCTGGCCAACTGTTAGACAGCTGAGCTTGGCCTGACTCATGTAGCATGACAGGTACATGAGGGTGCATGTGACATAAATATCTTGGAGCCTGTTTGTAGCAGTTTGAAGAAGATGGGCAGGGGGAGGAGGCAGGACCAACAGTCTGCCTGGGCAAGAGCAAGCTGGCAGTGCCCTACAGCCTATCTGAACCTGCCCACAGTGCTCTACAGGCTGCATGCATGGAATAGACAACGATTTAAGAGGGAAGTGCAACTTGGAACCCTAAGGTAAGTAAAGGGTTGTGAGGAGGACACGTATTTAAGGGGGAACTCTGCAAAATCTTGTGTAAAGAGAAACTCTGATGTAAGGGTGTTCTGTCACCAGAGCCCTCTTACATCAGAGTTGCCAGTGCTCCCCCTCGATCAAGTTGCCCAGAGACCCCTTTTATCAGAGTTCCCCTTTACAGTTTAACCACTTAATACAGTGCCCTTTCACCCCCTTCCTGCCTAGGCCAATTTTCAGCTTTCAGCGCTGTCACACTTTGAATGACAATTGCGCGGTCATGCTACACTGTACCCATATGAAATTTTATCACACAAATAGAACTTTCTTTTGGTGGTATTTAATCACTGCTGGGTGTTTTATTTCTTACTAAAAAAAAAAAAGAGAAAATTTTGAAAAAAAAAAAAAAAGTTTCTTATTTTCTGTCAGTAAATTTTAAAAATAAGTAGTTTTTCTCCTTCACTGATGTGCCCTGATGAGGTGGCACTTTTGGGCACTGATGAGGTGGCACTTTTGGGCACTGATGAGGTGGCACTGATGAGGAGGTACTAATATGCCGCACTGATGGGCAGCACTGATGAGCACTGACGGGCGACATTGATGGGCAGCACAGATGAGCAGGCACTGATGGGCACTGACTGGCAGCACTGATTTTGGGCACTGTTAACTTTTCTGTAATCAGGGCACTGATTATCATCTTTGGATGTGCCGATAAGTAGAGTAACCCGTGGCATAATTTGTGGTACTGTTATGGGCATGCACAATGGCCGCTATATGTTTGCTCCAATGCTGCTTCTGTTCTGAAGTCAGAGTCCCAAGCATATCCAGTGTCCAACTGAATCTCTTCAGGTGAGGATTTCCCTGGGGAGTGGTTTGTGTAATTTTTTGATGCCAAGCAAGTCTAAAATTCTCTTGATGAAGCTACCTTCAAAGTCTTTCCCTTAATCGGAGTGAATGCAGTAAGGCAGACCATAGTGTACAAAGAACTTTTCTACTAAGATCTTGGCTACAGTGAACGCTTGTTTGTCTTTTGTGGGAAAGGCCTGGGCATATATAGTGAACTGATCAGTCACTACCAGGATTTTTCCCTGTAAACTCAGATCAGACTCCAAGCATAGAAAGTCAATGCACACTAGCTCCAATAATGCATCGGATGCATAAGTGACAGTAGCCCCCAACTTCAGCCCGCATGCAGGGCCAGTAGAACTGTTCCCTTACTAGGTTGAAGGTCCCCTCGAGTCCTAGGTGACCATGGTTGTCGTGTAAGGCAGTTAACACAATCTCCCTATGCTTCTCAGGTAGAAATAACTGCCATTTTTCGTCAGAATCATCAGAGGGGCCACTCGGTAGACCAATCCGTCGCGCAGTTGCAATCAATTCCACTCTCTATGCAGCAGATGGGCTTCCTTTTGGATGTCAGTAAGAAGCAAATCAGGGTGCTGACTCTCCATAGCCTTCAACACCTACAAACAGGGGAGGGCTGGCAGCCTTAGGCCTGGGGGGCAAGTCCAGTCAAGTGGCCCACTGAACCACCGAATCAGCTCACCATCCATCTGCTCCACATTGCCCGCACAGAGAGAGGGTGACTGCTCCACATTGCCCGCACAGAGAGAGAGAGAGGGTGACTGCTCCACATTGCCCGCACAGAGAGAGAGAGGGATACTGCTCCACATTGCCTACACAGAGAGAGAGAGAGACCGCTCCACATTGCCTGCACAGAGAGAGAGAGGGATACTGCTCCACATTGCCTGCACAGAGAGAGAGAGACTGCTCCACATTGCCTGCACAGAGAGAGAGACTGCTCCACATTGCCTGCACAGAGAGAGAGAGACTGCTCCACATTGCCTGCACAGAGAGAGAGAGAGAGACTGCTCCACATTGCCTGCACAGAGAGAGAGACTGCTCCACATTGCCTGCACAGAGAGACTGCTCCACATTGCCTGCACAGAGAAAGAGAGAGACTGCTCCACATTGCCTGCACAGAGAGAGAGAGAGACCGCTCTACATTGTGCAGGCAATGTGGAGCGGTCTCTCTCTCTCTCTGTGCGGGCAGCGATCACTCTCTGTGCGGGAAGCGTGAAAGCGGTTACTCTCTGTGCGGGCAGCGTGAAAGCGGTCACTCTCTGTGCGGGCAGCATGAAAGCGGTCACTCTCTGTGCGGGCAACGTGAAAGCGGTCACTCTCTGTGCGGGCAGCGTGAAAGCGGTCACTCTCTGTGCGGGCAGCGTGAAAGGTGTCACTCTCTGTTCGGGCAGCGTGAAAGGGGTCACTCTCTGTGCGGGCAGCGTGAAAGCAGTCACTCTCTGTGCGGGCAGCGTGAAAGTGTTCACTCTCTGTGCGGGCAGCGTGAAAGCAGTCACTCTCTGTGGGGGCAGCGTGAAAGTGGTCACTCTCTGTGGGGGCTAATCTCTGTTTGGGAAATCATGTGGAGCAGTCTCTCAGAAACTGCTCCACATGATTGTCCCAGACAGAATGAGACAGAGAGCCTGCCCCTTCCCCACACCCAGTACACAGACAAAAGAGACTGCAGGAAGATGAAGACTAAAGTCTTGGCTGTCACTGCTGCTACACTAAGCGCTACTTGTGGAGTTTTGATCTTCTCTGGTGAGTGAGCACCACACCACTGGGCAAGCCAAGCAAGCAGTGTAGCCGAGAGTCACAGTAAGTGCAGCAGGCTAAACACGCAAGTCCTGCTGTCTCCCTGGGCACGACCACCAAATTCCCCAGGCCTTAGGCTCCTCCTGTGCCAGTTGCGGGTAGTGAGAAAAGCACATGCAGGCACATGCTGGTGTACTGGCCCCCAGGACCAGATTAAGGGCATTGTGGGCCTGGTGCTGGAGTGGCAGGGATATGACATAAGTAACATCATATCCCAGCTCTCTGGCCCCCTGTGTTTCCAAGAGCCTGTGCTGGCTTGTGCCCAGACTTGGTCACAGCCGCACAGGTGTAATGCTCGGGAAGCCTGGCATTTGATTTACCAAACTTCCATAAGAACTGTGTGCTGGCGTGTGCTCTGCGGTGAAAGTTTCACAGTCATCAGAATACAGGTAACACTGCCGGCAGCTATAACAGCCAGCAGTGATCGCCAAAAAAAAAAGACACGCTGGTTGTACTGAAGTCAATTGATAGATTGAATTCTGTACAATCAGTTTACACATAGATGGAAATTCTGCTGGTTCAGCAGAAATTTCAATCTGTCTATTGTGGCTTAAGTCCACCAGTCTCTCAGTTTAATAATATCCTCAAATCTTTTAAAAGGGGCTCCACTTAGGTGAAGAAATTCACTTTGAACTTCACCTTATTTCCATAACTCTCTTTAGGTAATACAATGAGGTGGATGGAATGTAAATAAGGTGGAGTTCATAGTAAATTTCTACACCTAAGTGGAGCCCCCCTTTTAGAAGTGGGACTGGCATTTAGGAAGTTAAAACAGGCAAGGAGGAAATGTGATATCACCTCCTCACTGCCTGTCAAATGCCTCTGAAAAGTGACCTGAGCATGGATCACTTTTCAGTTGAATGACAATGCCTGCTGTAAGTGCATACAAGCCTTTGGGCTTACATGGTGTGCTGGGCTTTGGCTGCAGTTCTGATGTACTGGCACTTTTCCTTAGCCGCAGTCCCTTAGACTTCTTTTAGGTTGTGCATTTTTGCTGCATTTTCTGAAAGTGCACCAAAGATGCAACATGCAGGACTTTTTGTGCACTTACAGAGCATGCAGTAAAAATGTGCAACCTAATAGAGGTCTATGGGACTGGGGGTAACATGCAGGAAGACTGCCAGCACTGCAGCCAACCCGCAGCATGCCAGTGTGAGCCCACTCAGCACATAGGGCAAGGTGCGCAGGCTGCTAGAAAAAAAAATCTTTCTCTGCAGTGAAGGGGGTGGGGGGGGATTTGGGAGAGAGAAGGAGGGAGGAGAGGTCACTTACTTGGACTTTCACTGGATTCATTTCAGGCTCTGTCTGCCGAGTAGACTGCTCAGTTTGAACTTTCCTGCCCACACATTCTCTTCACAGACAGCACACTGGCTGCCCGGAATGTGGGCGGGCAAAGGGAGAGTAGATCCAGCCTCTAGCAGCCGTTCATGTGGAGGAGGGAGGGGCTGGGTAGCTCGTTCTGTAACACAGACTGTCAGCCCTGTGACAGTCACAGAACACAATAATCACTGGCTGCCTGCCTCGCAAGTACTGGATGGAGTTTCTTCATGTACAGCCGCACTCTGCCAACTCCGGAACTGCGCATGCGCATTTTGAGCTGGCGACACAGCAGCCTTTTTTTTACAAACATCAGAGCAGCCCAGGGGGAAAATGTCTCCCTTCCCCCCGGCCCAGTCCGCCCCTGCCTACAAAGCCCTTCATCCCCCACCTGGGTAATGTTACAATAACCCCTGGGGACGCCAGCTGCTGAGAACCCAATTTCTTCCACTCTAGATCCACCTTCAGCTTGATATTCTGTGCCCTGACATAGAGGTCGTACACCTTCAGGTGTCAGTTGGGTCTGGGGCTTCTGGGTAGTCTCCAGAACCGTGGGGCCTTCTTGACAAAGCATCCGCATCCCTGTTACCGACTCCTGCACATTACTTTAGGCTGAAGGTGAATTCCAACAGGGCAGCCAACCACCTGTGACCAGCGGCGTCCAGCTTGGTGGTAGTGAGAATGTATGTGAGAGAAATATTGTCTTGATCATGAAGTCTGTTCCATAAAGATAATACTTCAGCTTATCCACCACTACCCACTTCAAAGTCAGAAACTCAAGTTTGTGCGTGGGGTAGTTCTTCTCGACGGGTGCCAGACCCTGGCTCACATAGGCAACAGGCCGCAGGTGCCAATCATGTTCTTGATATAGCACCCCCCCCTAACCCATCTCAGTTGGCATAGACATGTAGTTTGTGTGGCTAGGTTGGGTCTGCATAGGCCAGGACTGGAGCAGTTGTTAGACTCTACTTCAGCTCCCTAAGAACCTCCTCACACTGGGCAGTCCACTGTTCCTGAATGGACTCTTGAGATTTACTGGGCCCTCCAGCAGTTCTGACAGGCTTATTTAGGTCTGGGTCTTCGTCTTCCTCTACGCTTTTCAGCAGCTCATTGTGTGGGCAAGCTATCTTAGAAAATCCATCAACTAATCTTCTGTAATTGGAGCAGAAGCCCAGAAATTACCTAAGCACGGTCACATTGGTAGGCCTCGGCCAGGAGGTGACGGCTTCCAGCTTCTGGGGGTTGGTGGCCACTTCTTCGGCAGACACAATTTTGGCCAAGATAGTTCACTGAAGGTTGATAGAACTGGCATTTCTCCAAGGACAGTTTCAACCCCTCCTCATTGAGGCTCTTCAAAACCTTCTCCAAATGCTCTTCGTGAATCGCAAGCTCTTCAAAATCTTGCCGAAGACAATGTCGTCTAAGTACACCAACACCTCTATCAAGTTCATATGACCCACCATCTTCTCCATCAGTCTTTGGAAGGTGGCTGGAGTGCCAGACAGGCCTTGAGGCATCCGATCAAATTTAAAGAACCCCACTGGGGTAATGAAAGCTGTCTTCTCCAGATCCTCAGGGTGCATGGGGATTTGATAGTGCTCCAGGACTCTCGGATGATACCAACTCTCTTTAGTTCTGCCAGCTGTTCACACAGGTCTTCTAAGTCCCCCAAAGGAATCCATTGGACTCTTTCCTGAAATGGCTTATCCTCTTGGTGGCGGATCTGGTGTTCCCAGGAACTTGCTCCTGGGGAATGCAGCCTGCCACCTCAGGAGCTGATTCTTGGCCCTTTCCTTCCATTCAGGCAAGAGAAGAGTATACTTAGGATAGAACTCCTCAACAGGGGTGCCATTCTTCGCTCCCCCCACCAAATCAGATGGTGCTGAGCAGGCATCTTCACCCGGGAGGCCATGACATTGTGGACACTAATTGAAATTAGTAATGGGCCGAACACCCCCCTGTTCGGTTCGCACCAGAACATCCCAAACTTGGAGAACATTCAAACCATATTAAAGTCTATAGGACATGAATATATAAAATCAAAAGTCCTAATTTTAAAGGCTTATATGCAAGTTATTGCCTAAAAAATTGTATGAGGACCCGGGTACTGCCGTGGGGGACATGCATCAAAAATGTTTTTAAAACAATAATTTTTAAAGGAGCAGTGATTTTAATGATGCTTAACCACCTCAGTACTGGGCACTTTCGCCCCCTTCCTTCCCAGACCAATTTTCAGCTTTCAGTGCTCTCACACTTTGATTGACAATTACTCACTCGTGCTACACTGTACCCAAATGAAATTTTTATCATTTTGTTCACACAAATAGAGATTTCTTTTGATGGTATTTATTCACCCCTGGGTTTTTTATTTTTTGCGATATAAGCGAAAAAAAGAGCGATAATTTTGAAAAAAAAAAAAAAAAACGAAATTTCTACTTTCTGATATCAAAAGATATCCAATAAAATCAAATTTCGCCATAAATTTAGGCCAGAATGTATTCTGCTACATGTCTTTGGTAAAAACAAATTCTGATAAGAGTATGATAATAGGTTTGTTTGAAAAGTTATAGAGTCTACAAGCTAAGCTTATCATTCAAAAATTGATCAATCCTGATGTACTGACTACCTATCTCATTTCTTTAGGCCCTAAAATGTCAGGATAGTACAAATAGCACCGTCAGGCGTTATAAAGGCATAAATTACACATTTAATTTCCTGAGTACATATCGCATTTGTGGACCCTGGAGCACTAGGACAATAGAATTACCTATAAAATTACCCCATTTTGGAAAGAAAACACCCCAATATATATTTTACGAGGCATAATGAGTCTTTTTGAACATATTTTTTTCCACAAGTTTTTGGAAAATGGGAAAAGAAAATGAAAACTTATTTTTTTTTACACAAAGTTGTCAATTTATAAGATATTTCTAACACATAGCATGTACATAGCAAAAATTACACCACAAAATAAAATCTGCTACTAGTCCTGAGTATGGCAATACCCCATGTGTGAGACTTTTCCACAGCCTAACCACATACAGAGGCCCAACAGCCAAGTAGCACTGTCAGGCGTTCTAAAGGCATAAATTACACTTTTCATTTCCTGAGTACCTATCACATTTTTGTGACAGATGTTGATCACTGGGATGTGGCAGATGTGCACTAGGACAGATGTGGCAGATGTTGACTGGGACAGATGGGGCAGATGATCATAGACAGATGTGGCAGATGATTACAGACAGATGTGGCAGATGATCACGGACAGATGTAGCAGATGATCACGGACAGATGTAGCAGATGATTACAGACAGGTGTGACAGATGATTACTGGCAGATGTGCCGGATTATCATGGACAGATGTGACAGATTATCACGGACAGATGCGCTTAGATGATCACACAGATGTGCCAGATGTTCACTGCAACAGATTATTTTACTGGGACAGGTGTTTTCACTGTGTTGGGGACACTATGTTGGGGACATTAGCTGGTTGATCAGTGAGTAAAAAGCAGTAAAACAGCTCAATACTCACTGATCCCTAGCTGACAACACAGATCCACTCTCCTTCTCCTTACTGTGTGAGGAGAAGCAGAGCCGATTGCCGTTACAACAGCTGTATTGACATTACATGATGGCTGTGATTTGACACAGCCATCATATGATCTGGAGGACCAATCACAGAGCTCTCCTGCCAGGTGGTGTGGCGCTGTGTCCAGGGGACACAAACACACCGAGATCGTGCTGCTGCATGAACTCCCTCCTTCTGAAGGACGTTCAGGAACTTTGACTCAGAAGGAGGAAGCTTCCACCCGGCCATTTATATGCATTGGCCGGGTGGTAGGGGTTAAAGTGACAAAAAAATATGAAAAATTAATTTAAATCTCGTGCCTGGGGGTCCCCTTAATGTGCCTGTAAAGTGGTGCATCTGTACAATGTATGTGGGCCGTTGCAAGCAATATTGACAATTCTAAAGGAAAAAAAATAATTTAAACTTGCTCGCAGCTGTAATGTATTGTCAGCTCCTGGCAATACAGGTAAAAAATGAAAAAATAAATGGCATAGGTCCCCCCCCCCCCCAGTTCATACCAGGCCCTTCAGGTCTGGTATAGATTTTAAGGGGAACCCCATGCCAAACTTTTTTTTAAAAAAAGGGTCCCCCAAGCTGTTTTTATCCCATTTATTTTAATTTACATTTTCTTTTTGGAGTCAATAGAAGAATTTGAGACATGATCTCGATGTAATGATGCCACATCCCAAAAAAATATATACTGAGGAACTGAAGGGAGAAGAAAAAAAAGAAATCTTCATCCCCTTATAGATAGTAGGACTTTAAAAGCATCTATTTGACTGATCTCAAAAGGAATGTACATTTAGATAAATATGTATAAAAACAAGTTTATTTTGTACAAAAAATTCATATAGTTTCATAAAAAACCATTGTGCAAAAATACATAAACAGTCATGTGACAGTGTGCTCCTACATCAAGGGAACCCTTATGCGTAACAGATATAACATTTGATATATTGGATTAAGACCGTGGAAATGGTCAGACTTCACAGTTTGTGAGGTATGCAAACTCTACGATATAGTCCCTTATCATCCCCTCCAGAAGTTTACATACTATCGATGTCAAACTGACAGGCCTATAATTTTCCAGGACATGCCTCTGACCCTTTTTGAATATCGGAATCACGTTAGCTTTCCTCCAATCTCCTGGTACATCTCCTGTCCTAATACTGTCCGCAAAGATCAGGAACAGTGGTCTGGATATAACCTTACTGAGTTCCTTGAGTACTCTCGGATGTACGCCATCCGGGCCTGGTGATTTGTTTGCGTTAAGTTTATCCAGCCTTTCCCTGATTTCACCCTCTGTTAGCCATAGTGGCAAGTCCTGTGTACTACTACTAACCAAACAGTCATGGTCAGTGTACCCCTCCGTTTCCTGTGTAAATACTGACGAGAAAAAAGCATTCAGCACGGTTGCTTTTTCAGTGTCTTCTGTAACCATCCCCCCATCATCGCTAATTATGTGTGCAATATGCTCTGCCCTAGTTTTTTTGCTGTTGATATACTTAAAGAATTTCTTTGGGTTTTTTTTACTATCCTCCGCTATTTGTCTCTCAAAGTTGATTTTAGCCATCTTGATTTTGTGTTTACACTTCTTATTTGCCTCCTTGTATTGGTCAAAAGCCAATGCTGTGCCCTCTGATTTATATTTCCTGAAGGCCAATTTTTTTCCCCTAATAAGTTTTTTAACGCTACGGTTTAGCCAGCCAGGTTTGGCCTTGTCTCTTCTAAATTTATTTCCCATAGGAATGCACTGCAAGATGCCTTTGCTTAATATGTTCCTAAAGCATTCCCATTTTTCCTCTGTGGTCAGGGATCCCAGGGTTTGGTCCCAGTTTACCCTTTCCATCAATGAGTACAATTTTGGAAAGTTTGCCCTTCTGAAGTTAAGGGTTCTTATGTTCCCCACTTGCTTTGTTCTATTGTTATTTACACTAAATGTGATCATCCTGTGATCGCTAGATCCCAGGTTGTCCTGGACTCCTACCTCCGAGATTATGTCTGGGTCATTAGTGATCAATAGATCCAGGATTGTGTTTTCTCTAGTAGGAGAATCCACTAGAGAAGGGCCCTCTGATTCCTCCTGTTTTGATACGGTTGACCATCCCCTCCTCCTCAAAAAACTCCATGCCTTTGGTCTCCGTGACTGAACTCTTCACTGGTTATCTTCCTACCTATCCAACCGCACCTTTAGCGTTACTTACAATTCCACTTCCTCCTCTCCTATTCCTTTCTCTGTTGGGGTCCCCCAAGGCTCTGTTCTTGGACCCCTCCTATTTTCAATCTACACCTCCTCTCTGGGTCAGCTGATAGCCTCCCACGGCTTCCAATACCATCTCTACGCTGACGATACACAAATATATTTATCCACCCCTCAGCTCTCTCCCTCAGTCTCCGCACGTATCACTAATTTACTATCTGATATATCGGTCTGGATGTCACACCACTTCCTCAAACTCAATCCCTCCAAAACCGAGCTAATAATTTTTACTCCACCACATGCCCCTTCTCTCTGTCAATATTGATGGAATTACTATCAGCCCATCTCCGCATGCCAATGTCCTAGGTGTTGTCCTGGACTCTGAACTCTCCTTCAAGGCCCACATCCAAACGCTGTCCAAATCTTGCCTCCTTAACCTCCGCAACATCTCCAAAATACGCCCCTTTCAACCAAAGACACAACAAAGCTCCTAGTTCACTCCCGCCTCAACTACTGCAATTTTCTTCTCATTGGCTTACCTGTACACGCCAGACTCATCCATCTTACCAATCACTCAGTGTCCGCGGCTCCTCTCTGTCAAGCTCTCCACTGGCTTCCGCTCACCCAACGAATCAAATTCAAAAGACTAACAACATCTTACAAAGCCATCCACAGCTTAGCCCCCAACTACATCACTAGCCTAGTCTCAAAATACCAACCCAATCGCTCTCTTTGTTCCTCTCAAAACCTCCTCCTCTCTAGCTCCCTTGTCACCTCCTCCCATGCTCGCCTCCAGGACTTTACCAGAGCCTCTCCAATCCTGTGGAACTCCTTACTCTTATCTGTCCGATTATCTCCTACTCTATTAGCTTTTAGGCGATCTCTGAAAACCCTCCTCTTCAGAGAATCCTATCCTACCCAAACCTAACAACTCCATTTTATCCATCTGCCCATCCCCCTCGGTTACTGCCTTTTGTTTCACTTGACCCTTCCTTCTAGATTGTAAGCTCTAACGAGCAGGGCCCTCTGATTCCTCCTGTTTTGAATTGTACTGTAACTGTATTGTCTTCCCCCACACTGTAAAGTGCTGCACAAACTGTTGGCGCTATATAAATCCTGTATAATAATAATAATAATAATATATTCTAATATACTCTAATATAATATTTCCTTGTGATCACAGGTATATACAGTCTTCAGAGTATAGCGGCCATGATTCAAATCATTACTTACTTGTAGTAGCAGAAGCATTGAGTGTCCTGTATTCCCCCCGTATGTGAACTCAAAGGGTTGCCAGGAGCATGTGACTGTTTCAAAGGGACTAGACCATGTATGTCTCCTTTAAATGTAAATAGTATAGAGAGGGAGGGAAGATATCAGAGCAAACATATGTGTTTGTAAATGTCTGGTCTTGTTTATAAAATTTAAAGCTGCCCAGATCAATTTAAGAAAACAGACCTCTTGTGTAGAGCTGAAGTGTGTCATGCAGAGTGCCGATCCTGGTAAGTGACCGCCAGCCTCTCCGGGAGAGACGCTCGTGGTGTCTCCTAGAGCTCCTACCATTCTTCTCCTCTTATATATAGAAGGGGAGTGGCCGCTAATCATGGGCTCCACCCCCCCACATACAGCGCGCCTCGTCATACCGGCCGAGATGTGGGCAGATATGTCTCCGGGTGTGTGCGGCTACAGAAGGAGCCGCCCACATCCGGGGATGACAGGACGGGGGCCGACAGACAAACCAAGTAGTTCCCCTCCGAGACAATCGGCAGTGGACGGAAGTAGCAGATGTGGGTAGCAGTGGCGGCTGGTGTGTTGGGGGCGCAGGGATGCCTATCCCCCCTATCCATGCGTCCGGCCCCTAATCTGCATGCGGACGCATGGAGTTCAATTGGGCTTTTTTTTTTCATCACCTGATTAGAGCCAGAGGCTCAAATAGGGCGATGCAAAGGGTGGACCCGGGGCGCAGAGCAGTGCGTCCCGACTCCACCCATTGTGTGACAATAGTGAATGAAAATTCACTATTGTCACACGGATCCTCCTCCCGGCCAATCAGGGAGCAGGTCTAATACCTGATTCCTGATTTGCCGCAAGGTAAACCCCATGCCATTGGCCGAGGAGGAGGCGGGAGCGTGAGGACCCAAGGAGACGTGCCGGGGGACTGAGGAGAAGCCGCGCCGCTGCTGCTGCTGCTGATGATCCAGGTAAGTGCACTGGATTGAAGGGGGCACGCACGCTGGTCTCTGCATTGAAGGGGGCATGTATGCTGGTCACTACATTGAAGGGGGCATGTATGCTGGTCACTACATTGAAGGGGGCATGTACGCTGGTCACTACATTGAAGGGGGCATGTACGCTGGTCACTACATTGAAGGGGGCATGTACGCTGGTCACTACATTGAAGGGGGCATGTATGCTGGTCACTACATTGAAGGAGGCATGTAGGCTGGTCACTACATTGAAGGAGGCATGTACGCTGGTCACTACATTGAAGGGGGCATGTACGCTGGTCACTAAATTGAAGGGGGCATGTACGCTGGTCACTACATTGAAGGGGGCATGTACGCTGGTCACTGCATTGAAGAGGGCATGTACGCTGGTCACTGCATTGAAGGGGGCATGTACGCTGGTCACTACATTGAAGGGGGCATTTACCCTGGTCACTACATTGAAGGGGGCATGTACGCTGGTCACTACATTGAAGGGGGCATGTACGCTGGTGACTGCATTGAAGGGGGCATGTACGCTGGTCTCTGCATTGAAGGGGGCATGTACGCTGGTCACTGCATTGAAGGGGGCATGTATGCTGGTCTCTGCATTGAAGGGGGCACGCTGGTCAGTGTTTTGAAGGGGGCACGCTGGTCACTGTGCATTGAAAGGGGGCACGCTGGTCACTGTGCATTGAAAGGGGGCATGCTGGTCTCTCTGCATTGAAAGGGGGCACACTATACCTTAATTACTGAAGGCCCCTTTCACACTTTTGCGACCTCAAAGTCACGCAATTTTTTACAGCGTTTTTTGCCGCAAATCAATGCCTATTACATTTTTCTGTTTGAGCTCCAACCCCCCCCCCCCCCCCCAAAAAAAAATTTGAGCACACTCGCTAATGCAGGAAAGTCAATAAAGGCTCCCGTCCCGTCAGAAGCTGAACATTTAATGCCTAAAGGGATATAAAGAAAAGTGTAAAAACTAAAAAATGTGTGCAAAAATAGTGATGGGAATCAAATGTTGGGGTATGAGTGAGGGAAAGAGGAAGTGTATGGGGATGATCTAATGAGGTGGCAAGTAAGGATGATCGAACGGTTCGGGTCGACCATCGGTTCGACCCGAACATTGGATGTTCGATATTCGGCCGAATACCGAACTTTTTGCGGCAAAAGTTCGGTATTCGGCCACCAGAACCGCCCAAAATGCACTGGGACAGGAACTGGGCTTTAAAAGCCCGTGATTGGCCCAGAAACGTCTGCAAAAGCCAATGAGGGTGCAGGAGTCTCCTAGGAACGTGATTGGAGTGACTACGGGGACCAGAGGCCAATCAGGAGTGAATACGCCCCACACTATATAAGATGGCCCCGCCTAACCCCTAGCACAGTTATCCAGATCCTGTTGAAGAGAGTTGAAGCAGTTCTGTCTGACTCCTGCTTGCTACAATACAATTCCTATATATCGAGTGGTTCTAAAGCTCCATATAGCAGAATTGTATTTAGCTTACAGCCAGTGTAGATAGATACAGCGATTGTGCTGGTTCTTAGAGTTACAAAAAAAAAAAAAAAACTTAAGGGACAGTGTCAGTCTTCTGCTGTATGGAGCTTTCTATTTAGTGGAAAGGGATATCTAGTGTAGTTAGGGAACTTTGTACTACATTAGTTAGATTTGAAAATTTAGTTTCTGTAGGGAAAGTGTGAGGGTTCTGTTTAGTGAGCATGTGGCACAGTGCTGCTCTATCACAGCAGGTGTACGTGCTTGCTAGGCAGCAAAATACAGTGACAACTTAACGCCTGTTGTTCAAAGCGTTAGGTGCACTGTACAAAAGCCTTTGCAACTGTGCGTGACACGCAACTGCTGTGCTGTATCCAGCGACAACTGTGGGTCGCATAGCAGTGTGCGTTTTTCACCGCACACAGTTGCCAACGCATCAGTGACAACCTAACGCCTGTTGTTCAAAGCGTTAGGTCCACTGTGCAAAAGCCTTTGCAACTGTGCGTGACACATCTGCTGTGCTGTATCCAGCGACAACTGTGGGTCGCATAGCAGTGTGCGTTTTTCACCGCACACAGTTGCCAACGCATCAGTGACAACCTAACGCCTGTTGTTCAAAGCGTTAGGTCCACTGTGCAAAAGCCTTTGCAACTGTGCGTGACACGCATCTGCTGTGCTGTATCCAGCGACAACTGTGGGTCGCATAGCAGTGTGCGTTTTTCACCGCACACAGTTGCCAACGCATCAGTGACAACCTAACGCCTGTTGTTCAAAGCGTTAGGTCCACTGTGCAAAAGGCTTTGCTACTGTGCGTGACACATCTGCTGTGCTGTATCCAGCGACAACTGTGGGTCGCATAGCAGTGTGCGTTTTTCACCGCACACAGTTGGCAACGCATCAGTGACAACTTAACACCTGTTGTTCAAAGCGTTAGGTCCACTGTGCAAAAGGCTTTGCTACTGTGCGTGACACATCTGCTGTGCTGTATCCAGCGACAACTGTGGGTCGCATAGCAGTGTGCGTTTTTCACCGCACACAGTTGCCAACGCATCAGTGAGAAATATGCCTGGTAGACCAAGAAAAGTCATACGTGGCCCTGCTGCGGAAAGGGGCACAGCTTCTAGGGTGTCTAGAGGCCGGGGTGGACGTGGTGGTCAGTCCTCAGCCAGGCCACCATTTGGATTGTTCTCCGGCAGTGGCCAAGCTATACGTCCACAGTATGTACAGGAGGTGGTGGACTATATGACCAAACCCTCATCATCGGCATCATCTGCAACTACAGTGACCCAGGCAGAGAAAAGTGGTCAGTCTTCTGCAGTTGTCAGAACAAATACAGATGAGTCCATGTCCACCTCATGTCCTCCCTTAGACCCAACTTCAGACATGGCAGAGGAGTCAGCTGAGCTGTTTGACCACAGTGTCGGCCATCTACTCCAGCCTGATGCTCAGTCCTTTATGGAGTCTGATGTTGGGTCTGAGTTTGAGGAGGAGGCAGAGCAAACAAGAGGGGAGAGCAGACGGCCCGCTCCATCTAAGGCCGCACCTGTTGTCTCCCGGGCCAGGCCTGATGCTCAGTCTTTGATGGAGTCAGATGTTGGGTCTGAGTTTGAGGAGGAGGCAGAGCAAACAAGAGGGGAGAGCAGACGGCCCGCTCCATCTAAGGCCGCACCTGTTGTCTCCCGGGCCAGGCCTGATGCTCAGTCTTTGATGGAGTCAGATGTTGGGTCTGAGGTTGAGGAGGAGGCAGAGCAAGCAAGAGGGGAGAGCAGACGGCCCGCTCCATCTAAGGCCGCACCTGTTGTCTCCCAGGCCAGGCCTGATGCTCAGTCTTTGATGGAATCAGATGTTGGGTCTGAGATTGAGGAGGAGGCAGAGCAAACAAGAGGGGAGAGCAGATGGCCTACTCCATCTAAGGCCGCACCTGTTGTCTCCCGGGCCACTATACACACCTCATCTTGCTGGGCCTTTTTTGAGACATCCCATGCAGATAAAACAGTTGCGATCTGCAAGATTTGTAAGAAGGGTATAAAACGTGGCAAAAATGTCAACCACCTGGGTACAAGCTGCCTAAACAGGCATTTGACAACCCACCACTCGGCCCGTTGGCAGGAGCATTTAAAGAACCCACAAAAGGGCCAAAGATCGCTCAGTCGGCCTCTTAGTTCTCCTCGCGCTCCTCCTCATGCTCCATCTGCTCCACCTGCACATCAGTCTGTTCCTGGCCCTGCTATAGTCACTCGTCACCTGTTGGCAGCCTCCACTGGCAGGGATGATGATATAGCAGGCAGTGTCGCATCTACCTCCAGCACACCACCAGCTGTAACATCTAGACGCCAAATTTCGATTCCACACATGCTGGAATGAAAAAAAATGTATACTCCCCGCCACCCACATACCCAGCGTCTAAACAGTAGTTTGGCTAAACTACTGGCTCTGCAACTATTACCATTTAACCTGGTAGAGTCTGCTCCCTTCCGTGACTTCGCAAAATGTGCAGTTCCACAGTGGCAGGTTCCAAGTCGGCATTACTTTTCCTGTAAGGCCCTGCCATCCCTATACCAACATGTGGAAGGCAATGTAGTGTCGTCCCTGGCCAAGTCAGTCAGCCGTAAGATACACTTGACGGCTGACACTTGGTCAAGCAAACATGGGCAGGGACGGTACATTTCTGACACTGCTCACTGGGTGACACTGCTTGCCAGTGGAAGGGATTGTAGCCAGGGCTCGGTGCTGCAGCCAGTGTTGCCCCCACGTCTGCAAACAGCTGGTGGTGTCGCTGATCCTGGTAGATCGATCACTTCTACCCCCTCCTGCTCCTCCTCCTCTACCTCCTCCATGCCCTCCTCTGCAGAATGGTCCTTTGAATATGATGAGGTACCACGTAAACGTTCAAAGGGCTATTCTATGTCTCAGGCCAAAAGGTGTCACGCAGTGCTGCAGCTTGTGTGTCTAGGGGACAGGCAGCACACTGCCCCTCAGATTCTTGGGGCTCTGCAGGCACAGGCCCAGAGGTGGTTGACACCACGCCAGCTGCAGCCAGGGATGGTGGTTACTGATAATGGGTCAAACCTCCTGGCCGCCCTTCGTCAGGGAAAGTTAACCCATGTGCCATGCCTGGCGCATGTCCTGAATCTCGTGGTACAGCGGTTTTTGAACTCGTACCTGGGAATGCGGGATGTGCTAAGGATGGGAAGAAGGGTGTGCAGTCACTTCAGGCGGTCGTACAGTGCCACTGCACGTTTGGCCGAAGTGCAGCGCGAGTTTCACCTGCCGGTACTCCGCCTCATCTGTGACATGCCCACCCGCTGGAACTCCACCTTGGCTATGCTGCAGCGCCTGTACACGCAGCAGAGGGCCCTCAATGAATACCTATGCGAGTACTGCACCAGCACTGGCTCTGCGCGCCTGGGCTTCTTTTCACCACGGCAGTGGCTTTTGATTAAGGATGCATGCGCTGTCCTCTCACCATTTGAGGAGGCCACAAGGATGGTCAGCCGGGACAGCGCATGCATCAGTGACACCCTACCGGTACTGTTTTTGTTGGAGCACACTCTGCGTGGCATTATGGACAGGGCACTGGAGGCAGAGCAGCAGGAGGAAGAGGAGGACTTCCTTGCCTTTCAAGGCCCCCTTTATCCTGAGAATCCTGACCCCATTATGCCTAGCTCCCAGAGGCCCGAGCAGGATCCAGGGGTGGAAGAGGAGGAGGAGGACGATTCTGCGGGAACTTTTGCAGGGTTTGAGGAGGAGGAGGAGGAAGACATGCTGCAATCTGCAAGGCCTAGTTTGACTCCCTCGGGACACTTTGGAGTAGTACGTGGCTGGGAGGAGGAGGAGCCCGTTGAAGATAATGTCGTTATGAGTGACCCCGAGGAGTCAGCATCTCAGGCCTTCGCTAATTTGCGACGCATGGGAAACATCATGCTTCAGAGCCTGCGAAAGGACCCCAGAATCAAGGCCATTAAAGAGACTAACCACTATTGGTTGGCCACCCTACTTGACCCCCCGTACAAGTGTAAAGTCTCGGAGCTTTTCCCATCCACCCAGAGAGTCCACAGGATCAAATCCCTTGAGGACAGTCTCAAGAGGAATCTGGTGAACATGTTCCCCGACTCCCGTAGGGTGCAGGGGCGGGGACAACCTACCATGGATTCTACTGGTGGTCACGAGAGGAGCGTTGGAGAAGGCGTGCGGTTGACGGATGCCTTTCGGTCTTTTTTTAGTCCTCACCGCCCAGGCCTCTCAGCTGCCACATCGCATCGACAGCGTCTGCATCACATGGTGGACGATTACGTGAGGGCACAAAGTGACACAGAGGGCTTTTCATGTGACGAATCCGATCCACTGGCATACTGGGTCTTAAGATTAGACCACTGGCCAGAACTGGCCCAGTATGCCATGGAGTTGTTGGCCTGCCCTGCTTCCAGTGTCCTATCGGAACGGGCATTCAGCGCAGCAGGAGGATTCGTCACAGACCATCGAACGAGACTCTCCACCGACTCAGTCGACCGTTTGACATTCATTAAGATGAATCAGTCGTGGATATCAAGCTTTGATGCACCTGATGCAGACCTTGTAGACTAGGCTATCGTTGTGATGTGGCAGTTGAGCCTCAGTTTAAGCCTGGACCATAGTGCCACCCTCAAACCCTCCTCTCATTCTCTTTACGTTCACAGAACCTCATTTTGGTTATAACAAAAACTACAATGTTTGCGCACCTGTTCCACAGGTGCACACCTTTACAATTTTTGGGCCTCCTTCAACACCAGCTCTTTGGGGTTAAGGTGGGGAGGCTATGCTAAACAAAAACTACAATGTTTGCGCACCTGTTCCACAGGGGCACACCTTTACAATTTTTGGGCCTCCTTCAACACCAGCTCTTTGGGGTTAAGGTGGGGAGGCTATGCTAAAACAAAAACTACAATGTTTGCGCACCTGTTCCACAGGTGCACACCTTTACAATTTTTGGGCCTCCTTCAACACCAGCTCTTTGGGGTTAAGGTGGGGAGGCTATGCTAAAACAAAAACTACAATGTTTGCGCACCTGTTCCACAGGGGCACACCTTTACAATTTTTGGGCCTCCTTCAACACCAGCTCTTTGGGGTTAAGGTGGGGAGGCTATGCTAAAACAAAAACTACAATGTTTGCGCACCTGTTCCACAGGTGCACACCTTTACAATTTTTGGGCCTCCTTCAACACCAGCTCTTTGGGGTATAAGGTGGGGAGGCTATGCTAAAACAGAAACTACAATGTTTGCGCACCTGTTCCACAGGGACACACCTTTACAATTTTTGGGCCTCCTTCAACACCAGCTCTTTGGGGTTAAGGTGGGGAGGCTATGCTAAAACAAAAACTACAATGTTTGCGCACCTGTTCCACAGGTGCACACCTTTACAATTTTTGGGCCTCCTTCAACACCAGCTCTTTGGGGTTAAGGTGGGGAGGCTATGCTAAAACAAAAACTACCATGTTTGCGAACCTGTTCCACAGGTGCACACCTTTACAATTTTTGGGCCTCCTTCAAAGCCAGCTCTTTGGGGTTATGGTGGGGAGGCTCCGCCAACACCAAAACTACCATGTTTGCGCACCTGTTCCACATGTGCACACCTTCATAATTTTTACGCCTTCTTCAACACCAGCTCTTTGGGCTTACAGTGGTATGGCTCCGCCAACACCCAAACAACAATTTTTGCGCACCTGTCACACAGATGCATATCATTGTAATTTTTTTCCTTACAAAGGCAATTATTGCCTTCATTACCAGCACTTTCATAGGGATATGGTGTCAAGGCATCGTCCGCACCACCAAATGCCCAATTTTTAAGCATCCTTTACTTCTATTCAAAGTCAAGAGACAACAGTATTCATCCAAAACATCTCTAATCTTGTTCACTGTGCACTACATTGTGGCCCCTACCCCTAACCCTAACCCTCAATGTATCCGTGCATATATGTCTGTTTCTTGTGAGAATTCAAGTTAAAGTGCACCAAACACCATTTTACATGAAATAAAGTGCAATTACATACATCTTTGGACTTCTTGAAACATTTGGTAATAATAGCCCCATTGTGGAAATACACCCGTTAATTATATGCACATTTAAAGAGACAGCACCTTTTTCCAAAAAAAACTCTAATCTTGTTCCCAGTGCACTGCATTATGTCCCCATCATACACATTGGCTGAGCCGTTGATTAGGAGCAAAAGAAAGGTGCGGTTAAGCAAAAAAGTCATTTTTGAAGGTTTGGTATGCTGTAATTCTGGTTCTGGACATGCTACAGAGCTGAAACTTCACAGGTACACCTTTTAGACCCCCTAGACACTAAATCCAAAGAAATCTCTTTTTTTTTTTTTTTTTTTTTTTTAATTTTTTCAATAATTGGCTCTCTATCAAAAATGACAATTTTTAAGAACTTTTTTGTGTGTGATTAATAGTCCCTGGGGCATGACCCAGAACCCTAGGCACTTTTTAGGGGCATTTATTGGGTTTTAGGGCTTAAAAATTGTGTTTTTTGATTCCAGAAGTTCGGGCCCCATTGATTTCAATGGGGTTCTGAAATCCGAACCGAACTTTCGGGAAGTTCGGGTGTTCTGGTTGAACCGAACTTTTCAAAAGTTCGATCATCCCTAGTGGCAAGTCATGTTATATATGTGAGTGAGCTATATGTGATGCAAAAGAAATATCAAGTGAAAAATAAAGAAAATATATGTTAAGTAAATGAGTGAAAGAAATAAAAATAAGTATGATGGGGAATGCAAAATGTTGTAAAGTGGCAAAGTAGATAATGTGTAAAAGAGAGATGTGAACTGATACTCGTGACATATGGGAAAACAAATAAATACAATAGTGCATCCTGATAAAATAGTTTAAAACAAAAAAAAAAAGGGGGGGGGTTCTAGCACAGCTCTCATATCCTGTGACTGAGCAGGGGGGGGGGGATGAAAATATAAAATAAAAATTGTAGAGTAAGAAATTGTTTTCTCAACGACACCAGACCCATATTCAAGGGTCAGACACATATTGGTCATTATACAAGAAAAACCATCTATTCATGCAGGGTTTAATCAAGTCCATAGATCAAACAGCTACAGTCTGGGTGGCAGAGCTGGGCCCCTAAGGAAAACCGGCTCTGCATCCCAGCCACAGTCCGTCTTATCGCTGCTTATTGTTATAAAAAAGGTTTGTAACTGATATATTTGTTTAGTCCTGGGGCCTGGGTAGCTTGCAAAGTGGCTATCCATTTGGTTTCTAGTTTCAAAAGTTGAGGATCAATGTTTCCGCCCCTTTCAGATGTGGGGACATGTTCAGGAGCAAAAAATTTCATGACCGAAAGGTCAAAGTTATGATAGAGTCTGCTGATAACTGACTCCATTTTACCGTCTCGAAGCAAATATACGTGATCTTTAATCCCTTTCCAGAAAGGTCTGCGCGTCTTTCCAATGTAAAAGGATTTGCATGTGCATATCATAATGTAAACAAACCCTACCGTTTGGCAATCTATGTGGAAATGAGGAGGATGTTAATCTATTCGCCAGAAAACTGCTTCTGCATGTGATGCATGACGAAGACTATGGGGCCCCTTCAGCTTCTAAGGCGGACAGCGAATTATGGAAGGATTTTACAATAAAGGACTACCGAACCCTAAAAGATCTTATGATGCTATATGAGGAGGGACAAATTGACGAAGACAATAACGACAACGACAAGACACTAGAGGAAGAGGATCTATCTCTGACCTACAAAGTCAGATCTAGATTATTTCCCTCCTTACAGACAAATACAAATATATGGGCTTTCATTAAAAAGGTGACATATGATATCAAAAACATTCCAGACACACAATCTAGACACCACAATTTAGAGCCCAAACTTTTCTCTGCCCTAAAAAAACTAGAGAGTAATCAGGAACTAATCATCAAGCCTTCTGACAAGGGAGGAAATGTGGTATTAATGGATAGACAGAAATACATCAGGATGTGCCAGAGAACTAACGAACCAGAAATGGTACAAGCTAATTTTGGAGATTATGATCCCAATCTATTACCAGAAGTTCAGGATCACTATCAATGAGGCCTATTCATCAGGCCTCATTGATAAGGATACCTGTAATTTCTTGAATAATAAACACCCTGTCATTCCTACTTTTTATGCCCTGCCCAAGGTCCACAAAGACCTTGTGGACCCCCCCAGGCAGGCCCATTGTGCCAGGCATAGGCTGTCTAACCGAACATGTCAACCAACTTGTGGATGACTATTTAAGGCCGTTTGTCTCCGCTCCTCCCTTGTATCTGCAAGACACAAGAGATGTACTTTGCATCTTGGAAGAGCTTATCATACCCCAAGATGCATGGTTAGTTACCATCGACATCGAAGCATTGTACAGTTGAATAGCGCACCCTAAGGGCTTACAAGTTATTGGAGAGTTTCTGAAAGAGAAACAGAGAGCTGCGTGGCCATATAACACCTTCATTTTGAACTGCCAACCTGTACCTGGGGGGGGGGGAGCTGGAGTTAATCTATAGTGAGGACAAATCGATGGACCTGTGCCACATTATTTCATGGCGCAGGTACATCGATGATGTCCTCATGATTTGGGACGGAACAAAGACCGAACTTGACTCTTTCATTACTTCGATTGGCAATAACAACTACAATCTAAAATTTACTATGGACTGTAGCCAAAGTATGGTCACATTCCTTGACATTCAGATAGGAGTGGACCAACAGGGATGTATGTTCTCAGACCTGTTTAGAAAACTGTCCGAAACTTCTGGTTCCGGAGCTCATGGGGGAACCCTTCCTCCCCCCTTTCCTTTCCCCCTCCCCCCTCCCACTCTTGGGACTGGGGCGGAGCAGGAAGAGGTGGGGCCAGCTCACATTTATTCTTTGGCCGTCCGGAGTGTGACTCAGCAGCATTTTGTCCAGCTCTGAGGAAGGGGGTTCGCCCCTGAAACGCGTCAGCCCAGCCACAGCAGCCCCATGCGACCATCTGCATGACTATTCGCTACATTTGGGACCTTGGCTACCTTGGAGATTGTATATGCTATGTTGATGTGTGTACTATCACACCAGTTTTGTGAGTATTCTGTACACCTTTTAATATTTTAATAAATGGTTTTTATGGTAATGCACTAGGTCGGTGCACCCTCTTTTCTTTTTTTTGTCTTTTCTCCCAGGAGGAGTGAACGAACCAGGCTCCTGCGATAACGCCCGCATGTAAAGCCGTCTGCAAGCCATCCCGGGGACGATAGCAGCCTGAGCCTTAGCCTGAGCCTGGGTCTGAGCTGTATCGGAGACTGCTGAGACAGCCAACAACCGATAGCCAATAGCTGCCGTCAGCGGCCCGTGCCTGTTCGTGCCTACCAACAATCGCTGCGGCATCTGTGAGCAGCATCCGAGAGCGGGAAAGAGCGGAGCGGCGCAGAGCTAGCAGGAGCCGGCATAGCTGACACCACGAGCCCGATGGATCGATTTGTGGAGCGGGGTCGGGGACGCTCCCACTGTTCCCGACTACTACAGCTATTACAGCTATTACAGCTACAACTACTATATCCACTATATACACCATATCTGCTACACCTGATACATCAGCAATATCTGCTACATCTATACCTATTGTATCCACCACCCGCTTGATGGGGGTCCCTAAAATGGTCATCTCGGCATCTGCAACTTACCCTTCAGGAGGGGGACTCTAATATGGCTGCCAAACTTCAAGCAAGTACTGAGGCACAGGAGGAGGTGAGCGAACATTATGCAATGAATATACATGCTCAATCCAGTACTTCTGAAATCCCCTCAGAGGATCTCTCCTGTGGTCGGATAGCAGAAGCAGTGGCGGCATTATTGGCACCCACGATTAAACATACAGTGGAAACCGCTATAACGCAGAGGCTTACACAGATACAAAGAGACCTACAAATGCATAAACAGCAAATACAGGAAGCAGAGATGAGAATCTCCTCTTTGGAAGATGAAATGATAGATAACAGTAGAGAGTTATCCGCACATGCTGCAAGAAAAGATAGAGGACCTAGAAAATCGCTCTAGACGGAATAACCTCCGTATTATTGGGGTCCCAGAAACTTTTCAACTTGAGGCGCTAACTCATCTCTTCTCTGTAAAAGTACCGAATGCACTAGGAATTCCAGCTACTTGTGTAGTAGAACGAGCACACAGGATTGGCAACATTAAGGAAGGCAGGAACAACACTAGACCTGTTATAGCAAGGTACCTGAATTATGCGGATAAAAACCTAATTTTCCAGCAATTTAAGCAACAGCATAAACTGCAGATTGAAAGTCATTCCATACTAATTTTTGCAGATTATTCAGCGGAGGTATCAAGGAAACGTAAAGCTTTTTCTATTATATGCACAACCCTGTATCATCATAAGATAAAATTCACCCTGGCTTACCCCGCGGTATTGCACCTCACTTCATCAAAGGGTGAACGTTTGTCTTTTAAAAATCCTGCAGACGCGGAGAAGTATCTCACCTCTATCAATATTAACTTACCTGTGGAAGAAAGCTCATATTCAGTCAGAAAGGCAGCTCTATCCAGCAAAGAAATTAACAAAAAGGCCAAAACAGGCGCAAACAGTGCACGCTCATGAGCAAGGAGGAGAGGACTTGCTGCCCACTAGCGTGGGGGTGACTGACTGGAGCACATGTGCTGGATATATGGAATAGGCTTTCAATAACTGGAATATGGATTTAAGGGTTAAAAGTTCTTGCCTTATTCCATCTAAATCAATTTAATAGGAGTTCAATGCTGAGTACACATAGGTGGTAATTTTCCTTATATCTAATTCCTTTTTGGGTAAAGATGGCACAGATGAAAGGCCCAAGAAAATGGGTACATTTTGGGTAGCGAGTGTTAGATACACTTCCCCTAAATGTGGATGATACTTTTACCTTTTGATCTGCTATAGTTTTTTTTTCTTTTTCTAAATGTGGATGACACTTTCACTGTTTGATCTGTTATATTCCCCTTAAATGTGGATGACATTTTCCCTGTTTGACCTTATGGGCTAGAAGCCGTTAGAGTTCGCACTTACAGTTTAATTCTCATATGACCTATAATATTGAACTACACTGTCAAACATTATGGCTTCCTTAAATATCATTTCTTGGAACGTGAAGGGTCTACGTTCCCCAAACAAACGTATGCGCATCCTTAGACATTTAAAACGACTGAAAGCCGATATAGCACTCTTGCAAGAAACGCATCTAAGGGCAGATACATTTCATTATATGAAAAAGCTATCAGTGGGGAAAGTGGTAGGCTCACCTGCGGTACATCGTAAGGCAGGTACATTAATTCTTATAAGCAAGACTTTGTCCTGCACTACACATTCGGTACATATAGATTCATTGGGTAGGAAGGTATCAGCAGTTATCCAATTACCTGAACACTCTATCCAAATTTCGAATATCTATGCACCTAATTCTCCCACCAGGGCTTTTTTTGAGGAGACAGTAGCATGGCTCTGCCAGGATCAAGCCACACATAATATAATAGGAGGAGATTTTAACTCAGTTATGTACCCGCGAGAAGATTGCAAAACAGGGTCCCCTCTCCATACTCCCGCAGATCATCCCATTTGTGAACGCACTACGGCTCTTTCTGATATGATGGACTCTTTGAAGCTAATTGATTATTGGCGTATTAGCCATCCTATTGAAAGAGAGTATACTTTCTTTTCATACCCTCATAATTCCATGGCCCGACTGGACTATCTGTTCTGTACACAAAACCTGGTTCCATTCATAACTTCATCAAATATATATGATATAGTAATTTCTGACCACGCCCCCATATCGCTATCTTTAACTTTAACATACAATCAGAACCTACCTAGAATGTGGAGATTTCCAAATTATATGGCGGACAATGAGGAGTTTGTTTGCTTTTTACAAACTTCTTGGGCTGAATATCTTTCATATAACAGGGTAGAGAACATTGATCCCGTTCTACTATGGGAGGCGGGTAAAACGGTTTTGCAGGGCAATATAATATCATATACTACAAGATATAAAAAGACTCTAACGTCTACATATACACAACTTAGTGAGCAACTATGAGTAGCCCAACAGAACATGACACAGTCAAATACTCTAGAAAATATTAATCAGTGGCACAACGCTAAACAAAATTTTGATCTATGGGCCGAAAGGGTGGAACAAATAAAGCGCTCACACATAGAGGCCAAAATTCACCGATTTGGTAACAAACCTAGCAAATTAATGGCGAGATTAATAAAGGGGGCACATATTCCGACACAAATAACATCCATTTGCGACCAGCAAGGACAGGTTACTTACTCCCCTGTAACCATCACGGCCATTTTGGAGAAATATTATACAGAACTATATGCTAAGGACTGTATAGACTAAGAGGCAGCGGTGAAACCATTAAACACCATAAATCTTCCCTCCCTTTCAGAGGCCCAAATAGATTTGATTAATGCACCAATATCCCAAGATGAAATAAATAATATTATTAAAACTTCAGCAAATGAAAAAGCCCGGGACCCGACGGTTATATGAATGAATTTTATAAGGGAATGGTAGACAGTTTATTACCTCATCTTATATCACTGTTTAATGAAGTATGGACAAAAGGTACCTACCTTCCAACAGGGTATGAATCATATATTAAACTCATCCCCAAAAGGGTGGATACCTTACAGTCTGGCTCATATCGTCCAATTTCGTTATTGAACATTGATGCAAAGATATTGGCTAGGTTGATAGCCACTAGACTAGCCGCGATCTTACCATCTCTCATACATGAGACACAATCAGGTTTCGTCAAAGGTCGATCAGCCACTTTAAATATCATAGCGGCCCTGGAATATGCAAGGGCAAACCCGTTGAAATCTATGGCTATCTTTTCTCTCGATGCAGAAAAAGCCTTTGATAACATCAATTTGGAGTGGCTTTTTCTGAGTTTAGAGAGATTGGGCTTTGCGTGACGTGCCTTAAAGCGGAGTTCCCGGGCATAAAATCGATATTTTTTTTTTGTGCCCGTCCGCTTCTTCACCTTCACCTGAAAAGGAATTGGATAGTTAGGTTTTTTTTTTTTAAAAACTCACCTTGTAATTGAAGATCGAAAATACTCACCTCAATGTACTTCCTCCCTCTGTGCCGCGGCTCCTCCGTCACTTCCTCCTTCGCAATGATTCCTGGGAGCTGAACGTCATCGCTCCCAGGAATCAATGCGACGGCACCGGCCCCGCTCGTCACTTCCGGGGCGACGCTGCATTCCCTGCTAAAGAGCTTCTGGGCATACCCAGAAGCTGTGGAGGAATGCGGCGCCGCGCCGGAAGTGATGAGAGGGGCCGGTGCAGGCGCATTCTGGGAGAAGAGGACGCGGAAGAAGACGCGGAAGAGGATCGCGCCGGCTTCAGCTGCCCACAAGAGAGATGGAAACGCTGTGGAAGAAATTTTATAAGTAAGTATTTCTTCTTGCAGGTAAGTGCGAACCGGGACAGATCAGAGGCTAGCCATTGTGGAATGTGCTAGCCCTGACTGTCCCGGGGGTATGTTTATTGAAAAATGCTTTCTGTGCCCGGAACTCCGCTTTAAGCTTTTTCCGAGCAATGTACGCCAGACCAACAACTAAAATCGTATCCTCGGCGGGGATGTCTGCCTCAATACCCTTATACAAGGGTACGAGGCAGGGATGCCCGCTTTCCCCGATCCTTTTCAACTTTGCCTTGGAGCCCCTATCCAGATTTTTTCTGGAACAAGCTCCTATAGGGGGAATCCAGATAGGGAATGAAGAAATATGATCGGCATTATTTGCCGATAACATGCTGCTTTTTACGTCTAATCCTCGGGCCGACATAAAAACTATATGACATATCTTAAATGATTTTGAAAAACTGACAGGCTTTAAAGTAAATTATGACAAGAGTGAGGTTATCCCGCTTACTTCACCTACCATACTTCAATGGGATATATCTTGCCCTTTTCCTTTAGAACAGTCATATATTACATATTTAGGAATTAAAATAAGTAGGGATCTGTCCTCTCTGTATACGTTTAATTTTACCCCATTGCTCGAAAAGATTAGGAAAGAACTGTATATGTGTCAAGAATTTACCCCTGTCATTCTTCGGGAGATGCCACTTAATTAAAATGATTAGTTTCCCACGCCTATTATATCAGCTACAAACTATACCGCTCCTATTGAAGCATAAAGATGTCCAATTCTTGAATAGGGCTTTTTCAAAATTTATTTGGCAGGGAAAACGCTCGCGAATTTCACTGGCTAAGTTGCATCTCCCGAAGAACACAGGGGGGGCTGGTCTTCCAGAGGTTAGACTGTACAATCTTGTATGTTTAATGAGATATGGGCTGGACTGGCTTGTGGAAGGAAACCGTTACACTAATAACGCCCTGGAGGAACAAATAGCTTACCCCCTGAGCTTGGCGGGCATCTTACATAGCAAATTTTCATCATTACCAAAACGTATACCACAACATGCTCTGTTAAGAGATACCTTTATAGCCTGGAGAGAAATTCGTAAGAAATTACATTTATCACTTGGTATCTCAAAACATCTTCCGTTGGTGGGGAATCCAATGTTTCATCAGGCAAGGGACCAACCAGCCTTTGAATATTGGAAATCTAAAGGCTTGGTGAAAGCATATTCTTTAATTGAAACAGAAGACGGGACCTCCAGACTCAAACCTAAATCTTTTCTGGCTCTTGCTGCAGAATATGATCTTCCTAAATCACATTTTTTTGGCCTATTATCCAGCAATCTCATATATCTCTTCATGTGCATCAAGTCTGTTAGAAGGATTTCAACATACAGTGATGGACACCCTAATGCAGGGGTCCTCAAACTATGGCCCTCCAGCTGTTGGGGAACTACAAATCCCATTAGGCATTGTAAAACTCTGACAATCACAGACATGACCAGGTATGATGGGAATTGTAGTTCCTGAACAACTGGAGGGCCATAGTTTGAAGACCCCTGCCCTAATGCAACAACGGTCTTACTCAATATCAATGATATTTAAAACTTTACAAGGTGAGCTGTTTCCCCTTTCTACAGATAGATTTTTCGAAAAATGGCATACAGACTTCCCTGGACCAGAACTCTCACATCATATTCTACAGGGCTATAGGCATATTAGGACACTTACTGTGAATGAGATATGGAGAGAGACTCAATTTAAATTTATACATAAAGCTTATATCCCAGCCCTTTTTACTAGGGATAATAAAACCAGAGCAATAAGGCCTACATTGGCCCATAGATTCTGGTCCTGTCCCAGAGTGATTCCATTTTGGGACAAGGTGGTCCGTTATGCCAATATAGTAATGAACACTCGTTTACCGAAGTCTCCGCACCTTATGCTATTTGGAATTAACCAGCCAAATACTTTTGCCCATGCGAGCCCATTGGTCACTGTCCCTTTGTGGTCATGTGATCTATGTTATCTGGCGGCCAAAAGGACTATCCTAAAATCATGGATCCAACCTAACCCTCCTACCTTATCTGCCCTTAAAACGGAGTTTAGATCGCTTATGTACAAGGAACTCACGGATACAGTCCTACAACACTTTACCTCTATAAAAAGGTTTTTTGACAAATGGAAACTCTTTATAGAGCAGGAACTTACGGACGAGGACATTCAACACTTTATGAAGCCCTTTAGATATACGGATTGGTACTTAAAGGCGGAAGTGGCGGGCATCTTACATGGTGGTGCTGTGCTGCTGACTTGGTGGTGCTGTGCTGCGGACTTGAGCACCGCGGGAGCAGAGGCTGACAAGGCGCGGGAGCAGAGGGAGCAGAGGCTGACAAGGCGGACGTGTGTGAGGAGCGCGTATGTGTGACTGAAGGAGCGAGTGAGTGTGTGTGAACACCCCCCCCTCCTCAGAAGAGCGGCGGCGAGAGGTGCGAGAACCCCCCCCCCAAGAAGATTGGCGGCGAGCGGTGCGAGAACCCCCCCCCCCCAGAGGAAAGAGCGTGCGGTGTGCAGGCAGCGAGCGGGCGGTAACCCCCCCCAGAGGAAAGAGCGTGGTGTGCGGGCAGCGAGCGGTGTGGTAACCCCCCCCCCCCCCACTGCAAGGGCGGGCAGCAGACAGAGAGAGGGCAGGGGGGCAGAGGAGACGCACAATACCTGACCTGGCCATTGGCAGGGAGAGGAGCTGAGGGGAGACTGATCGGCAAGTGACAGAGGAGGGAGGCAGGAGCCTAAGCAAGTGTCAGGCTTAAAGGGACACACACAGGACTGGTGACTGAGGTTGAACACTGAGGCTCTGTGAGTACCTGGTGAGTATCCTTGCGACTGGGAGTGTCCTTGCGACTGGGGAGTATCCTTGCGACTGGTGAGTACCTAGCGACTGGTGAGCATCTTGCGACTGGGAGTGTCCTTGCGACTGGGGAGTATCCTTGCGACTGGTGAATATCTAGCGACTGGTGAGCATCTTACGACTGGTGAGTATCCTTGCGACTGGTGAGTATCCTTGCGACTGGTGAGTGTCCTTACAATTGGTGAGTGTCCTTGCGACTGGTGAGGTGTCCTTGCGACTGGTGAGTGTCCTTGCGACTGGTGAGTATCCCTGTGACTGGTGAGTATCCTTGCGACTGGTGAGTGTCCTTACAATTGGTGAGTGTCCTTGCGACTGGTGAAGTGTCCTTGCGACTGGTGAGTGTCCTTGCGACTGGTGAGTGTCCTTGCGACTGTGAGTGTGGTGCGACTGACCGGGCTGTGCAACTGAGTGTTGGGCAACTGAGAGTGTTGTGCGACTGACCGGCTGTGCGATTGTGAGTGTGGTGCGACTGAACCGGGCTGTGAGACTGTGAGTGTGTGCGACAGGAGTGTTGTGCGACTGACCGGGTGGTGCGACTGGGAGTGTCGTGAGACTGACCAGGCTGTGAGATTGTGAGCGTTGTGCAACTGAGTGTCAAGCGAGTGTAGCGGAGTACCAGAGGGGGAGAAGGTAGAGATAGGAAGCTAGGAAATAGCCACATAGGATAGACTTAAATCACTGAATCCCCATTAGATTTGATTAGTAGGTACAATGCCCGGTGGGTGTGGAGATGCGATTCGGTGTACATCTTGTGGTGAATACAAATACACAAAGTGTAAGCACGTTGTTTCCCTGGAAGCTCAGGTCCTGAATCTAGGGAAGCAGCTGGCAACACTGAGACGTATGTCCATACTGAAGGAGAGCTGGGATCGTACCCGCCAGGTGCAGGCAGGGGCTTGCACAGAGGTGGGCGGAATAACGGAGGTACAGGCAGCAGAGCAGAGTAGATGGGTGACAGATAGGAAGGAAGGAAGTAGAGGGCAAAAAGGCAAGGAGGCTGATCCTGGGCTGGAGCACCCCAATAAATTTGCCCCGTTGCGTGATGTTGGGTAAACCAGTCAGGGACCAGCATGGCTGGAGCAGAGTGACGCCCCTAGCTGTCAGGGGAAGAACTCCTCCAGTGAGGCTGGGAGAAAGGGAAAGGAAAGACAGGTGCTGGTGGTAGGGGACTCAATTATTAGAAGGACAGACAGTGTAATCTGTGACAAAGACCGTGTGTGTCGAACAGTCTGTTGTTTGCCGGGCGCTCGGGTTCGGCACATCGCGGATCGGGTGGACAGATTATTGGGTGGGGCTGGGGAAGACCCAGCTGTCATGGTACACGTGGGTACCAATGACATAGGCAGAGGAAGATGGAGAGTCCTAAACGATTTCAGGGACTTAGGCGCTAAGTTGAGGAGTAGGACCCCCAAGGTAGTATTTTCAGAAATACTACCTGTACTTCGAGCCACACCAGAGAGGCAGCGGGAGATTAGGGAAGTTAACGAGTGGCTGAGGAGCTGGTGTAGTAAGGAGGGTTTCGGGTTCCTGGAGAACTGGGCCGACTTCTCAGACGGCCACCGGCTCTTTAGTAGGGACGGATATGCACCTAAATGGGGAGGGTGCCAACGTACTGGGTGAGAGGATGGCCAACAAGTTAGGGGGCTTTTAAACTAGGTGATGGGGGGGGGGGAGGGTACAGATGTAGAATTAGCCAGCGGGGAGCAAAGTTCAGCGGGCACAAATGGGGACATTAGCGGTAGGGTGTTCAGAGTTCCTAAATCCAAGGTGGGTATGGGGAAAAATCGGAGGGTGCAGCCGTACTGGGTGCTAGGATGGCCAAAAAGTTAGAAGGGCTTTTAAACTAGGTGATGGGGGGGAGGGTACAGATGTAGAATTAGCCAGGGGAAAGCAAGTTTCAGAGGGCAGAAATGGGGGCACTAGCTGTAGGGTGTTCGGAGCTCCTATACCCAGGATGGGTATGGGGAAAAATCATGAGAGCAGCCTAAAAACATCAAATGAGGATAGGTGTAACCAGTCAAAATTAAGAGGTTTGTATACCAATGCCAGAAGCCTGGCCAACAAGATGGGAGAGCTAGAGCTGCTGATGTTTGAGGAGGACTTAGATTTTGTGGGGATAACTGAGACTTGGTTCGACAGCTCTCATGACTGGACGGCGACCATTCAGGGGTATTCCCTTTATTGCAGAGATAGAGAAGGTAAAAAAGGGGGAGGGGTATGTCTGTATATTAAGAACAGTGTACAGGTAAATATGAGGGATGATATTAATAATGGAGCTAAGGACGAGGCAGAATCCCTATGGGTAGAGCTTCAAAGGGAAGGCACGGTGGGGAAGGTAATATTGGGCATATGCTATAGGCCCCCCAACCTGAGGGAGGAGGGGGAGGCGGACCTCATTTTACAGATAGGATTGGCAGCAAGGATGGGAAATGTCATTATAATGGGGGACTTTAATTATCCAAATATAGACTGGGCAGAAGGAACCGCACACTCAGCCAAGGCTAGGCAGTTCCTAAATATCTTGCAGGACAATTTCATGGGTCAGATGGTGAATGCACCGACAAGAAACAATGCGGTACTTGACCTACTGATTACCAACAATACAGACCTGCTCACGGATATAGAAATACAGGGCAACTTAGGAAAAGTTAATACAGTTATAGGAAGCAGAGGGGTAATATAAGGACGCTGAATTTCAAAAGAGCCAATTTCCCAAAACTGCGCTCGCTGCTAGAAAATATCAAATGGGATAGAACCCTGGGAACAAAGAACACGGAGGAAAAATGGGAGTGCTTCAAGAGCATACTTAACAAGGGGGTTGGCCAGTGCATTCCAAAGGGAAATAAATTTAAAAGAGCAAAACTAAACCCTGGGTGGCTAAACTCCAACATAAAAATGCATATTAGTGCTAAAGGAAAGGCTTTCAAAAAATACAAGGCTGAGGGGTCATTGGCAGCATTTAAGCATTACAAAGAGTGTAATAAGAAATGTAAAGATGAAATCAGGGCGGCTAAAATAGAACACGAGAGACATATAGCGGAGGAGAGTAAAAAGAACCCCAAGAAGTTCTTTAAGTATATAAACAGTAAGAAAGACATTGGCCCCATAAAAGATGACAAAGGAAATATGGCCACAGAGGACTGGGAAAAGGCGGAAGTGTTAAATAATTTCTTCTCTTCAGTCTTCACAAAAGAATCGGGGGGCTACACGAACCCAGCTTGTAAGGCCAAACTAAACAACACACCTCAGGAAGTGCCGCCATGGCTAACAGAAGATAGACTTAGAACTAAACTTGAGAAACTTAACATAAATAAATCACCGGGACCGGATGGCTTGCACCCGAGGGTTCTTAAAGAGCTCAGCCAGGTGATTGCCAGACCATTATTCTTGATCTTTAAGGATAGTTTACAGATGGGTATGGTGCCAGCCGATTGGAAAAAGGCCAACGTAGTACCAATATTTAAAAAGGGGCCGAGGTGTCTCCCGGGTAACTATAGACCTGTCAGCCTAACATCTGTAGTCTGCAAGATTTTGGAGGGGATGTTAAGGGACCACATACAAGACTTTAGTAATGCAAACAGTATTATTAGTAGTAATCAGCATGGATTTATGAAAAATCGTTCTTGCCAAACCAATCTACTTACCTTCTACGATGAAGTGAGCTGCCACCTAGATAAAGGTAAGCCAGTGGATGTGGTGTATCTGGACTTTGCAAAGGCCTTTGACACCGTTCCCCACAAACGCTTACTGTACAAACTAAGGAAGGTAGGTATGGACCATAAGGTACCTGGATAGAGAACTGGCTCCAGGGGAGAGTCCAGAGGGTGATGATTAACGGGGAGTACTCGGATTGGGCGGGTGTGGAAAGTGGGGTCCCCCAGGGTTCGGTCCTGGGACCAATCCTGTTTAATTTATTCATAAATGATCTAGAGGAGGGGATATCTAGTACAATCTCAGTATTTGCGGATGATACTAAACTAAGCTTGCCAATATCTTCTATGCAGGATGTGGAAACCTTACAAGCGGACCTGAACAAAATAACGGGGTGGGCAACTACATGGCAGATGAGGTTTAATGTTGAAAAATGTAAAGTAATGCACTTGGGGGCCAGAAACCAGAAAGCAAGCTACTCACTAGGGTGGGAACCTCTGGGGGAGTCTAGGATGGAAAAAGACTTGGGGGTACTGGTAGACAACAGGCTTGGCAGTGGCATGCAATGCCAAGCAGCTGCAAGCAAAGCCAACAGAATACTGGGATGTATAAAAAAGGGGATTCACTCCAGAAATAAAGAGATTATTCTCCCGCTCTACAAAACTCTGGTCCGGCCACATCTGGAGTATGCTGTCCAGTTCTGGGCACCGGTCCTCAGGAAGGATGTGCTGGAATTGGAAAGAGTCCAGAGAAGGGCAACAAAAATAATTAGGGGAATGGAGGACATCAGCTATGAGGAAAGACTACAAGCACTGAACCTATTCTCTCTGGAGAAGAGACGATTGAGGGGGGATATGATATCAATGTACAAATACTGTACTGGCGACCCTAGCATAAGGAACAAACTATTCAGAGTAAGGAAATACAATAAGACACGTGGCCACTCACTAAAACTAGAGGAAAGGCGGTTTAACCTTAAAATGCGTAAGGGGTTCTTCACTGTAAGAGCGGTAAGGATGTGGAATTCTCTTCCACAAGCAGTCGTATCAGCAGGGAGCATTGATAGTTTCAAAAAACTATTAGATGGGCACCTTAGAGATCACAACATACAGGGGTATACAATGTACAGTTAAAAGCAAACACACACACACATCATAGGTTGAACTGGATGGACTGATGTCTTTTTTCAACCTCACTAACTATGTAACTATGTAACTATGTAGCACAAACCTTGGGTAAATTAAAAAAAAATGCCCTGCAGGTCTGATCATTGCTATCACTCTCTCCTTTAAATTAATCTATCTTTTGCTCATATCTAGGTCCTATATCTGCATATATATAAGGGTGACGTGCTAACATTCTAAGACATAGACGAGAATAGTTTTTGGCAGTAACTTTATTTCTAATATGTGTATCTATTATTTAAATGGACCAGCCTATGCTAGAATGTTGAGAAATTATACTTTACATACTTTTTTTTTTTTTCTTCTTTTCTTCTTTTTTTTTTCCTTTCTTCTTTTTATTTTTCTTTTCCTTTCCTTTCTATTATAGAGTATGGATTTTGATATTGTGATTGTTTTCTATTTTTGTATGTCTTGATGGTTGTAAAATTTAATATAAAGAGATTAAAAAAAAGAGAAAACCGTCCGCCGCAAACAACATTCTACATGCTACAAGTGCCCATCCCAGGCCCTTAATACAAAGCATCCTGTACGAACAATACCTCAGATTGAGGAGAAACTGTGCGAGAGAGGAAGATTTCCAATTACGAGCAGAAGAACTACAACTGAGACTCCTAAGACGAGGCTATACCCAAACCTACCTCAAAAAGGCCTATAATAGAGACAATCAAAAGGACAGACAGACATTGATACACTCCAAAAAACCAAATGCAAATTTCCAACAAACTAGACTAATTACCAGATACTCAAAACAGCATTCACAAATACGCAAGATTTTGTCATCACACTGGCATCTCCTTGTGGAGGACAATATTGTTGCAAAATATATAAACAAGAAACCAACAATTACATATAAAAAGGCGAGATCTCTTAACCACTGGCCAACCGCATACTGTATATATACGGCGGCAGAGTGGCTCTCATGAGCAAAACCACGTATGCATATGTCATTTGCCTGAGGAGCTAGGGGGTGAGCGCGCGCCAAACTGCAGCACGCTTCTGCCCCCGCTCATCAGCGGGGAAGCCGATGCGTGTGTCAGGTGGCTCAGATTGCTGCCTGACACACTCAATCGTTCTCCGCTGAGAGGGGAGGACGGCCGGCTGTTGTAAACACAGCCGACTGTCCTTCTCCATGGGATAATCACAGAGCTCATGTGATCCTGCTATACAGGATCACATGCCTCTATTGTCATCTCAGAAACCCAACACCCATACAGTTAGAATCACTCCCCTAGGGTCACATTTAACCCCTTGATCACCTATACTGTTAACCCCTTCCCTGCCAGTGTCATCATTACAGTAACAGTACATATTTTTAGCACTGATTACTGTAGTAATGTCACTGGTACCCCCAAAAGTGTCAAAAATGTCAGTTGGGGGTGCGATCTGTCCGCCGCAATGTCGCAGTCCTGCAAAAAATTGCAGATCGCCGCCACTACTAGTAAAAAAAAACAAAAAAAAACATTAAAAATGACATAAATCTTTCCCGTACTTAGTAGACGTGATAACTTTTGCCCGAACCAATCAAAATGCGCTTATTGCGATTTTTTTTTTTTTACCAAAAATATGTAGCAGAAAACAAATTGGCCTAAAAAGTAAAAAAAAATTGATTTTTACATTTTTTTTTGAGAATGTCATATAGCAGTATGTGAAAAATATTGTTTTTTTTTTTTTTTTTTTTTTTTCAAAATTGTTGCTCTTTTTTGTTTATAGTGCAAAAAATAAAAATCGCACAGGTGATCAAATAACACAAATTTTATTTGGGTACAGCATCGCATGACCGCGCAACTGTCCGTTATAGTAATGCAATGCCGAATCGCAAAATAGGGCCTGGTCATTAAGGGGACAAATCCTTCCGGTCCAAAACTGGTTAAAGATCGCCTAACCAAAATTCACCTACCTAGAAACCATAAAACTTCAGATAGGAGCCATAACAACAGAGGCACCTTCCAATGCGGTGAATGTGAATTCTGAAAGTGGATTAAAACAGATAAAAAAATCACTCTACCTAATGGCACTGTGTGGACTCCTCGTTTCCATAAAGATTGCCAAATGGTAGGGGTTGTTTACATTATGATATGCACATGCAAATCCTTTTACATCGGAAAGACACGCAGACCTTTCTGGAAGATGATTAAAGATCACGTATATTTGCTTCGAAACGGGAAACTGGAGACCTAAGAAATTTGTCCATGACTACCCGTTCCAAAATTTTTGGTCCGGACAGAATTTCTGGCTGCAGCCATTTCTTAGCCAAATGGATGAGGTCATACATCTGAGACCGAGGTGGCTTCCTCAGCTGATAACTCCAATTGTGGACCCGCTGAGCACGGACATCCAAGGTTACCCCAAAACGTGCCAATATTTCCTCTTTTGACCACTTCCATACCGAGTCATAGTAATATGACGTCGGCATAGTGGTTGTACGGATCCAGGCGGCCGTCATATGACGTCCGCCCGCTCTAGCTGCTACTGCGCGCCTCCGGGGGCGCGCAGCGCAGCGATCAGGGATGAGGCTCGTCCCTCGGACATAGCCCATCCCTGATCAAGGTAAACAGCTAATAGAAATTGGCTGTTTACCATGTGATCGGCTGTGTCAATCACAGCCGATCACATGAGCGGCTCCAGCACGAGCCGCTCGTTCTCTCTGCAATGCGCGCCCCCGGGGGCACGCAGAGCAGCGATCGGGGTCAAGGCTCGTCCCTCGGACAGAGTCGATCCCCGATCTAGGTAAAGAGCCAATGAAATTGGCTCTTTACCACGTGACCGGCTGTGTCCAATCACAGCCGGTCACAAATGTCAACAGAGAACACGGTAACTAGCTGTCACCGTGTTCTCCTCCTCACACACTGATCCTGTGTGAGGAAGACAGTGTGGTAACAGCTAGTTACCGATTACAGTGCACGCTAAACACACTGATTGCCCCCCCCCCAATAAAGAGCACCTGTCACTAGCCCATCAAAGTACCCGAGTACCTGTCACCAGCCCATCAGGTACTCTGATGACAGGTACTCGGGTACTCTGATGGGCTGGTGACAGGTATTCGGGTACTCTGATGAGCTGGTGACAGGTATTCAGGTACTCTGATGACGGGTACTCTGATGACAGGTACTCGGGTACTCTGATGACAGGTACTCGGGTACTCTGATGACAGGTACTTGGGTACTCTGATGACAGGTACTCGGGTACTCTGATGACAGGTACGCAGGTACTCTGATGACGGGTACGCAGGTACTCTGATGACAGGTACTCGGGTACTCTGATGACAGGTACTCGGATACTCTGATGACAGGTACTCGGGTACTCTGATGACAGGTACTCGGGTACTCTGATGACGGATACTCGGGTACTCTGATGACGGATACTCGGGTACTCTGATGACAGGTACTCGGGTACTCTGATGACAGGTACTCGGGTACTTTGAGTACCTGTCAACGGAGTACCCATCATCAGAGTACCTGAGTACCTGTCACCTACCCATCACAGTACCCGAGTACCTGTCACCTACCCATCAGAGTACCCGAGTACCTTCCACCTGCTCATCAGAGTACCTGACGCCTGAAGTACCTGAGTACTTGCCGCCTGCTCATCAGTACCCATCACTACTCATCAGTACTCTTCAGTACCTATCACGTATCAGTACTGATCATCAGTACCCATCAGTACAGTATCACCTATCAGTATCAGTACTACTCATCAGTACCTATCACCTGCCTGTCACCTGGCCATCAGAGTACCCGAGTACCTGTCACCTGCCTATCGGAGTACCCGAGTACCTGCCACCTGCTCATCAGTACCAGAGTACCTGTCACCTGCCTGTCACCTGCCCAACAAAGTACCCGAGTACCTGTCACCCTTCATACAGCCACCATGTCCAAGTCCAAAAAGGTTTATATACGTCCTCCGTTTAAACCTAAATACCGGTGTTATGGCAGCAGATAGCTGCCATAACCCTGGTATTTTTTTAAACGGTGGACGGTTGGCTTTCCGATAAGGGTGGTCCCAGCGGCGGATTCACCGTAGGATCACCCTTCCGGGATGGTGGAAGAGGTGCCCCCCCCTCCCGCCGCGTCCGGTCCTTTTCCCCGCTTACCGGACCTGCCGGCAGCGGGGAAAGCGATCCGGTCCCATATCCTCACAGACAGGATGTCGAGTGAGGGCAAGCTTGCCCTCACTTGACTCTATGGTCTTGGAGGACCGGAGCTACGGAAAATGTTGTTGCCTAGCAACCGGTTTAAAGGTCCTTTTTTTTTTTTTTTTCATTTTATATAATCATTTTTTTTTTTTTTTTTTTTTTTTTATATCTTTTAGTGTACTTGTGGGATCTGAGGACTTTTTGACCCCAGATCTCACAAAAAAGAGGTCCTGTCGTGCCTTTTTCTTTTACAAGTAATGTTTACATTTCTTGTAATAGAAATAAAAATGATCCATTTTTTTTTTGTTGTTAAACGGTGTAAAAATAAAAAATAATAAATAAAATAAATAGTAAAAAAAAAAAAAAAAAATTAAAGCGCCCTGTCCCCGTTAGCTCGCGCGCAGAAGCGACGCAATAGGGAAACCCGCCCACATATGTAAACGGTGTTTAAACCACACATGTGAGGTATCCCCGCGATCGTTAGAGCAAGGGGAATAATTTGAGCCCTAGACCTCCTCTGTAACTCAAAGATGGCAACCTGTAGAAATTTTTGAATTGTCGCCTATGGGGGTTTTTAAGTACCAAAGTTTGTCGCCATTCCGTGAGCGTGCGCAATTTTGAAACATGACATGTTGGGTATCTATTTACTCGGCGTAACATTATCTTTCACATTATGGAAAAAAATTGGGCTAACTTTACTGGTTTCTTATTTTTTTAATTAAAAAAAGTGAATTTTTTCCAAAAAAATTGCGTTTGGAAGACCGCTGCGCAAATACGGTGTGATAAAAATATTGCAATAATCTCCATTTTAATCTCTAGGGTCTCTGCTAAAAAAAATATATATAATGTTTGGGGGTTCTAAGCAGTTTTCTAGCAAAACAACTGATTTTAGCTTGTAAACACCAAATGTCAAAAATAGGCCTAGGCAAGTGGCTAGGATGCATGATGATGCTCCTTGGATGTTGGGCCCCTCTATATGGCTAGGCTGTGAAAAAGTCTCACACATGTGGTATTGCCATACTCAGGAGGAGTGGCAGAATGTATTTTGGGGTGTCATTTTTGCTGTGTACATGCTATGTGTTAGGAATATCCTATAAATTGACAAATTTGTGTAAAAAAAAAAAAAGTTTTTATTTTTTTCCCACATTTTCCAAAAACTTGTGGAAAAAAATGACATGTTCAAAGGACCCATAATGCCTCATAGAATATACGTTGGAGTGTTTGCTTTCCAAAATGGGGTCATTTTGTGGACTTTTCCATTGTATTGGTGCTCTAGGGCCTTGAAAAGTGTGATAGGTAGTAAGAAAGTTTTATGTGTATTTATGCTCCTAAAATGCCTTATGGTGCTACTTGGACATGGAGTCTCTTTTTGTGGCCAGGCTGTGTAAAAGTCTCACACATGCGGTATCACCATACTCAGAAGGAGTAGCAGAATGAATTTTGGGGTGTCATTTTTGCTGTGTACATGCTATGTGTTAGAAATAGCTTATAAATTGACAACGTTTTGGGAAAAAAAAGAAAAAAAAATTTTTTTCTTCATTTTCCCAAGAATTGTGGGAAAAAATTATAACTTCAAAAAACTCAGCATGCCTCTTACTAAATACCTTGGACTGTCTACTTTACAAAAAGGGGTCATTTGGGGGGTATTTGTACTGTCCTGACATTTCAGGGCCTCAAGAAAGGAGATAGGCCATCAGTACATCTGGTGTGATCAATTTTCAGTAATTGGTACCAAAGCTTCTAGACTCAATAACTTTCACACAGACTAAATAATATACACTAATTTGGGTTAATTTTACCAGGGAAATGTGGCAGTATAAATTTTGGCCCAAATGTATGAAGAAAAATTAATTTTTTGCAAAATTGTATAATAGAAACTAAAAAAAGTGTTTTTTTTTTCAAAATTTTTGCTCTTTTTTTGCTTATATCACGAAGAAAAAAAAACCCAGTTGTGATCAAATACCACCAAAAGAAAGCTCTATTTGTGTGAAAAAAATGATAAAAATTTTGTTTGGTTACAGTGTAGCATGACTGTGCAATTGTCATTCAAAGTGTGAGAGTGCTGAAAGCTGAAAATTTGTCTGGGAAGGAAGGGGGTCTAACTGCTCTGTATGGAAGTGGTTAATCGATCATAGTTTTTTGCATCTGCAAGCTCCAAATCAAAATATGCCTTTTGGGCTTCTCCAGATAATAGGGGGGCCACTAGTCCAGCCCACTGTTCTTTAGGCCAACTCTCTTTCTCCGCTGTTCTTTCAAACGTGGTCAGAAACATCTCAGGGTCGTCATCTTTGGCAATAAATGGCTTACCTGAAAAGTCGGTATGATACTGGCCTGACTCCCAGCCTTGGTCTGCTGTCTCTGAAGCTGTTTCACGATGGCCTCCATTTGCTGCTGGTGTCTCTGTTCCAGGCCTGCAATGCTCTCTTGGTGAGCCTGTTGTTGAGCTGCAAGGCTCCGCTGAAAACCCGCATTTGTCTGCTGTTGATTTGCATTTGCCTGCTGTTGATTTGCATGTGCTTGCTGTTGATTTGCATTTGCTATAGCCAGTTGTTTCAGTATCTCCTCCATTTTGGGTTAATTTTAACTGCCCGCGGCACTCCACCATGTGTAAGGGGTTGGCTCGGTAGCGGGTGTGGGTGACCCCTTGGGTGGGTTCGTTACACAGAGAGACAGCCGAGGAGTGGTTGAAAACAACGGTCTATGGTTTATTCTTCCTCTGGATAACTTATAGAGGCCTTAATTGCCTCATTCTGAATATCTGAAGCTTTCCAACGTCCTTAAACCTTTCTGGCTACCTCTGCAGCCGACACCTGATAGTAATTGGTGAATTGTCTAAACAAGGTAGAAATGTATCTCCCGTCTGTGACAACACCCACAGATTTACCTGACTTCCTGTCACAATATATATATATATATATATATATATATATATATATACACAGTATCTCACAAAAGTGAGTACACCCCTCACATTTTTGTAAATATTTTATTATATCTTTTCATGTGACAACACTGAAGAAATGACACTTTGCTACAATGTATAGTAGTGAGCGTACAGCTTGTATAACAGTGTAAATTTGCTGTCCCCTCAAAATAACACAGCCATTAATGTCTAAACCCCTAAGTCAAAATGTCCAAATTGGGCCCAAAATGTCAATATTTTGTGTGGCCACCATTATTTTCCATCACTGCCTTAACCCTCTTGGGCATGGAGTTCACCAGATCTTCACGGGTTGCCACTGGATTCCTCTTCCAGTCCTCCTTGATGATATCACAGAGCTGGTGGATGTTAGAGACCTTGCACTCCTCCACCTTCCGTTTGAGGGTGCCCCACAAATGCTCAATAGGGTTTAGGTCTGGAGACATGCTTGGCCAGTCCATCACCTTTATCCTCAGCATCTTTAGCAAGACAGTGGTCATCTTGGAGGTGTGTTTGGGGTCGTTATCATGTTGGAATACTGTCCTGCGGCCCAGTCTCCAAAGGGAGAGGATCATGCTTTGCTTCAGTATGTCACAGTACATGTTGGCATTTATGGTTTCCTCAATGAACTGTAGCTCCCCAGTGTCGGCAGCACTCATGCAGCTCCAGACCAAGACACTCCTACCACCATGCTTGACTGTAGGCAAGACGCACTTGTGTTTGTACTCCCCACCTGGTTTCTGCCACACACACTTGACACCATCTGAACTAAATAAATTTATCTTGGTCTCATTAGACCACAGGACATGGTTCCAGTTATCCATGTCCTTAGTCTGCTTGTCTTCAGCAAACTGTTTGCGGGTTTTCTTGTGCATCATTTTTAGAAGAGGCTTCCTTCTGGGACGACAGCCATGCAGACCAATTTGATGCAGTGTACGGCGTATGGTCTTAGCACTGACAGGCTGACCCCACACCCCTTCAACCTCTGCAGCAATGCTGGCAGCACTTATACGTCTATTTCCCAAAGACAGCCTTTGTGCTTCCGGTGGCCACTAGAGGCAGAGGAGAGCACCACGAGGAGAGGAGAGGAGTGACTGAGTGGAGCAGACGCTCCGGGAACTGCAGAGGGAGACTGAGGGGGGAGACGCTGAAGGAGACCGAGTGACTGAAGGGGGACTGCCGACGCTGAGGGGGCGGCGTGACAGACACCCCCCGTGACAGACACCAGGCTGCAGGAACAGTACCGGAGGCGTGCGGAGGACTGACTGACAGGATAGAAGAGGAGACAGCAGAAACCGTGAGTGTGCCGATCAGCTGCTCGGCTGAGTGGGGGGGGGGGGAGAGGGGGATCGCATAGACAGGCACAGACAGCGTGTAGAGAGCCTGAAAGGGGGAGGCTGCAGGCTGCAGGATCTTGCATCAGACCAGGGCAGATTAGCAGTTGATCTGAGAGTACCTAGTACCTTAGTACCTGCAAGTACCTTGGTACTGGAAAAAGTACCTTAGCAAACGGGAGGAGTACCTTAGCAACCGGGAGGAATACCATAGCAACCAGGAGTAGAACCTTAGCAACCGGGAGGAATACCCTAGCAACCGGGAGGAATACCTTAGCAACCGGGGGGAATACCCTAGAAACCGGGAGGAATACCTTAGCAACCGGGAGAAATACCTTAGCAACCGGAAGGAATACCTTAGCAACCGGGAGAAACCTTAGCGACTGGGAGGAGTGCTGTAGCGACTGTGAGTAATACCTCAGCAAGTGTCAGTGAGTGCCTGTGAATGTTAGTGAGTGTCAGTAAGCGCCTGAGTGTCAGTGAGAACTGAGTGTCAGTGAGTGTCAGTAAGTGCCAGTGAGTGCCTGAGTTCAGTGAGTGTCAGTGAATGCCTGTGAGGGTCAGTGAGTGCCTGTTATGGTCAGTAAGTGTCAGTGAGTGCCTGTGAGGGTCAGTGAGTGCCTGTAAGTGTCACGGAGTACCAGAGGGTGAGGAAGCTAGAAATCAGCAACACAGGCAGAGGCGGCTCTAGGCTTTGTGAGGCCTAAGGCAAAACTTGGACATGAGGCCCCACTCACGCCCATAATGGGAAAAATAATTCAAGCAATAAAAATTAACTGTATAAATTGCATATATTAAGAGCCTTAACCTTTGTACTATGAGTTCACAGTTTCTAGAATTTTCTCTAACCAATTCTTCTTTAATCAAAGATCATTAAACATCGGGTATGTGTATATATATATATATATATATATATATATATATATATACATATATATGTCTGCTCTTACATCACATCATTTCCCTATAGGTCATGATTCCCGGAGTCCCTCCTTACATCAGAATTCAGTGTCCCCCCTTACATAAGAGTTCTCCTTTAAATCAGATTCCCCCAGCATCTCCTCCTTACATCAGAGTCCACAGAATTCCTCTTAGCATTAGAGTCCCCCTCTTAAATCAAATTTCACAGAGCCCCCTTTACATCAGAGTCTCCAGAGTTTCCCCCTTACACTGTAACTCTGATGTAAGAGGAGTTCTGGGAACCCTGATTGAGGGGAAAAGCTGGGGACTCTGGTGTAACAGGGAACTCTGTGGTCACCAAAGCTCCCCCTTGCATCAGAGTTTCCAGAGACCCCCTTACACTTCCCTTCCTTAGTCCACCACAGTCTAGGGCACGACAAGTCCCACTGCAGAAGGCTGCCATACCTGAGTCCCCACAGAGGGCACTGTAAATTCAAGTATAGTGCACTGCCATTCCTCCCTGAGGAATGGAAGCCTGCTATGGTTGGACTTGTACTGCTCTCTGTAGGGGACTGAGGAACTACTGCCTGCTATGCTAAGACTTGTAGTTCCCTTTGTGGGGACTAAGGCATGACAGCCTGCTATTCTGGAACTTGTAGTGCCCTCTGTGAGGGACTAAGGATTTCTCAGTCCTCCACATTCTAGGACACTATAAGTCCCAGCATAGTGGGCTGTCATTCCTCAGTCCCTCACAGCTGGGGGGGAAAAACAACAGAGTTAAACATCTAAAGGACAACTCCAACCAAAACTACCAATAATGTACGATATGAGTCCATATGCTATATAATGTCACAACCCCGCTACCCCTCACCTTCCACCTCGGGTGCTGTCATTGTGTAGGGCAAAGGGCTCCACCTCCACCATGTTTGGCTTTGATGTCAGATATTCAGGACTGGCTCAGCTCCACTCTCTTCCCTGGCAAATGACTCTGGCATCACAGGGGGGGGGGCTCTCCTCCTCCCCCAGCCACCCAGGGGCCCTCTCCTTCTCCCCCAGCCACCCAGGGGCCCTCTCCTTCTTCCACAGCCACCCAGGGGCCCCTCTCCTTTTCTTCCAGCCACCCAGGGGCCCTCTCCTTCTTCCCCAGCCACCCAGGGGCCCTCTCATTTTCCTCCAGCCACCCAGGGGCCATCTCCTTCTTCTTTTCCCCCAGCCACCCAGGGGCCCTCTCCTTCTTCCTCTCCAGCCACCCAGGAGCCCTCTCCTTCTTCTCCTCCAGCCACCCAGGGGCCCTCTCCTTCTTCTCCTCCAGCCACCCAGGGGCCATCTCCTTCTCCAGCCACCCAGGGGTCCTCTCCTTCTCCTCCAGCCACCCAGGGGCCCTCTCCTTCTCCTCCAGCCACCCAGGGGCCCTCTCCTTCTCCCCCAACAACCCAGGGGCCCCCTCCTTCTCCCCCAGCCACCCAGGGGCCATCTCATTCTCCCCCATCCACCCAGGGGCCATCTCCTTCTGCCCCAGCCACCCAGGAGCCCTCTCCTCCTCCCTCAGCCACCCAGGGGCTCTCTCCTTCTCCCTCAGCCACCCAGGGGCCCTCTCCTTCTCCTTCAGCCACCCAGGGGCCCTCTCCTTTTCCCCTAGCCACCCAGGGGCCCTCTCCCTTTCCCCTAGCCACCCAGGGGCCCTCTCCTTTTCCCCTAGCCACCCAGGGGCCCTCTCCTTTTCCCCTAGACATCCAGGGACCCTATCCTTCTCTTCCAGCCACCCTCTCCTCCCCCAGCCACCCAGGGCCTTCTTCTTCTCCTCCTCCACCACCAACCATTCTAAGACTCTTCCAACTTCCCTGGGGCTACTCACCCCCTTTGCGTAGTAGACACCACAAATCTATGACCAGCCTGCAGAGTAACAAGTCGGGGCCTGGTTACCTGTATGTTCCTGGGCCAGGGCAGATCGCCCCTTCCAGAGCAACAACCGATGATAGCAGAGTGAGCTGACTGGGCAGTCACTTCCTACTGATGCAGGTACACGCCCACCGATTCCTCCACATCTTAGCATTACATGATCAGACGGCCAATCCTCAAGCAGAGAAGGCGGGGTAAGTGTCAGCGGACAACAGACACCTGGCAGCCGCAGTGAAGGGACTGCAGCACACTGCTGCAACTTTTATATCCGAGGATCCGAGATTTCCCTGACTGCGCCCTTCTAAATGTTGTCGCTCCGCCACTGGGCGCGAGGCCCCTGTAGGTGCGAGGCCTTAGGCGACCGCCTAATTTGCCTAATTAGAGAGCCGCCTATGAACACAGGACAGACTTAAATTACTGAATCCCCATAAGATTAGTAGGTACAATGCCCAGGGGGTGGAGATGTGATCTTGTGTACATCTTGTGTACATCTTGTGGCATGTATACGTTCCTCGATCAGGCGATCGAGGGCGAATACAGCTGCACAAAATGTAAGCACGTTGCTTCCCTGGAATCTCAGGTTCTGAATCCAGGGAAGCAACTGGCAACACTGAGAAGAATCTCCATACTGAAGGAGAGCTGGGAGAGTACCCGTCAGGTGCAGGCAGGGGCCTGCACAGAGGAGGGCGGAGATACAAGGGTGCAGGCATCAGAGCAGAGTAGATGGGTGACAGTTAGGAGGGGTAGAAGGGAACAAGGCAAGGAGGTCGGTCCTGGGCTGGAGCACCCCAATAAATACTCCCTGTTGCGTGATGTTGGGGAAACCAGTCAGGGACCCTAGCTGCCAGGGGAAGAACTCCTATAGTGAGGGCGGGAGAAAGGGAAAGGAAAGACAGGTTCTGGTGGTAGGGGACTCAATTATTAGGACAGAGAGGGCAATCTGTCACAAAGACTGTAAGTGCTGAACTGTCTGTTGTTTACCGGGCACTCGGGTTGGGCACATCACGGATCTGGTGGACAGATTACTGGGTGGGGCTGGGGAAGACCTAGCTGTCATGGTACACGTGGATAACAATGACAAAGTCAGAGGGAGATGAAGAGTCCTAAAAATGATTTCAGGGACTTAGGAGCTAAGTTGAGGAGTAGGACCTCCAAGGTAGTATTTTCAGAAATACTACCTGTACCTCGAGCCACACCAGAGAGGCAGCGGGAGATTAGGGAAGTTAACAAGTGGCTGAGGAGCTGGTGTAGTAAGGAGGGTTTCGGGTTCCTGGAGAACTTGGCCGACTTCTCAGTTGGCTACCGGCTCTTTAGTAGGGACGGATATGCACCTAAATGGGGAGGGTGCCAACGTACTGGGTGTGAGGATGGCCAACAAGTTAGGGGGCTTTTAAACTAGGTGATGGGGGGGGGGGGAGGGTACAGATATAGAATTTGCCAGCGGGGAGCAAAGTTCAGCGGGCACAAATGGGGACATTAGCGGTAGGGTGTTCAGAGTTCCTAAATCCAAGGTGGGTATGGGGAAAAATCCCAAAAGCGGCCTAAAAACAACATCAAACGAGGATATAGTATGCATCCGGTCAAAATTACGAGGTTTTTATACCAATGTTAGAAGCCTGGCCAACAAGATGGGAGAGCTTGAGCTTCTGATGTATGAGGAGAATTTAGATTTTGTGGGGATTTCAGAGACTTGGTTCGACAGCTCTCATGATTGGCTGGTGACCATTCAGGGGTATTCCCTTTATCGCAGAGATAGAGAAGTTAAAAGAGGGGGATGGGTATGTCTGTACATTAAGAACAGTGTACAGGTGAATATAAGGGATGATATAAATAATGGAGCTATGGATGAGGTAGAATCCCTATGGGTAAAACTTCAAAGGGAAGGCAATATTGGGGGTATGCTATAGGCCCCCCAACCAGAGGGAGGAGGGGGAGGCGGACCGCCTTTCACAGATTTGACTGGTAGCAAGGATGGGAAATGTCATTATAATGGGGGACTTTAATTATCGAGATATAGACTGGGCAGAAGGAACCGCGCATTCATCCAAGGCTCTGCATTTCCTAAATGTTTTGCAGGACAATTTCATGGGTCAGAGGGTAAACGCACCGACAAGAAACAATGCGGTACTAGACCTACTGATTACCAACAATACACACCTGCTCACGGATATAGAAATACAGGCAACTTAGGACGGTGACCATAGGTCAATTAGTTTCAGTATTAATCATAGTAATAGGAAACACAAGGGTAATATAAGGACACTGAATTTCAAAAGAGCCATTTTCCCTTAACTGCGCTCTTTGCTAGACAATATCAAATGGGTTAGAACCCTAGGAATAAAGAACACAGAGGAAAAATCTGAGTGCTTCAAGAGCATACTAGACAAAGGGATTGGTCAGTGCATTCCAAAGGGAAATACATTTAAAAGAGCAAAACTAAACCCTGGGTGGCTAAACTCCAACATAAAAATGCATATTAATACTAAAGAAAAGGCCTTCAAAAAATACAAGGCTGAGGGGTCATTGGCAGCATTCAAGCATTACAAAGAGTGCAATAAGAAATGTAAAGGCGAGATCAAGGCGGCTAAAATAGAACACGAAAAACATATAGCGGAAGAGAGTAAAAAAAAAAAAACCCCAATAAACTCTTTAAGCATATAAATAGTAAGAAAGCGAGGCCAGAATACATTGGCCCCACCAAAAGACGACAAAGGGAAGCTAGCCACAGAGGACAGAGAGAAGGCGGAAGTGTTAAATAATTTTTTCTCTTCAGTCTTCACAAAAGAATTAAGGGGCTACACTAACCCAGCTTGTAATACTAAACTAAATAATACACCTCAGGAAGTAACGCCATGGCTAACAGAAGATAGACTTAGAACTAAACTAGAAAGACTTAACATAAATAAATCACCGGGACCAGATGGCTTGCACCCAGAGGGTTCTTAAAGAGCTCAGCCAGGTGATAGCCAGACCATTATTCTTAATCTTTAAGGATAGTCTAAAGATGGGTATGGTGCCAGCTGATTGGAAAAAAGCCAACGTGGTACCAATATTTAAAAAAGCGCCGAGATATATCCCGGGTAACTATAGGCCGGTCAGCCTAACATCAGTAGTCTGCAAGATTTTTGAGGGGATGTTAAGAGACTACATACAAGACTTTAGTAATGGAAATGGTTTTATTAGTAGTAATCAGCATGGATTCATGAAAAATCGTTCTTGCCAGACCAATCTATTAACCTTCTATGATGAAGTGAGTTGCCATCTAGACAAAGGAAAGCCTGTGGATGTGGTAAATCTGGACTTTGCAAAGGCATTTGACACAGTTCCCCACAAACGCTTACTGTACAAACTAAGGTACATAGGTATGGACCATGGACCATAGGATGAGTACCTGGGTGGAGAACTGGCTCCAGGGACGAGTCCAGAGGGTGGTGATAAATGGGGAGTACTCGGATTGGGCGGGTAAGGAAAGTGGGTTCCCCCAAGGTTCTGTCCTGGGACCAATCCTGTTTAATTTATTCATAAATGACCTAGAGGAGGGGATATCTAGCACAATCTCGGTATTTGCAGATGATACTAAACTAAGCATGACATAGTTACATAGTTACATAGTAGGTGAGGTTGAATAAAGACAATAGTCCATCCAGTTCAACCTGTGTAGGTGTGTGTGACTGTAATCATCTAACATAGCCCTCAATCTCCTGATCCTTGAGATGTAAGTCTAAGAGTCTTTTGAAAGTCACCATACTACCTGCAGAAACCACCTCTTGTGGTAGACAATTCCACAATCTTGTAGCCCTAACAGTAAAGAACCCCCCACGTTGCCTGAGGTTAAAACGCTTCTCCTCTAATCGCATTGTATGTCCTCGAGTCCTCATGCAATTCCTTCGAATGAACAGCTTTTCTTCTAAGCTGAGATCCCCATTAAGATATTTATAAATTGCTATCATGTCCCCTCTCAGACGTCTTTTCTCCAGGGAAAATAAATCGAGCGATTGCAGCCGCTCTTCATAGGTAAGGTCCTCCAACCCCCTAATCAGTTTAGTTGCCCTTCTCTGGACTTTCTCCAGCTCCAACACATCCCTCCTGAGGACTGGCGACCAGAACTGGACAGAATACTCCAGATGCGGTCGGACCAGAGTTTTATAAAGTGGAAGGATTATAGTCTTATCTCTGGAATACATCCCTTTCTTTATGCATGCTAATATTCTGTTGGCTTTGGAAGCTGCCGCTTGGCATTGCATGCTGTTGCCTAATCTATCATCAACTAAGACTCCCAGATCCTTCTCCATTTTTGATTCCCCCAAGGGTTCCCCTCCTAACGTGTATTGTGTTTTTATGTTTTTGGTCCCCAAGTGCAAAACCTTACACTTCTCCACATTAAACCTCATTTGCCATGTCGTTGCCCACTCCGTAATTTTGTCCAGGTCATTCTGTAGGATATCTGCTTCATGCTGTGCAGTTATTGCCCTGGCCAATTTTGTGTCATCTGCAAAAACTGATAACGAACTACTGATCCCGTCCTCAATGCTGTTTATGAATAAATTGAACAAGGTTGGTCCCAGGACTGAGCCCTGGGGCACCCCGCTTACTACCTCAGACCAGTCTGAGTATGCGCTGTTTATTACTACCCTTTTGACAATATCTTCTATGCAGGATGTGGAAACCTTACAAGCAGACCTGAACAAAATAATGGGGTGGGCAACTAAATGGCAGATGGGATTTAATGTTGAAAAATGTAAAGTAATGCATTTGGGCATCAGAAACACGAAAGCAAGCTACTCACTAGGGGGGGAACCTCTGGGTGAATCTAAGATGGAAAAGGACCCGGGGGTACTAGTGGACAACAGGCTTGGCAGTGGCATGCAATGCCAAGCAGCTGCAAGCAAAGCCAACAAAATACTGGCATGTATAAAAAGGGGATTCACTCCAGAAATAAAGAGATTATTCTCCCACTCTACAGGACTCTGGTCCGGCTACATCTGGAGTATTCCGTCCAGTTCTGGGGCACCGGTCCACAGAAAGGATGTGCTGGAACTGGAGAGATTCCAGAGAAGGGCAACAAAAATAATTAGGGGAATGGAGGACATCAGCTATGAGGAAAGACTACAAGAATTTAACTTATTCTCTCTGGAGAAGACACGCTTGAGGGGGAATATGATATCAGTGTACAAATATTGTACGGCTGATGACCCTAGCATAAGGAACAAACTTTTCAGAGAGAGGGAATACAATAAGACACGTGGCCACTCACTAAAACTAGAGGAAAAACGGTTTAACCTTAAAATACGTAAGGGGTTCTTTACTATCAGAGCAGTAAGGATGTGGAATTCTCTTCCACAAGCAGTAGTATCAGCAGGAAGGGTCCATAGTTTAAAAAAAAAATTTGATGGGCACCTTAAAGACCACAACATAAAGGGGTATACAATGTACGGTTAGCAGCAAGCACACACATCATAGGTTGAACTGGATGGATTGATGTCTTTTTTCAACCTCACAAACTATGTAACTATGTAACCTCTGGATATGATGCTTAGTCAACCTCTTTGGTCGACCATAGCGAGGCCTGTTCTGAGTGGAACCTGTCCTGTTAAACCGCTGTATGGTCTTGGCCACCATCCTGCAGCTCAGTTTCAGTCTTGGCAATCTTCTGATAGCCTAGGCCATCTTCATGTAGAGCAACAATTTTTTTTCAGATCCTCAGAGAGTTCTTTTGCCATGAGGTGCCATGTTGAACTTCCAGTGACCAGTACAAGAGAGTGAGAGCGATAACACCACATTTAACACACCTTCTCCCCATTCACACCTGAGACCTTGTAACACTAACGAGTCACATGACACCGGGAAGGGAAAATGGCTAATTGGGCCCAATTTGAACATTATAACTTAGGGGTGTACTCACTTTTGTTGCCAGTGGTTTAAACATTAATGGCTGTGTGTTGTTATTTTGAGGGGACAACAAATTTATACTGTTATACATGCTGTACACCAGTGTTGTGGGTAACGAGTTTCAATGTAACGAGTTACTTTTTTTGGTAACGTTGTAACCTAATGCGTTTCATTCGTAACATTTGTAACTGCATTACTTTACTCGGCTTGAGTAACGCGCTTTCCTGCGTTACCCAAGCCGTTGACATCTCGCGCGGGTTGAGGAGGAGGCAGGAGGATGAACTCGAGGAGACGCGGGGGATCGTGTGGCCGAGGAGGAGGCGGGAGGATGGCCTCGAGGAGACACGGGGGATCGTGTGGCCGAGGAGGAGGCGGGAGGACGGACTCGAGGAGACGCGGGGGATCGTGTGGCCGAGGAGGAGGCCAGAGGACGGACTCGAGAAGATGGGGGGATCGTGTGGCCGAGGAGGAGGCGGGAGGACTGAGGAGAAGACGCCCGCCACTGCAGGTAAGTGCACTGGTCACTCTGGCATTGAAAGGGGGCACACTGTGGTCAATCTGGGGGCACGCTGTGGTCGCTCTGGGGGCACGCTGTGGCCAATCTGAGAGCACGCTGTGGTCACTCTGGGGGCACGCTGTGGTTAATCTGGGGGCACGCTGTGGTCACTCTGGGGACACGCTGTGGTCAATCTGGGGGCACGCTGTTGTCGCTCTGGCATTGAAAGGGGGCACACTGTGGTCACTCTGGCATTGAAAGGGGGCACGCTGTGGTCAGTCTGGCATTGAAAGGGGGCACACTGTGGTCACTCTGGCATTGAAAGGGAGGCACGCTGTGGTCACTCTGGCATTGAAAGGAGGCACGCTGTGGTCACTCTGGCATTGAAAGGGGGCACGTTGTGGTCATATATATATATATATATAAATAAAACAATAAATATTGTATTGTTTTTTTGTGCACTACAAAGAAATATGCGCATTGGAATTTGTTCATATTTTTTTTCAAAAGTAAAGTAATAAGAAGTGAAGTTACTTTTCAAATGCAGTAACTAGTAAAGTAATCTCATTACAATTTAAAATAATATTTACAATTTACAATAATAAAATATTTTCAAAAATGTGAGGGGTGTACTCACTTTTGTGAGATGCTGTATGTCAGGGAGCGAAAATATGTGACAGAGGTTACTACATTAATTTATAGTAATATAAAAAAAAAAAAAAAGGAAAATCTGTCCATATTCTCATGGTGCAGGTATGGCCATCTGATATTTCTATTATATTTCTTTGAAAGGTTCAGTTCTGGTAACGCAATTTAATGAGTATGCATACTAATACCATATATATATCTTAGTTAAGAATAAGTGATTTTTTTATAGAATATCTAAACTGATACACAATAACCTGGAATTATAAGTGTTTTACGCATGTGATATATTCAATCAGAAGGTTATCTACTAGATAATTATTATGCTAGTAAAGAATATAATCATGACATGGTATGGGATCTACAATATGGAATCTAATTTAATCATCAACTACTATCTAACTGATATAATATAATCTTCAATGAAGGATTGTCCATATAACCATATTTTCCACATCCCCTCTTGGTATATAATGGAACAAGGAGGTTGTAGATGCTTATGATTATATTAAATTCATTTACAAATACAGTTCGAATAGGTCTAAGTTGATAACCAGAAAATGAACCAAAAACTTCCTTTCCATGGCTCCTCTGTTGTTTTTTTTTTCCATAGTTTAAACAATGGTCTGTTAGTTAGGTAATCCATTATACAGCTGTCCTTGTGAAGCATGTTAGGAGCTGCCAATGTATGGAAAACAACTCATGGCCAAGACACTGTGTTTATGGCTTCTTCAAATATATTCTCTTTCCCAGACCATAGAATATAGTTGTTATCTCCAGGGTTAGTCAACAACGGCTTACCACTTTTCACCAATGAACTATCAAAACTCTCTGGGGTCATGCAGTTCATAATTCTTCACATGCAATATGAAATATATGCCTATTTCTTGCAATAGTCCTGACATAACCCCCCTTTGGTAAAATTATGAAATTGCTGTAGCAGTTTGAGATATTTTACCAAGGCAGGCTCTTGAAGAAATAGGGTTTAAATCGGGATTTTAAAATTTTGTAGAAGAAGATGGTTCCGTGCTGGGCGAATGGCATATTTGACTGGGGTGTAGACACCTGCAAAAAGGTGTAGTGACTTGCATAGAACATTGGGACTCTGACCAATGAGTGGATCCAAGGGTTGTCATCCGTCTGTTAGTGGAACATGGATCACTCCAGGCACCTTTGATTTTGGCTCTCTTGACGGGTTTGTCCTGGTAGACTGGCCATCAGGGGTATCCCGGAGTCCTTCACACGGTACCTTCTCTAGATGTCCCAGACACATCGAATTCTTGGCTTCCCGATCATTTCATGCACCTTTTAGTCCTGTAAAGGAAAATAGATTCCATGAGAAATGACTCATACCATGGCCATTAACCTAACCACTGGTTGATATCTCAGTTTTCAAATAATTGTAATGGAGATCTGGGATGACATGCCCACAACTGGTTGATGTGCACCCATCTCTCTATGATTTCACCATCTTTAGGGATTTGGACCTTATAGGCCACGGGTGAAATCTTATCTGTAATGTATGGACCTTTCCAGGAATGGAGGAATTTCCTCTCTTTAACCTGGTTTCTGGCAAATTTGTACAAATATACATTGTCATGAATTTCATACTCTTTCTTAGTGGTTTTGAGTCAGCCGCAAATTTTCTCAAAAGTCCGGCGGGCCCTATTGACTTTAATGGGAGGCGAACTTTAAAAACCTTTAGGTCATATTTGCAGCCACAAAAGACATACTAGCTGTGCACAAATAATCCCAGCACATGGACAATGTAATAACAGAAGTATTGCAATTGAAAAAGTTGCCCTACATTTTTTTTTTTTTACAGCAAAAAATATATATATTTTTTTTCCTAAATCAGCCAGAACTGACAGCAGCCTTTAAATACATGTCTAATACATATAGGGTCCATTCACACAGACATACAGACCCATTGATTTTCAATTCCAGTCTGAAAAATTAGGCATTCATACGATATAGAAGCAAGTGTCTGCCATTCCAGACCCCAAAAATTAGCCCACAGGCATGTACCTGACAGCTAAGAACGTTGTATTCTGTGGCTGAAGGTACATTAGGCATTCACAGGATACAGAAGTAAGTGTCGGCCAGTATTGGCCCCAAAAATTTGCCCACATGGGTTTACCTGATAGCTAAGAATGTAGTATTCTGTGGCTGAAGGTACATTAGGCATTCACAGGATACAGAAGTAAGTGTCAGCCAGTATTGGCCCCAAAAGTTAGCCCACATGCGTTTACCTGACAGCTAAGAATGTAGTATTCTGTGGCTGAAGGTACATTAGGCATTCACAGGATACAGAAGTAAGTGTCAACCTGTATAGGCTCCAAAAATTATCTCACATGGGTTGAACTGACAGCAAAGAAAGTAGTATTTGATGGCTGGAGGTACAGTAGGCATTCACAGTATACAGAAGTAAGTGTCGGCCTGTATAGGCTGCAAAAATTAGCTCACATGGGTTGAACTGACAGCAAAGAACGTAGTATTTGATGGCTGGAGGTACAGTAGGCGTTCACAGGATACAGAAGTGTCGGCCTTGTAAGGGATTAGCTCGGTGGTAGGCGTGGATGACCCCTTGGGGGGGTGCGTTTTCACAGAGAGATAGCCGAGCAGTGGTTGCAAACAACACTTTGTTTTATTCATGCAATTTACTTCACACAATTGCAAGCCTCAAAACAGCCAAATTAAAATAAAACAAAATAAATCCTTGCCACTGTGGGCGGCTACCTTCTCACACACTGGAACCTATCTAATGAAGTCTGTCCCCAACCTACTGTTGGGCAGACTTGGCTGGTCATACAGCAGACTCTCAATAGTCCATGTTTTATCTCTCCACCACAGCAAACAGTTCATTTAACATGTCCCTTTTCCTCTTCATATGGAACATGTCCCTTTGTCTCTTCACACTCTTCACATTGAACACAGTTCATTTGCTTGTCTCTCCACATAGCAAGCAGTGCATTTATTTCTTTCCACATAGAAATAGTTTCTCTTCTCACCTTGAGACGATCCAAGACCTTACTTCGAGTAGTCTTCACACTTGTTTACCCTCCTTAGCGCACATCACTTCAGGGGGTCTTCTCCCATGCTCACCAGCTTGTCGGGAGGCACACATCTGACTGTCCTCCTTCTCCCAGCCCACATGGCTTCAGGAGACAGCTTCCGGAGGCAGCAATCAATAGGACTTCCTTTGGACAAATTATAGAGGCCTTCATTTCCTCATTCCGAACAGCTGAAGGCCTTTCAACTTCTTTACACCTTCCTGCTGCCTTTGGTAGCCGACACCCTATAGTAATTAGTGAACTTTCCAAACCAGGTGGGAATGTGTCTCCTCTCTGTGACTACATCCCCAGATTTACCTGACTTCCTGTCACATACCCCCCCCTCTTGTTTCAACCCTAGGGTTGGGACACAGATTTCCAGACACGCATGTGTCAGGCACTTCTCTTGACTCTCACTGATAAGCCTTCTATTATCCTCACGCTGACGGATGAAACTGTTTCTGTCATCTTCATTGACAGATTTCTCATAAATGTCACACAGTTTGTCTCTCATCTCATATACACATTCTTCCACTGCATTTTTGGCATCATTTCGCTTCTTCTCAAGTTTCTCTTGCATACAAGTTTGTCCTATCCGCCATGGAGGACCGTGATCCATAGGCAACTCAATTGGGCTAGTCTTAATGTCTTCAACATTCTTGAGCCGCCTCTCTCTGCAATCCATAAATGATTTCCACAAAACTTTGAGAACCTCTGCTTCACTAAGCTTTGTTCAAAGTAGGGACTCTTGACGTCCCTCTGTGACTTGAGTTGCCTCTCCATACAGCTGTACACAATCATTGACTCTTTGTTTCTTGAGCTTAGCTTGCTCTAGGATGCTGTGCAGAGGGCCTTCCATTTGCAACAACAGGCGGTCACACATTTCTTCAAAGTGACCCCTGTTCCTTTTTCCAGAGACATCATCAACTTTCCTTCCACCAACATATGGGTCAAAGGCAACAACACAGTTGAACCCAGCGATCTGGGTGGTATCCATTATAGACCTCCTCTCTGCATCAGTGAAGAAGCATGGAACTGCAACACATTCTTTTACAGGTTTCTTCAATGCACTTTCTGCTGAACTATTTGACCGCTCAAGGTCACCTAGTTCCTTTTCTCTATCTGAATTCCACATGGAATGCATCTCAAGATCACGATCAAATTTTTGCCACCTGTCTTTCACCAGTTCCATTTTGGAAATATTCCCTGAAAGGCACTTGAAATTCATTTGCTTCACGTTTTCACCAACAGCCTTAGTTTTCTCCACTAGGTGGCGTTTGCTTTTTTCTCCCAGATTTATATCACTTGCTTTAGTTTTCTCCACTTTAGTTTTCTCCACTAGGTTTTCAGCCTGAACTGAGAAATCATCACATTTCTTACACTGCTCCTCCGTTTGCTGAAGTTCTAATGATACTTTTTCCAATGCTTGAAGTTTTTGAAGGAACGGTTTATTCCAAAGGGGTGATTCAAGCCACATGTCATCACATTTCTGAGGCTCACTCAGGACAGACCCCAAAACTCTGATCCTTTTAAAAACTGCATCAGGCACACTATCCCCTCTTTGGGACAGATCCTCTGTTGCCTGTAATTCCTCTTCCAGTTCCTGCAACGGAATCTTCATCTCTTCTACTTGCTGTTCTAAGCCTCACTTAGACTTTTCTAGCTCCTGAACGCTTTTCACAACATCATCCTTGGAGCTGACCAAATCTTCCATTTCTGTACACAGCTGTTGGTTAACTCTTTCTAGTTCAACCTTACAATCTAGAGCTTCCTCCAAGGAGCGAGCCAAGAACAGGGCTTTGCTCTCGTTATCATGCGCCTCCATTTTTGCACGGTCGCGTTCTTCTGCATATTTTGCAGACACAGTCTTCTCCTCACCAAGCATCTGATCAAACTTCTTTTTCACATCTTCAACACTCTCTAATGAACCACCGCTTTCTTCCATGCGTTTTTTCATATCCGCTATCTGATCTTGCAATGTTGCGACTTTGCTTCCTCCTCCTCTTTTAATTGTTCCAGGAAGCCATTTTTCACATCTTCCATTTGTTTGATCTTTGTTCTAAAACTCAGCCTTTGACACCTCTCTTCCTGTAAGAGTTTCTGCGTGTCTTGCAGCTGCGATTCCAAGATAGAAAAATCTTCTGCGATTTCTCTAGATTTGCTGTCTGCTTGAGAAAGCTGATTTGTAACATTGTCCAACTCAACCTGCAATCGGTTTGCCTTCTCTGACAGCTTAGCACACAATCGGTCACCTTCTGACACCTTGACTTGCGTTTCCTGCAGCTGTGCCTCTACTTTTTCCCTCTTATGTTCACAATCTCCTTTTGCCTGCATAAGAGCTTTCACCTCATTGGCTAGCTTCTGGGAATGAGACTGTTATTCTGCCACACAGGCTTCTTTCTCCTTTAACTGCTGCTGGACACGTTGGGCTTCATCTTTCCAACTTTCACAGTCCGTACGCAATTCATCTACCACACTTCTCAAAGTGGTGAGCTCACACACAGTACTCAGTAATTTAGCCTCTCTTTCACTTTTCTCCCTGCAGCTGAGAGATAATGTCGCTTTCAGAACGACATTCTGTTCCTGCGCCTCCTGCAGGTCTATTTTTGTAGCTTCCAAAGACTGAACACTTTTTTCCAGCTGATTACGCAACATATCACACATACTTTGCTTCTGCAAAGTCTGAATTTCACTTTCCTTTTCCATGAGGATGGTATCTTTCTCCATTATAGTCTCTCTGCGTATGTGCAACTCGGAAAAAGAAGAGCAGTGGATTCTTCCCACTGGAACACCTGAGCCTGCACGTTTCTATGCTCCATCCTAAGCAATTCCAAGGCTTGTTCCTTTTCTTCCATTTTCCGTTTCAAGGCATCCATCTCAGCCCTGCACACATACTCGGTTTCCTCCAAACCGATGGCCTCCATTTGCTGCTGGCATCTCTGATTCCAGCCTGCCATGTCCTCTTGGTGAGCTGCCATGCTCTCTTGGTGAGCCTGTTGAGCTGAAAAGCTCCACTGAAAATCCGCATTTGCCCCAGTGTTGCTAGGGACAACAACCTTTCTTTTTAGCCGATTCCGTTCAGGCATGGATGGGGCTGGTTCAGACGGTAGCATCCCCTCCATCCATAGAATCCGGTCTCTCATTTCAGCGATCCTTGCATCTTTCAGGCGTTTCGATCGCCCCATCTTTAGCCACTCCACAAAAAAATGTTTCAAAGTCCAGAAAAACTTTTAAGACCACTGTCTCTTTAAAACTTTAGTAGTTTTTCCTCTCTCTTGCAGGATCTCCTTTCCTGTACACACAGTCTGTGCAGTCCCTTGCACCAGACACAACAAAGTTCATCAAAAATTTTAAAACATGTTTTTTTTCTTTCAGGATCTCCTCTCCTGCACACATAGATTGTGCAATCTCGTGCACCAGACAAAGTTCATCAAACATATGCACTTCTTTGCAGGGATCTCTGCTTCTGCCCACTGCATACCTCCACCATATGTAAGGGATTAGCTCGGTGGTAGGCGTGGATGACCCCTTGGGGGGGTGCGTTTTCACAGAGAGATAGCCGAGCAGTGGTTGCAAACAACACTTTGTTTTATTCATGCAATTTACTTCACACAATTGCAAGCCTCAAAACAGCCAAATTAAAATAAAACAAAATAAATCCTTGCCACTGTGGGCGGCTACCTTCTCACACACTGGAACCTATCTAATGAAGTCTGTCCCCAACCTACTGTTGGGCAGACTTGGCTGGTCATACAGCAGACTCTCAATAGTCCATGTTTTATCTCTCCACCACAGCAAACAGTTCATTTAACATGTCCCTTTTCCTCTTCATATGGAACATGTCCCTTTGTCTCTTCACACTCTTCACATTGAACACAGTTCATTTGCTTGTCTCTCCACATAGCAAGCAGTGCATTTATTTCTTTCCACATAGAAATAGTTTCTCTTCTCACCTTGAGACGATCCAAGACCTTACTTCGAGTAGTCTTCACACTTGTTTACCCTCCTTAGCGCACATCACTTCAGGGGGTCTTTTCCCATGCTCACCAGCTTGTCGGGAGGCACACATCTGACTGTCCTCCTTCTCCCAGCCCACATGGCTTCAGGAGACAGCTTCCGGAGGCAGCAATCAATAGGACTTCCTTTGGACAAATTATAGAGGCCTTCATTTCCTCATTCCGAACAGCTGAAGGCCTTTCAACTTCTTTACACCTTCCTGCTGCCTTTGGTAGCCGACACCCTATAGTAATTAGTGAACTTTCCAAACCAGGTGGGAATGTGTCTCCTCTCTGTGACTAAATCCCCAGATTTACCTGACTTCCTGTCACATACCCCCCCCCCCTCTTGTTTCAACCCTAGGGTTGGGACACAGATTTCCAAACACGCATGTGTCAGGCACTTCTCTTGACTCTCACTGATAAGCCTTCTATTATCCTCACGCTGACGGATGAAACTGTTTCTGTCATCTTCATTGACAGATTTCTCATAAATGTCACACAGTTTGTCTCTCATCTCATATACACATTCTTCCACTGCATTTTTGGCATCATTTCGCTTCTTCTCAAGTTTATCTTGCATACAAGTTTGTCCTATCCGCCATGGAGGACCGTGATCCATAGGCAACTCAATTGGGCTAGTCTTAATGTCTTCAACATTCTTGAGCCGCCTCTCTCTGCAATCCATAAATGATTTCCACAAAACTTTGAGAACCTCTGCTTCACTAAGCTTTGTTCCAAGTAGGGACTCTTGACGTCCCTCTGTGACTTGAGTTGCCTCTCCATACAGCTGTACACAATCATTGACTCTTTGTTTCTTGAGCTTAGCTTGCTCTAGGATGCTGTGCAGAGGGCCTTCCATTTGCAACAACAGGCGGTCACACATTTCTTCAAAGTGACCCCTGTTCCTTTTTCCAGAGACATCATCAACTTTCCTTCCACCAACATATGGGTCAAAGGCAACAACACAGTTGAACCCAGCGATCTGGGTGGTATCCATTATAGACCTCCTCTCTGCATCAGTGAAGAAGCATGGAACTGCAACACATTCTTTTACAGGTTTCTTCAATGCACTTTCTGCTGAACTATTTGACCGCTCAAGGTCACCTAGTTCCTTTTCTCTATCTGAATTCCACATGGAATGCATCTCAAGATCACGATCAAATTTTTGCCACCTGTCTTTCACCAGTTCCATTTTGGAAATATTCCCTGAAAGGCACTTGAAATTCATTTGCTTCACGTTTTTACCAACAGCCTTAGTTTTCTCCACTAGGTGGCGTTTGCTTTTTTCTCCCAGATTTATATCACTTGCTTTAGTTTTCTCCACTTTAGTTTTCTCCACTAGGTTTTCAGCCTGAACTGAGAAATCATCACATTTCTTACACTGCTCCTCCGTTTGCTGAAGTTCTAATGATACTTTTTCCAATGCTTGAAGTTTTTGAAGGAACGGTTTATTCCAAAGGGGTGATTCAAGCCACATGTCATCACATTTCTGAGGCTCACTCAGGACAGACCCCAAAACTCTGATCCTTTTAAAAACTGCATCAGGCACACTATCCCCTCTTTGGGACAGATCCTCTGTTGCCTGTAATTCCTCTTCCAGTTCCTGCAACGGAATCTTCATCTCTTCTACTTGCTGTTCTAAGCCTCGCTTAGACTTTTCTAGCTCCTGAACGCTTTTCACAACATCATTCTTGGAGCTGACCAAATCTTCCATTTCTGTACACAGCTGTTGGTTAACTCTTTCTAGTTCAACCTTACAATCTAGAGCTTCCTCCAAGGAGCGAGCCAAGAACAGGGCTTTGCTCTCGTTATCATGCGCCTCCGTTTTTGCACGGTCGCGTTCTTCTGCATATTTTGCAGACACAGTCTTCTCCTCACCAAGCATCTGATCAAACTTCTTTTTCACATCTTCAACACTCTCTAATGAACCAACGCTTTCTTCCATGCGTTTTTTCATATCCGCTATCTGATCTTGCAATGTTGCGACTTGCTCTGATAGGTTTTTCTTTGCTTCCTCCTCCTCTTTTAATTGTTCCAGGAAGCCATTTTTCACATCTTCCATTTGTTTGATCTTTGTTCTAAAACTCAGCCTTTGACACCTCTCTTCCTGTAAGAGTTTCTGCGTGTCTTGCAGCTGCGATTCCAAGATAGAAAAATCTTCTGCGATTTCTCTAGATTTGCTGTCTGCTTGAGAAAGCTGATTTGTAACATTGTCCAACTCAACCTGCAATCGGTTTGCCTTCTCTGACAGCTTAGCACACAATCGGTCACCTTCTGACACCTTGACTTGCGTTTCCTGCAGCTGTGCCTCTACTTTTTCCCTCTTATGTTCACAATCTCCTTTTGCCTGCATAAGAGCTTTCACCTCATTGGCTAGCTTCTGGGAATGAGACTGTTATTCTGCCACACAGGCTTCTTTCTCCTTTAACTGCTGCTGGACACGTTGGGCTTCATCTTTCCAACTTTCACAGTCCGTACGCAATTCATCTACCACACTTCTCAAAGTGGTGAGCTCACACACAGTACTCAGTAATTTAGCCTCTCTTTCACTTTTCTCCCTGCAGCTGAGAGATAATGTCGCTTTCAGAACGACATTCTGTTCCTGCGCCTCCTGCAGGTCTATTTTTGTAGCTTCCAAAGACTGAACACTTTTTTCCAGCTGATTACGCAACATATCACACATACTTTGCTTCTGCAAAGTCTGAATTTCACTTTCCTTTTCCATGAGGATGGTATCTTTCTCCATTATAGTCTCTCTGCGTATGTGCAACTCGGAAAAAGAAGAGCAGTGGATTCTTCCCACTGGAACACCTGAGCCTGCACGTTTCTATGCTCCATCCTAAGCAATTCCAAGGCTTGTTCCTTTTCTTCCATTTTCCGTTTCAAGGCATCCATCTCAGCCCTGCACACATACTCGGTTTCCTCCAAACCGATGGCCTCCATTTGCTGCTGGCATCTCTGATTCCAGCCTGCCATGTCCTCTTGGTGAGCTGCCATGCTCTCTTGGTGAGCCTGTTGAGCTGAAAAGCTCCACTGAAAATCCGCATTTGCCCCAGTGTTGCTAGGGACAACAACCTTTCTCTTTAGCCGATTCCGTTCAGGCATGGATGGGGCTGGTTCAGACGGTAGCATCCCCTCCATCCATAGAATCCAGTCTCTCATTTCAGCGATCCTTGCATCTTTCAGGCGTTTCGATCGCCCCATCTTTAGCCACTCCACAAAAAAATGTTTCAAAGTCCAGAAAAACTTTTAAGACCACTGTCTCTTTAAAACTTTAGTAGTTTTTCCTCTCTCTTGCAGGATCTCCTTTCCTGTACACACAGTCTGTGCAGTCCCTTGCACCAGACACAACAAAGTTCATCAAAAATTTTAAAACATGTTTTTTTTCTTTTAGGATCTCCTCTCCTGCACACATAGATTGTGCAATCTCGTGCACCAGACAAAGTTCATCAAACATATGCACTTCTTTGCAGGGATCTCTGCTTCTGCCCACTGCATACCTCCACCATATGTAAGGGATTAGCTCGGTGGTAGGCGTGGATGACCCCTTGGGGGGGTGCGTTTTCACAGAGAGATAGCCGAGCAGTGGTTGCAAACAACACTTTGTTTTATTCATGCAATTTACTTCACACAATTGCAAGCCTCAAAACAGCCAAATTAAAATAAAACAAAATAAATCCTTGCCACTGTGGGCGGCTACCTTCTCACACACTGGAACCTATCTAATGAAGTCTGTCCCCAACCTACTGTTGGGCAGACTTGGCTGGTCATACAGCAGACTCTCAATAGTCCATGTTTTATCTCTCCACCACAGCAAACAGTTCATTTAACATGTCCCTTTTCCTCTTCATATGGAACATGTCCCTTTGTCTCTTCACACTCTTCACATTGAACACAGTTCATTTGCTTGTCTCTCCACATAGCAAGCAGTGCATTTATTTCTTTCCACATAGAAATAGTTTCTCTTCTCACCTTGAGACGATCCAAGACCTTACTTCGAGTAGTCTTCACACTTGTTTACCCTCCTTAGCGCACATCACTTCAGGGGGTCTTTTCCCATGCTCACCAGCTTGTCGGGAGGCACACATCTGACTGTCCTCCTTCTCCCAGCCCACATGGCTTCAGGAGACAGCTTCCGGAGGCAGCAATCAATAGGACTTCCTTTGGACAAATTATAGAGGCCTTCATTTCCTCATTCCGAACAGCTGAAGGCCTTTCAACTTCTTTACACCTTCCTGCTGCCTTTGGTAGCCGACACCCTATAGTAATTAGTGAACTTTCCAAACCAGGTGGGAATGTGTCTCCTCTCTGTGACTAAATCCCCAGATTTACCTGACTTCCTGTCACATACCCCCCCCCCCTCTTGTTTCAACCCTAGGGTTGGGACACAGATTTCCAAACACGCATGTGTCAGGCACTTCTCTTGACTCTCACTGATAAGCCTTCTATTATCCTCACGCTGACGGATGAAACTGTTTCTGTCATCTTCATTGACAGATTTCTCATAAATGTCACACAGTTTGTCTCTCATCTCATATACACATTCTTCCACTGCATTTTTGGCATCATTTCGCTTCTTCTCAAGTTTATCTTGCATACAAGTTTGTCCTATCCGCCATGGAGGACCGTGATCCATAGGCAACTCAATTGGGCTAGTCTTAATGTCTTCAACATTCTTGAGCCGCCTCTCTCTGCAATCCATAAATGATTTCCACAAAACTTTGAGAACCTCTGCTTCACTAAGCTTTGTTCCAAGTAGGGACTCTTGACGTCCCTCTGTGACTTGAGTTGCCTCTCCATACAGCTGTACACAATCATTGACTCTTTGTTTCTTGAGCTTAGCTTGCTCTAGGATGCTGTGCAGAGGGCCTTCCATTTGCAACAACAGGCGGTCACACATTTCTTCAAAGTGACCCCTGTTCCTTTTTCCAGAGACATCATCAACTTTCCTTCCACCAACATATGGGTCAAAGGCAACAACACAGTTGAACCCAGCGATCTGGGTGGTATCCATTATAGACCTCCTCTCTGCATCAGTGAAGAAGCATGGAACTGCAACACATTCTTTTACAGGTTTCTTCAATGCACTTTCTGCTGAACTATTTGACCGCTCAAGGTCACCTAGTTCCTTTTCTCTATCTGAATTCCACATGGAATGCATCTCAAGATCACGATCAAATTTTTGCCACCTGTCTTTCACCAGTTCCATTTTGGAAATATTCCCTGAAAGGCACTTGAAATTCATTTGCTTCACGTTTTTACCAACAGCCTTAGTTTTCTCCACTAGGTGGCGTTTGCTTTTTTCTCCCAGATTTATATCACTTGCTTTAGTTTTCTCCGCTTTAGTTTTCTCCACTAGGTTTTCAGCCTGAACTGAGAAATCATCACATTTCTTACACTGCTCCTCCGTTTGCTGAAGTTCTAATGATACTTTTTCCAATGCTTGAAGTTTTTGAAGGAACGGTTTATTCCAAAGGGGTGATTCAAGCCACATGTCATCACATTTCTGAGGCTCACTCAGGACAGACCCCAAAACTCTGATCCTTTTAAAAACTGCATCAGGCACACTATCCCCTCTTTGGGACAGATCCTCTGTTGCCTGTAATTCCTCTTCCAGTTCCTGCAACGGAATCTTCATCTCTTCTACTTGCTGTTCTAAGCCTCACTTAGACTTTTCTAGCTCCTGAACGCTTTTCACAACATCATCCTTGGAGCTGACCAAATCTTCCATTTCTGTACACAGCTGTTGGTTAACTCTTTCTAGTTCAACCTTACAATCTAGAGCTTCCTCCAAGGAGCGAGCCAAGAACAGGGCTTTGCTCTCGTTATCATGCGCCTCCGTTTTTGCACGGTCGCGTTCTTCTGCATATTTTGCAGACACAGTCTTCTCCTCACCAAGCATCTGATCAAACTTCTTTTTCACATCTTCAACACTCTCTAATGAACCAACGCTTTCTTCCATGCGTTTTTTCATATCCGCTATCTGATCTTGCAATGTTGCGACTTGCTCTGATAGGTTTTTCTTTGCTTCCTCCTCCTCTTTTAATTGTTCCAGGAAGCCATTTTTCACATCTTCCATTTGTTTGATCTTTGTTCTAAAACTCAGCCTTTGACACCTCTCTTCCTGTAAGAGTTTCTGCGTGTCTTGCAGCTGCGATTCCAAGATAGAAAAATCTTCTGCGATTTCTCTAGATTTGCTGTCTGCTTGAGAAAGCTGATTTGTAACATTGTCCAACTCAACCTGCAATCGGTTTGCCTTCTCTGACAGCTTAGCACACAATCGGTCACCTTCTGACACCTTGACTTGCGTTTCCTGCAGCTGTGCCTCTACTTTTTCCCTCTTATGTTCACAATCTCCTTTTCCCTGCATAAGAGCTTTCACCTCATTGGCTAGCTTCTGGGAATGAGACTGTTATTCTGCCACACAGGCTTCTTTCTCCTTTAACTGCTGCTGGACACGTTGGGCTTCATCTTTCCAACTTTCACAGTCCGTACGCAATTCATCTACCACAATTCTCAAAGTGGTGAGCTCACACACAGTACTCAGTAATTTAGCCTCTCTTTCACTTTTCTCCCTGCAGCTGAGAGATAATGTCGCTTTCAGAGCGACATTCTGTTCCTGCGTCTCCTGCAGGTCTATTTTTGTAGCTTCCAAAGACTGAAGACTTTTTTCCAGCTGATTACGCAACATATCATACATACTTTGCTTCTGCAAAGTCTGAATTTCACTTTCCTTTTCCATGAGGATGGTATCTTTCTCCATTATAGTCTCTCTGCGTATGTGCAACTCGGAAAAAAGAAGAGCAGTGGATTCTTCCCACTGGAACACCTGAGCCTGCACGTTTCTATGCTCCATCCTAAGCAATTCCAAGGCTTGTTCCTTTTCTTCCATTTTCCGTTTCAAGGCATCCATCTTAGCCCTGCACACATACTCGGTTTCCTCCAAACCGATGGCCTCCATTTGCTGCTGGCGTCTCTGATTCCAGCCTGCCATGTCCTCTTGGTGAGCTGCCATGCTCTCTTGGTAAGCCTGTGGAGCTGAAAAGCTCCGCTGAAAATCCGCATTTGCCCCAGTGTTGCTAGGGACAACAACCTTTCTCTTTAGCCGATTCCGTTCAGGCATGGATGGGGCTGGTTCAGACGGTAGCATCCCCTCCATCCATAGAATCTGGTCTCTCATTTCAGCGATCCTTGCATCTTTCAGGCGTTTCGATCGCCCCATCTTTAGCCACTCCACAAAAAAATGTTTCAAAGTCCAGAAAAACTTTTAAGACCACTGTCTCTTTAAAACTTTAGTAGTTTTTCCTCTCTCTTGCAGGATCTCCTTTCCTGTACACACAGTTTGTGCAGTCCCTTGCACCAGACACAACAAAGTTCATCAAAAATTTTAAAACATGTTTTTTTTTCTTTCAGGATCTCCTCTCCTGCACACATAGATTGTGCAATCTCGTGCACCAGACAAAGTTCATCAAACATATGCACTTCTTTGCAGGGATCTCTGCTTCTGCCCACTGCATACCTCCACCATATGTAAGGGATTAGCTCGGTGGTAGGCGTGGATGACCCCTTGGGGGGGTGCGTTTTCACAGAGAGATAGCCGAGCAGTGGTTGCAAACAACACTTTGTTTTATTCATGAAATTTACTTCACACAATTGCAAGCCTCAAAACAGCCAAATTAAAATAAAACAAAATAAATCCTTGCCACTGTGGGCGGCTACCTTCTCACACACTGGAACCTATCTAATGAAGTCTGTCCCCAACCTACTGTTGGGCAGACTTGGTTGGTTATACAGCAGACTCTCAATAGTCCATGTTTTATCTCTCCACCACAGCAAACAGTTCATTTAACATGTCCCTTTTCCTCTTCATATGGAACATGTCCCTTTGTCTCTTCACACTCTTCACATTGAACACAGTTCATTTGCTTGTCTCTCCACATAGCAAGCAGTGCATTTATTTCTTTCCACATAGAAATAGTTTCTCTTCTCACCTTGAGACGATCCAAGACCTTACTTCGAGTAGTCTTCACACTTGTTTACCCTCCTTAGCGCACATCACTTCAGGGGGTCTTCTCCCATGCTCACCAGCTTGTCGGGAGGCACACATCTGACTGTCCTCCTTCTCCCAGCCCACATGGCTTCAGGAGACAGCTTCCGGAGGCAGCAATCAATAGGACTTCCTTTGAACAAATTATAGAGGCCTTCATTTCCTCATTCCGAACAGCTGAAGGCCTTTCAACTTCTTTACACCTTCCTGCTGCCTTTGGCAGCCGACACCCTATAGTAATTAGTGAGCTTTCCAAACCAGGTGGGAATGTGTCTCCTCTCTGTGACTACATCCCCAGATTTACCTGACTTCCTGTCACAGCCTGTATAGGCCCCAAAAATTAGCTCACATGGGTTGAACTGACAGCAAAGAACGTAGTATTTGATGGCTAGAGGTACAGTAGGCGTTCACAGGATACAGAAATGTCGGCCTGTATAGGCCCCAAAAATTAGCTCACATGGGTTAAACTGACAGCAAAGACCTCAGTATTCGATGGCTAGAGGTACATCAGGCATTCACACAGTATACAGAAGTAAGTATCGGCCTGTATAGGCTCCAAAAATTAGCTCACATGGGTTGAACTGACAGCAAAGAACTTAGTATTTGATGGCTAGAGGTACATCAGGCATTCACACAGTATACAGAAGTAAGTATCAGCCTGTATAGGCTGCAAAAATTAGCTCACATGGGTTTAACTGACAGCAAAGAACGTAGTGTATTTGATGGCTGGAGGTACAGTAGGTATTCACAGTATACAGAAGTAAGTGTCGGCCTGTATAGGCTCCAAAAATTAGCTCACATGGGTTGAACTGACAGCAAAGAACGTAGTATTTGATGGCTGGAGGTACAGTTGGCATTCACAGTATACAGAAGTAAGTGTCGGCCTGTATAGGCTGCAAAGATTAGCTCACATGGTTTGAACTGACAGCTAAGAACGTAGTGTATTTGATGGCTGGAGGTACAGTAGGCATTCACAGTATACAGAGGTGTCGGCCTGTATAGGCTACAAAAATTAGCTCACATGGGTTGAACTGACATCAAAGAACGTAGTATTTGATGGCTGGAGGTACAGTAGGCATTCACAGTATACAGAAGTAAGTGTCGGCCTGTATAGGCTGCAAAAATTAGCTCACATTGGTTTAACTGACAGCAAAGAACGTAGTGTATTTGATGACTAGAGGTACATTAGGCATTCACACAGTATACAGAAGTAAGTGTCAGCCTGTATAGGTTGAAAAAATTAGCTCACATGGGTTTAACTGACAGCAAAGAACGTAGTGTATTTGATGGCTAGAGGTACATTAGGCGTTCACAGTATACACCTCGCTGAACGTCCTTTCGGACAGGACACTGGACGGGGGGCAAGCCAACAGTTCCATTGCAAATTGTGCAAGCTCTGGCCAGAGGTCAAGCCTGCCCACCCAGTAAACCATCACTCCTCAGAGCGTCCACATCGGCCGTTAACCCGATGTAGTCGGACACCTTTTTTTACGCTCCAACATTTGAGCCACAGAAGTCTGCCTTTTTCCAGAACAACGTGACGACGGCATCATGGAAGGTGGAGTGTTGGTACAGTAGGTATTCACAGTATACAGAAGTAAGTGTCGGCCTGTATAGGCTCCAAAAATTAGCTCACATGGGTTGAACTGACAGCAAAGAACGTAGTATTTGATGGCTGGAGGTACAGTTGGCATTCACAGTATACAGAAGTAAGTGTCGGCCTGTATAGGCAGCAAAGATTAGCTCACATGGTTTGAACTGACAGCTAAGAACGTAGTGTATTTGATGGCTGGAGGTACAGTAGGCATTCACAGTATACAGAGGTGTCGGCCTGTATAGGCTACAAAAATTAGCTCACATGGGTTGAACTGACATCAAAGAACGTAGTATTTGATGGCTGGAGGTACAGTAGGCATTCACAGTATACAGAAGTAAGTGTCGGCCTGTATAGGCTGCAAAAATTAGCTCACATGGGTTTAACTGACAGCAAAGAACGTAGTGTATTTGATGGCTAGAGGTACATTAGGCATTCACACAGTATACAGAAGTAAGTGTCGGCCTGTATAGGTTGAAAAAATTAGCTCACATGGGTTTAACTGACAGCAAAGAACGTAGTGTATTTGATGGCTAGAGGTACATTAGGCGTTCACATTATACACCTCGCTGAACGTCCTTTCGGACAGGACACTGGACGGGGGGCAAGCCAACAGTTCCATTGCAAATTGTGCAAGCTCTGGCCAGAGGTCAAGCCTGCCCACCCAGTAAACCATCACTCCTCAGAGCGTCCACATCGGCCGTTAACCCGATGTAGTCGGACACCTTTTTTTACGCTCCAACATTTGAGCCACAGAAGTCTGCCTTTTTCCAGAACAACGTGACGACGGCATCATGGAAGGTGGAGTGTTGGACAACCGTGAGGAGACAGGAGAATAGGTGAAGGAGAAGGAGAAGAGGCTGGACGGTGAGAGCATGGAGTATGGCTTTGTGGGTTCTGACGGTGTTGCTCCCACTGGGCTCGGTGATGGGATTTCAGGTGCCTTCTTAAGGCGGTGGTCCCTAGGTGAGTGTTGGGCTTACTGCAACTTATGGGTTTACTGCAAAGGCTGCAGATGGCCACACTGTTGTCAGCAACGGACACATTAAAAAAGCCCACACTGCGGAGCCATGTGCCTGCATCCTGGGAGCGGTAGATGTGACTGTACATGGTTGATGGCTCGCTCCTGATACATTTGCAGTTTGCTTTGTACCTCTTGTGCAGTGCAAGTTCTGCCTGCCTCTCCTCCCTATCTGCCGGTCCGCCAGTCCACCAGTTCTACAAATAATTGGCCAGTAACTGTTGTCACTGTGTGTAGCACAGTTAACACAGCCAAAGAGGCCACATTTTTGCAGGACTAAAATACAATCTTAGAAAAGTATACTGTTAAATAACACCTCACTTCAACCTGTGGTATTGAGGGGCCATTGGTGTATCACACCAGTTCAAAAAATTGGCCAGTGAGTTTGGCACTGTGTGTACCGCCCCCCCCCCCCTACCCCTAAAAAAAAGGAATAAAAATTACAAAAAGAACAAATAAAGTTTTGAAAAAAAAATTGTGTTCGCCGCTACACCGGCCTATGTGGTGGCTATGGGGGGGGGGGGTGGGGTTAACGACCCAGAAGAGGCGCCGATTGGCTGCCTTCTGGGGGCGTAACCTGGTCGAAAGTCATTGCGCTAGGACACCCCCACTTTCCTGATATTCTGGCTGTGATTGGTCCAGTCTACAGCCTGGACCAATCATCATCCAGGACATCCCATGGCCCCATGCTGACCCCGCTGACGTCGCGTGCGTCAGTCACGATGCCGCACCGACTGGAATGGACACTGGACGCGGTTGACGGACAGTCATGGCGGGAGTGACGGCGGCACCGGCATTGCAGAGAGCGGAGTGGAGCGGAGAGGAGACCGGAGAAGAGGAGAGGGAGAAGCCGCCGTGACTCACAGGGCTCCAGGCTCCAGGTAAGTGCACTGCTCTGTCGGGCACGCACGCATAGCTCTGCATTGGGGGACGTATACTGGTGGTCACTGGCTGCACTGGAGGCACGCACGCATAGCTCTGCATTGGGGGACGTATACTGGTGGTCACTGGCTGCACTGGAGGCACGCACGCATGCATAGCTCTGCATTGGGGGACGTATACTGGTGGTCACTGGCTGCACTGGAGGCACGCACGCATAGCTCTGCATTGGGGGACGTATACTGGTGGTTACTGGCTGCACTGGAGGCACGCATGCATAGCTCTGCATTGGGGGACATGTATACTGGTGGTCACTGGCTGCACTGGAGGCACGCACGCATAGCTCTGCATTAGGGGACATGTATACTGGTGGTCACTGGCTGCACTGGAGGCACGCACGCATAGCTCTGCATTGGGGGACATGTATACTGGTGGTCACTGGCTGCACTGGAGGCACGCACGCATAGCTCTGCATTGGGGGACATGTATACTGGTGGTCACTGGCTGCACTGGAGGCACGCACGCATAGCTCTGCATTGGGGGACATGTATACTGGTGGTCACTGGCTGCACTGGAGGCACGCACGCATAGCTCTGCATTGGGGGACATGTATACTGGTGGTCACTGGCTGCACTGGAGGCACGCACGCACAGCTCTGCATTGGGGACATGTATACTGGTGGTCACTGGCTGCATTGGAGGCACGCACGCATAGCTCTGCATTGGGGACATGTATACTGGTGGTCACTGGAGGCACGCACGCATAGCTCTGCATAGGAAACATGTATACTGGTGGTCACTGGCTGCACTGGAGGCACGCACGCATAGCTCTGCATTGGGGACATGTACGCTGGTGGTCACTCCATTGGAGGCACGCACACATAGCTCTGCATTGGGGACATGTACACTGGTGGTCACTGCATTGGAGGCACGCACGCATAGCTCTGCATTGGGGACATGTATACTGGTCACTGCATTGCGGACATGTATGCTGGTCACTACATTGAAAGGGGGCATTTATACTGGTCACTATATTGAAGGGGGCATGTACTGTGGGGTTTGTGCTAGGGGCCTGTACTGTGGGGTTTATGCTAGAGGACCTGTACTGTGGGGTTTGTGCTTGAGTTGTTTGTGCGGGGTTTGTGCTTGAGGGGTTTGTGCTGGGGGGGGTCTGTACTGTGGGGTTTGTGCCACTCTCAGTCCATGTATCCCATAATAGGATGTCTCTCACAGTATATCCCATAATAGGGCCCCTGTTCCCTATTATGGGATATACTAGTACTGATGGACCCCTTAATATGTGATATATTGGGAGAATTGGTTCACGCAAGCAAAATACAGGGGACAAAATGGGTGGAGTATATAAGGGGTGGGGCTTCTGAGAAATGGGAGGGGTCAAATGGAAGGGCGGGGTCTTGCGCCCCCCCATCTTAAAACTTCACCAGCCGCCACTGGGTTTATTACACCAGTTCTACAAATAATTGGCCAGTAACTGTTGTCACTGTGTGTAGCACTGTTTACACAGCAAGAGGCCACATTTTTGCAGGACTAAAATACACTCTTAGAAAATTATACTGTGGTACTGAGGGGCCATTAGTGAATCACACCAGTTCAAAAGATTGGGCAGTGAGTTTGGCACTGTGTGTACCAGACTTCACTCAGCAAAAGAGGCAATATTGTTGCAGGACACAAATACACCTGTAAAAGTTTACTCAGATAACACCCCACTTCAATATGTGGAATTGGGGGGGGGGCATTGGGGTATCACACCAGTTCAAAAAAATTGGCCAGTGAGTTTGGCACTGTGTGTACCAGACTTCACTCAGCAAAAGAGGCAATATTGTTGCAGGATACAAATACACTTGTAAAAGTATACTCAGACAACACCCCACTTCAATATGTGGTATTTGGGGGCCACAGGTTTATTACACCAGTTCTACATATAATTGGCCAGTAACTGTTGTCACTGTGTGTGTAGCACTGTTTACACAGCAAGAGGCCAAATTTTTGCAGGACTAAAATACACTCTTAGAAAATTATACTGTTAAATAACACCCACTTCAATACGTGGTATTGGGGATCCACAGGTTTATTACACCAGTTCTACAAATAATTGGGCAGTACCTGTGGTCACTGTGTGTAGCGCTGTTTACACAGCAAGTGGCCAAATTTTTGCAGGACTAAAATACACTCTTAGAAAATTATACTGTTAAATAACACCCCACTTCAATATGTGGTATTGGGGGGCCACTGGTCTATCACAGCAGTTCAAAAAAAATGGCCAGTGAGTTTGGCACTGTGTGTACCAGACTTCAGTCAGCAAAAGAGGCAATATTGTTGCAGAAAACAAATACACTTGTAAAAGTATACTCAGATAACACCCCACTTCAATATGTGGTGTTGGGGGGCCACAGGTTTATTCAATGGCGGCCCGTGCATAGGGGGCGCCAGGGCGCCGCCCCCCCCCCCCCCACCCCTAAAAAAAGAAAAAAAATTACAAAAAGAACAAATAAAGTTTTGAAAAAAAAAATTGTGTTCGCCGCTACACCGGCCTATGTGGTGGCTATGGGGGGGGGGGGGTGGGGTTAACGACCCAGAAGAGGTGCCGATTGGCTGCCTTCTGGGGGCGTAACCTGGTCGCAAGTCATTGCGCTAGGACACCCCCACTTTCCTGATATCCTGGCTGTGATTGGTCCAGTCTACAGCCTGGACCAATCATCATCCAGGACATCCCATGGCCCCATGCTGACCCCGCTGACGTCGCGTGCGTCAGTCACGCTGCCGCACCGACTGGAATGGACACTGGACGCGGTGGACGGACAGGCATGGCGGGAGTGACGGCGGCACCGGCATTGCAGAGAGCGGAGTGGAGCGGAGAGGAGACCAGGGAAGAGGAGAGGGAGAAGCCGCCGTGACTCACAGGGCTCCAGGCTCCAGGTAAGTGCACTGCTCTGTCGGGCACGCACGCATAGCTCTACATTGGGGGACGTATACTGGTGGTCACTGGCTGCACTGGAGGCACGCACGCATAGCTCTGCATTGGGGGACGTATACTGGTGGTCACTGGCTGCACTGGAGGCACGCACGCACGCATAGCTCTGCATTGGGGGACGTATACTAGTGGTCACTGGCTGCACTGGAGGCACGCACGCATAGCTCTGCATTGGGGGACGTATACTGGTGGTTACTGGCTGCACTGGAGGCACGCACGCATAGCTCTGCATTGGGGGACATGTATACTGGTGGTCACTGGCTGCACTGGAGGCATGCACGCATAGCTCTGCATTAGGGGACATGTATACTGGTGGTCACTGGCTGCACTGGAGGCACACACGCATATCTCTGCATTGGGGGACATGTATACTGGTGGTCACTGGCTGCACTGGAGGCACGCCCACATAGCTCTGCATTGGGGGATATGTATACTGGTGGTCACTGGCTGCACTGGAGGCACGCACGCATAGCTCTGCATTGGGGGACATGTATACTGGTGGTCACTGCATTGGAGGCACGCACGCATAGCTCTGCATTGGGGACATGTATACTGGTCACTGCATTGCGGACATGTATGCTGGTCACTACATTGAAAGGGGGCATTTATACTGGTCTTAATATGTGATATATTGGGAGAATTGGTTCACGCAAGCAAAATACAGGGGACAAAATGGGTGGAGTCTATAAGGAGTGGGGCTTCTGAGAAATGGGAGGGGTCAAATGGAAGGGCAGGGTCTTGCGCCCCCCCATCTTAAAACTTCACCAGCCGCCACTGGGTTTATTACACCAGTTCTACAAATAATTGGCCAGTAACTGTTGTCACTGTGTGTAGCACTGTTTACACAGCAAGAGGCCACATTTTTGCAGGACTAAAATACACTCTTAGAAAATTATACTGTGGTACTGAGGGGCCATTAGTGAATCACACCAGTTCAAAAAATTGGGCAGTGAGTTTGGCACTGTGTGTACCAGACTTCACTCAGCAAAAGAGGCAATATTGTTGCAGGACACAAATACACTTGTAAAAGTTTACTCAGATAACACCCCACTTCAATATGTGGAATTGGGGGGGGGGGGGGGCATTGGGGTATCACACCAGTTCAAAAAAATTGGCCAGTGAGTTTGGCACTGTGTGTACCAGACTTCACTCAGCAAAAGAGGCAATATTGTTGCAGGATACAAATACACTTGTAAAAGTATACTCAGACAACACCCCACTTCAATATGTGGTATTTGGGGGCCACAGGTTTATTACACCAGTTCTACATATAATTGGCCAGTAACTGTTGTCACTGTGTGTGTAGCACTGTTTACACAGCAAGAGGCCAAATTTTTGCAGGACTAAAATACACTCTTAGAAAATTATACTGTTAAATAACACCCCACTTCAATACGTGGTATTGGGGATCCACAGGTTTATTACACCAGTTCTACAAATAATTGGGCAGTAACTGTGGTCACTGTGTGTAGCGCTGTTTACACAGCAAGTGGCCAAATTTTTGCAGGACTAAAATACACTCTTAGAAAATTATACTGTTAAATAACACCCCACTTCAATATGTGGTATTGGGGGGCCACTGGTCTATCACAGCAGTTCAAAAAAATGGCCAGTGAGTTTGGCACTGTGTATCAGACTTAACTCAGCAAAAGAGGCAATATTGTTGCAGGACACAAATAAACATGTAAAAGTATACTCAGATAACACCCCACTTCAATATGTGGTATTGGGGGGGGGGGGGGCAATTGGTCTATCACACCAGTTATAATACATTATAAGTGCTTTTGTCACTTTGTGTAGTATTGCTGCAGAAACGCTCAGTCACCACCACACCTGTCACAATGCTGCACAGTGCACAATAATACTACTAATCCACTATAATATGCTTTCTACAAAGTATATTATACTGTGGATTCCCCCCCTCCCCCAACCCCCCCCCCCCTTTTTAGTGCACTGCACAGCAATACCAAAAAATTTGCATCCCTTTAAATGACTTTTGTGGACATTAACAGAGCAATTTGTGTCACTGCTGACAATCTCTAACTGCCCCTAAAGCACAGACGGGATACCTGTCCCTATACTGAAGAGACTGTAATAGACCTATACCGACATTGCAGCCCTTTAAATGACTTTTGTGGACATTAACAGAGCGATTTGTGTCACTGCTGACGATCTCTAACTGCCCCTAAAGCACAGACTGGATACCTGTCCCTCTACTGAAGAGACTGTAATAGACCTAAACCGACATTGCAGCCCTTTAAATGACTTTTGTGGACATTAACAGAGCGATTTGTGTCACTGCAGATGATGATCTCTAACTGCCCCTAAAGCACAGACTGGATACCTGTCCCTATGCTGAAGAGAGACTGGACCTATACCGAAATACCAACCCTGAAAAGGACTTTTGTGGACATTAACAGAGCGATTTGTGTGACTGCAGCCGATCTCTAACTCCCCCTAAAGCAGCGACTGGATACCTGTCCCTAAACTCAAAAGATACTAGTAGACTGTTGCCTTATGAGTTTATGTGTAATCTCCATTACTGTGTTGTCTGACGAGGAGTTATGTATAAATCTCCATTAGTAATTGTAAATAAATAGATGTAAATAAATGTATCAGTTGTGGATTTTTTACAAATGTTCCCAATACATGTGTAATAATAATAATAATCTCTCACTTACAGGTGGTTCTAAAATGGCTGCCGCATATTTAATGAACCATGTGCTTGTGGGGGGGGGGGGGGAGGTGCAGCCATGTGTGGATGACCTCACTCAAAATGACCTGAAGAGTGGACAAGAGGTATGACCACATCCTGTGGGCGTTCTCTTGTGCACAGTACTATAAAAAAGGGTTAATTTGCATGAGAAAGCCTCTTTCCCATCACCCTGACTCCTTGGATAGTCACACAGAAAAAACATCCATGATGTAGCTTTGCTGGCTTTTGTTCATTTTGGCTGTTTGGAGAAACATGCGGCCAAGACCTTTGTCTTTTGTTGCAGACATCCATTGGAAGCTGTTACAACTACCAGAGTTAAGTATAATTTCATATTTTTGGGAAAAGGGTTTTTATGTCTAAGTATTTTGTGTGATGTTTATGGTAACTTTTAAGATGTGCAAGGGAGCTTTATGTATTATGATGTCCAGTAATGGTAACTTTTAAGATGTTTAAGGAAGCTTTGTGTTTATGATGTCCAGTAAAGTTTTGTTTTATGCTTTTTTTATCAAAACTGCTCTTGGTGCCTGCTTTCATTCTAAATATTCACGAGATATGTCAGTGGCTGTCCAGTATACCTGAATTATAAATTTTGTTGTTATCCACCATTTTTGATACAACTGGCGTAGTCGGCAGGATACTGCATGGTCACTAAATATAGAATATTTGGATGAAATATTGTGTTATAGAGGGTGTGTGAGCATCCATCAAATTGCTGCTAGAGTGAGCAGTTTAGTGGATGAGCCCTAAGCACAGTGTTATTCATTGGATTGCTGCTAGAGTGAGCAGTCTAGTGAATGAGCCCTAAAAACAGGGTAATAAGAGGGTGTATGAGTAGTGTCCATTAAATTGCTGCTAGTGTGAGCAGTTTAGTGGATAAGCCCTAAGGACAGTGTTATAGAGGGTGTGTGAGCATCCATCAAATTGCTGCTAGAGTGAGCAGTTTGGTGGATGAGCACTAAGCACAGTGTTATTCATTGGATTGCTGCTAGAGTGTGCAGTCTAGTGAATGAGCCCTAAAAACAGTGTAATAAGAGGGTGTATGAGTAGTGTCCATTAAATTGCTGCTAGTGTGAGCAGTTTAGTGGATAAGCCCCTAAGGACAGTGTTATAGAGGGTGTGTGTAGTAGTCATTAAATTGCTGCTAGTGTGAGCAGTTTAGTGAATAACCCTTGAGCACAGTCACCTTGAGCCAGGACAATACACTAAGATTGTGATTGATTTTGCATTTGTGTTCCCCCTGAGAGTAGAGATGCATAGTCTTTTTAAAAAAAACAAGAAAACAGGAGGTAAGGAATCAGTTTCTAAATATGGGGAGATTCCTACCTGGGTCTGTTCTGGGTACTGGAAACCCATTGCAGAGGAATTGATTAAATATGCTACTCCAATCTATCCAGACCTTGGTACTGAACTGGGTACACAGGCTTTGCGTTTAGATTTGAGCGTATATTCAAAAAAGGAGCGGAAAGCCGCTGCCACTACGGGGTGGTTGGTCGTGCAGGCCTTTTGCAGCGAGGTGCAGAAGAATGAAGCGCTTGAGAAAGAGTTGCAGGAAGTGAAAGAGATGTTGGTTCAAAGTAATGCACGTCGAGTAGTTGCTAGAGAGGATGTGTCCTGTTCTGATGGTAGTGGTGATCTGAATGAGTGTCAGGCATGCCCGATAATCACACATCAGAGAAAAGGTAAAATAAATTGTGAGCATGGTGGGGAGAATGGTTTGCGGAATAGTGCTTGTGATGAACTGAATGAAGTGGAAAAGGGACCTACTCAAATTGAGCCCAAGGAGCAGCTTGCAGTGGTGACGGAAGACACTGCAAGCGAGGTAAAGTATTTAGGTAAAGTTAAACCTGCTGTGGCTTTGAAGTGTGTTCAAACTTCTTTAGGCAGAGATGCCACAAAGGACAAAGGCCCTAAGCCTGCAAGGAAGACAAGGCCTATGGTCTCCAGAAGAAACATGTGGACTGATTTACTTAAGGCAGGGGTTCCTAGAGAGAAAATAGATGGGCTCCCTACACCAGCTTTGTTTAAGAAGTGGGAACAAGTGAATGGGAATGGTTTATTCAGCCACATTAAGTGTTTCTGCTGTCATAGAATTGTAAGGTTCTGGCACTCTCAGTGCCTCCTATCACATTATTTCCGGGTGATTTCCATCTACCTAGATAGAAGAAACACATATAGGTGTGTTTCCCTTTAAGACTGATGCTGTCATCACTCAGCGCCGGACTAGATGGCTATTTAAATCGCCGGTTCTCACTCACATGTGTTCGTTCAAACACCCTCACCTGGATGCTAACTTGGCTTGAAGCTTTCATGCTTGCAAGCATACCTCGCTGACGGAACCTCGCTGCGCTGATCCCTGTATCCCGCTTCTGGATCATCCGCTCCTCCTGAACCAACCTTCGGCTGTATTGCTATTAGTGCTAAGTACCCCGCAGGGGAACCCTCTATAAACTTATACTAAGCTTACACTATCTAGCTCTGCATAGTAAAGACTATTTATCACATCTGCATATCTAGATTGCTAGCTCTTAAGACTACTGCTACTTATTCCTGCACTGGGTTGATCTCTCTTGTATGTCCACCTGCTACTCTGTCATCTGCTACCATACATGATTGCTAAACCTACCTGCATCCATCTGCTACTGTCTTACCTTCAAGTGTCTGTCACCTACCACCTCCACTCAACCTGTCTCTTAAATCTTCATCACTGTGTTACTACATACATAAAGCCACTCTAGGAACCAGCTTGTTGAGTGTGTGTATTTACTAGCTGAATTAAGACCTTCCACACATGATAAGTCATTGAGGTTGGGAATGGTATCTCAGCATCTCTCTTACATGACTACTGAAGTGGAATATTTCTGCAGCTGAAAATCCACACCATACATGAAACGCAGGAGCGTTACAGATTGAACGAACCTACAAATGGATTCAGCAGAAATAACCACTCAGGTGACACAATTAAAACAGCAAGTAACTGCGTTAATACACGCACTTGCTGAATTAAAAGAAGACAATCAGGCTCTGTCGCAGCAGGTAATTAGACTGACACAACTTACCTCTGCTCAGTCCCCTGAACCCAAAATAAATCCTCCTTTGGTATTTACAGGCGATCGCAAAAAATTTCGCGAATTTAAAAACGCATGTGAGTTACTTTTCTTGTTAAGACCCCGTACCTACCTTACTGATCATATTAAGGTTTGTACTATTATTTCTTACCTAACAGGCGATCCTCGGGCCTGGGCAGACTCTCTTTTTGAGAAAAACGACCAGCTTCTCAGCTCCTATGCCTTGTTTCTAGCAGAACTTACTAGCCTATATGATGATCCCAATAGGCAGAGTACTGCCGATTTTCAATTAAGATCCTTGAACCAAGGTGGGAGACCTGTGGAAGACTTTGTCGCAGAATTCAAGAGATGGACCCTTGATTCAGAATGAAATGATGCATCTCTGAAAACCCAATTTAGGCTTGGCCTATCAGAGGCCGTTAAAGACGAGCTGGCCCGAGTGGATCTGCCAAAAACCCTGGATGCATTGATACAACTCAGTATCACCATAGATAGAAGACTACGAGAAAGGAAGTCTGAAAAAATGGGAATGCCATTATCCAGTTCTTCTCGGATTTCGGCCGTTGACCCCACTCCTAAACCTGCTCCAGGTAACCACAGACCCCGGCTACCTAGGGAAAATAGGAAACCAAATAAATATGGTGATCCTGCCTGGTCATGGTCCAAGCCTGCCTTAAACAGTCAGCCTTGTCACTCTGACACATCCCATTTGAACCCTGATCCTACAGAGATGGATGAAGAGCCTATGGAGATTGGTGCCGTACATACTAAGTTGTCCTTACAAGAAAAAAGAGATCACAGGAGAATCTGTGGCCTTTGTTTTTATTGTGGTGAAGGAGGACATTTCATTACATTCTGCCCAATCAGACCCCATAGGCCTAAGGCTCTCCCAATGGAGGCCAGGCGAATCCGAAGGGTCTTCCCTGAAAAACAGCCTGGAAATTACCAAGGCTGTTGCCAGCCCTGTCCCCGTTCTATATCAGAAAAGGACACCCAGAAATTGGCAGATGTTGGTATAGATACTCCTATTTTTGCAAGCACATTTTTAGCTTCCAATGAAAACATTGAGATTCTTGCACCTGACTGCGTACGCGCTTCTAATGGCACGGTGGTATGTAGGAAGGATCTGAGGATGTTTGAAGAAGCATTGGTTGCTAGGACTACTAGGATTACTTCGGATGGTTATGCATCCGATTCTAGTGAGGGGTTCATGTAGCAGACACCCTAACAACAAGTGATCCGATTTTCATATCGGCAACAAGTGATCCGATTCTCAGATCGGTTACCAACCTGATCCGATTTTCATATCGGCAACAAGTGATCCGATTCTCAGATCGGTTACCAACCTGATCCGATTCTCATATCGACAACAAGTGATCCGATTCTCACATCGGTTACTAACCTGATCCGATTCTCATATCGGCAACAAGTGATCCGATTCTCACATCGGTTAAAAACCTGATCCGATTTTCATATCGGCAACAAGTGATCCGATTTTCATATCGGCAACAAGTGATCCGATTCTCACATCGGTTACCAACCTGATCCGATTTTCATATCGGCAACAAGTGATCCGATTCTCAGATCGGTTACCAACCTGATCCGATTCTCGTATCGGCAACCAGTATTATCCGATTCTCATATCGGCAACCATTTTTTTTTTTTTCTGATTTTCATATCGGAAACCAGTCTCATCCGATTCTCGTATCGGCAACCAGTCTTATCCGATTCTCGCATCGGCAACCAGTCTCATCCGATTCTCGCATCGGCAACCAGTCTCATCCGATTCTCGTATCGGCAACCAGTATTTTCCGATTCTCGCATCGGCAACCAGTCTCATCCGATTCTCGCATCGGCAACCAGTCTGATCCGATTCTCGTATCGGCAACCAGTATTATCCGATTCTCGTATCGGCAACCAGTCTTTTCCGATTCTTATATCGACAACCAGCCTTAGACGCCTTCCGGAGCTGGCCTTACGGGGGGGGGGGGGTACTGTAAGGTTCTGGCACTCTCAGTGCCTCCTATCACATTATTTCCGGGTGATTTCCATCTACCTAGATAGAAGAAACACATATAGGTGTGTTTCCCTTTAAGACTGATGCTGTCATCACTCAGCGCCGGACTAGATGGCTATTTAAATCGCCGGTTCTCACTCACATGTGTTCGTTCAAACACCCTTACCTGGATGCTAACTTGGCTTGAAGCTTTCATGCTTGCAAGCATACCTCGCTGACGGAACCTCGCTGCGCTGATCCCTGTATCCCGCTTCTGGATCATCCGCTCCTCCTGAACCAACCTTCGGCTGTATTGCTATTAGTGCTAAGTACCCCGCAGGGGAACCCTCTATAAACTTATACTAAGCTTACACTATCTAGCTCTGCATAGTAAAGACTATTTATCACATCTGCATATCTAGATTGCTAGCTCTTAAGACTACTGCTACTTATTCCTGCACTGGGTTGATCTCTCTTGTATGTCCACCTGCTACTCTGTCATCTGCTACCATACATGATTGCTAAACCTACCTGCATCCATCTGCTACTGTCTTACCTTCAAGTGTCTGTCACCTACCACCTCCACTCAACCTGTCTCTTAAATCTTCATCACTGTGTTACTACATACATAAAGCCACTCTAGGAACCAGCTTGTTGAGTGTGTGTATTTACTAGCTGAATTAAGACCTTCCACACATGATGAGTCATTGAGGTTGGGAATGGTATCTCAGCATCTCTCTTACATGACTACTGAAGTGGAATATTTCTGCAGCTGAAAATCCACACCATACATGAAACGCAGGAGCGTTACAAGAATGGGGCATTTTGCTAGGTACTGCCATGCTGTGATGATAGGACAACAGCAGGCTAGTATTCGCAGGACAGTACGGAGAGACACGCAAGTTTATTCCTTTCGTTGGAAGTCAAAGCCTTTCAGTGAAAATGTAACCAGGCAACAGTGGGCACCCTATAACAGTTTTGCAGTTAAATGTGAGCAGAGAGCTATGTTTTTTGGCACAGGTGGAAGGAACATATAATCCGCTTTGTCTCTAATTCTATTAAGGTACCGAGCATCGAGAGGTGGACCAGGACCAAACCGGATGGGATGGGACAGACCAGAAGATGGGAACCTGAGGAAGATGCAGATGATTTCCTGATGGTGGCTTAATTGGAGTAGACTTACTTTCATCATTTACCAGGAGGAGGACAAGGAACTTTCATCATTTACCAGGAGGAGGACAAGGAACTTTCATCATTTACCAGGAGGAGGACAAGGAACTTTCATCATTTGGGATTTTCTTTCCACAGACTGCCAAGGACATTGCTAACCCTATTTAAAGTTTGAAGATTCACATGCTATAGTCAACAGGTGGTATGTGCTGCCATGGTTTATTTGTAGTGACTTTGTTGCCATAATATGGAGTTTCAATTTTCAGGCCATAGATTCTTGCAAGCTATGGCCCTCCCCATTGATATGCAAATAAACCAGTCTGATTGGTTTAGGAGCAAAAGGAACAAGTCTGGTTTTAGATTTGATAGAATTTTAAGAAGTTTTTTTTTTTTTTTGCATACACATTGTACATGCTTAAGATAATTAGCTTGTGCATGTTGTAGGCATATTTTTTGTAAAGAAGTAGAAATGTATGTAATTGTTTGTAATGTTGGTAATTATTGCAAATGTATGGGATCAACAGGTGGATTGTATCAGTTGTGGATTTTTTACAAATGTTCCCAATACATGTGTAATAATAATAATAATCTCTCACTTACAGGTGGTTCTAAAATGGCTGCCGCATATTTAATGAACCATGTGCTTGTGGGGGGGGGGGGGTGCAGCCATGTGTGGATGACCTCACTCAAAATGACCTGAGGAGTGGACAAGAGGTATGACCACATCCTGTGGGCGTTCTCTTGTGCACAGTACTATAAAAAAAAGGGTTAATTTGCATGAGAAAGCCTCTTTCCCATCACCCTGACTCCTTGGATAGTCACACAGAAAAAACATCCATGATGTAGCTTTGCTGGCTTTTGTTCATTTTGGCTGTTTGGAGAAACATGCGGCCAAGACCTTTGTCTTTTGTTGCAGACATCCATTGGAAGCTGTTACAACTACCAGAGTTAAGTATAATTTCATATTTTTGGGAAAAGGGTTTTTATGTCTAAGTATTTTGTGTGATGTTTATGGTAACTTTTAAGATGTGCAAGGGAGCTTTATGTATTATGATGTCCAGTAATTGTAACTTTTAAGATGTTTAAGGAATCTTTGTGTTTATGATGTCCAGTAAAGTTTTGTTTTATGCTTTTTTATCAAAACTGCTCTTGGTGCCTGCTTTCATTCTAAATATTCACGAGATATGTCAGTGGCTGTCCAGTATACCTGAATTTATAAATTTTGTTGTTATTCACCATTTGATACAATAAATGTACAAATTTTTGATTTCAAACTCATATTTGGAATATGATGGTAGAGTTGTAAGTTGTGTAACCCAGACGCAGTAGTATGAATCCAATTTAACAAGTCCATTTGAAATACCATCCTGCTATTTATATTTAAACACATAAAAGGATAAGTCTGTTTGAAGGACGAGCTGTTTTTCTACCCGGGAGGTGGCCTGCTGATGTGCCAAATAGTATCACTCTGTAATTAAATTCCGGTGAGCCAGACATCCTGGGGCCACGGCAATAGGGTGAATAGACAATGTCATATCCACCCTTAAATTCAGCCTCCATATCAAAGAACTCTCATTAAGATAAGCAATGAAGATGGGCTATCTGTTGAGGGTTGGACAATGTGCCTCGGAGATGAACCTTGCATATCTTAATTTTCAATTTCAGAGCAAACCAACAGGTATAATTAAATTCTCCCTCCAACAGAGAGGAGGGGTTAGCAAAGGGCCGAATTATGCTAAGCTAGGCGAGGAGGAAGTTGTCCAATCCTGAACAAGATACGCCCAGATGGAGGAACAGGGCAGGATAGCTGAACCAATCAGAATAGCCCTATACAAGTCTATGTCATATAGATCTATATTAGTGAAGGTGGGAAGGAGAGGAAGTCCTCTTGCATTATGAAACTCCCATGGGAAGGGTAACTATGGACTTTTACATTGCTTGTCCTCTTTGTGTCGGTAGTGCTGTGTTTATATATGAGTATCATACTCTATATGTGTTCAGTTAAATTAGGAATATTTTCCATTTTTGTATGTACTATAGATAGATTGTTGTAAATTAATTTAGGCTTCCAGGCTATATGCCAATAAAACTAATATTGCTGTTTTGAAACTTTTACTCATGGTCACAGAACTCTCATTTAACCCGAATATTGTCTGAGGTAAATTAAATCTCATATCTTCTGGGTAACATAGACCTATACCGAAATACCAGCCCTGAAAAGGACTTTTGTGGATCTTCACAGAGCTATTTGTGTCTAGCAAACTCTCCCCCATGAGCACAGCAGACCTCTCCCTACACTGACAGAAAGCAGAATGTGAAATGGCCGACAGCTCAGGTCTATTTATAGGGTAGGGGGCATGTCCATGTGCTGAAATGTTTCAATTGGCTGTCCCGTTCCACCTGACGGCTGTGTCATGGGTCAAAGTTCTCCCCATTGTAAACTGATATGGCTGCCGTGAACGACGCCATGTGTTCGCAAATTTGGCGGGTATCGAACAAGCAAAATTCGCAGCGAACCGACCGCCGGGCGAACCGCAAGGCCATCTCTAGTTTTGAGATCATAGAAGGTCTTAGCGCTAGTTGCAGCCTTCTCAAGATTCCTCTGGACAAAAGCAAAAGCATATTGCAAATGTTTTCTGAGATCCTCTATATATTGGTGTTTGGAGACGGCATTAATCAGATTCTGATCGGATGTCCGGTATAACAAATGTTGGGGCAATACATCTTTCTCCCTGTCATGAGTTCAAATGGTGACATTTTTGTGGCACTATTTGGTGTTGCCCTTAATGCCATGAAAACCAATGAAAATGTAACATCCCAATCCTTACCTGTTTCTTGAACAAACTTTTTAAGAACTCTGACGATAGTTTGGAGGCTGGTCTATATGCAATGTGTAGTTTTCTTTCAATCCCTAGTATTTTCCATAATTTGGCCATGACCTCACTGGTAAAGTGAGTTCCCCGGTCAGATTAAATTAGTTGGGGAATTCCAAATCGGGAAAATACATGATTAATTAGGAGCGCAGCACAGGTTTCAGAACTGTTATTTGGTGCTGGCAAACATTCCACATACTGTATTGTGTAAAGAGGCAGGTGACTGTGAGCATATATCGATTACCCCTAGAGGATTTAGTGACAGGCCCAATAAAATCATTACCATCCGTCTCTTCTGTAGAGGTGCACAGTGAGTGGGCGCAGTGGGATGGAATTGTGGACATATTAAACATCCTTGACAGTAGGTTTGCACATCCCTAAGCCTGTGTGGCCAGTAGGCATACTCTCGTAGGATTTCATAAGTTATTTTCTCTCCCCTGTGATCAGATGTAAGGGCATTGTGGGCATGTTGTAACATAATCCTTAAATCCTCCTTGCCTATACAGTCATCTTTAGTGACAGGATTTATTGTCAGGATCTTCCATATGTTTATAGAATAGACTTATAATGGGATCCCCCTTTTGAACGGTAATCAGGTCCTCACTGGGAGACTCTTGACCCCATTGGGCTATTTGGGATTCTTCTTGGGCCTTAGCTTGCCATTTAGTGATGGCCTCTACTTGAATGGTACCCAATGTCTAATAGTTCCCCCTTGATCTCCACATTCCTTGGCTAGGGAATCTGCTAAATAATTTCCTTCATTTTCTTCTCCCTGTATTTTGGAGTGACCCTTGGTCTTCTTCCAAAAGATGGTGAGGCCGTATGATGTTACCAACTCGTCTATCTTGCAGAATAATTTGTCATGCTTGACTGGTTTGTTTTTACTTTTCAACATACCATTCCTTTGGCAGCTTGCCAAATATTCGACAAAACTTTTACGCAAAACGTAAAGATTGTTGGCACCCAGTGGCCTATTTAAACCAGCCTGCTCCAGCCATTAGATGCTGGATGATCTTCAGCTTCCCTGTGAGTTCCTGCGTTTCTGCTCCTTTTTACTTTGGATTACCTGTTACGGATCCGGCTTGCCTCACCTGTCTTGTCTCTCCTCCTAGCTCCGACCACCGGCTTGTTCACCTACTCTGCTCCAGTCTGCTGTTCCTGTGTATGACCCCTGGCTTGCTCCTTTGGACTCCTCTACTGCATGATAGACTGTGCTTGACCCCTTGACCTAACCTTGACCTCACTTCAGACTCTCCCAAGTAAGCCTGCATTGCAGTACGCACTACGTGTCTACTACCACAGCAGTCACCTCTTCACCGGAGCCTGTCCCAGCTGGCAACCCTGTTCATTTGGGCACAGCACTCCCTGTCTCCATCTCCAGGGGTACCTTGCACTTAGCCCCAAGGGAAGCCCTCTCAGCACCTTGGCCTCTGATCAGGTGTTTGATAGGATTGCTGTATGAGCTGTGTACAGGTCTAATGATACCCTGTTCTTCCAACTTTTTAACGATTTCTACTAAGGATTCATTTGAGGCGAGTGGGATTTGATATTGTTAGACAAACACGGGTGGTGCATCCCGATCAGTTTGGATTCTGAAACAGGTGCATATCATCTTTTTTTTGTATACAAACTTTTATTGAAAGGAAACAGAGGATGGTGGTAATCAGGTGCATATCATCTTAACGTGTCAAGAATAATATCCACAAGCAGCGCTAAATCATGGCATATAGATAATCATGACTTAAAAGTCCAGATATAAGTTCATAGGGATAGTAGTAGACAGGTTTCTTGTGTAGTCACAAAGGGGTTAATCACCAGTGCTGGAGCCAGAAAGATTGCTCAATCCCTTCACCTCACCGTGTGTGTCACTCCCCAAGGAAACACACTTACCAGATACTGGCAAAACAAGTCGCCCAACAGATCCACTGATGAATCCAGACAAAGAAATCTTCAAGATCCACTTGTAGAGACGAGTGTATACCGCTGATCATCCAAAAAGCATGCAGTGCTCCAGCATAGTGCATAGGAAAGATAAAAGTAGGGGCATATAGAGCAGTATTGCCAAAAAGATTTTATTGCCCAAACAACAACCCCCCTTCACAAATGCACTTACACAAACATAGGATAAAATCAGCTTCAAACATAAAATCATAAGAAGAATAGAGCACAGAGCAGCTTGGGATACCAGATGGGAGCTTACCAGACTTCCATAGCTCGTCAGCATTCAGGAAAGACCGCAAGTGTTACTGAGTCCCTGCCTGGCGTCCTGCTGCTCTGATAGCCGTGATGCTCACACCCTGACCGGTTTCGTCGTTCCAAGACTTCTACTGAGGGTCTCAGGTACTGAGAGGGTACTTTATTTCTTACACTCTAATTGGTGTCACGTTCACCACCCTTTTATATTTTGCACAGCCTCACTATGGTAGCAGCACCTGGATACCTCTCTTATATACAGTGCCTTGCAAAAGTATTCGGCCCCCTTGAACTTTGCGACTTTTTGCCACATTTCAGGCTTCAAACATAAAGATATAAAACTGTATTTTTTTGTGAAGAATCAACAAGTGGGACACAATCATGAAGTGGAACGAAATTTATTGGATATTTCAAACTTTGTCAACAAATAAAAAACTGAAAAATTGGGCATGCAAAATTATTCAGCCCCTTTACTTTAAGTGCAGCAAACTCTCTCCAGAAGTTCAGTGAGGATCTCTGAATGATTCAATGTTGACCTAAATGACTAATGATGATAAATAGAATCCACCTGTGTGTAATCAAGTCTCCGTATAAATGCACCAACACTGTGATAGTCTCAGAGGTCCGTTTAAAGCGCAGAGAGCATCATGAAGAACAAGGAACACACCAGGCAGGTCCGAGATACTGTTGTGGAGAAGTTTAAAGCCGGATTTGGATACAAAAAGATTTCCCAAGCTTTAAACATCCCAAGGAGCACTGTTCAAGCGATGATATTGAAATGGAAGGAGTATCAGACCACTGCAAATGTACGAAGACCTGGCCGTCTCTCTAAACTTTCAGCTCATACAAGGAGAAGACTGATCAGAGATGCAGCCAAGAGGCCCATGATCACTCTGGATGAACTGCAGAGATCTACAGCTGAGGTGGGAGACTCTGTCCATAGGACAACAATCAGTCGTATACTGCACAAATCTGGCCTTTATGGAAGAGTGGCAAGAAGAAAGCCATTTCTTAAAAATATCCATAAAAAGTGTCGTTTAAAGTTTGCCACAAGCCACCTGGGAGACACACCAAACATGTGGAAGAAGGTGCTCTGGTCAGATGAAACCAAAATCTAACTTTTTGGCAACAATGCAAAACGTTATGTTTGGCGTAAAAGCAACACAGCTCATCACCCTGAACACACCATCCCCACTGTCAAACATGTTGGTGGTAGCATCATGGTTTGGGCCTGCTTTTCTTCATCAGGGACAGGGAAGATGGTTAAAATTGATGGGAAGATGGATGGAGCCAAATACAGGACCATTCTGGAAGAAAACCTGATGGAGTCTACAAAAGACCTGGGACGGAGATTTGTCTTCCAACAAGACAATGATCCAAAAAATAAAGCAAAATCTACAATGGAATGGTTCACAAATAAACATATCTAGGTGTTAGAATGGCCAAGTCAAAGTCCAGACCTGAATCCAATCGAGAATCTGTGGAAAGAACTGAAAACTGCGACTTACAGCTGTAATCGCAGCAAAAGGTGGCGCTACAAAGTATTAACTTAAGGGGGCTGAATCATTTTGCACGCCCAATTTTTCAGTTTTTTATTTGTTAAAAAAGTTTGAAATATCCAATAAATTTCGTTCCACTTCATGATTGTGTCCCATTTGTTGTTGATTCTTCACAAAAAATTACAGTTTTATATCTTTATGTTTGAAGCCTGAAATGTGGCAAAAGGTCGCAAAGTTCAAGGGGGCCGAATACTTTCGCAAGGCACTGTATACTGATCACATTATTTATATATACATTTTTTATATATATAATATTTTTCACTTGAGGACTTGAGGGCTTTGTCTCTCTTTTTCTAACCCCCCTTCCCTCCCAGTCTTCATTTATCCTCATCTGCTATTTCCTTATGTAGCAGGTTTTCCAGGCATTGGGCCTGATGTGGGTCTGCCATTGTTACTGGTTACCTCTCCAGCCCATGTGAGCTGCGACCCTGGGTGTGAGAACTGAGACATTGACAACTCCGGCATCTTGGTTTTGTGGTTTTATTGTAGATAAAGGGGATGGGAGAAGGGAATGAATGGGATCATAGGTGTGCGCAGCCTATTGCATTAGGGTGTGCACCCCAAAGTTTAAATACACATGCATGTGTTTGCCTACATGTACATGGCCCCGATACATTACTCTCCATGCTGGCAAAGTGAAATAGAGCAGAGCAGGTCCGAGGGAGATCTTTCCCATCTCCTCACTGGCAAACAGAGCGATAATGCTAATGTGCCCTAGGTGATTAGGGTGTGCCCAGGTACACCCAGCACACCCTGTGCGCACGCCTATGAATGGGATACGCCTTTAGGCTTTAACTAGATACAATTTGGGACTTTATCCAGAAAATGTCTGTTAACGCTGCCTTGACGCCAGCCGATGCTAGCCAGCGCTCACTGATGCTTAGAACACACTGTAACTTGAGAGAAGTGTTGAATCCTTGACTCTAGGTCCAGAAGACTGTGGACCTGTGGAAGACTCAGGACTGTGGAGCATAGAACTACTGACACTGCTGCACTGCAAAGTCACTGACCACTCTCTCCAGCCTGGCACTGGTTTGAGGTAGCTTTCTGTGAATTACTGTATAGCTGCAACTCTCAACTGGTACTCTGTACAATTCAGGACCCAAACCACAGGCGCCCCCTTTACACTTTTAGCTCTTCAGGGTTCACTGACTATGTACCCCCTCTGTTACTTCAGGGTCCTCAACCTAGGTACCCCCTTTACAGCTAGTTGACACTGGTTCCCAGAACATCCTCCGGAGTGGTCTCCTCTAACTCTTCAGGCAGACCCCCAGGGGCAATCCTCAGTACTCACGACCTGTGTAGGCTTTCCTGGGACTGGACCCCTCTCGCTCTCCGCTGGTTCTCTGCACACCGGATCCCCTCAGCTCAACTCAGCACTCTCTGGATTCTCGGGTGGCACCCCGAGACATCCGCTTCCTCAGACAGGAGGGGAGACAGCCGTTCTCTCCTGGGACTCTGCTCCCGCCAAAGAAGCCGGGTCACGCGCTTCCCCCAAACTTATACCCACTTCCAGAATTCTTTGTAGCATAATCTGCCTTCTGGGGTAGTTACAAGCTTGAATGTGTCCCCTGATTGGGCTTCCTCCACTACCCTATGAGAAGACTCGCACAGGAGCCAGTGGGTAGACTTCCCCTTCAACTGGCACACCTGGAAACCATGACACCCTAACCAAAGAAATCATGGCCCTGCTGTTAGGCAGACAAGGCCTGCTATACATTTACCTAGCACCTACCTGTAGGGTGCTACACCTATATATACAGTCAGGTCTATCAATATTGGGACATCAACACAATTCTAATCGTTTTGGCTCTATACACCACCACAATGGATTTGAAATGAAACAAACAAGATGTGCTTTAACTGCAGACTTTCAGCTTTAATTTGAGGGTATTTACATCCAAACCAGGTGAAAGGTATAGGAATTACAACAGTTAGTATATGTGCCTCCCACGTTTTAAGGGACCAAAAGTAATGGGACAATTGGCTGCTCAGCTGTTCCATGGCCAGGTGTGTGCTATTCCCTCATTATCCCATTTACAAGGAGCAGATAAAAGGTCAAGAGTTCATTTCAAGTGTGCTATTTGCATTTGGAATCTGTTGCTGTCAACTCTCATTATGAGATCCAAAGAGCTGTCACTATTAGTGAAGCACGCCATCATTAGGCTGAAAAAAACAAAACAAACCCATCAGAGAGATAGCAAAAACATTAGGTGTGGCCAAATCAACTGTTTGGAACATCCTTAAAAAGAAAGAACGCACCGGTGAGCTCAGCAACACCAAAAGACCTGGAAGACCACGGAAAACAACTGTGGTGGATGACCAAAGAATTCTTTCCCTTGTGAAGAAAACACCCTTCACAACAGTTGGCCAGATCAAGAACACTCTCCAGGAGGTAGGTGTATGTGTGTCAAAGTCAACAATCAAGAGAAGACTTCACCAGAGTGAATACAGAGGGTTCACCACAAGATGTAAACCATTGGTGAGCCTCAAAAACAGGAAGACTAGATTAGAATTTGCCAAACAACATCTAAAAAAGCCTTCACATTTCTGGAACAACATCCTATGGACAGATGAGACCAAGATCAACTTGTACCAGAGTGATGGGAAGAGAAGTGTATGGAGAAGAAAAGGAACTGCTCATGATCCAAAGCATACCACCTCATCAGTGAAGCATGGTGGTGGTAGTGTCATGGCGTGGACATGTATGGCTGCCAATGGAACTGGTTCTCTTGTATTTATTGACGGTGTGACTGCTGACAAAAGCAGCAAGATGAATTCTGAAGTGTTTCGGGCAATATTATCTGCTCATATTCAGCCAAATGCTTCAGAACTCATTGGACGGCACTTCACAGTGCAGAAGGACAATGACCCGAAGCATACTGCGAAAGCAACCAAAGAGTTTTTTAAGGGAAAGAAGTGGAAAGTTATGCAATGGCCAAGTAAATCCCCTGACCTGAATCTGATTGTCAGGGCTCCAGTGGAAGAAGAAGGTCTCTAGAACCCAGCATCAGTCAGGACACCAATGGCAGGAGAAAGCCTCTAGGACCCAGCATCTCAGCCAGCACATCACATGGGCCTTTATAAGGAAGTGTGCCAGTGATTGAAGTTGCTGATTGATCTTCAGCTTGTACCGTGTTCCTGTGATTCTTGTTCCTGAAAGCTCTCTGTTACCGACCCGGCACACCCATTGAGGCATACATTGTGCAATGGTTGACCGATGTCTGTTGTCAACCACTAGAGGCACCAGTTTGGGGGTCCATAATCCATTGAATAAAACCCTTCTGGAGGTGGATGGGCAGTGACGCAAGTGGGAGGGGGTTCAGCATTACTGCCACACCCCAGAGGGAGGAGCTCTCTAGACCTCAGGGATGGGGTTTGAGCCATTGTGCTGCTATTTAAACCTGTGAGTAGAATACGATACAGTGGCTCTGAGGAAGAGGCGTAGGCCTCAAAACGCATCAGCTGTCCTAATAGGACAATGGACTTTCGTATGGACTACTTCTGACACTCAAGTTTCTGAGTCCGATATGATTGATTTAATCTGCGTTTGTGAGTAGCCATTTTTATGTTACAACAATAAAACCATTATTGAGGATAATGCGCTAGGTCGGTGCGCCATTTTTGCGTTTTCTGAGCGCAGGAGAAAGGTGTGTCTTTCACCTTATTTTGTACCGACCCGGCTTGTCCTTACTATTCTGCTTGTCTACTGACCCGAACTCGGCTTGTCTTTGGATATTCTCTCCTGTTACCTGGCTTCCCTATTTGACCTTGCCTGCTCTGGTATCCTCCCGGCTCTGAACTCTGGCTTGAACTGACTTCCCATTGCCTTAGTGCAAACACAGACCTGCCACCTCTCACAGGCACCACCTGGCTGTAGCCACTACTTCGCACATCAGAAACCTTTCTGAGTTCTTCTGCAATCAACATCACAGGCGACCTGTGCTACTTTGAGCCTGACTCCTCCTGTTCTCCCTTTCAGGGGAGTCTGGAACTTAGCCGCAAGGGAAGTCCTCTCTCCATTGGCCTCCACACCAGGTACGTGATAGTATCAATCAGCCATATGTCTGAGGCCAAGAGAGGTGCTGTGGCGATGGAAGCTCTCTGTCAGCAGATGACCACACTTACACAAGCCATCAAGAATTTGAAAGGAGGATACTTCCAGCTTGAAGAACGCATGTGCGCTCTTACTACTACAGCGACTTCCACAGAACCTAACCCGGCTATGAGCCCCAACCCTTAGCGGCTCCTTCCAGTCCTCCAGCCACTGCTCCAGCTGCCATTTTGCTTCCTCCCCCAGAACCCAGAGTTCCCACTCTTGAGCGCTTTTCAGGGGATCAACAAAAGTTCAGGGCCTCCAGAAACGCATGTGAACTTTATTTTGCTCTGCAACCAAGGACTTTCGCACTTGAGACGGTCAGAGTAGGGTTCATTATTTCTCTATTGTCTGACAAACCGCAATCCTGGGCTCATAACCTATTGGAGCAAAAGAATACAGCACTGAACTCTGTTTCCACATTTTTTACGATAACCCACAGAGAACTGCCACCGCTGAGTCTTCCCTTCATACCCTTGTACAGGGCCGGCGACCTGTGGAAGACTACATTGTGGAGTTCCGTAAGTGGTCAGCTGATACCGGATGGAATGCCGCTGCTTTAAAGTACCAGTTCGGTTTAGGCTTAGCTGAGACCCTTAAGGATGAATTGGCGCGGATCGTGGCTCCTACCTCTCTTGAGAACCTCATTCAAGTCTCCATCCAGTTGTCCAGACGCCTACGGGAGCGACGCTCCGAACGTACCCGGAGCTAACAAGGGTCCCAGGTTCTACCATTCCTGCCCCGGTTTCTCAACCTTCTAGTTCATCTGATGTGGAACCCATGCAGATCGGTCTACTCCGATCCGCTCTGACTCCTGAAGAAAAGGAGCACAGACGACAGAACAATCTCTGTCTGTATTGCGGATCCACTGGCTTTTTCTGTGCAATTGTACCATCAGACCAAGTAAGCCCCGTCAACCATCCTCTTCTTATCTCCAGTTGTCCGGGACTCAATCCACGCACATCGTTCTTCCCATACCATTGCCGGTGGCTGGAAAGGGAATCAACCTGCGAGCAATCGTTGACTCTGGGGCCTACAGCTGCTTCATAGACATTAATCTTGCAAAAGACTTGCATATCCCTCTCAAAACTAAAAAGCAAAGACTTGATATACACCTAGCAGATGGCACTACTCCCAGCTCAGGACCTGTTACCCAAGAGACCCTTCCTATCTCAGCAACCACAGATACAGGTCATCAAGAACTCCTCCGGTTTGATGTCATCAGGTCTCCCATATTCCCAGTCATCCTAGGAATACCCTGGTTTCGGGCCAATAATCCACAAATTGACTGGTCCAAGGGAGAAATAACCTTCTCATCTAGTTACTGTCAACAACACTGTGGCATCTCCATGCATGTTTGTCCATCCAGCCCTCAACAGATACCAGTCTTGCCGTCCCACCAGTTTATCACGACTTCCTTGATGTATTCGACAAAAGAAAAGCAGATACTCTACCCCCACACCGATGCTATGATTGTCCAATCGAATTACTTCCTGGAGCAGAGATACCCTTTCGGCACATCTTTCCACTGTCTGAAACTGAGCTAGAAGCCCTCCGACAGTACATTGATGAAAACTTAGCCAAGGGATTCATCCGTCCATCTTCCTCGCCGGCCGGAGCAGGTATCTTCTTTGTCGAGAAAAAGGATCACTCCCTCAGACCGTGCGTTGACTACAGGGAGCTTAACAAGATCACTATCAAGAATAGGTACCCACTTCCTCTTGTTCCAGAATTATTTCAGAGGTTCCGAGCAGCCCGGGTGTTCATGAAGTTGGACTTGAGAGGGGCCTACAACTTAAGGGAAGGGGACGAATGGAAGACCACCTTCCGAACGAGATTCGGTCATTTTGAATATCTTGTGATGCCCTTCGGGCTTTGTAACACTCCTGCAACATTCCAGCACTTTGAACAACATATTCAGAGAGTACCTTGACCTTTTTCTCATTGTCTACCTGGATGACATACTAATCTTTTCTGCCTCACTCGAGCTCCATCGGGACCATGTTAAAAAGGTGTTAAATACCCTAAGAACTCATGGCTTATACGCCAAAGCAGAAAAATGCGAGTTCGAGAGACAGTCTATTCAGTTCTTGGGACTCATAATCTCTACCGAGGGAATTTCCATGGATCCTCAGAAGGTCTCAGCAATTATGGACTGGCCTGCGCCCTCAGACAGGAAGGAAGTCCAAAGATTCATAGGATTCGCTAACTTCTATCGGAAATTTATCAAGGGTTTCTCAAATATTATTGCCCCGATTACTCAGCTTACTCGCTCACATACACACTTTCTTTGGAATCAAGAATCCCAAGCAGCCTTTGAACAGTTGAAAGCCCTATTTACCTCTGCCCCTGTGCTACAACACCCAGACCCAGCACTTCCTTTCGTTCTAGAGGTAGATGCCTCAGAAGTAGCAACAGGAGCAGTGCTTTCTCAACGTCAGGGCCCAAAGGCTTTGCTTCACCCGGTAGCTTTTTATTCCAAGAGACTAAACCAAGCTGAAAGGAATTATGATGTGGGTGATAGGGAGCTCCTGGCAAATAAAGTAGCCTTTGAGGAGTGGAGGTACCTGCTGGAGGGGGCTAGTCACACAATCATGATTTTTACTGATCACAAGAACTTGGAGTACCTGAGATCCGCTAAACCCCTAAGACCTCGTCAGGCTAGATGGGCCTTGTTTTTCTCCAGGTTTAATTCTCATTTGACATACCAACCAGGATCCAAGAACGGGAAGGCAGATGCCCTGTCTCGGATGTTCCCTGAATCTTCTGAACCTGCTCCCCCCAGCACCATTCTTTCTGCCCAAAATGTTTTGCTAATTCAGCCTAGTCTGGAATCCTCCATCAGGCAGGCTTCCGCATCATGTCCTGAATCTGAACAAGCGTCACTAAAGAAGAAGGATGGATTGCTGTGGCACCAAGATAAGGTCTTTATACCTCTGGAGGCAAGGCCTCAGGTCCTCAAGACATTTCATGACCACCAACTAGCCGGACACTTTGGGGCTCGTAAAACTTGTGAGCTCATCCAACGGGCCTTCTGGTGGCCTAACCTTAGCCAGGACTGTAGGGCCTATGTCAATTCCTATACAGTGTGTCTACGCAGAAAGGGCATCAAAGCTAAAGCCTGGGGGTTATTAAGGCCCCTGCCCATTCCTAACTATCCCTGGGAGATGATCTCCATGGATTTTATCGTTGACCTGCCTCCCTCTGAAGGGTTTACTACCATGTTGGTAGTGGTAGATTGGCTGTCCAAAATGGCTCATTTTCTGCCCATGGTTGGTACTCCTTCTGCTATAGAAACTGCCCACATCTTTATCAAGGAGATTATCAGACTCCATGGCTTACCCAGTAACATTGTTTCGGATCGAGGCGTACAGTTTACCTCTAGGTTTTGGAGAGCCCTCTGTAATACACTACAAGTGGAACTTTGCCTCTCATCCGCCTACCATCCTCAAAGCAATGGACAGATGGAACGCACAAATCAGACACTGGAGCAATATTTGCATTGTTTCTCTGCATTCTCTCAAGGTGACTGGGCATCCCTGCTCCCACTGGCAGAATTTGCCTACAATAACTCTTTACATTCAGCAACAAACCAATCTCCATTCTGGGCCAATTACGGATTTCATCTTTCCACCCTGCCAGCAACAATGTGCGAATCAGCAGTACCAGCAGTGCAAGACAGGCTTACCTTTATACAGAACCTTTAAACCCTTCAAGACTGGATAAAAAAGGCTCAGACAGACTACAAGAGGTTTTTTGACAGGAAACGAAGAGGCAATCCTCCCCTTAAAGTAGGAGACAAGGTATGGCTGTCAACTGTGAACCTAAAGCTACCGTGCCCGTCAAGGAAGTTGGGACCAAGATATATCGGTCCTTTTCAAATCAAATGTGAGATAAACCCAGTGGCATTTGAGCTTTCCCTGCCTGACTCTTACAGGATCAACCCGGTCTTTCATGTTTCTCTTCTCAAGCCAGCCATTCCTGACCCATACCCAGGAAGAGTGGAACCACCTCCACCACCAGTAACTGTTGGAGAAGAGACGGAGTATGAAGTAGAGTCAGTTCTGGATTGCAGGAAACGAGGTAGGCAGATCCAATACCTAATTAGATGGAAGGGGTATCCACCCGAAGAAAGCTCCTGGGAACCTGAAGCCAATTTACATGCCCCTAGACTCCTCCGAGTTTTTCGGGCCGGAGAAAATTGCCCAAATGGGCATCCAGAGGCTGCCGTCGGGGGGGGCACTGTCAGGGCTCCAGTGGTAGTAGAGGGTCTCTAGGACCCTGCATCAGTCAGGACACCAATGGCAGGAGAAGGCCTCTAGGACCTTGCCTTTATAAGGAAGTGTGCCAGTGATTGAAGTTGCTGATTGATCTTCAGCTTGTACCGTGTTCCTGTGATCCTTGTTCCTGAAAGTTCTCTGTTACCAACCCGGCTTGTCCTTACTATTCTGCTTGTCTCCTGACCCGAACTCGGCTTGTCTTTGGATATTCTCTCCTGTTACCTGTGTCTGATCTCGGCTTCCCTATTTGACCTTGCCTGCTCTGGTATCCTCCCGGCTCTGAACTCTGGCTTGAACTGACTTCCCATTGCCTTAGTGCAAACACAGATCTGCCACCTCTCCCAGGCGCCACCTGGCTGCAGCCACTACTTCGCACCTCAGAAACCTTTCTGAGTTCTTCTGCAATTAACATCACAGGTGACCTGTGCTACTTTTAGCCTGACTCCTCCTGTGCTCACTTTCAGGGGAGTCTGTAACTAAGCCGCAAGGCGAAGCCCTCTCTCCATTGGCCTCCACACCAGGTACGTGATACTGATTGAGCATGCATTTCACTTGCTGAAGACAAAACTAAAGGGAAAATGCCCCAAGAACAAGCAGGAACTGAAGACAGTTGCAGCAGAGGCCTGGCAGAGCATCACCAGGGATATAACCCAGCGTCTGGTGATGTCTATGCATTCCAGACTTCAGGCTGTAATTGACTGCAAAGGATTTGCAACCAAGCATTAAAAGTGAAAGTTTGATTTATGATTGTTAATCTGTCCCATTACTTTTGGTCCCTTAAAAAGTGGGAGGCACATATACAAACTGTTGTAATTCCTACACCGTTCACCTGATTTGGATGTAAATACCCTTAAATTAAAGCTGAAAGTCTGCAGTTAACGCACATCTTGTTTGTTTCATTTCAAATCCATTTTACTGTTGTATAGAGCCACAAAGATTAGAATTGTGTCAATGTCCCAATATTTATGGACCTGACTGTACATATCTTTTATAGATCCTGATGAAGTGGCATATTCGGTCCACGATACGCGTCGAGTTCAATGATGTTGTGACTATACCAATTTACCTTAGTACTGTTGATCATTACTGTCTATGGATGTTGTGAACATTTATACTCTATTACTCTTGGAAACTTGCTATGTTGGGTTTTTTATGAACACTGGAATTGGGATTATTTACCAGTTTTTACTCTGTCCATGTAATATATAAATTATCTTACATTCTATGTTATGGTCTTTATCTGTATGTATATGTCAATAAATGTGTTATTTTTCCCTGCAAGCCGTATCATGTCTCTCACTCAAAGTCCCAACCTTTTCTTTATTTTTACCGATTAAGGATGGAGGCGCACAACATATCCCATCGTGTGTCTCATATAAAGTCCCACTTCCCCCTCCTTCTGCAGATCATAGGGGTATGAGTCATTGACAATCCCTCCCTTTGCAGTCTATGGGAAAGGCTTATTAAGGCATCGGGATTCTTTAACCGCTTGCCGCCCGCCCGCCGTCATATGATCCTGGGCCGCCGTCATATGACGGCGGCACTTTAAGCAGGGCAGGTGCGCGATCGCGTGCGCGCCGCCCTGCACTGCTGGTGTCGGGGTGTCCCCGGGACACCCCCGTCACCGGCACGGGGGAAACAGCCAATGGGCGTGGCTGTTTCCCACGTGATCGGCTGTTTTCCAATGACACAGCCGATCACAATGGAGGCGCCCACAAGATGACCGCGCATGCGCGATCGGGAGCGCGCAGCGCGGTCATGTCGGTGGCACTGTGTTCCGTAGGAACACAGCTGTCACCGGCAGTAGTAAACAGTCACTGACAGTGACTGTTTACTATGTGATCGGCTGTGGATCCATTCACAGCCGATCACAAAATGTAAACAAAGAGCAGTAACTCACTGTTACTAGCTCTTCTCCCCTCATACAGTTTCCAGTGTGAGGAGAGCAGAGCTAGAAACAATGAGTTACTGCTCTGTGTACCTGTAAAAAGTAAAATCACACTAATAAATGTCCCCACACACAGTCCTCAGCCCCTCCCCCCAATGTCACCTGTCACCCAACAGTCACCTCATCAGTGCCCAGAAATTGACACCCATAAGGCTACGTTCACATGTGAGCGTAGCGATAGCGGGCAGAATCATTGCAAATTGCGGGACGCCTGTGTGTTGCCCGTTATTTGCAATAGCACCCCAAACGCTGTGCGATGTTGCAGCGATTTCCACCTGCCGAATCACGGTAACATCGCGCAAACATCACATGACGTCCAAAAAAGGTACAAGAGCTTCTTTGGGGCGTCATGCGTTGTTTGCGTGATGTTACCTCGATTCGGCAGGCGGAAATCGCTGCAACATTGCACAGCGTTTGGGGTGCTATTGCAAATCACGGGCAACGCACAGGCGTCCCGCGATTTGCAATGATTTCTGGATCACGGGCAGAATCGCAGTGATTCTGCCCGCGATCGCTACGCTCACATGTGAACATAGCCTAAAGTTCACCGGTCACCAGAGACTGCCATCAGTACCGCCGTGCACCATCGCCCGTCACCCATCAGTGACCATCGCCCGTCACCTGTCACCCCATCAATCACCGTCACCTGTCACCCCATCAGTCATCGTCATCTGTCACCCTATCAATCATCGTCACTTGTCACCCCATCAGTGATCGTCACTTGTCACCCCATCAATCATCGTCACATGTCACCCCGTCAGTGATTGTCATCTTTCACCCCATCAATCATCGTCACCTGTCACCTCATCAATCATCGTCACCTGTCACCTCATCAATCATCGTCACCTGTCACCCCATCAGCCATCGTCACCTGTCACCCCATCAGTCATCGTCACCTGTCACCCCATCAGTCATTGTCACCTGTCACCCCATCAGTCATCGTCACCTGTCACCCCATCAGTCATCGTCACCTGTTTGCCATATACATGCAATCACTTACTGACCGCCTAACGACTATATGCTTCGGCCATTAAAAGCTAAATACTGGGGTTATAGCAGCAGATAGCCCCCATAACCCTGGTATTTTTTGAAACGGCGGGCGGTCGGCTTTCAGATAAGGGTGGTCCCAGTGGCGGATTCGCCACGGAATTACCCTTACGGTGCAGGGGAAGAGGTGCCCCCCCCTCCTGCCGCGTCCCAGACGTTTTCCCAGCTTACCGGACCCGCCGGCAGCGGGGAAAACTATCCGGTCCCGGATCCTCAGAGACAGGAAGTCGAGTGAGGGCAAGATGGCCCTCACTCGACTCTATGGTCTTGGAGGACCGGAGCTACGTCAAAAGACGTTGCCTAGCAACCGGTTTAAAGGGCCGCTTTTTTTTTTCTTTTTTTTTTTTTCCTCTTTCAACAATTTTTTTTTTTTCTTTTTTAGTGTAGTTGTGAGGTCTTTTTGACCCCAGATCTCACAATAAAGAGGACCTGTCATGCCTATTTCTATTACAAGGGATGTTTACATTCCTTGTAATAGGAATAAAAATGATCAAAACATTTTTTTTTAAACTGTGTAAAAATAAAAAAAATAATAAATAAAATAAATAGGGAAAAAAAAAATAATTAAAGCGCCCTGTCCCCGATAGCTCGCGCGCAGAAGCAAACGCAAACGCAAGTCACGCCCACATATGTAAACGGTGTTCAAACCATACATGTGAGGTATCGCCGCGATCGTTAGAGCGAGAGCAATAATTTGAAACCCTAGACCTCCTCTGTTACTCTAAGCTAGTAACCTGCAGACATTTTTAAAATGTTTGTTATGGGGATTTTTAAGTACCAATGTTTGGCGCCATTCTGTGAGCATGCGCAATTTTGAAGCATGACATGTTGGGTATCTAATTACTCGGCGTAACATTATCTTTAACATTATGGAAAAAAATTGGGCTAAATTTACTGTTTTCTTATTTTTTAGTTAAAAAAAGTGAATTTTTTTCAAAAAAATCGCATTTGGAAGACTGCTGCGCAAATATGGTGTGATAAAAAATATTGCAACGATCTCCATTTTATTCTCTAGGGTCTCTGCTAAAAAAAAATATATAATGTTTGGGGGTTCTAAGTAGTTTTCTAGCAAAAAAAAATATTTTAGCTTGTAAACACCAAGTGTCAAAAATAGGCCCAGTCTTAAAGTGGATAAATGGACAACTTTGTGAAAAGTGCTACTTGAATGTTAGGCCTATGTATGTGGCCAGGCTGTGAAAAAGTGTTACATATGTGGTATCGCCATACTCAGGAGGAATAGCAGAATGTATTTTGGGGTGCAATTTTTGCTATGTACATGCTATGTGTTAGAAATATTGCATAAATGGACAGCTTTGTGTAATAAAAATGTGTTTTCATTTTCTTTCCACATTTTCCAAAAACTTGACATATTCAAAAGACTCATTATGCCTCAAAAATTATATGTTGGGCTGTTTGCTTTCCAAAATGGGGTCATTTTATGGGGGTTTCCATTGTCCTGGTGCTCCAGGGCCTTCAAAAGTACGATAGGTTGTCAGGAAATTATATGTGTAATTTGTGCTCCTAGAATGCCGGACGGTACTACTTGGATGTTAGGCCTCTGTATGTGGCCAGGCTGTGAAAAAGTCTCACACATGTGGTATCGCCATACTCAGGAGGAGTAGTAGAATGTGTTTTGGGGTGTAGTTGCAAGTATACATATGCTGTGTGAGAGAAATAACCTGTTAATACGTCAATTTGTAAAAAAAAAAAAAAAAAAAATCTTCATTTTGCAAAGAGTTGTGGGAAAAAATGGCAACTTCAAAAAACTCACCATGCCCCTTATTAAATATCTTGGAATGTCTACTTTCCAAAAAGGGGTCATTTGGGTGGTATTTGTACTTTCCTGACTTTTTAGTGTCTCAAGAAATGAGATAGGCCTTCAGTACATCAGGTGTGGTCAAGTGTGATCAATTTTCAATGATTAGCACCATAACTTGTGGACTCTATAACTTTCACAAAGACCAAATAATGTACACTTATTTGGGTTATTTTTACCAAAGATAAGTAGCAGTATAAATTTTGGCCAAAATTTGTGAAGAAAAATTACTCATTTGCTAAATTTTATGACAGAAACAAAGAAAAATGCGTTTTTTCCACAATATTATCAGTCTTTTTTTATTTATAGCACAAAAAATAAAAAACCCAGTAGTGATTAAATACCATCAAAAGAAAAGAAAAGCTCTATTTGTGTGAAAAAAAGGACACAATTTTTTTATGGGTACAGTGTTGCATGACTGAGTAATTGTCATTCAAAGTGTGAGAGCGCTGAAAGCTGAAAATCAGTCTGGGCAGGAAGGGGGTGAAAGTGCACTGTAGGCAAGTGGTTAACTTTTGTCCCTTCATCACCTGTAGAGGCAAGAGGAAATTACTTACCCCCCCCCCCCAGGGATGCCTGGGTACATGTACACAGACCGCATATGGCATCGGCTGTTTAGCCTTGGTATCATGAAATCCCTCGGGATCCCCCTTTAGTCTACTCCACAAAGAGTCGTTAATGAGATCAATCTGGACTGAAAAAAGATGCAGTAAATCATTTCCAATGTACATTTGTTTCTGGGGATTATTCAACACCAGGAACATGTGTGTGGTTGTTTTACTCCCTATGATTACAGATAACATACACCTCGCAATTGTGTTATAATCTTCAGAGTCATCATTGTGGTCAGAAATCCAGTGACTCTGACCCGGACACCCTGGACGGAATACAGTTACTGAAAACTGCTGTTTAATCACTTAAGCCCCGGAAGATTTTACCCCCATTCCGACCAGGGGGTATTTTGCGATTCGGCACTGCGTGACTTTAACGGACAATTGCGCGGTCGTGCGACGCTGTACCTAAACGAATTTGGCGTCCTTTTTTTCCCACAAACAGAGCTTTCTTTTGGTGGTATTTGATCACCTGTGCGATTTTTTGATCATGCGCTATAAACAAAAAAAGAGCATCAATTTTGCAAAAATAGCAATATTTTTCACATTTTTTTATATGAAATTCCCCCCCAAAAAAATGTAAAAATCAAAATTTTTTAACATTTTCGGCATATTTGTTTTATGCTACCTATGTTATCACGTTTACTAACAAAGGGAAAGATTTTTGTCATTTTTGTTGTTTTTTTTTTTAACGCGTAATGGCGGCGATCTGCGATTTTTTTTGCGGTACTGCGACATTGCGGCGGACAGATCGGACCCTTAACTGACATTTTTTACACTTTTGGGGTTACCAGTGACATTTCTACAGTAATCAGTGCTATATATATGCACTGTTACTGTAAAAATACACTGGTAGTGAAGGGGTTAACTTTATTTGGGAGGGAGGGGCTGTGTGTGTCCCTAGGGGCATGCTTTCTACTGTGATTGGCTGTGGCTTGAGCTGTAAGGACACTGATCAACGGATCTACATAGTAGATCCATGTGATCAGTGTCTTTACAGCGAGGAGAATGACAGGTGGCTTGTTTACACAAGCTGCCTGACATTCTCCCTCTCCCCCGCCGATCGCCGAGTGGCCGGCGGACATCGGGTCCGCTGGTCACACGCGCGGGGGGGTCTGTGACCACACGGGAGCGGGAGCGCGCCTCCGGCGGCGCGCGCTCGCTCCCTAGACCCTCACAAGCAAGCAACGTAGCCCTACGTTAGTTTGCCTGTGAGGGGCTGACCTCCGACGTAGATAGTCGTGCGGCGGTCGGCAAGTGGTTAAGTAAGTGGATGGGATATCTTAATAAATTTATATGTACTGGTACAATATGGGCTATATGTTCTCTCTTTTCATGCAAACTCAATGAGAGTGAACCCTGAGTGGGAGACGTGGACATCACCGTGTTGTTGAAAGGCCTGATACCCCTTTAAGGGGACTGCTTTTTGGTGCATACGGGCCCATCGGGGAGAGCACAGTTTTGAGCACTGGAAAGCACTGAGTGTCCCTTGAAGAGCACTGGTCACTTTATGCTGCTAAACTTAGGAGAACTTTCACTACACCAATATACAGAATGACATCTGGCTATAGAAATTTCGGGACTGAGTTATAATCTCTGTGTAAATTATTTGTCACCTTATTGTTGAAGAAACCTTAAGAGCACTTGTCACTTACAAATTATGCACTATTAATTTTTCCTGTGAATTACAGTATATACATTTTTGTTACTGCATATGTGAATTTGGATACATACCTACTAGAGGCACTCCCTCTAGTTGTGAAATTTTAGAACAGTTTATTGTAGTATAACCATAATTTATAATTTTTTCATATTAGTTTAATCAAATTTAAAGGTACTGTGGGAAGCACTCGTCATTTTATGGTGGATGGACTTTTAAAGAGCACCTGTCACTTAATATTGGAATCAATAATTTATATATTAATTTTACATAGAATAATTATTTACTAATATTTATATCTTATATCGATACTGCAATATTGATATTTGGTAGTAGATATGTTATAAAGCACAATTTGTATTGGTAGAATATCAGAACACAAATTTTAATTAATAATTGAAACACAGACACATTGGAACACAAGGTCACTTTTTATTAGTAAAGTATTTTGGATTATTTCACGCATATAGATTAATGTTTGCATAGAAATATGCAACACAATAAGTACAATCATAATAAAGCACATTTTGAGCAGCTCCATTACCCAACTAACACATGGAAAATAGAAACCTGAGTCTCCTATTGAAGTTTCTAGCGAAGGCCATCAATTGAACTTTGTCTCTGGGGTCATGCAGTTCACAATTCTTCACATGCAATATGAAGAATATGCCTATTTCTTACAATAGTCTTGACAAGACATTCCCTGAGAGGAAGTCTCCAAGGAGCATCGGCGTACCAAGACCAGTGAGGCCAGTCTGGAGCCACTAGAATGCATCTGTGGCATCGGCCAGAGGATCCCAAGACCGTGCCACAAACC